>NC_138158.1:19421080-20138580 GCF_964199315.1 Orbicella franksi
CCGGCTGGTTTGACTGGTGATTTCTCGTCTGGTTTTTCATCGTCTTCAGAAGCTTTTGTCTTCTTGGCTTTGATTAACAGCCACACTAACACGCCGATAACAACGAGGAAAAGGAAACACAGTGCTGCTAGGCAACCGACGGCGACTTTCATACTCGTCAGAAGTTTAGCTAAACAAAAAAAACCGAAATATTTATGATTTAGAGAAGGAAGACCCAACGGGTCACTTAGGCAAAAAAGCCCGGACCGGCTACTCCCTTATATGGGCAAAATAGGTGTGTGCGAAACCAAAGGGTATTGTCTTTAAGCCGTTTAAGTCAGAAATAGGATATCGATTTTGGTCATTTTGGTCTTAAATGCGGTATGGTTTTAGCCCTCGAGTCTTAAGTTGGGAATGTTTTTTGTTTTTTTTTTTTTTGTTACAAGAAGCTGCTATTTCATCATTATCGATAAGACCTTCAACAAAAACCCCGCCTTCATAATGCCTATAACATCGGTCGTTGATTTAAGGATCAGGTCATAAGTAGGGCATTAAAGTTTTGGTCAGGTCATAAATAAGGTACGGAAAATTGCAGATTTTGGGCTTTAATAGGGTAAGAGTTTCGAAAGCAGGTCGCACGCCCCCACCAAACTTTTTCTGGGAGTACACCCCCCGGATAACAAAACAAGTTGCCATGAGGCGCCGTTTAGCAAACGGCATATCTTTCTATTTGACATAACACTGCAGATTTAGCTAACCATCATGTTATAATGAAAAACACAAATTGATGGGACCGTATCTTCAAAGCAAGCACCCCAAAGTGTGCACTAAATCATTACCTGACCTGCTACTCGATGATCTAAGAGCATATGGAAAAACACTACACACAGTGTTGCGCCCAGTGTCTGAAACACCCCGTGTGTCCACCATTAGAATCGCCTTCTACTCTTGCAATATTGCGTGCAGCACTGTAACGTGGTTTAGGCCCTGTCTACTTACTCTACGCCAGAGGAATTTGAAAACGGTTTCTCCGGTTAGGCCTACCGTCCACACTAATCCGTCACGAAAACGGAGGAATTTGAAAACGTCGGCTTTATTTTTCCGGTTAGGCCTACCGTCCACACTAATCCGTCACGAAAACGGAGGAATTTGAAAACATCGGCTTTATTTTTCCGGTTAGGCCTACCGTCCACACTAATCCGTCACGAAAACGGAGATTTTCAGAAACGTTCTTTAAACTGGAGGAATTTGAAAACGTCGGCTTTGCGTTTAAGTTAAGATAATCGTGATATTTCCCTGCCCCGGCGAGTTTTACTCAAACACAAATTAAATGCAAAATGACCGCTGATTGTTGTGTTTTCAAATTTCTCCGGCGTAGTGTAGATAGGGCCTTAGAAATTGCAATTCAATGCTAAACACCTCCCTTTGACAAAGTAACAATCACAACTGTACCCTGCGAATTTCTACTGGCTATGTCATTCTCACTGTCACGTGTTCTTTTGTCTCCCTTCAATCTATAACTCACCATTTATCACTCTCATCTTCATGGAGGTCACTCCCAATGCATTCTGGGCTTTGCATTCGTAAACACCAAAATCATCACCAGTGATTTCTGGGATGCTGATCATGTTTCTCGAGAAGGACCGCTGTACAGGTAGAGGCTCATCATCCTTGTACCACGTGATGTCTGCAAATGTGGCGTTTTCCGTTTCACATTGCAGCGACAAATGTTCTCCTTTCTTAATGGCCATCTCCCCCTCTGTTCCAGTCCCCCACATTTGCTTTAGAACTGGTGGGACTGTAAAAGTAAGATCCTAGAGTTAAGTTATAACTGGCCATGGCAATAACTATCATTTTCCGGATATATTAAGAGTCTTTGGATACTTTGTCGATTATAAACGCCAATCTCTAAAATTTATTTGGAGGCATATTCACTTACTGGTTAGCGTAACAGACGCTCTGGGATCGTGCCTGATTCGACCTTTTCTTGCTAAAGAAGGTTTAGTTTGACAGTAGTTCTCCTCTCCCAAGAGTAAACTACTAAGGCCAACCCGACAAAATACAGAAGGCAGGAGTGGGTGGGAAGGAGATGGTCAGCCTGCAGTAGACAAGCATCTCATCCAGGGGGAACGATAATACTCCTCGCCGCAATTTCCTTTTCCAATCTTAGTCTGAAGACTATAGCAGATTTGCACGTTGTTGTCATTTCACTACAACTACCAGAATTCCTTTCGTTTTTTCTTTATTATTTAAATTTTGAAGTCCCAGAGGGGTTGAAATAACAAATGCGCTAATTAGCACGAGAAACAGAAAAAGTGAAGGATTCTGATAGTTGTAGTCAAATGACGCCATCATGCAAATCGCCTATTGTACGCAAGTCTCAGGCGATCGAAGTGGAAGCGTGACTTTGATCCGTCGTGCTTGTCTTAGAAAAAAATCTTATTGGCTTTAAGAATTACGAGACGGTATTAAGATCTTTCTGGCACTTTGAATCCCTTGAATTAGCTAAAGGTACCTTCATTTTCCATCTTTCGACCGTAAGATCAGCAGATAAGTCCCACTGATCATCTATGGTATAAAAGGGTCTAAAAAAACAGTCTGCATGCGAGTCAAGTGGCTCATCAGGGCAGAGCTTGTCGGCCGGTTTCTGTAATATAGCATGAAGCGACTGAGAGTATTTCTACCCTTCCCCTGGATGGGATACTAGTCCATCGCAGGGTTACCCCCCCCCCCGGCATTAAATAGATAGAGAACCTTTATTAAACCACGGTAAAAATTCGTCAGCTAAAAATATTTAATACATAACGCCTAATACCTAATACCCAATATACTAATAAGTATTAAATAAACAGTTGCTTTCCATGAATGCCGTGCGTTATTGATCCCCATTAAGTTCGCCGGTATTCATTTATACACCTGAGTGAAGAGAAGCAGTGTGAGAGTAAAGTGTCCTGCCCAAGAAAACAACACAATGTCCCCGGCCAGGGCTCGAGCCCGGACCGCTCGATCCGGAGACAAGCGCTCCAACCATGAGGCCATGGCGCCTCTCATCTAATCATCTGTGACCGAGCAGGGTTGCCCTATTTTGCTACTTACTTCTTAAAACCAAATAGCCTGCGAACAGGCTCCCGGCGAGGACGGAAACAAATTTCGGCGAGCGCGAAACAGAAGAATTCGGAGAGCAAAGCGATCGGGGCGGGAGCAGGGGAGCCTGTAGACTTTGTTTTTGATGTGCCTATCCGTCCTTGGTGATAAGCCTGTAGCCAATCAGTCAATGAGGTAATTAGACCTGTCAAGAAGCTACATTTTCGGTACTTGCAAACAGCTCTAAGCGAGCTAATCAAATAGTCGGGCCGGGCATTATAATATAGAGTGCAAGAGTAAGCAAGATGTTCACGGAATATTTCAAACTTAACATTGTCCCTCCAGAGCCGATACTTAGAGAGCTTAAAACATATTTTGCAATACTGAAATGAACCTAAAGAAATTATAAGTACATGATGGAGGTGTCAAACTCTGCGAAGCGACAAGCACATGAACAGCGGAAAAACCGGAAACCATGCCTTTGACCTCTAAAAAAATTGCTATAGCACCATCAAATGGCTCCACTCCACTAACTTCTACTTAAAATTCCTCCTCGTAACAGAGCATTAAGAACCCTTCAGAATCACTTGTGAAATAACGAGAGGTCGAGAGATCGAAACTTAAAAAAGAACGGCAAATGCACTATTGTAACGAGCCGACGGAGTCGTATAATTTTACAAGGATCTGTCAAATATTCATCTCAAAGATGTCAACAATCAGCGATTTAACTCATCATATCATGATACCAGGAGCTGGTATCATAGAACGGCGGCATCAACAGAATGTCTACAGGCTCCCTCGCTTCGTTCGGGCTCACCGGGAGCCTGTTCGCAAGCTAGAAACCAAAGAGACCGAACAAAAAGATGAAATGCAAAAGGGATTTTACATACCCAGTGATGTAACTGTTACCGACACGATGTCATCAGGCTCAATGCCATTACTAGCTCTGCAAGAGTACAGCTCGTGTCTCTCTGACGTCATATTTGTAATGACCAATGTCTGGCCTCGATGAAGGAATTTGCGGTCTTTGTACCATGTTATTGTGGGCTCAGGACCACCTCGGGCGGTACAGTTGAGAACAAGTGTCTCTCCGGGGATCTGGGCTCTAACAGGCGGTAAGGGATCTATACGAGGAGGATCTGAAACGAAAACAAAGAGCAGTACATCTAAAAGTTGACTAGCACCTGTTTTGTTCTTATCGGGACTATATAATAATCAATACTAAAAAGGAAATTGGTGGTTTGGAATTACGAAATTTATTAGGTGGAATACCTGTAAACTAGCTCTTAAGCTAAGCGTATATCCACGTTAAATAAAGCATTCATTCATTCATTCATTCATTGATTCATTCATTCATTCATTCATTCATTCATTCCTTCATTCAAATAAAAAAGGGAGACTAACATTAAGTCTTGACCAGAAGTGAAACCATAATTTTTACTTAATAATAAACAAATGGACATAGAAATATTGGCTGAACTAGGAAAAGGCCGAGTTTGCTTCTTCGACAACTGGAATGTCATGTGATGAGTGAATTATAATTAACATTTGGCAAAACTCAATAGAAAAATGGTTTCATAAAAGGAAAAAACAACGCACGAAAAACTTAAGCACCGTCTTTTTCTACCTATGATCTCAGAAGTCAATCGAAGTGCAAAGCATCCGAGATTCAATGGTCCATAGCCAATATTTCGATAAGTAGAACAAGTCTTCTACAGGTGGAAGCTGAAGAAGTCTGGTCCTAAGAGTAGCTCTACTAGTCGAAATATAGTAGCCATTAATTAGATCTTTCCTTGTCTACTTCCCTAGAAAAGATTTGTACCTTATATATATATATATATATATATATATATATATATATATATATATATTACCGTACCCAAATTCGCAGTTAGCCAATCAGAAGCTGAGTCTACTGTCCTGATATCCTGCGATATCAAGTCACTGAGCAGATATGGCTACGATATCATGCTCACTTGGCCGAATTTGGGTTCGGTAAATACCTAATCGTACCGTTTTTGGTACGCTTCGGTGCCATATCAAGCTCGTTTGGTCTCGCGATAGTAATTTGGCTCGACTACGTCTGGCAAAAATACCGTCGAACCATGGCTTGACCAAACTTGCCTGATATGCCGTCCAAACTTGCGTGATATGCCGTCCAAGCGAACCAAAAAGATATGATTAAGTATAATTAGAACACACATACAAGAGCAACAAACTAGACAGCCCTATCTTACATGTTATTCCAGTCGAGAAAGTCTGATAATCACTCCATATTCCTCCTCCAGCGCCGTTCACTGCCCGGATTCTGACCTGATACTCAGCGTGTGTCTGAAGACCAGTTAAACTAGTGTTGTTATGATTCAGCACAACCTTGAGTGATCCCTGTTCATCATTCGTCACTTTGTACTCTACGTAGTATGACGTCACTAGTTGCTGCTGCGACTGCTCAGAACTTGTCCATGTGACCAGGGCTGAGTGACTGTCCATGAGTTTGACATGTAGGTCACGTGGTGTTGAGGGAATAACTAAAGGTGTCGTAAAAACGTTCTTACTTAGTCTTATAAAAGTGTAACCATAGTTACCAGACTATATGAACGCAATCTCTATAATAGTTACTTTTAGTTTTCTTTATCCCGGGCTTTATGGAGGGAGCTCTGGACGAGTCACGGCTTGAGATACGTAACGGCTTGACAGCATTTAAATGTATTACTTTTTCGTCGGTATAATCGTAAAACCTTGAAGGTGCAGTAAAACTATTATTTTCAGAGACGTTGTTTCAGTCTAATTCCTGTTTTGTAGGCGTAAATCTCTTTTTAATTAGCTATGTTTCAGCAAAGTGTCCAAAATTGCTGTCCGAAGTTTGACCGAAATGAGGCAAAGTGTCCCAAAGTTAAGACATCCGAAATTTTAACGTGCTAAATTTCTTGCAAGTAATGTATTCCTTTTCCTCACCTCGCCCACAAACAAAAGGATGTGTAAAGTCAAACTCTTCATTTTCCCAAAGTCCCGAGTACGCATTCATTTTAGTGCTGTTCTTGTTGTTTCCTGGACTGTTATCCGGTAGGCCTGGGCCCCAGTTGGTATACTCCACCAGAGTTCCATCTGTCCAATGAAAGTTGTTTTCTGTGTCACGTGACAGCCCTATCCAGACTGGATTGGAGCTGGGATTGGCTGGTTTGACAAGTTGCAGGAACACGAAGTAGTTTTTATCTTCCGAGTTCAGTGTGGCTAGAGTTGCTTTCTCTGTCCTGCACAAGGATTGTGCCTCAGTCCAGGTCTTTTTGTCGTCGTAGAGTCTGAAGCAGGAATCTTGAATTGCATCCCATCCATTCCAACACGTCTGATCGCCTGTAAAGATATCTTTCTGTGAGATATTGCAAGTGATGCTTGTAAGTAAGCATATGGCGTATTGTGAGTGAGTAATCAATGGCGGATCCAGACCTTGAGCCAAGGGGGGGGGGGGGAGTGGGGTGGGGAACGTTTCATTTTGCTTGCGCTTGCCCTGCCGGCTTTTCTTCCATCTGTGATTTCTTCTTCTTTTACCCAAAATAAGCTGGCGGACCTCCTCCCTTAGATACGCCACTGATAATGTAACGTAACTTATTGTAAGTAGGTAACGTAATGTATTTTAAGTGATTTAAGTGTAAATGTAAGTATACTATTTGTACTAAGTAGTGTAACTGTTCGTCTTGTAATTATAGCATAACAAAAACGAAAAACAACAGCGGATTGTAATTAGGTACGCAAGGATGTCGCTCGCTTGATTTATTTATACTTGGATGAGCATGAATATTTTTCAGCATTTCTCTTTCGAGAAAACAAGGTTTCCCCTGACTGCCGAGAGGCTCTCTTGCTTATATATTCAGTGGATTGCCTATATGGATGCAATATTTAAAGAATGATTGCAGAAAAATTTGTCTTTGCACCGAAATTTCTTGTATTCCGCGGGGAAACAAAGGGTTCGCAAACCTTCCACAGGTAAATTTTGCTCGAAAAAAATCGATTGCCCTTAAAAACAATCCTCCAGTTTTCTATCAGTGATGTGAAAATGTTGCTACTTACCGGGAAAAATGGGAAATCAATATGAAGTTCGTAACTTTTTTGGTTTACACGATCGACGAAATTCCCGCTATTTTTCAAACTTGGAGCCTAGCGCTCAGCCAAAACTCGCGCATACTTACTGCTTTTCTCCGCTTTGAATACGCTAACGACAATTGCAGAGGAAGCTAGGGCGAGAGTTCTCCCTAGTCCCTTCTCCCTTTCTGAGTCGGGTAAACCAACATGCTTATCAGATCCACGTCTATTTAATTCAGTTCGTGTTATGAAGGTAAGGTTAAAGTCTACGTCAGGCCAGCGGACCATACACCGGAGCTTATCCCGGTTTCTGCAGCATGAAGCGACTTGCAGTATTTCTACTCCCCTCTGGATGGGATGCTAATCCATCGCAGGGTTACCCCCAGCATTAAGTTCACCGGTACCCATTTATACACCTGGGTGGAGAGAGGCACTGTGAGAGTAAGGTGTCTTGTCCATCAACAAAACGTAATGGCTCGAATGCGGGCCGCTTGTTCCGGAGTCCAGCTCGCCAACCTTTATAGGCCACCGCGCCACCGCACAACCCATAATACTATAACAGTAGATATCATTCCAGCCATAGATTTTACTTACTGAACATAATAACTTCATACACATCGTTTGCCATCTTCCCGCCTTTTCCACCCTGGCAGTCCGCTGACAGGCCGTACTTGCTGTACGTGTCTTGCGCAGTAAGACTCGAAAGGCAACGTCCGCCATCTTGAATGGCGAAATAGACGTAACCGCGTTTGAGAGCAACGCGGGAACATTTTTCTTTAGCTTCCGCTCTTGTTTTCGGGTCACCATCTAACAAGACGTCTTTACCTTCTAATGAGGGGATTCCTGGCGCCGATGATTTGTCGGCATAGCAACCGATATGGTGTGATTGCACTGTGGAAAAACCCAACACTGAGAATTAGCAGATATACATGAAGGATAACATAATTGTATTCATTCCTGCTAAACATGCTATACGAAGGACCTATTGTAAGTTACACCACAAAAGTTTTAAACAGCTGGGGCCGTGAGATCAAATCTACGAACAAAGTAAGTTTGAATCAGAAAGCAACCTCGTACCCAATTTCTTTAATTTTTTTACAACCACACCACAAACCGCACCCTTTTGAAGGACAAGCCCTGTGTTACGTTGTTTCCCTTTCTTAGAAAGAAAAAAGAATATCTTTAAAGGATATCAAACAATCCGAAGTGGCAGAAGCCTAATCATAACCATCTGCATGGCTATATAACAACCCAGGCCGATTTGTTGCAGACCAGCAGCTTGTGACAGCATAGGGACTGAACTTGAATCTGGGATCTTCGGTTCGTCGTTTGCAATTGTAATCCCTCTTAATCCTCTCCATCCTTTATCATTCTTGTTCTTTTATGTTTTATCATTATCTCCTTGGTGTTTCTTTATCATAGTAAACTATTATTTTCAGGTTTCCTTCAATTTTAAGTTGATTTTTTCTCGGCCAAAATAACCCAAAATATCGTGACTGAACACCTTAAAGTTAGGTTTTGATTACTTACCTTCAATGGGACACCGGTCCTTCACAGCGTTAATCTCCTGCTCCGATAAAGACTTGTTATAAATTTGCACGCACGCGATCGCGCCCTTGTAGAATTGCGGATCACCGACCAAAGCGCCCATTCTTACATCACCCTGAGTGGCGATCTCAGAGCGTCCCAAGTTTAAACGGGACACCTGTCTGCCGTCTATCCACAGCTTGGCAGTTCCATCTGAGTGATCGTAGGACGCAGCAACGTAATTCCACTTTTTGAGCCGAATTTTGTCGCTTTCAATAGCGTAAGGTAAATTAGAAGCCAGGTTTTCAAACTTGGCAACAAGTTTGTTCGGGCTTTCAAGCCAGACGTAAACTCCTCTGTCATTCACTTTGTAATTAAACAGAGGCCCAGCAGAATTTTCAGGTCGTATCCAGGCCACAAACGTCATGGAGTTTCTGGCGTCAAGACCTCCGTTATTTGGGAATTCGACGTAACTTGATGAAGAACCGGAGAAGTAGAAGGATCCCGCGGGTTGCCCGTAGTTTCCGGGCGCATACTTAACGCCTCTTACTTTTCCTGGCGGGTTCTTTTGCTGACTTATGTCCTTAGCACCGTATTGTTCGTTGAGAGGATAAAAGGCAATGGGTTCTGGCAGACCTACATGGGAAATAGAAATCTTGTTAAGAAGGTAGGCTGTAGCTTGTTTCTGACACTCGGCCAGTGGGGACGATGGAAAAAGCGCGAGGACGACCTGCGGGGTCTGGGAGAGAAAAGCCCTCCTCTTTTCTCTCCCAGACCTCGCTTTTTTGGCTTCAGAATGAATGCCAATCAACATCCCAAGATGGCATTAATCTGGGCTCCGGAGGGAAAGCTAAGACCTCGTAGACTAAGTGACGCAGAACTGCAGAGAAAATTAAAGAAGGGGCAGCCATGGTTTGTAAGTCGTGGAGGGGTAGCATGCAGTGGTAGTGACCGAGTGGCCTGGTAAAGATCATATTCCCGGTCTATTTCATTCAGGGGTTCATGACATAATGTGATATGAATACACAAGGGATCCAAGACACACAGAGCACTCAAGACTCCCCACCTCCGAGGGACAACAAAATGGCACCCCCCTATATAACACGAGGGATCCAAGAAACACATGGCACTCAAGTCTCACCACCTCTGAGGGACAACAAAATGGCGCCCCCTTATAAAATACTGTAAATTTAGTTGGAACATGCCTCCGAATAACGCGCGTTAGTGATGGTTTACGACTTTCAATTTTGATGGCCTGGCACTGAACTGCCAGCAATGTTATCGAATTGTTTCTTTGTGAAATTATTTAACGTTTATCCGGGCACTGGAAAGATGCAACAGGCCCCGGATGGGAGCGGGGACTTTCATATAAAAAGTAAGGAGATCTGCTCGTCGTACCTTTTAGGGCTTACAAACGCGGTTTTGGTACCTCAGCCTCAAAAGGTCCACAGCGGGAGCGGTAGCGTTACGGTATTGAACCGAAAATATATGACAGAATATAATGTGTTGTTTTAGAATTGGTGCTTCTTAGGAGTGAAAACCATTTCAAGCCACGCCCACAAAACAGTATCTTGGTACCTCTTAGGGGTTCTTTTCAAAATTTCCCACGAGCACCCTCGTCCTTTTTATATGGGACCGGAGTCTCACCCCTGGCAACGGGTGAACGATAACTACAGGTAAGGAATATTTGAACATCAATCCTTAAAACGGATGGTAATCCAGTCATTTTTCATATTCCTTTCTATCTTTTCTCTGTTTCTTTGGCAAATGCTAGTTAAGTCTTCAGATATGTGCGTCAAAATGTTAAATTGCGAGAACATTAGCACCTGTTTTAATTGGCCGTGTTTAATTGTCCGGACCAATTTCTGAAAAAAACTTGACATAATCTTTTTTTCTTGGGCGGGGAAATATTTCACTCTCTCAATACTTTCAAGCAACCAGTGGGTCTATTTTTCCTACTGAAAGTAAGATTTTTGAATAACAAATGAACTGCTATTTTATTAGCTCAAAATGACACATTTATTTTGTTCACAAGGCGCCGTTTTAAAATAACGAGTGTAACTCGAGTCGCCTCAGTCCTCTCATCGCATATTTACTTTATTAGCTGTCGCCAACATAGACGAAAGAAAGTATATATATAGCATATAATGAGACAACAAGCATGTTTCTCAACCGTGTAATTGTGACTTAAACTGCCAATGAAAACTGAAACATGAAAAAATGAAACGTGCCCATTGTGTAGCAATGACAGATGCTATAGACGCAAAAATAACACTGTACTTCATGCCAGAAAATAAGTGATAGGGTTGGACAAGCTAGAGGGAATTTCAAATGTCAGTATAGCTACTGCAGACTGCAAATTTGAAATAACTACTCGCTCTGTCTCATTAATGAGATACATGTTTTGTATTAATAAAAAACACTCTCGAGCCAGTCGAAATTGAAAGCGTATCTCATGGTTCGAAAGTCTGATAACTCGTGCGTCATTGTTATTTTGACGGAGATGTTGCTTCAGCTGACAGAGAATGGAAACTTTAATTTCATTCTGATTTGAATTTCTCATAGAACGGTAAGTACAGTAAGTTTACCGTAATTTTGAACTAGAGAACTAACTAGGCTTACCTCAAGACAGATATTTTTGACAGTTATAAATTGTCCACTGAGAGATTTAAACTCGTGTTTAATAGAAATGGAAATGTTAGGATTAGTAAACCGTGCCATACATTATATAAAACTGATTCAAATTCACGTTTGGTTCAAATTATATGTACTGGAATGGAAAAATAAAAGCCTCAGTAAATTGATTCTGATGCGTGAGAGTTTATCTTTGACTCTCTAAAGTAATAAAGCATAAATAGGGATTTGGAGTTCTCTCGTAGTATTTCATTGTATTGTTTAGTATCTTGGTGTTAGTTTAAGTATGGAATGTGAACAAGTAAACAATATATGAACAATGATATCAACAATGATATGAACAAGGCTGTGATGATTCTTCTGTTATCTTGCAGACAAACTCCTTGAAGTCCTTGTTGTGATCTAACAAGCTGTACCAGACTTTTGTAGTTTTTTTCCTTCACACTCTGAAAGGGAATTAGTGGTGAGTACACATTTGATTTGATTCGGGTTCCCTCTAATAGTCAATACCCCCATCTATTAATCGCTTATTACTTTTCATCCATACACACTTTATTGAACCTCCCCCTTGTGATAGTCAGGGGGGACTCCCTTTCATAAGCCGTAAGTTAGATAAGTGGGCATCAAACGGCATGCTTTTTGAACCATTGTGGTCTAAAATTAATCATAGATCTTGGCCATGTTGGTGTGATATAGGGTATGGGTTTTGGGATCTAGTCAACACTTAGGCATGATTCTCATAAGAAACTTACCTTATTGTTGTTACTCATTGTTTGGGAAGGGCGATCTTGGTGCAATATAAAAAACGTCGGGAATTCGAGGGACTTTTTATCCAAACCGAAGCAGTCGGTAGCTTGGATCAAGTCTGAATTTGGGTATCGGGTTGTGGTCACGGTTAAATTACCTGGGTAGAGAAAATCGCATATTTTCGCCAATTTTGCTTTGGGTTTCAAGAAGCGGGGCCCCAGTTTCGGAGAATAGTACCTCCACGTACAATCATCCCCGGACAAAGTTCCTGCTCTGAGCTGACACTCTTATGATTGTTTTTCTTCACGCAGTGATTAAGCGAGGGATTTATCTTTGGTTTAATTCGTCCTTAGAAGGGGCGAGGAACCCCCTGAAACTCTAATTTGGTAAGTACGTATCATTGGTCGATTTTCAACGAGATAATTTTTTACTTAATAAGGAGAAAATACAAGAGATGATCAATGTTCATTTTTCTAAGAATAGTACAGCCTCTCCACACTTTCTTAAGATTCGATTTCTTATTGTAGAGGTTTCGGATTTAATGGTTGTATACATGTCAATCTTGGGGGCACTTGACTATTTTGAGGTCACACAAAAGCCAAAACTGATGCTCAAACTTCGTGACTGGGTTAGCTCAGGTCTAAACAAAATTCTACGTACATAGCTTAATTACAGTGGAGAAAAGTCATATATTGTTTTTAATAATTTATTTTATGTTCTGTTTATTGTTACTGTGCATTCAGAAGATTTTTACGCTATTAAAAATTGATTGTCACTTCACAGGAAGATTCATTTTGCTGAACCAGACTGAATTGGATTTGATTCTGATTTTGACTCCTCAAGTAACGGTAAGAACAGTAAACTTACGCTAGATATAAGATATCGTCTATTTGATGCTCTCGTTTTATAGGTTTATTGTGCGTTAAAAATGCCTCGCAAGAGTTATTAAAATGAAGTACTAATGTATCGTCGTCCTTTTTAGGGGGAGAGCCTTGTTGCTCACAAGGGCGAAGTTAACGTTGGATTTCGTTCCGAAGCTCACTTCTCAAGTAACGGATAGAATAGTAAGTTTAAGCATTGCTTTTATGACCATAAATGTTAAGTTGAAATACTGAAAGCATAAAGGAATAGCTGTAATGTTCAAAATACAAAAATCATGCCTTAGAAAGCAATCCTCGGTGACTTTCAGTTTCATGCTCGCTAATCTTCGTCTGTGGTTTTTATTTCTTGTGTTCATTTTGTTTGTGACTGTCAGTTCTGCACGACTGTCTTAGATTCTGACTGGCAGCTACATGAGCTTAGCTTTGTGTGTGGGCTACAGTTTTGGGCGTTTTTATCTGTGATCTTAAGATTTCCATGTTTATTTTTGTCTGTGAAGTGGAAGTTTTACACCTATCTTTGTCTGTGACCAAGACTTTCATTTTTGCGTGTTCCTGTGTTTATGTGACTTTCAGTTTTGTGAGCTTACCTTCGGCGATAACGTCCAGTTGTGCTTGTTTAGATTTTCGGTGAATCTTAAGTCATGTTTGTCTAACTTGGTCTGTGGCTTTCAATTTCCAAGGGATTTACCTTTGTCTGCATATTTCAATTTTTTGCGCCACCGTCGTTCCTTTATGATTAATAAATTTTGGCATTGCGTTTCTATATCTGCATGGAAAGAGGGACAAAAACAGAATTGTTAAAGCATATACAGGTCTTGAATGAACTTTTGATGGTTTTTCTGTTATCCTATAGACAAACAAAGTCCAGTGTAAAGAGACACTATCGTTGCTTTTGTATTCTTGAAACGGAGAGAACAAGAAGTGGTGAGTGTTTACTGTGTCATTGGTTGTTCTTCAAACAAAAATGACCTTAATAGCAAGAAAACATTTCTATGAAATAGCTAGACAGCAAAATTGTGAAAGTTCTATTTCACTTTGCTCTAAAACGTTGTCTCTGATGAAGCTGGTTAAGAACGAATGTGATACCTTATTACATGAAATTTTGGCGACGCTTTAATTGAGCGAATTTAGCGATTTTTCTAAGAATCGCTAAATTAAAATGCATCAAAATTAGGAGTCACTAAATCTAAATCGTCGCTTAATTAAAGTGAGTACAAAATGAAATACCGCCATGTGATCAGTTTCACACAATCAGTTAATGGCCAAGCTAAGAAATTCTGCAAAGAGAAATTTACCACCTGGTACTCGGGAGAGGCTCAAAAGGCAGTTAGACAGTGGGACAAGCTTGGAAAACAAAGAGGTTCATCTCAGGATGTTAGTAATGAAGCCAATTCACGCAGGCTGGCTTCTCGCATTATACGACCCTCTGACCGGCGCTGAAGGAAGGAAATGTATTCTCAGTTTTGTGAGTCAAGGAAATTGCCAAACGAGGCAAACTACTGAGACCTGTTGATCTATTTGAAGTAATCCACCGAACTTGATCGGTGTCGTTAGAATGTTAATGGTTAGCTACTCGTAAAAGGAGCATTGACTTTGTGTGACAGTGCAAATATGAGTCAGGACAGCATTAAGATAGGACAGTACAGTTGCAGTTTCGTTTCTTTCGTTCAAAATTAAATTTCGAAAAGTTGTATGATTGTGATTTAAATGAAGCTATTAACGTCTATGATTTTATCACATAAATGTTCTATCGTCCTCGTAAAAGTTTTCAATGCCTTAAATCGTCAAAGTTTCAGTTCGTGAAATCGCAAACATTAAGTGACTTATGTTCCAAAATTTACGAAAAATCGCTAAATTAAAGTGCCGCTAAATAAGGTTTTCCAAAATCGTTAAATTAACGCGTCGCCAAAATTTCATGTAATAAGGTAATAGATTAAAACAGTGCTGGCTTAATTATGCGCATGTCTGGATAGACATAAAAGGGAGCTTAAGCAAACACGACGCCGACACCGAGGACGACGCCTACCCAAATATGAATTTATATCTAACCAGCGAAATTTGCAATTGTCTAGATCTGTTCAATTCCCCAATGGTTATTAAAACGTGCCCAAGCCAAATATTGAATGACAGCGTTCAATTCCAAATGGAAATACGGAAAATTAGCCGTCGTCCTTCGCGTTTCTCAGGCTATGCAGAAATTGGTCATTTAACGTTCTTGTTTTGAAGAGGACGACAAAGAAATCTACAAAGATTTATAGCGCATGTGCACAGCTTTGTTTTAGTCATTAATTCTTTCGGTTTTTTTGGTGACGTTCTCGTTGCCGTCATCGTCGTCCCTTTATTGTTGAAAACGGCTTTTGATATTTGATCTTTTTCCACCTAATTCAATTGCATAATTAAATTAATGATTGTGTATTACGTATTCAGAACACTCCAGCCCAAATAACAAACTCGTGTGCTAATCAAAGCAGAGTGAAACCGAAAATAATTTGGATTTCAAGTTGATGCATTTTCAGAACTTAACATGGTCCGTTTAAACCAACATAAACCAAAATATCTAGCGAGATTTGTGCGATGAATCATGAACTTGAGCTGATAACTTCCATGCTAACTAACTAACAAAGAGGCAAATATTTCTTCAGTATATAGGTGTTACTAATTAGTAAAGTGATACAGGTTATATATGAAAACAGCATTTAACAAATGGTTAAACGTACTTGGTTCCAGGTTTGTGTACAGGTTTATTATCTGATATATCCTGACAGAAAGTGTTTGACATGTACAACGTAGACGAAGTTATACAAGTCATCTCAATCGGCCTCATTGTTGCAAGCTTCCTCCTCCACACCAATCGATTTTTAAAAGCCATCGAATTATGCAAGGAATGCTTATTTATTCTCAAAGACACAGCAGGTTTAAAAGGCAAGGAAATAAACAAGTCATTCTACAAGAGGTTATATTTTACTATGCGGAAAGCTTGTAGTATTATCAATGATAACACAAGCGCCATAAGATATGCAGAAAAAATTCTCGAAATTTACCGTGAAAGTGGCGAAAGACTTGAAGAATGTGTGCTAAGTGTAGCTCTTGCAGGAATGTATCTACATCAGAGTAAATACGCCCAAGCAAAGCAAATCTATGAAAAAGCGCTACTAATTAGTAAACAAATCGGTTACAGAAAGGCAGAAGCCTGCTGTTACAGAGACCTTGCAAATATGTATCGATTAGTTGGCGAATATGAAAAGGCTAGAGAACATCTCGAGAAATCACTTGCGATCAACAAAGAAACTGGAGACATAGCTGGTGAAGCCAGCTGTTACACAAACCTTGGAAATGTGTATGGATCAGTTGGCGAATATGAAAAGGCTAGAGAACATCTCGAGAAATCACTTGCGATCAACAAAGAAATTGGAGACATAGCTGGTGAAGCCACCTGTTACACAAACCTTGGAAATGTGTATCTATCAGTTGGCGAATATGAAAAGGCTAGAGAACATCTCGAGAAATCACTTGCGATCATGAAAAAAAATTGGACACAGACATGGTGAAGCCAGCTGTTACAGAAACCTTGGAAATGTGTATCAATCAGTTGGCGAATATGAAAAGGCTAGAGAACATCTCGAGAAATCACTTGCGATCATGAAAAAAATTGGACACAGACATGGTGAAGCCAGCTGTTACAGAAACCTTGGAAATGTGTATCAATCAGTTGGCGAATATGAAAAGGCTAGGGAACATCTCCAGAAATCACTTGCGATCGAGAAAGAAATTGGAGACAGACGTGGTGAAGCCAGATGTTACGCAAACCTTGGAGATGTGTATCAATCAGTTGGCGAATATGAAAAGGCTAGAGAACATTCCGAGAAATCACTTGCAATCAACAAAGAAATTGGAGACATAGATGGTGAAGCCAGCTGTTACGCAAACCTTGGAAATGTGTATCAATC
This sequence comes from Orbicella franksi, assembly GCF_964199315.1. NCBI lineage: Eukaryota > Metazoa > Cnidaria > Anthozoa > Scleractinia > Merulinidae > Orbicella > Orbicella franksi. The sequence continues at coordinate 19,437,957 of NC_138158.1, forward strand.
AGTTGACGAACATGAAAAGGCTAGAGAACATCTCGAGAAATCACTTGCGATCAAGAAAGAAATTGGAGACAGACATGGTGAAGCCAAATGTTACGGAGACCTTGGAAATGTGTATCAATCAGTTGGCGAATATGAAAAGGCTAGAGAACATTTCGAGAAATCACTTGCAATCAGCAAAGAAATTGGAGACATAGCTGGTGAAGCCACCTGTTACACAAACCTTGGAACTGTGTATGGATCAGTTGGCGAATACGACAAGGCTTCAGACTACTTGGAAAAATCATCGGCTATGAGTAGAAAAATTGGCACCAGACATCAACTAGCTATTTCTTATCATAATCTGGCAACTCAATTTTGGAACTTTAGAAATTATAGAAAAGCTAACGAATATAACAAGAAAGCCCTTGCCATCCTAACAGACATTGGAGACAAAAGCGGAGTGGCGTCAGTCTACATCACGCAAGGATTGGTGGAGTACGCTGTAGGTGCGCATATCAAAGGAAAAGAATACTTTGAAGAAGCACTTGCGATAAGCAAAGAAATTGGAAACAGGAGCCTAGAAGCGCAAGGTTGCTTCCAGCTTGGACAATTCTTTTTCGTACAGGCTCAATATGCTAAAGCGGAAGAATATATCAAGAAGGGACTTACATTAAGTGAAGAGATTGGAGATATTAAATGTCAGTTCGATTTGCTCCAGATGATGGCAAGCCTTAGGATGAGAGATGGAAAGATTCAAGAAGCTATCTTGTATTTCTTTTCTGCTATCGAAAAATGCGAAGAAATTCGAGGCTCCCTCCGAGACAACGATCAATTTAAGATATCATTCTCGGATTGCAATATTCTTTCCTACAGGCAACTCAGCTCTTTACTCAGTGCAACCGGAAATCCTGAGGAAGCTCTGTATGTTTCAGAGCTTTCAAGGGCCAGGGCTTTGGCAGATTTAATGTCAGCTCGGTACTCTGTGGAGAATAAAATCTCTGCTAATCCTCGAAGATGCGCTGCTATTGAGGGCATCGTCGCTAAACAGTGTAACCGCACCTGTTTGTACGTCTCATATTCTTGTGACAGCATATACTTGTGGATTCTTAAAGGAAGCGGAGCCACACATGTCCAGTTGAAAAAAGCAAGTGATCTAATAGCCTGCGAAGGATTAAGTCAACGTTTGAAGAAGTTCTTTAACTTCAGAGGTCTTGGCGTTTTACCAGAGGAACTTTGCGAGGACGGATCTTTACATGATTTTCAGCCGGTCTCCAAATCATGCGAGGAAAACAGCCATGAAGGTTGGCGAAGTGTAAACGAAAGTAAAGACAACCAAGGACCCAAAATGAACCTTCCTATCTGTTACAAACTGATCATCGCTCCTGTGGCAGACTTACTTGAGGGCCCTGAAATCATCATTGTTCCTGATCGCGCCTTACACAGCATTCCATTTGCCGCATTAACCGACGAAAGTGGAAAGTACTTATCCGAGACTTTCAGGATCCGTGTTGTTCCTTCATTAACAACTCTCCAGCTCATTAATGAAATTCCAGCCGACTATCACTGTCAGACCGGTGCATTGATAGTGGGAAATCCTGATGTTGGTCAAGTGCATTTCAAAGGACGCCTCACGGACATTTCGCGATTGCCTTGTGCAGAAAACGAAGCGAGGATGGTAGGAGAAAAGCTGGGTGTCGAGCCTTTGTTAGGGCAGCAAGCGACTAAGCATGCGGTACTTCAAGCGATGAATTCAGCGGCCCTGATTCATATCGCCGCACACGGTGATGCAGAAAGGGGAGCAATTGCCCTTGCACCATCGTTTCGTGTTCCTAACGGGATACCTCAAGAAGGACTCTACTTATTGACAATGTCTGACATTTCAAAAATTCAACTGCGAGCTAAACTGGTAGTCCTTAGCTGTAGCCACAGTGCTCGTGGACTGACAAAAGCCGAGGGAGTTGTTGGAATTGCCCGAGCATTCTTAGGATCTGGTGCACGCTCAGTGTTGGTAGCGCTGTGGGCCCTGCATGACAAATCAACGGAACAGTTAATGGGTCAATTCTACGATCACCTTGTTGCCGGGGAAAGTGCTGGTGAATCTCTACACGAGGCCATGAAGTGGATGAGAAATGAGGGCTATGACGTGAACCAGTGGGCACCTTTTATACTGATTGGAGATGACGTGACATTTGATTTTGGAACGAAAGGTAAGACTCGATCAAAACACGAGCCTTTTCTATTTCTAGCAAAGGGCTTATGGTATTAAGTCACAATTTTCCATACATATTATCGATCAATGTATTATTTTCGGTTATAATAGGGTTAGTTTTATATATCTAAACGCGAAGAAAAAGAAAAAGACTGGTATCTAATAATATGTAACAAGACTAATAGTTAATAACAAACAGATGAGTCTGCGGGAGAGAAAAAAAATAAAATTATTACCATAATAATAATAACAACTGTTATTATTATTATGGTAATAATTTTTTTTTTCTCTCCCGCAGACTCATCTGTTTGTTATTTACTATTAGTCTTGTTACATATTATTTTATATATCTAATTATTTCCTTAGCATATGTCTCTTGATCTTGTGCTGCTGATGTATTTTCTTTTCCAACTGATAACTAGCTCTGTCGATCATGAGAGTGTAGAGCACGAAATTACGTAACGTGTATGTGATATAGCACAATTTTTGAAAGAAGAAAAAGCGAAGCGCGTTCTTAGCAATACCAGCAGACAATAACTTCCCATATTTTCCATGTGGTCTCAAGTTACCGTATTTTCTTTTATGACGGAATAATTCATGGCTTTAGCTTATTTACTTGGACGTGATATTGAAAAAAAAGATTTTCTTGTTTCATACGAGATAAAAAACTATAGTGTGAGCCAATCAGAGCGTGAGCAGAATCGAATGCGTTAATTTAATCAGTTTTGTAATTAGGTAGCTGCTTTTGTAAGAAACTGTTTAATTGAGGCCTTTTAAAGTATTTGAACATTAGCGTAGTCAATGGCTATATATTTTTTTGTTTTTGTTTGTTTATTTTCCCTGTCAGGTGTTGGCGAGAATGACCAGGACGACAGCGGGTGATCGTATGAGAAGTAAAACATGCCATGACCTCAACGAACAGTTTTAATGCTTGTGCTAAGTTGAATAGAAATTACAATCGAGGATTTCTACACAGGTTACATGTAGCTTGTAAGTTTCAGTTTTCTTATTTGTTTTCTTAGCGACGAAAGAAGATTTCAAACTTTCCCTGATACTGCAGTGTACAGCTGAGTCTCAGATAACTGCTTAAACCAGAAAAACCACAGTGCGTATGATAAATTCTTTGCATGGTATCGGGCGTTTAGGGATGATGATAGAAATTACTACGAATCTTACCTGTTAGCAAAAATAAGTATAGTGCAATACCAAAATGAGTTTTAACTGTCAAACCTAATGTTTTACCAGCGAAGCGTGCTGTTTAACTTGTAAATATTGTACATAAAAAGAATACTGACACTTAGTAGCAATTGTTAATGAGGAGCGTAGGATTTTAAAGTAAAGTATAGTGTCGGAAACAGCATGTACCTTGGCCGTTGTTACATTTCTGAAGAACGTTTTAGCAGAACATCTAGCTTTTGTTAGTATTTCATATATTAGGCAGAAAGAAAAGTTTGTAAGTAGCTTATCGGAAGTTTGGTTGCCAGAACACTGCAAAAGAAAGACACAGAAATGTTTACAATTAGCTTTGTAAATTGTTATAGCTGGGAATTGGTCAAAATTTCAACTGTCAGCTGACAACTAACACGTTTTTTAACTTATAGCTAAGATCTGAAATCCACAAAGAGTTTACTGCAAGAATTGGCAGGAATTTCAACTGATAACCGAGGCTCCGTTCTTGACACTACGTCGGAGAAATTTGAACATGCAGCTTTTTTCTTCGGTTAGACCTACCGTCCACACAAATCCGTCACGAAAACGGAGCTTTTCGAAAACGATCTTCAAACCGTAGGAATTTTCGTTTCAGTTTTGGACGAAAAACATTTTGAAAACAGAGCTTTTCAAAAACGATGACATCACGATATAATTCATGTGATTTCCCTTTCACAGTTTTTCTGGACCACAAGTCCATAAAGACCGGTGATTGTTTTGCTTTCAAATTTCTCCGGCGTAGTATGAAACGGGGCCGGAGAAATTCGGACAAGATTTAACCAAGCACCGAGATTCCAGTTTCTCTTTCTAGATTCTTCTTGCTGTTATCAGTCAAAACGGAACTCACTTCGTTATGCATGGAAAGTCGCGCATACGAGTAGGTGATGACGTAAGCTCATTTTTGGGGAATCCCTCAGTTCTTGTTTATTATCTAATCACCAAAAACGAAACGTAACTTGCTTATTAAATTAATACGGGGAATCCCCTTCTGTAAATAAAGTTATTGTTATTGTTATTCTGTAGAAGATATTTATAACCTTTTCACAGGAAACAGGGCGGGATTGGGATTATAAATAGAGAGGTTCAGAAATTCATTACGGTTACGCCGTAAAGGATTGCATTGTATTGATTGATTGTAATGAAAGAAACAAAATGTTTGAACGCAATAATAGTGAATAAACCTTGGTACAAATTCTTAGCTGTACTCTTTAAAAAAATCAACGTGAAATTTAGACCAAATTTAGAGTATTTTGTAGCCTGAAAGTGAACCACAAGGTTGAATTTTTTTCTGTTTCTATTTGGAGTGAAACGCTTATTTTGCATATTGAGCTGACGCTAGTTCTTAAACCGAGAGACGCACGCATGGTCTTACATATTTGCGTAAAGGTAGAAAATGATTAAACAAATAAAAATACAGGCGATTCTGAAAAATTAATTAAAAAGTAAATTCTTTTTTTTTTTTTTTGCTTTGGACCGGGCCTTGCCCTAGACGTCGCCGTCCTCATTGTTTATTCAAGTTCCGTGCTGCCAGTAGTAAGAGCAAATTTGCATTCCATGTGTCTGTCGTTCTTCTTTGGGTTACCGAGATTAAAAAATTAAATGCTGATGATAAACACACCACGCCCTACACTAATCATATGAGCAGGCGGGTGTGGTTGCAGGGCGTAATTCACGCTTTCGGCATTAATAGGGCAGGGCTAATTCAAAGAGCATGTTTTACTTTCAATAGCCTTCTCAGAAGAGGGATCGAACTCGGCCCGCATTTAATCCCTGCAGAAAACCTGTTTTGTGGGTTAGAGGTAGATTACTCAGTCAGCAGAACTTTCATCTGGGAATAAATTTCTAATGAAATGACGTTGTTAATATATAAACAATAACCTCCATTTGGCTCGGAAATATGCTCAGATATTTGGCCACGTACATTATCTGTTCCGAGATGCGGACAGTTTTCTGAGAGCGTAGCTCGAGGAAAATTGTGAGCTTCGAGATAATGTCCTACGACAAATATCCGTGCATATTTTCGCTCCGAATGAAAGCTATTGTGTTTGTTATCCATTCAAATATTTTTCACAACACGTGCAGTTTTGAACATTGGGGAATATCACTCGGATATTGCCCAGTTTTAGCTGTGGAACTTCGGGCACGTGACGCGTTTGAACCAGTCTTGCGGGAGAGAAAATATTTAATGGATTATAATAACCATTAGCTGCCAGCAACACAGACGAAAGGAAGTTATTGAAGTTTTACAAATTGAGTCGTTCATGTACAATATATATTAAGAAAACAAACATGAACTTCAACTGTGTGATTGTAACTCAAATTACGAATGAAACTGAAACACGAGGGGAAAAAAAATGACGCGTGCCTATTGTGAAGCAATGGTAGATGCTATTATACGAAAAAACAAGACTGTACCACATGCTACAAAACAGATTATAGGCCTGGATAGACTAAAGGGAATTACAAATACCACCGCAAATGTTAAATAACAACTCGTTCTATCTCTTTAATTTGATATATGTTCTGTATGTAGCTGGATATATATAAAAAAGATTCCGTGGCCAGTCGAAATCGAAAGCGTATGTCATGGTTGGAAAGTCTGATAACTCGTGCGTCACTGTTATTTTGAAGGAGACGATGTTTTAGCTGGTAGAGGCTAGAAATTTGAATTTTATTCTGATTTAAATTTCTCTCAGAACGTTAAGCTCAGTAAATTAAACGTAAGTCTTGAACTAAAGACCTAACGAAAACTGCTTTAATTTATCTTTAACATAAACTATTTCCGGGTTACCTAGTTCCTAGTCTTCATCATTTGCTACGCGGCGTCGGAGCACTGGGTACCACGAAAAAGCGGCCCTGTGACGCAGTTAAGTCTGATGTGACTATATCTAAGCGATATAGATGTTCGTTATTATTCTGATCTTCTGCTTACGCGATGAAAATATTTATTATGTCTCAGGCTTAGAGTCTTCATAGAGAAAAATTGACAAACAATCACCTTGGCAAAACTATACTAGAATGCGTGAATTTAGCACATTGTCGATATTGAAACTTTAGAATTATAAAATATGTAGAAAATAAGTTAAAAGGTATATAGCCGTTAAAGAATCAGTAAACCATATAAAAATTTTAATGAACCTTTTAAAAGTATTTTAGACAAATTATAAAAACTGCTTTGCAAAACGTCAGATATATACTTCTTCAAGCCAATAAAAATCGATAGAATTCAAAGTTGTTACAATACATTAGTATATACCGGCAAGTCCATTAACATCTAGTAATATTATTCATAGATAGGCTGGAAAAATAAAACTCAGTTTTTCAGCTGGAAGCGTCGTTTTCAAACGGCTAACAATGCACGAAGATCATAAGCATTAAAAATATAGCGACGCAAGAGTAGAATAAATGGTTTATTTTGAACACGGCCTAAAATTAAAGGTCAAATGATGAAGTAATTTTGAGTCTTGACGAAAATAGTTAGCATTGACTTGTCACAATGAGGCCTATCCGTTCAAATGAACACAACGAAGACTGAAATAAACATACATATTGTTTGAAATTAACGGCGCTTTATTTGCAGTTATGATGGTTCAACGATTTGGCCGTCATGCAAGAAGTTTGTCCGCAATTTTTTTTTCATTGCACACTGTTTACAAACGAACTTACAATAGGGAACAGCTTGGTTTTATCTTGGCTGTTCTCGGCAGACCAAAAATTCTCGACATGATGCTAATATCAACGGAACAAAGAACTGTTAGCTTTGAGTTGTCTCTGAATTCAAAGTGCTTTACAATTAAATAATTGTCCCTATTTATCTGTAAGACAGAGGGTTCACTGCTGACAAGTATCTATACTACACGATTGATGGGTATGTCCAACGAAAATTATCAAGCAAACAGTGAGGGGCCGTACATTGACGTTCATGTCCGTTTTAAAAGTAAAATAATATATTTCACAAAAGAATGGTTCGTTACTAAACCGTATAAACCTTCAGTCGGTAATCGATTACCTGTTTGTCCTTGGGAGCGAAGAAAATTAGCGCTTGCTAGGTTCGCAGTCTTATCATAATAAATTTTTATCCTTAATTCCGAGCAAATATATACAGCGAAATATCGTGACAGATCGTTATAAAAGGTGTCGCTGTGGTAATTGACTTTACGAGTCGTGACCACACGGAGCCTTTTCAATCATTTAACCTTTTTAACACCGTACCTGAGTTTGCAAACAAGCTAGGACTGTGTCGCTTACAACATACCTGTGTTCTGCCCGGTAGACTTCAAGAACAACGATATTAAGACAACGGCAATGAGTAGATTTGCCTCGTAAACCTTCATTGTCAAATACAGCAGGCTGTAACCATCAGTTGTCATTCAGTAGATTCCTTTCCGTGACAGAACAAAACACAAATCACGCGAACCCAAAAGTGGTTAAGTTTCATGCAATATTTCCGTGTTTTACGAAGCTGCACCAGCCACGCTTGATAACAAGCTCAAAACTGAAGAAATCATTCCAGATGCTATCGAGTATTGCTTTACGATTTGAGGACAAAAGCACGCAGGTGCAACAATGGGTCACGTTGCAGCAGTGATCAGATATTCTAAATTACTTGTGTTATTCTAATGAAAAATATGTTGAGTTGAATATCACGCTACACTTAGCATAACAGAATATTTATGAGCAAGCGAATATTTCTACTTTTTAAAGAGATTACAGTTGCTATCATACCTGCTTTGAAAGATTTCCGAAACATTTTATATTCTAAGCAAATTTTAAAATTACTTCTCAGAAGCACTTAATATTAATAAAATGTTTTTGATCTATATATTTTACAAGATTTTCTGTCTATTACTTGACATTATTTTCCAGAGTGCCGTAAATGAAGGTTTTGAATATCTGAGGTCAGAAGATGAGTCTTATTGTTTGAGAGTCAGAAGAAGAAAAGATTCTGCAACAAAATAACTTTTAGTGTTGATCTTGAAACGCTCTTTTTCATCCCGTCCTTCTTAGCCCGGGGGGTATTGGCGCGAGTGAAAGATTTTTTGCGATTGACTAAATTATTGGACTAAGATTTTCTCCGATTCAACGCTGGTTTCTTGCACGAGCCCTCTCCACTGCCTGAAATCTGAGCAAACTATTTGGTTACAGCACCTGCAGACCTTAACAGTTTTCAATAAACGGAATTTTACAAGCAGAAGTAAAATTTTGGTTACGGACCTGAGGACTGAGCAACCTCGTTCCCAGGGTCTGTGAAAACGAGGTTGAGGATTGAGTCTGGGGCTCTTGGGACGAGAAAAATGTAAGAGGGATAGGTTGGTGAACGCTGGAAACAGAAATACTATAAATCTCCATGAAAATGACACAAATAAATTGTACGCACTGTTAGTATTGTAAGTTTTGTTAGCATTGTAAGTTGTGTTAGTAATGTAGGTAGAGTGAGTATGGCAAGCAACGTTAGCTACAGTGGAACCTCGATTTAACGAACCTCTATTTAACGAAGTCCTCGATATAACAAACGATATTCTGTCCCGGCCAAAGTTACAGTAAAATGTATGGAATAGAACCTCGATATGACAAACCTCGATATAACGAATTCTTCGATATAACGAACATAATCCGGAAGCCCAACCGTAAAATCTACCTCGATATAACGAACTACAGCGTTTCCTTGTTTACATAGACAATTTTCTGTATAACCTCTATGTTGCAACATCAGGATTTTTAAATCGCTACTCTGAAAGTGTCGCTCTTTTGTAAACAAAAGCTGCGCGTCTGCTCAAAAGTGAAAGTAAGTGACACTGAAATCCACCATGCTTAATGAATTGCATCTCAAAACGCGGCACCTCTGGGTGCATTGAATTGCGTGACAGAAGTCACCTGTGTTACAAATCAATCATTAACTATGACCTCGATATAACAAACATTTCAATATTTAAATAGTTCAATATTTTTTTCGTAAAAGCGTTTACCACAACAAAACCTCTGTATAGTACCAAACTTGTACCGGAACATGCTAAAAGGATCGAGACAAAGGAACGGCACCTTTATTTACAAAACTGAGAGTTTTTACTCGAGGTTTCCGGAGTTTTTGACTAAATGGAAAGCACCCCATCGCATGATAGGCAAAGGGAAAAATCAACCTGGGTCCTCATTAATTTGTCGGTTGACTATAAACTTTAAGCTAATTTGATGCATGATATTTGGAGCCGCAGCTTTGCGATTCAGCTTATTAATAGATAACTTTAAAGCAGACTCACACGATTCAGTTTATTAATAGATACAACTAAGCAACTTTGCCAAAAAACAGCAGTAAATAGACAAATGTGCTTTTTAATTATCCCTCAGTTAGCCCACAGGGCTTTCCAACAACCAATCAGCTTCGATTATTTAGTTCATTATAGTCAACTTGAGAGCAGTCTCACATATTTCACACACACACACAAAAAGAAAAAAAATGTGAATTCACACTTTTACGGACTATTAATCCCACCAATTTCACGAAATTTCACGAGTCAAAATAACACATGGAACAACTATTAAGATTCTGTATCAAAACACTAATACTCTAACAGAGCGTGCGCGCTGGTCCTACCTAATTCCTATTGAGACATCATGGTAAAAATCTCTATTTACGCTAAAGTTTCGGCATAGTGAACCTCACTCTGAACAATCCAAACCCCACTTCGAGCCTTTGACTATTGTCAAGCCAAAATGTTTACTAAAACTTGAGTATTTTGACTCTTTTTGTCTACATTTTCATTGCGTATTTTGATTCTGTTTGCCTACATTTTCATTAATTCGAAGGGGCGAATTTTTCATCGATAATTTTAGAAACCAGATGAAGCGCTTTCGTTTAACTGTCGCTCAACTGATCGTGGCGAGTTTTCTTTTTTTAGACCAGGGAATAGGATCCTTTCAGTTTCCTTCACCGCGCATTGTGAGAACTTTGTAGTCAATCACATATCAATAAAACATGTTTTAGCGCCCGAGTTGTTGTCGCTCTGCTGTAAAAGATTGGTTCACGCTTTTAGCTGTGCGTATATCGAGTTATGGATGCACTTGGGAAGTTTGGAGAGCACTCAAGCCACCTCAAGCAGATAGAGTTGCTCTCGGCTGCGCCTCGAGCAATTCTGCTTCTCTCGCGCTCTCCAAACTTCCTGCGTGCATCCATAACTCGATATACGCACGCTAAGCAGAACCAATTCTTTATTTGATGTGGAAAATAAATGCCATTTACAATATTCATTGTTTTTATAAATACATAGACCAGCCTTTTCTTATTCAATATTCACATTTATCATTCTTCGAGCAATATTTCATTTTGAGAAAAAGGATAAATTAATTATTTCAAGTTTCCCTCGATCCGCCAGTACTGAAACAAAAAAACACAACACAAAGTTCATGACAGCTATAAATAACTTTCAGTTATTTCAGTTGATATCAAGTCTAGTTTCATTATTTAAACACCTGAAAACAGCCTCATTCAAAAAGTGAAATTTGCGAAGTGTGAGGTTTCTATCAGCTTAAGTTTCATTGTGGACAATATAACTCAATCACCACGATGACACACAAGTATTTTTCACTATAATGCAAATGACATGAATCATTAAATCTCCAGGTTTTTAGCTCCTCTTTGCAATTGGTCGCCCACGCAAAATGTAATTTCCTAAGTGTACAATATTATAAAAAGGATTTTTCTTGCTTAATTTTTTTTTAAGACAAACGGGAAATGCAATTTAACTAACTGTGAGACAACTTTCTCAAGATCGACGTAATCATCAAGCGACTCTCGTGTAACAAACTGTACTCAGTAGAAAGTAACTGGACTGCGCACAGAGATGTCAACAAACGCCGTAATTGCCTTCGAAGTAGTGACGCCTCTTATTCTACTCGCGGGGATAACAGGAAACTTTATCGTTTGCTCTCTTATTATCTCAAACAAGAAACTAAGAACCCCATTTAATTATCTTCTCCTCAATTTAGCTGTCTCTGACTTGTGTTGCTCGGTCCTTGGAACTTTGTTCTTCGCTGGCCAAATCAGAAATCATTATCTCAGCGACGGCAATTTCACGCGGCCAAAAGTTGAAGGAGTCATCTGCAAAGTAACAACAGTAATTATAGATTTAACCACCAAGAACTGCGTTCTGACTTTAGCAGCAATTTCAACAGACAGGTTTTATGCCATTGTTCACCCCTGGCGGCACAGAACAGCGCCCGTCAAGCGAAATATTCGCATTTTTCTCGCAGCAATCTGGATCGTGGCCTTGATCGCGGCTTTGCCAATGATGTTACTAATGGCAAAAACACCGAATACATTCGATGGAACTTCGGTGGCACTTTGTCTAGCATTTCTCATAAACGACAACGGTTTCAAAGTCGTTGCTTTTGTAGATCTAATAGCTGCTTACATTATACCAATGGGAATAATTTTACGAACTTCTTTGGCAATCATGAGACATCTTTGGTGCCATTGTTTCCAGCGACAATCGAAGGAGACAAGTCAGATGTTGTTGAAATCCCGCAAACGGATCACAAGAATCGTTTTCAGCGTGATTATTGCCTTCAACGTTTTCTGGTTGCCCTGGGCAATTCTTCAAGGGTCGCTGTTAATCGGTGCAATTCAAGAAATCGGCGACAACACGTTTGTGGTCATGTTTATTTTGGTCTTAGCCAGCGCTAGTGTGAATCCAATTCTATACTCGCTTCAAAGTCGGTTGTTTCGAAATGGGGTGAAAAGAATGTTCCGTTGTGAATGAAGCTAGAAAGGACCAGTATCGAAAAGAAGTAGAATTTCTTCTATGCGCGTAGTTGCTAAGGATATTTCTTTCATGATAAATCTGTGTAATTCAAATAAAGAATCATTTTCAGATCTGAATTCGATTCAGACGTTTTAATCAAGGTTAAGTTCTGAGCGATGGAGAGGTTAAATTGAAGAACATGGATATAAAATGTAGACGAAATTTTAAGTAATTGCTTCTCTGAAGACAATTGCCACAGCAAAAAACAAGTAATAAATACAGTCCGAAAATATGCCAGAAATAAACTGGATCCAATTTTAAGAATAAGTATACCAATTCAAAACCTAATATTATTTAAAAGGGTTTCCCAGGACAAAGACGTTGGCTTCTTTCATTGAAAATTTGCAAAATCTGACAGTCCCTCCAAAAGATCAAGAACCGGGTTTGAAAGATAAATTCAGTTCTTTTTCTCGACTTGCTCCCTATAGCTGCCTAGAGCTAAACTAATCTTTAGTGCGGAAATGCAAATCAGACGCTTTTTCAATCGCTTTAAGTGTAAATTTAGAATTTTATCTCCACCACCCAATACCGTTTCTTTCATTGTACACTCTTGCCGGATTTAGATAACTATATTGACTTAGCAGTGATCAGATTTCCAGCAAAAGAACTTAAAAATTCACTGATGTCATTAATATCAGTGATCAAACTTTCGTCGACGGCAGGCGGTAAACATTAACAAATGTCGCCATTTCAGTCTTGCCCTGGTACAAGATTTTCAGCCTGTCACTTCTCCAATTGAAACCCTTGCATCTAAGGTTGGATTTTTTAAGCTTTAATAACAAGTGTTGCTTTTCAAACTTGAGGAATTAAAAATCCCATAGTTGGAGAAGCAAGAGAACATTTAATTGATCGACTCAATTTTTTTGGTCCCTGCTGTTGTTTTTGTGGGGAGTAGGGACGGGGGTGGAGGCGCTGGGGGGGGGGGGTGTTATCGAAATTTTACGCTCTGTAGGTGGTCATGTTTATACAATGCCTTTTTTTTTTGGATAAAAAGTCCGTGTTGTCCTGAAAGGAAAGGATTCTTTCGTAATTACAGTTAAAATTGGTGTGGAAAACCCAAGAGGAAAAGTTCGTAGGAATTTCAGTCAGTTCAGTTAATTTCGTCCAATTCCTAGTGTCCCGTGCCTCTTTTGTACTACCTGTTCTAATTTGGCGCTGATCTAACAAACTGTTGCAAAGGGCTCCTGAAACTTTGTGCAGGGGAATTAAAGAACAGGAAAACAAAGATTATTTGCAGGCAATGCTCACTTGATTTATTCTTAAGTATACAAGGAAGGCTGTGCGAGCAAGTGGTTCAGACATGAGGCAAAACACTCCACTGGCTATTTGTCAAAGCCTCCATCTTTGTGTCGTCTGCTTCATGTAAGATCGTCTGAAGCATCACTGGAGTCGGCGTAATCACAACACACCAAAGAAGTGACGGAAGAATTCGTATTCAGTGTTAAATTATTTGACATTTCTATCCCAGACTTGTGATTTTCCTTCGCATCTGAAATTGAAATACTACTTGAGATGCGCTCTCCTTGGTTTGAAAGGCGATCCTCGGTTTCGTCACGTGTTTCAGTTTGTGACGTCATTTCCAGGTCAGGCCCTTCACAATTTTCTAGGTCAGAACCACCACTCTTATCCAGTCCACTATGCGAGTCGAGCACAGTGGAAACCCTTGTTTGACTCAAGTTCACATCACCTGTTAGGGCGCCCCCCTCATCTGAAGGCCCTTTATCTGGGCAGATGTCCGAGTCCTTGTTTTCTCTGGACCTATTCGTAAGAACCTTGATACCGAGCTTAGCCAGGTTGCTGTTCGTTTTGGGAGGCGATATGAAATGGCTGAACTGCATTTGTTTTCTCTTTCCAAGAAGTTCTTTCACTTTCTGTCTTTTTACATCGGATTTTCCTTTTGAATCAAACAGGGGCCTACTGTTGACTTCAGAGCGACGTTTCCGACGATGCGCATCAAAACCTGAAAGAAAAAAAGAAAAAAAATACTCAACTATCTAGGAAGCCGTTCCTTCGGCATGCCGCGCAATCTTCCCTTGTAAGATAACGTGACGCGCCTATCAGTAGCCGAAGATATTTTGAGTGTTATTCTTTCTTTATTCTCTTCTCCACCTTTTAACGACAAGGCAGAGGAGAGAGAGCCAGGGAACGAGGTTGAGTATTCACGAGTGCCGTGAAAAGCGTGACGTCATCGTGACGGGTTGCAACAAACGCGGACTCATTTCATCCTTGGCAACCGAATATTTCGAACGAAAAACGTTGTTCCGTTCCATGACTGTGGGCAACAAGGTTTTTCACGTATGTTGTACTTCAGTTCACTGAGTTGATGGTCCACTCTCCAAACCATACGGCTTAAAATGTTATTAGCAAGATACCGATGGAACAGCACGACAGACAGGGAAAAAGAACTTTCTGCTATTCTCCTTTCTTAATGTCACACATCTCTTTTAATTTCAGTTCTGAGAATTTGGTAGTAGATCAAGACAATATCTCTTAGGTGATGATTTTCTTAATTCTCATCACCTGCTTGCTTGGAAATTGTAGAGAGAATTTAGTGGTTGGTCACACTGGGGAACTAGTAGTATTAGCATGCATCAAAGACTCCAACCCACCTTGTCCGTGATATCTGATTTTCTTGGCCAGCTCAATGTCTTCTTGTTTTTCTGGTACAAGAGCGACATCTAATGCCCCTCTCTCTTTCAACTCGTCATCTTTTGCTGCTTGAACTTTTAACTCCTGTTTTTCCTCTCGAAATCTCTTTCTGAGCAGCTGATTGGCTGCATAATCGTCACTCCATATGGACTGAACTTCCTAAAGAAATTATCGAGTACATGTGGCTAGTTATTGCTGAATAATAGGCATGCAAGACGTACACAGAACTATAGAGCCGTAGATCACAATGTAACAACTAAATTTGACTACCAGCTGCTGTTTGAGACAGGAGCCTGCACCCCTCGCCCACCAAACTTGAGCGAGCAATGAGACTGGATACAAGAGAGCAGCACAGAGTGAACCTATGCAACAACCACCAGAGACATAAGTCATACGTGTTTGAGAATCAAATCTTTCCACACCTTTAACTTTCAGGCAATAGTTCACGTACCAGCGTACTAATTATATCACCAAGAAAGGTGCTAGTACCTTCAGCTGCTCTAGGGTGGGTAAGGCCTCCTTTGATTTCTGTTTGTCTTCAACCCCATGTTCCAATTTGAACATTGCATCAACAGCCATCTTCTTGACATCTTCCTTGTCTGACAAAGTAGAATTATAAAGAAAAGGAACAAAAACTAGCACAAGACATTACGATGGTAAACCCAAGAAGGCTCCTCTGATAGTAGGACCTTACTTGTAAATAAAACAAGTTTTGTTACCCAATGAATTACAAAATCCAAACCCTTGACTTTTCATTTTACCTGGAGCCTGGTTATGGACAAGGAGATCTTGAACCTAGAGATATACTACTAACAGCTCCAGCTGATGTGTAATAACAGTTTCATAATAAGTTACTGCCTAGGCAGTAAGAAAAAACTATGATAAGTTTACAACAAGCAAGGGCAGCCACTATCCCCCTTTTCTTCTAAGATAGATAAATCTCATTCTATGAGAGACAAAGCTGAGGCTTCTTCCAAACTGAAACATTGTATATCTTCTTAAGAAAGTGTTCTCATGGACTTAACTCATTCGACTTTAGTTAACACATCTACCTATTAAATAATTTTTATTACACCTAAGGTACCTGTTAAAGCAATAGCTTCTGTTGCCGACTGTTCCCATCTCTCTTCCTTTCTTCTTGCACCATTTACAATGACATAATCACAATTCTACCACAAAAACAACAAAGGCATGGTTTACAAGATTTATATTCCCTACAGATCTGTCCAGCCAGACTGCCTTGCCAAATCAAAAGGAAAACAGAATTCTAACGAGTTATAAGTCAGAATTAGAATAGTCCTTTTTATAAGAATAGTCCAAATTTACATACAGGCAGAAGTTCTTATTAAAATAATAGTCTATGTTATTACTGTTTACAGTCAAACCAAGTGAAGCGTACCCCTCAAGATTACAATTGAAATGAATTGATTATCTGAATATTGAACCCGCTATTCATTTCAAGAATGCAATAATGAATTGATTATTGGAAAATTGAACCCACTAGTCGTTCTAAGAATATGGCTAATGGGTTTAATGTTAAAAAAATCAATTCAATATTGATTTTTGAAATGACTGGCAAGTTCAATATTCAAATAATCAATTCATTATTGCATTCTTGAAACGATTAGCGGGTTTAATATTCAAATAATCAATTCATTAATGTAATCCTCAGGGGTATCCTTCACTTGGTTTGACTGCAATATTTAGTAATTTACATTATTACTGGTCCAAAACTTTGTCCTATTTACAAGTAGTGAATAATTATAGCTATAGTTAATCAATATATAATTAATTTTGTTAGGTTCAGTTTGTATTATTACTATAGTTAATATAAACTTCTTTCACACGCTATATTTCCATATTACAGGGCCGTGCCCTAGAAGCACCCGGGTGCAACAAGTGACTAGCTTTTTCCTTGGGCAACTGAATTTTTCAAATAAGCTTAAGTGCTGGGCATCCAGGATTTCATGGTTAGGAACCTTTGAGTTCCTTGCAATTTTTCTTAGACAACCGCCTTGTATTGCTTTGTAATACATGTATTATTTACCTACCTTAGGGTCAGTTTCAATCTCAAAGTGATTGTCGCAGAGATGACACTTCATCCGAAATCTATAAATGGGTGTTGTGTAGTAATTACCGACTTTCTTCTTCTCTGCATTGTAGCGTACACCTTTGAAAGAAATGAAATTATCTTTTGAATGAGTATTCATGTTTCTGCTGCCACAGTAATTGGTTTGATGACTCGAAAATGTAAAACAAAAAAGGGTAAAAGAGAGATTAAGAAAAAATGATAGGCTTCCACACAGTTTGGGTTTGTCATGTAACGGTAACGACGATTTTTCTCTCTGACAAGCTAAGCCATAAAGAAAAAGCCACTGTTTGCTTAAGGTTTGTGTATCAATTACATGTAAATTTGTATTATACATGCATAGTCAGGACGTGCAGTGCAATTCTAACTCTTTATTAACCGAGAGTGAGGTCTTTTCTGAAAAATTCCAAACCAAGACCTTGCGGTATTTACCAAGCAGTAAAATACAGCAAGGCCAAGGTGTGGGATTTTCCAGTAAAGATTGAGCACTCAAGATTAACAAGTTGTTTATTATGTCAGGCCTTCTGATATTTTGCACGGCTGTGGAGCTGCAAATTTCAAGTAAATCCGCGAAATCTCGCGAAATTCACAAAAACAGGCGAAATACCACAAAATTCACGAGAAATCATACCAAGTACATGTTGGTACAACATATTTGAAACTTATCTTGGCTGTTGGGGGCTGTTAACTTGCCGTAAACTTGCAAATTTGTAGTGAAACTTCCTCACTGCAACGAGTAAACAAAACCCAAAACCTACCAGGTAGGGCACTCACTGTGGCCATGAAGTAAAAATCTTTCCCATTGGCGCATTTCTTGAGTGCATTGTTGTTTTAAAAAAGAGCAAATGATGATCTCTGCTAAAAAGAACCTCGTGGTCAAACAAATATAAACACGTACAATGGTCCAAATGAGTTGCTCAAATTTTCCTCCAAAATCACCGGTTTTACAAAGGCAACACTTATTAGTAGTCAGTATTTCTGTTGCTGTTATTATTGCATAGGTTAACATGCATCATTTTCCGAGATAAAGGCAAAATTTCCGTCTCTTTTCGTTAAAAAAAATGTTTGCCAAATCAGTGTAATACTGATCAATTTTCAGAAAATTCCAGCGAAATTGGCTGTTTTCACTGATCATTTTTCACCAAAATTTGCCTCAAAAATTTCCGTGAATTTCTCACGAAATCAACTGACTTTTTCCATGCATTTGTCTCTGAAAATCCCATGAAATTTGTTTTTTTCCCGTGACCTATCAGAAGCCCTGTTATATGGCTTTTTGCTTTGTCTTTGCAGGCCCATAATTGGCTCATGGGCATTACGAGAGAATAATGCCCTAGAGTTAGCCAATCAGAGTGCACGTTATGACGGCTACAAACACAAGCCATATAATACTAAGGAAAAACCTGCAAGAGAATAATCTTTCTTACTTTCAAGGCTTTTCTGTTATAGACATACCCATTCCAATATGATTTCCACATCCACCACACCATATATTATATGGCATCTCAAACCTATTATGAACAGTATCAATAAAATAACATTGCTAGCAAGCCATGCTATCCAGCACAGAATATGTGTACATCATAATCAAATGATGGAAGTCTCATACCATGAGTAAAGTTGACTATGATTTCCAAGAGAAATTTAATTTCATTGGCAATATTATTGAACAATAATTACTGATTCATTAACAGTAGCATACATCATCAAGTTATGAACTAGCAGACAGTTTGAAAGGCTTTCGAGGAGCTAGGTTTGCTCTCAGCGGCACGTCTAGCCTGTGAACAGGCTTCAGGTGAAAGTGTCTGACTGCAGCTGAAAGGTCCTAGAAGGAACTAGCTGATCAGAGTGAAGTGATTGATGGAGGAATGGGGTAGAGGTGGAGGTTGGGGCATTGGACCTCCTCTCTCTTCTATCCTCTATCTTCCCGCATCCTTAACTAGAGAGCCTGTTCAGAGACTACTGCACTTCAAGCAACTTTTACATTTCTTTAATGCTCTCCAAACTTCCTGCATGCATTATAACTTGATGATGTATGCTAGTGCAGTCTCAGAAAAATAATGTCCATATCCACCCCATGAAATAAGAGTCAAAATCACCATACTGTTTATATGGTTATGATAGCAATCCTCCATTTTGTACTGCAAGGGGAGAGGAGATGATGGTAAAAGGTTATGTCTGTATATGAGCCAAGTGGCCCATCAGGCCAGAGCTTATCCCGGTTTCTGTAACATGAAGCGACTATGAGTGTTTCTACCACCACCGCCCACCACATCCCCTCTGGATGGGATACTAGTCCACACAGGGTCACCACCAGCATTAAGTTCATCGGTACCCATTTATACATCTGGGTGGAGAGAGGCAATGTGAGAGTAAAGTGAAGAACACAACACAATGACCCTGGCCAGGGTTCAAACCCAGACGGCTCGATAACCATGAAGCCACCATGCCTCCACAGGGTCCCAGGGGAGGGGAGATGGGGGTATGAATATTTCTGGAGTAATACAGTGGTTGCATTATCTAAATTGGACAATAATTACAATTTTGTTGTGAGTGGTGATTTCAAATATAATTTTTTCACTTTAACGATCTACTGTATGTCATGTAAACAGTCAATTACAGCTGGCAATTCATCCTCTGTTCAAGAGATGTCTCAGATTCAAGCAAAGTACAGTTTGGGACGGGTTTATAACAGTGTACACAACTACAACCATTCGATTACCACAGTACCTACTGTGTCCCAGCAAGGAATGGAAAACCTACAGAATATTAGAAAATAAATAATTAAGCTTAACTGTCTTGTTACCTGATGATAAGAATTCCTTGACCAAGTTTCCTTGCTCTTTCACGCAGCGGGTGCTGTCCATGATATCTGTCAAGAGATCCCTGCGCAAATACAAGTATTTAACAGTTTAATAAGCCTATAGTCTGTTGAATCAGGGAAAAAAAGACTTGAAATTGGACGGCATTTTACAACAGACCTGTTCTGGGGTCCAATCGGGTGGATAATATTTATTGACAGCCTTTCTCTCTCCCTAAAAATACATAAATAAGACTTTTTACAATTAATCAAAATTTAGAACGAGATTCTATGCAGAAAAACTCTAATTTATAAAGCAAAGATCTCTAACCATCTTGGTGTTTACGATGGACGGATGGACGACGATGTCAACACTTACGAGTCCGCACATGAAAATACTGCTGACAGCGGATGCTTTGGTGCGATCAAGGTTGTTCAAATATGGGGATTGATACTGTACTGAAACTTTGAAATTAAAGTATCTTTTTTTGTAAGAAGATAGTTTCCCAGGACACCTTTACACATTCTAAATAAACTGAGAAAATATGTGGTGAAGAAATCAGTTCTTAATAGATCCGTTTCATTTTCTTTACTTTTCAGCCAATTTCAGGTTTTTTCTTCTCTGAAGCCATTTCAGTTACTACATATATGAAGTATAGATCAATGTCAACTCTTGCAGGGAAGCTGAAAGCGAGGCTAGCGATGTTTTCGAAAGATGGCGGTAAGTGTCGAAGCGTTCTCAAGATTGCCGACAATTTTCTTCCTTGAAACTGTTTTTCCATCTTAGTAGCCATTTCTACCATGGCCTTCGACAACAAAAGAGCTCTTTGGATCGCTGCTGGCCTACTTTCAGGGCTAGGAACTGCTCTCTGTGTCGCCGAACTTCGAAAATTCATCAGGGAAAAGTGTACCAGAAAACCTCTTTCACAAATGGAGGATAATATTCGATTGGAAGATCTGGAAGTTCTCGTGCGATCGTCGAACTATTCCCTGAGAAAGAGCGCCGAACAGGTTGTGTTGGACAGAGCAATGAAGAACCAAAATCTTGATTTCATCATCGGCGCTTGCTACAGCCAAGACGAGTTTCAAGTTTTGAAAGCTGTTGTCGTGTTAGCGATGTTGGTGAAAAACTCCGAACGCAGCGAAAGAGAGAAGTTGATAGACCACGGGATACTGGAATCGCTCTCTCACTCCCTTGTATATTCAGTTCAGACTGGATACAGAAGTCTTGTGGAGATGGGAGGTTACGAACTTCGACTGCAAAGGTGCGCTTCAGAATCGTTATTTCACCTTATCTACGACGAAGAAAGGACCAAAGTTCGTCTAGCGCAGTCAAATTCTTCCATCGTTGCAGTTCTTTTACAACTGATGTCGGAGACAAGGAATAAAGAGGCTATGCGATGGTGTCTATTTACGGTTCATCAGTTGGCTGCTTGTGACTCAATACGGCCCGAACTCTTAAGTAATGGCGTAATACCTTCTGTCTCGGAAATGCTTGTCAGGAATCAAGGAGACTTTGTGTTGATGAGAGCCTGTCTCCACACTATGGTGATGTTTGTTAATAACAACACGGATGATGAAGTGGTATATCTTAAGGAGTTGGCTAAATATGATGTCTTTAAACCAGCTGTAGTGTCTCTTAGAGCTGGTGAGCTACAATGCTGTTGTTTTTCAAATTTATTTATCTAATATCTCAGAAATAGAAATACTGTATGCAATGTAGAAGTACATTTTGTATAAAAAGTAAATATAACTTTATTTAAATGTCAAATGTATTAGTACTGTTGTGCTAATTGGGGACACTGTAAATAAACAAACAAATACTGCAAATAGAACATAAACTTTAAGAATCCAAACTGGTAGGAGGCTGACCAGTTGGCTATTTGCACAATGCAGTCAAGTAGTTGAACTTGAGGCTACGGAGAACAAATCCAGATAGCGGAAGTGGAGAAAGATTTGAACCAGGGACCTCCAGATTTCAATTTCAGCTCCCTAAGCCATTCGGCCATGCCACCTCCTGACACCCTAACATAATTGTAGTTCAGTTTTTTTTTTTTTTTTTTCTCTTGTTTTTTTAATATGAATTTCACATCTTATTTACAAACCTTACATTACTTATTAATTGACAGATCCAAACATTACTTTAAAAATTAGTGACATTACTTACAAAATTAACTCGAATACAATGCTGTTATACTTACTGTACAATACTCTTTTCTTTATTTAATACATTACTACATGTAACTCTAATTACAATGTTATTATCAATACTCGCAATATATTTTTTTTAAATGTAATAATTAATTTTCTAATTACAGTGTAACAATCAGTCATCTTTTTTGAAATCTAATCTAATATACAAGTTAATTTACAAAAGCCTTATATACTATTAACAAATCATTAATTAATTAAGTCGGAAAAAAATATGTAATATACAAATAAGAAATAAAAAAGGAAAAAACACACAAGAAATGAAACAAAAAAGAAAACGGGAACAGATTTAGAGACACACACGTGTACAAGTCATGTAGTTTTTGTTTCTGTTTGCTAAGATTGGTAGTGAGAAGGCTGTATTTACAAGTTGATTTGTGATTTGCATTTGCTCATCTCTATAGATAATTTGCTTTTAAGGAATGCAAGGAAGGCTCTGAAGTAGTAATTTTCTCCATCTCTTGCAGCACAATAAGTGTAACACTTGGCAATTATTAAGCAGAGGTTTAAACCAAGTTGTTGACTAAAATCATATGTAAAGCTGTAGATTATGGTTTCATCGTTCAAGTCAAACTGCCTCCTCAAACGCTATCATAATTGTAGTTACGCAAATGGAAGTTTGGGAGACTGAGAAATGTAAGAGAGTTTCTTGCCATCAAATCAAATCTGCACTAATCCATCACCAGGTTTTTCCTTAGAATTTAAACATTATAGTTGTCAAGAGATGTTTTTCTTTACTTATGTTAAACAGATGACAGTGACCTTGTGTACTGGGCTGCTGGATTATTACATCAGTTTGCCATTCAAGACCTCCACAAAGCAGAGATTTGTGCTACCCCAAACATTATCAAATCACTTCAGAGTGTATTATGTTCAAGTGAAGCAATCTTACAGAGGTTAATCTTGCGCGTGCTAAGCTTCTTATGTGTTGGAAACCAATCATTCAGGACTAATGTGTTGCACTGTTCTTCGCTTGTGGCCAGGCTGCCTGTCTGCCTTGCTTCTGGTGACAATGACATTGTCCACTGGGCAGTGGTTCTACTTCATGACCTTATTCTTTCTGAAGGTTTGTAATGATGTATTTATTTATTTATTTATTTATTTATTTATTTACCTATTTATTAAGGGTTCACCTTTTCAGAAATGTGGAGGGTCGGTACTTACATGTACCTGGGACCATGATATCCTGAGTAAACAATAAGTGAGCCAAATGGCAAATATATAGGGAAGTAGCAGTAACAAAAATTATCATGGCATCCTCTGCCACAGCTTAACACCCCACTTCCCCGACCTCCCCTGATGTGTGATCAATCTGCTAATGAGCATTAACATATTTTTGTCCATTTGCGTTTGACTACCAATGCGTTTAGTTCTAAAGGCAAATGGGTTTACTCTGAGTTTCAAATGCGTTTGATAGTTCACATATCTCTGAGCATTACTGTAGTTAGGGCCAATACCTAAAAGCACACAAAATCAGCAGCAAGGAAATAGGGCAAGCAAGATGTTGCAATACACATGGGTAGAATGGACTGACCACAGAGCTGATCTCTGAGTTGGCTATGATACTGCATTAATAAATATTCTCATTTATATCTATTATGGATTTAATGTACAAAAATGAAACAGTTCTGCATGTAAAATGAACCGTCAGTTTATAAACCATAGTTTAAAATTCCAGTCTTTTTGGAACATACATATACATGTATGCAAGAGCAGTCAAGCAATGTTAGAAACAAGAAAGCCATTTGAGTAAGCCTAAATTTGAAAGCAGTGCCCCGGTACATTTTCAATAATGTTAAAGTTTTAAGCTGCATCAGATGAAAAAGTTACAGTGTGTTAGATCACAGAAAATACATGTATATAATGTCAAAGTACATGTAAGTTGTATTAAATATTCTTTGCTGTAGGATCTCCAACAGCAAATCGTGCTGCAGCACTGAGGGTACTCTCTGTAGCTAACGACATCATCAAGTCTCTTGTGCCGCTGGCTTGCAGAAAAGATAACATCTTGATTCGTTTGGTGGCTGAACTTCTTGGTCTGTTTTGCACTATTGGTAAGAGAGCTGGACTAGATTTCTAAGCATCTCACTCAGATAATGTGGTTACACCATGCTTAAAGAAACCAGTGTGGACAGGTTCTAGTTGTGTAGGGCACTTTTGTTTGCAGGAAGACTTTACAATTTACTTTAGAATCCAATGGTTTATTTTTGGTATACATTTTACTGAAGAACTGCCCATAAAATCTTCGGTTGAAAGTAAACTTTGGGTGTTTCCTTTTCCCTTTTCTCAAATGTACATGTAGCTGAATTTTTGCCTGTGAACTTTATGCTGATTTTAATTTCTTTTTTTGAGACATGACACAGAGTTATTATTAATATTATATGCAAAATCACTATGTTTCCTACTAGCATCTTTGCGGTTCTTTTCTCAAAATGGAAACACAAGAAACCTTTTGTTTTTCCATACAATGAAACCAACGCAACAGTTCAAGTCTCTGGAAGTTCGTTCCTTATATATGGGTGATCTGCTAATTATTATTATTCTAAATTACAGTTGAACCCAACTATTTCAAACTCTTAGAGAGGAAACGAAATATAGTTTGAAATAGCTGATACCGGTAAAAAAAAAAAAAAAAAAAAAAACGACTGAAAGGCAAATCCAAGGGAAGTGATTTTGAGTTCGAAATAGCAGGGAATAAGAGAAAACCCTGATTGAATCAGAGTGGTCCAACTGTATTTCCCTCGAAGCCAGTGAATCTTGTCATTGAGATTATACCACAATTTTAATGTTCTTCAGAAAGTTTACAAAGCAAGGTTCTTGAGGACGGCGGTTTAAAAGCAGTGCTGGCCTATTCTGTATCTGCTGATTCTGAGCTGCAATTCTGGGCATCTGCTCTTTTGCTGAACATGGCCATGACATCTGATGATGTTAAGAAAGAGATCATAATGCTAGGCGGATTGAAGCCGTTGATGGAGTTAGCAATTGGAGACAGCGATCATCCGCAGTGTTCCACTCATGCTGCCAAGACTCTTGTTATGCTTGGTTTTCTTGGTGAGTTATATGCTGTTAAATGCAATTGAACAATTGAAAGTTAACAACGAAGAGTAGCTGGTACTTCCAGTCAGCGGTATTTGTATGGTATTGGCTGCTCAGTCCTCTTCGCCATTTTACCAGTGTGTTCCAGTGTGGCGGTCCCTTGAATGGTCGTTTTGGTCTATACAAACAATAGCCTCCCTTTGGAGCGAAAATATGCTAGGATATTTGTTCGCAGACATTATCTGTTCCGAGAAGCAAACAGTGTTCCAAGAGCATAGCTCGAGGAAAACTGTGAGCTTCGAGGAACAGATAATGTCAAAGGACAAAATATCCGGGTATATTTTCTTCCCAAATGGAGGCTATTTTGTTTATTATTCTTTAAATCTTTTTCTCAACGCACACAGTTTTGAAAATTGGGGAATATTCTCGCACATTCCCCAGTTTTAAGCAGGGGAAAATTCGGTCGCGTGACGTGTTTAGACAAATCGCGCTAGCGAAAATATTTGATGGATTATAATGACCAATATTCTCATTCCTAGAGGCCTGTTCTCCTTCGCACCAGTGAAGGAGAGTTCTAGAGTCCTCAATAAGTGCTTTCTGAGTTGGAAATGAGTTTGATTTGCATGACAGTGAACATGTAAGAAAAACTCGTTTGCATATGAAAGTTTCTGCACAAAAGTGGGGGTTTAATCCCAGTTGGGGGGGGGGATTCCCATAATTATCAGAACGACGGGTTGCTTGTTGGAAATTTTGAAAAGAACCCCTAAGGGGTACCAAGGTCCTGTTTTGTAGGCATGGCTTGAAATTTTTTTCACCCCTAAGAGGTATAAATACTAAAACAAAGCAGCTTAATACCCTAAAAGGTACCACAGACACTCCCACTGTGGACTTTTTGAGGCTGGGCACCCTAAGAAGTACCAAAACTGCTTTTTTAACCCCTAAAAGGTACGACAAGCACCCCTGTCATTTTTATATGGGAGGGAGTTTAATGAGCATTTTCAGCAGGAGGTCAACTGTTTTTCACAGTTGGGCAATCAGGGCTCGACACTAATGGTAACCAACTAGCCACAGACTGGTAGAAATTTAGTTTTGGCTAGTAGGTTTTTGATTTCCACTAGCCACTTTGGCTAGTAAACAAAATGAAATTGGCGGAATTAGTTTCTGTCTTCCACAAGAAAGTTATACGCAAACACTTTTCTTGAAAACAAGGTCAGAATTTCATTAATGTGTCATGTTACCGGGCACGTGCTGTACATCACATATGCGAATTTAAGTTTGTTTACTTTTTGCTGCATTGTGGTATGTAATGGGTAAGTACACATGTTGTTATGTTGAAAGAAATATCTCTCAAACAAGATGGCATTTTCTGAAAGCACTCATCATTGT
Organism: Orbicella franksi; assembly: GCF_964199315.1. Lineage (NCBI taxonomy): Eukaryota > Metazoa > Cnidaria > Anthozoa > Scleractinia > Merulinidae > Orbicella > Orbicella franksi. The sequence goes on from NC_138158.1 coordinate 19,464,317, forward strand.
TCTTTTTTGTCACAAAATTAGAGCAACAAAACATGAGCTTCCTGATAAAATCATGCGCAAAATCTTGCAGAACTGTAAAGGGATAACATTTCATTTAGCGCAACAGCACGTGGGTGATTTGTTGTCATAGGCATACTGACAAAACTTACTACTACGGAAACAATTGAATGAGAAAGATTTATTTCCTTCGACATTAAAATCAGCCGTTTTTAGCAGTCAAATTTCGCCAGCAACAGTTTGCAGTATCGTTCGGATAGTTGATTTGCTTTTAAAACATTTCTTCGGCCTCTTTCCTGTGAAGAAGTATCAACGGTTCAAGTCTTACAATGATGTTTCGGGTTCTCGATGATTTTCCAAGGAAGTTTCAAAGAAAAACGCTTGGCTAGTAAAAAAAAAGTTTTGGCTAGTAACATCTAAGTTGTCACTAGCCACTAGGCTAGTAAGTTGAGTAGTTAGTGTCGAGCCCTGGCAATTAAACTGTTTAGAATTGAACTTCTTAGTTTATAAGAGAACGTTTCTCTAGATGGTCAAACTAAGAGGGAAAAATCATTCTCACAGCCGGTCAATTTGCCAGTGCTCAGGTTTTAATCATACCCTAACTAAGACTCATTTGAAGCATAGGTAAGGGCAACTGAGCAATGGCTTGTTCTTTTGTTCAGCACCAAACATTGTTTAAACTCTGTCCAGCAATGTTTTTTCTTCAAATCCGATTGGGTTGTAAGACAAAGAAAAGAGAAAATCAATGTAACATGTAATAAACAAGATAAAAATATTGGGTGAGGCAAGAGGTCTCAATTTTTCATGCTGACATAAAGAGTAATGGCCTCGGTGGATAAGAATGCTGGATTGTACAATGCATGTTATTTTATGCATAACTTTGCGTTTATAATAATCTATGCCAAATTTTTTATCTAGCAGCATAAGGCAATTCCTGCGAAAGGGCTATGCTGTATGTGAATGTATCTTTTGGGACACAATGCTAGTGCTTGCTGCTGATACAGTAGCTACATACCAGTAATACATGTACAGCCCTTCTACGTCATATATATATCTTTTGTCTAATGATGGTTCTTAGCAATGGAATAAAAGTAAATCTGTTCAATACTTTTTTCAGACACGAAAATCCCAGTGACTATCCAATCCCTTGGTTACAAGAATGGTGATCGAGTGAGTATTTCAATCAACGGCAAGGAGCACAGTCCCAATAAACCAGGCATTAATGTAGTGGTGATGGACTTCATGACTTTCCAAGTGACAGAAGCAGTTTCATTTGATACCGGCCATGACAAGGATGCTAGTGAACGACTCATCGAGTGTATTGACATGATACCTGTTGGAACACTGGTGTTCATAGCTGTGAGAGGAGAGGCAAACTATTACATGACTGGTGAGTTCTGCTCCCTTAGGACTATAATTTTGGGGTGTTACATAACACTCCTTACTTAAAGGAGACGTACACTCTGGAAAACATATATTTTTTTATCAACGATAGTAAAAACCTCGCACTAAGTTAAGTTAGCATGTTGTGCCTCGTCCCATGTCAAAGTCTGCGTACGAGCCAAGTGGCTCATCAGGCCAGAGCGTATCCCGGTTTCTGTAGCATGAAGCAACTAGAGTCCGGAGCTCCGCCACTGCCCCTCCCATCCGTCCCATGTCTAGCCCTTCTCTTTTACCTTGGCCATCAAAGTATGTCTCCAAATTGTTACTTAATGCTCCTATGGCCACTAAACAGCTGCTTAAACCCAAACCATATTCCTTTGCTTTTGTGTTGACTGGAACAACTTTGAGTGGTCACTTATGAGTGCTTAAAAGCAAAGAAAACTACCAGTTGCTGATTTCCAAAAGTAGTCACAGATGCTGATGGTAGTGGTCACTTATGAGAGCCTTTAATAACAGAATTTGAGTGGCAACTTACTAGAACTGGTTGCTTATGACTACATAATGTGCGACTGTTTGTGCAAGATTGAACTCTGTAACGAGAAAAAAATAATGATATTAATAAAAATAAAAATAAGGAAAAAATTCAGGGTCAGACATGCAAGGTATCACTAAGCTATCGTTTAGTTTTGATCCACTTGCAGCCTTGATCTTCAAACTCGTATCAAACTTGTTACTTTATGGGTGAGTTGTATCAATGGCAGGAAAGTTCACCATAACATCAAGGGCCGAGCAAGCATACACTGTACATGTACTCAGCCATAACAGATTTTACGGGTTATGGCCATTAATGATAGCCCTGCATGCAAAATGCAAACGTCATGCATGTATATATGTGTACTAAGTAGATGTACACTTACATTACTTTGTGTGAACTTTTCATCAGCTGATGCAAAAGTACATCTCAAAGATCTTGGAATTGAAGATTACAATTTTAAAACTGGCGAGCTGTGGACATACTGTGGCTACAAGAAGAGAGATGGAGCAGTGAAGATTGCTCTTCATCGAGGCTTTGATGCGGTGGAGTTGGTCACTTCCCTCAATCTAGGTGTGGTTTTCAAATTGTGTTGGCTTGCTGTTGCCTTTAGATAACTTTGACTTTACAGTTAAGTTAGTTCACACAGTGTAGCTTCAGTGTACCTTATTCTCATACTTTTGAGTTAGTAATCATCATCATCACTGTTGTCAAGATTAACATCATTATCATCATCGTCGTCAACCATCACCTCTATTGCCTCTCAGTAAACAGACAAACCTAACTTTTACTGCAATAATGCTCGTCTCACCTTAAAAGACAGCACAATAAGTAATTACAGTGGTACAGGTGTTGTAGTAATTGAAAGTTTTTAAAAGTTAAAAGGTGTTGTGCAAACAAAGTTTGTTTCTACATGAATGGCAATCCAAATAACATTTAGTACATGTAAATGGAAATTTCCCAGCAAATATTTTACAGTGGAACCCTGCCTTATGATCAACACATCCTGTTATTGTGGCCACTTTTTTGTCCCAGCGAAACGCCCATTCATTTTCCTATAAGAAAACCCTGTTAATGCTGCCACCCGGTTAATTTTTGTCCAAATGGCCACATTCTAAAATCCCAACCTGTATAATCTTTTATAATTTTACCCCATTTATACTAACAGCCACTCTAACCACTTATGTTCATCCAGTGTTATTTTTTTGTTTTGTTTTGTTTTGTTTTTACTCTTATTATTATTATTATTATTATTATTATTATTATTGTCTTGCAACAGCTACAGTTCTTACAATACTAAAATGTAAACTAATACTTTACACTAACGCAAGTTTCCATTTTTTCAAAATCATGTCTGCAGTAACCTTAAAGAACAGGGCTGGGTTGTTCAAAGCCCGATTAGGCTAACCCAGGATTAGGGAGAATTTTGATTCCAGTTTTGTGACTTTTGGATGAGGTTTCATGTTTATATTGCTTGCCCCTCAGTTTTGAGTTTTAATAACCTCAAACTGCACATAACATAAGCAATGAAAAACAATTTGAGACAAGAAAAATCAATACTTCGGTTTACTTTTAATCCTGGGTTAGCGTTAACCAACTTTCGAACAACTTGGCCCAGTCATGTAGAAGTGCAATTATGATATATCTGTTAAAACATCAGTCAATTTAGACCAGTCATCAGGTTTGTCCCTACCCCATTAATTGCAGCCAAATTTTCATGGTCTCACCCTGTTGGTGATCATATTAATGGGGTTAACAGCTTAGTAAGTCAGATGTTGAAAGAGAAAGAGATATATCAGTTCCTTTTTGCCTAATTTGAAATATAATTTGACTGTGTAATTTTTCAATGCAGGTTACTATGCTAATGAACAGGTACAGGGATACATTTTGTTACCACTGATCGATCTTTTGATGAGCACCCCTGCATCACTCGCCATTAGCAAAGTGTCTGAACTGGAGCTTCTCACTGTCCTAGCACGACATGATTACCATAAGGAAGGTTAGTTCAGTGAGATTTTTCATCCAGGATTGTCTAAAGAGTGTTTTTGTAGTAACTTAAGAATTTCTTATCAGAGATCATTGTGCATTGAGTAGACAGGTTGTACATGTACATGCAACTTATAATAAGCCAAATATTGTTCTCACAGTTTGATTGGTTGTTACTTAATATATAATCTATTGGAGGACAGACGCATAGATGCTGAAGCTAAGAGAATTTGCCACTACAAACCCAAAACATTATTTAGAATTGTTTGGCATTTCTGAACAAATATGTACGACAAGAAAGCTGTGGTGTACATTGTATGTCTATGAGAAATAGAACTTCCTTCTCAACTGAAATTGCCTAAAATTAATTATAATTTCTGAAATTTTAAACATTTCAAACAAATATAAATTAAATTCTACCGAAAACCATTCCATGTATGTTCTTTCTTTGGCAACAATTCAGTACATGTACATGTACACTGTATACATGAAATAATTGCTAAACAACCGTTATCCTCGTCAACAATGGTTCATTCGCTCAATGGCATTTACCGATAGGTACAACTAGTATAAGTAATAGTAATTGGACCTCGAGTCGTACAATTCAGGGAGTAATCGTGCTTGGAATTTCAAATCGGCCTCACGCTTCGCGCTTGTCTGATTTTGAGATTACTCGCGCGATGCGCGAGGCCGATTTCAAGTTACAAGCACGATTACTCCCTGAATTGTACGACTCGAGGTCTAAGTACTAATTAATCGTATCTATAACAAATTTCGGAATTATAAATGTCTTTTGAGAACTTCTTTTGAGTGACAACATATGTAGCACGTTTCATAAGTTTTGAAAACTATAGGAAACATTGCGAAGAAAGCCATTAAAGCATGCGTAATTGACATGCGAATCACGAGGGTATCCAATTACAAAAAGTTCAAATTGGATACCTGTAATTGGACACCCACGTGATCGCGCGCCGATTACGTGACAAATAGGCGCGCGGAGAACCGATCACGATTGAGAATTTCGTTGTAGATACGATTATAAGTCAAATATAATTCTCACATTTTGATTGTTTCTTAATAGTCCAGTTTCGAATTCGCCATGACCGTTGATTAAAAGCTTTGAGAACGCATTTGCACAGGGTTAGCCTCGACCTAAAGTAAAATATTCACAAATTCCAGCGAGAAGATGACCTGTTTACAGCTCTGTGTATTGTTTAATTTTCAAATTTGTTTCACCTTCCCGCCAGTATTTGTGAATATTTTTTATAAGTCGAGGCTAACCCTGTGCAAATGTGCTCTAAGTGCTTTTAATCAGCAGTCATGGTGAATTCGAAACTGGACTATTATGACTTATTGGAGGACAGACGCATAGATGATGCCATTAACATCCTGTATTGTAAAAATCTTTTGTTCAGTAATAGATCACTGAAGATGTCAAAATGCGTCAAGAACATCAGTGACAAACGTGGCTATTGCCTCGTGTGCCATTTTGTTTGACCTTACCGCATTTTAATGCCATCTGTGATATACATGTAGTGCTAAACAGTTGCACACGGCAACATGGAATCCATTTGTTAAGTACCTGTAAAAACAATGCACAATTTTAGCTACTCCTAAAATGTAGTGGAGTAATGAGTGCCACCTTTGACGATCAGAAATGGTTTCGTAAGTCTACATACCAGAATTTAAGTATACTGATGAGATACTGGTCTGTATGTTGATCATATTTTTTAGTGATGGTGAACACAGAGGGTTTCATGGAGTACATTGTGGAGCTGATTGACAACATGGCGAGCAAGACTGCTTACCATCTCAGGGCTAATCCACTGGTGATTGCTCATTGTATCGGGGCCATGAACATCATCACAGCAATAAGCATTGCCCAAGAAAGCCATGTAAATATGAATTGCTTTCTTGTAACACAAGTTGTGTGAGAAAAAGAAAGTTTTCATTTTTTTTTTTTTTTTTTTTTTCAGTTATTAAATTGTTCTGAAATGAAATGGATGCCGAAAATTATAACAGTGTGATCACCAACTTTGAGACTTATGAGATTTAAGTGGGAGATTCTATGTGGGGTTTAAAAGTTTGTAAAATTTAAAGGATTTGCATGGTGGATTTCAAGCTTGCTATTCACAATCTTTTCTTCCGTACTGAGAAAAAAAAATATTTACTTTCCTCTGTGACCTTCAAGCGTCGCAAGGTGTTAATAACTGTAACCACAAAATTGCCTGGGACTCTGCTAATACACTAACTTAGATCAACCACCTTAACAGATGCCAGCAACTACCAGCTCCTTACAAACAAACAGCTTAGTTATGACCTCAATCAAAAGACCTGAAACATCAAACTTTGTCCTCAGGCAGAACCAATATGATGCAACATCCTGTTCAATTCAGATTATAATATACAGTGAAACCTGTATGAAGCGGACGCCCTTGGGACGCTCACTGGTGTCCACGTAATACAGGGTGTCCGCTATAAACAGGTTCTAATATGTCGTGCAATAATAAAACCTTTTGTAACACAGTGTACATATGTAAGATCAAAGGACTGCTCATAGCACAATGTCTAGTCAGTCAATGCATCAATCTGGAATTAGCTACTTAGCTTTAAAACAACATCGCTGAACAATGTTGAAGGAGTCTGAGCTGAGTTTTTAGAAGTAAAAAGTCCTTGAAGTGTTCGCTTATTGCAGGTTTTGTGCAACAAAATGGCTTAATATTGTCTGTCCTCGTCCGCTCAACAGAGGTGTCCACTGAATGCAGGTTTATTTACAGTAAATGTGGAAAGAAAATTTAGGGACTCAAGCTGGTGTCTACTTCATTGAGGGTGTCCGCTTAAGACAGGTTTCACTGTATGATATTCTTTTCATCTTGCACTTCTCCTGTGATATTTTCAACCCCTAAAAAGAAGTATTCTAACCCTAAAACAAATAACTGAAACAATGCCAATAACTACTTTACGTACAACTTGTTCACAACGTCAACAAATTAAAGTATTGGTCGAACTTTTGCTTCACACAGTAATGTAACACCTAGTCTACTTCTGGCCCTCTAAAGGGCATTGCAAGACAGAGAGAGAGGGCCAGAACTGGACTGTGTAACACCTTATTTTTGTTTCAGGAAAAGTTTGCTGAATTCCATGTCCTGGATGCAGTTCTGGGCCTCCTTTGCCTCATCAACTCACTACAGCTCGAAAAACTGAATCAGCAAATTAAAACAAACGCTGGCACAGAGGGACAAACAGTAATCCTCGAAACCGAAGCTGAACTTTTTGGTGGCAGTGAAACTGGGAAACCGACTGACGAAGGCTTTATTACTCGTGTAGTTTCTTCACCCTCTGAAAATGTGTCTGTTGTGGCAGAAGAAGGTAAGTACCCCTGATGGCGAGGGAGGAGAGGGGGCGTGCCAATTGTACCTTTTACTGGTTAAAGTTTGAGCTGTACACGATTTCTTTCATCCTCCATGAAAACATTGGTACAACGTGCACTTGCTTGATAACAATAGCGAGCATTAGGTAGCTCAAAACAGTTTCCAACACTTAGATTTTGATGGTTTGTTATAACCACTCTTTATCACTTGATGCTACAATCATGGTATCAAAACACTGCCCAATCATTGGTGTACACGTTGTTATCATTATCACAGCTCGTGCTAGTTCTGTGTTTCTATCGAGTTATAGGAACACGATTTTAAACCAATCAGTGCGTGTATTTTCTTTGGGCTATTTTCTAATTTATTATCCAAGTGGTTACTCATCTCTGATCTGACAATGCTATCTCATTTACAGTCAAACTAACCGTAAGTGGTTTAAGGACTCCTGTTCGCGGCAGCACCGCAGAGGAACCTACTCCACTGAAAAGCACTCAGTTGAAAAGCACTCTGCTGAAAAAGTCCAACACAACAATTCTACAGTCGGAAACAGTGTCGGGAGAAGCGATAATTCATGACGACTTAGATGAAGCTTTCTCTAACCTGAGTGGATTGAGTGTAGTAACGCTGTACAACTGTATCGACTTGATTTCAAGTCTAGAGGAATCTCGGGAGCACTTTTTCAAGGCTGGTGCGATGCAGATCTTGTGGTGTCGGCTGCTTACTGCAAATTCATCCACCGTTCAGCAAATTGCACTTGCCACTGAAATGCTGTTGAACACATGCTGCTGTATGACCATGCTGGGGAAATATTATACTGGTAAGTAAAGTGTGTGACATAGATTAGTAATGGTAATCCTTCAGGTACTCCTTCCTTTGTGAGATGGATACCTCAGTCTCTATAAAGGATTGCCAGGGCTTTCACTAAAGTCCGTAACCCGCAACAACTACTCAGGGGTTTCAGTAAGGACAAGGCACTGGGCAAATTGGCCAGCTGTGAGAACGATTTTGCCCGGCTGGTTGGACCATCTAGCGGAAAGTTTTTCTTACAAAGGAGTTCAGTTCTAATAGTTTTGCTCACCTGTGAAAACCAGTTACCCTCCTACTGAAAACGTTAATGAGACCTCTGCCTACTACGGCTTAGTATGCTTCAGAGGCCATTGATGTTATGGATGAAATTGCTTGTTGTTGATACTTTCTACCCCCGAAGTAATAACTTTGTTATGGGTGTGAAGATCAAGGCTACAGGTAAATCAAAACTAAATGACAGCCCTGGATACCTCTTAGTGAGGTGGGTACCTCTCAATGCATTGGGGACCTTTCTAAACAGACACTACTTTAAGACAAACACCTTGGTAAGGGCAACAGCTCATTAAGGCAGACACATTCCCATGAAAGACATCTGTCTCAGGCAGACACCTTTCAAAGGAAAACACCTCTAAGGAAGACACCTCTTGAAGAATCACAGACACCTTAATAATGAAGACACCTTTATAACTAAGACATGCACCTGTCTATAGTAGATGGCTGTCTTTGACAGACTTGTTCTCTTTTGGGGAAGCCTCTTTAAAGCAGACAACCTAAGGCAGACAACTCCCAAGCGCTTCCTGTGGCAGACACGTCTGAGAGTCGCAGGTCTAAGACAGCCCACTTCCCCTATCTCTGTTTAACAACCCCCATCTGACATTGCACCTTCTGTTTCCTTGTTGTAATACTCAGATCTTGTAGTGGAGCTGGACGAACAGACGAAGACTCCAGCCCTTGTTTTGAGTGCTGATCGTCTGGAAGCTTCCAACCCTAACTGGACATTTGAAAGCGTGCATGCCACGTTATGTGTGGGGCGTGGCATGTGTACAGTACCCCCTTATCCTTCTGGTTGGTACTATGAGGTGACCCTCAAGTCCACGGGCATACTGCAGATAGGTACTTGAAGCTTATGATTATTGAATTAGAGAGGAGAGCAAGGTAGAAATGCGTGTTTCATACTAGATTGGCTTGGGTGATCTTAATCAATTTTTTTTAGTAATCTTCGGAGGTCTTCAGGACCTTCAGCAATCTTTGCAAATCGTCGGGATTCTTCCAAAGTTTACGAATTATCTTACTCAAGCAGCTATTTGTTCAAGCATCTGGCAAGGTTTGTAAGCCCTTGGGTGAATCTCTGCAATCTTCGGATATTTTAGATTACCTTTAATAGGAGTTAGAAACCTTTGTGTGTCTTCGGAATAACTTTGGAAATCTCCCAATTTTTAATCGTATTACAACTGTCCTTCTATTTGCAATTTTCGCCACAATGCTACACGAAAGCTGCAGTCAGGTTTTACCCATCACAATTCAGTTTTTTTTTTCCAGTGTGTCAACTCGGTAGACTATTTTCGTATTCTCGGTATTGGCCTGGAACTAGCTTGCAATGCGGGGAGTCTTTTCATATCCAAATGACATTTATCTCTTTTAATGGCATTCCCCCGCACGAGCCTCCATTACAAGCTCGTGCCAGTCCAATACCGAGAATACAAATACCGTAAAACCTCACGTTAAAGCCTTGGGCTTATATAACTTCATAAGGGGTTTTACGTGGGCTTATAAACGGGGTGGGGGGCTTATATACGGGAGGGGCTATAAACGGGGGGGTTTATAAACGGGGGGCTTATATTCGGGGGGGGGAGGCATTGCGCATATAAGTAGAATAAAAAAACTATGTTTCGGAACGACGAGATAAAACGTGTCTGAGAAGCGAATTAAAGCTAACATACCATTACATTTAGAGCCATTATCCTACTACCCTATTACCCTATCATTACCCTATTACCCTATTAGCCTGAAACTTTCAATTAAAAATTTTGATGTTTGTAAAGAAACGCCAAAGAAACGTGCTTATACATTAGTTAGGCTAATATCCGGGCGGGAGGGCTCATATCTGGAAAAAAATCTTTGTTAGCAAATAGAAGGGCTTATACCCCGGGGGGGCTTATAGCCGAGGGACTTTAACGTGGGATTTTACGGTATTATGGCATATTATTCTCGTGCCTTAGGCTGGCAAACTGAGGAATGCCGGTATGGTCCCGAGCGAGGTGTAGGAGTAGGCGATGACAAGAACTCCTGTGCGTTCGACGGTGCACGGTGTAAAGTCTGGAGCGGACCCCCAAGTGAACAGGTCAACAACGACTACGGTAGAGAGTGGAGTTACGGTGATGTTCTAAGCTGTTTATTCTCATGGAATGGAGAGGTCTCGTTCTGGTTAAACGGGGTGGATATGGGCGTGGCATTCAGGGGGTTAAACCCTGGGGTTAATTGGTACCCTGCGGCTTCTATCGCCATGGACCAACACTGCAGCTTCAACTTTGGTAGTAAGCCTTTCAGGTGTGGTTTTTATTTATTTAATAGAAAATTGTTTCTCTGAAAAGATTTCTCCCGGGACGTTTTGAGACTAGACTCAAAAAACCCATGCCTGCTGATCACGTACATGTAGTTCTACAGAGATTCGTTTAGCGCCTTTGATTGGTTGTTACTTACACGCGAAAATTGGTAACCAAACAACATCCAATCACAGACACTACACGGGCTCCTGTAGAGCTACGTCACCAGTGTGGAATTTTTTCGTGTCCAGTCTCACGCGTCTCTCGAACGGGGATAGAATTAAGAACGCAATAACAGTTGTTTGTTGTGTACGTGGGGAATTTTGTATTTTCACTCCTCAAAGAATCTCGGGTGTGATTGGCAGCTAAGTAACTCTGCTTGACATAAATTTCCCTCTTTGTCCGTGACAAGAAGCCAGTTTGGAGTTTTGGAGTCGCCTTTTATCCATTTCCTCTCTTTAGAAACGAATCCTAGTGTACAACCGTTAACATGGAATGAGTTTGACTTACAAGGCAGTGTACCTGCCAATTAAACTCACTACTATATGAATAGTTGTACACCAGGACTAGTGCTGGAACAGAGAAAAAGAGAACTCGGAAATGGACTTTATATAACAAGTCACGATTCCTGTAAAACAGGTATGATATTGCTGAAGGCTACATAGCCGTTTGTCACGTGGTCTCCAACTTGGTCAAGAAAGGTCCACTGCGCCTGTCGTCCTGTTGGACACCGATCAGCGGTAGTTTTGAGAGTATAGTGGAAGAAGATGAAGAACTCAATGATGAGGAGGGATTGGAGACTACTGAAAGAACCAAGGCTGACAAGTCGGGTACGATGTTTAACTGTTGGTATTTCGGTTGACTAACATGCAGTTCATGCCAAACTGAAAAAACTTAGATGCACCCTGATAACACGCCCTTTTTTATTCCTCCCCCCCCCCCTACCTTCTCAACACACATCCGCACCCAGTCCTGCAATAATAAACCCCATCCCACCCTCCTGTTAGAGCGGTTTTCAATCGAGTGTCGTAAAACCGAAGCCAAAGTAATCACTCTAGCCAATCACAAGGGGCACAGAGAATACAATGAACCAATCAAAACTCGAAGCAATTACATGTAGCCGACGCAAAGCGCGGGAAAACGCGTGCGAGGTAGTCACGAGTGGTTTTTGTTTTACTTCTGATTGGATGAAAAAGTGGCGCCAGTTTTTTGAGCCAATCGTCCAGCGTAGTAAATGCAAAACCAGTTACTTTTCGACACCCAATTCAAAACCGCTCTAGGCTTACAATTGGATTTATCACTCAAGAACAATATAACATAGCGTTGCCATTGTAAGGATCTACAAATACAAACAGTTCAGGGCTGGGGAAAAAAATCTTGAATTCTAGCTTGCCCTTCGGACAATTAGCTCTCAAATTTTGTTTGCCCTGGGCAAGTCTTAGTTTGCTCTTGTTTTGATTTAGTTGGCGGAGACGACTTGCCTGAAGCCTTGTTCATCGTGTAAGTGAGAATGAGAAGTTACTTGCCCAGAAGGAGAGTCTATTTTTCCCGGACGAATGGACGGCACTGTTTTCGAGCCTTGCAGTTGTCTTTCAGTTTGTACTGTATTTTTTCCAATGCTTTTTTCATCCTTTGATTGTCTTTATTTTCAGCTCAAAAAGTTGAAGAAAGCCGTTTCGATAAGGAAGTATCTGACGTTCTTGTGACGGAGGAGAGGTCCCCAAAGGCTTCTCCAGAACAAAGCATGTCTGATGCAGATGTGCTGTTTGACTGCCAGGGCGCTTCTTCTATAACTGATCCATCCCTTGTTAGATCTCCTGAGCCTTCAAATCACTCCCTAACGTTCGTAACTCCATCGTCCAGTATCTTCACTACTCCTCAGAGCTCCCTGCCAAAACCAACCGTGCACGACGATTTCTTTCATGGGAACGAGCCCAAGCATACGCCGTTTGGAACAGCGGCGACTGGTGACGACACACTCGAGGAAAAGCCCCCTCGTGATGAAAAGCACGTGACCAGCACACCATATTTAGGTTCAGGCTCTCTGAGGGACTCTATTGACAAGCGCTTTCACGCGGGGTCCCGTCCGAGTACCTGGTCGCAAGCGGTAACACCTGGAGAGTCCTTCATGGATGAGATAGGTATGGACTTTTTTGTGCAGATATTACTGGTTTGAATGTGACGAAATAACTCATCTTTTGACCCACTCGAGAGCCTTTGTCGGGACGCCATTTTAATGTCACGCAACGCGTAAACTTGGAAATTCAAACATGCCCTATTACATAATGAGGAACCCTGTCGGGCTTAAACATTGCAAAACGTCAAGTTATTAGAGGGTCTAACATCTGATGAAACTAAAGCTTCAGAAGGATTGGTAAGTTCTTATTTTGGCAAAGGATGACGTCACATGAAAACCGGCAGTTTGTGGGTGCAGCGTTGCATGCAGCAACTGCGCCCGCAGTCAAACCGAAACGATACGCTAATTGAGTCTTTTCCTTCGCAGCTAACGAAAATAAAGGCGTTGATAATGTTGCTTTGACCTTTTCTAATAGTTAACTCGATAATTCTGGGTTTAATTTGACGACGAACACCATATTTTGTTCAAAATTAAGTATCAACTATTTTCCTACCCGGCGACACTCGACGAACTACGAGTGAGTTGCCAGACGTGGGCGACTCATTTTTGCCAAATTGAAAGCTTGGAGACTCAAAATGTTTCATATTTTTCACTTTTTGCAATCTGATATGGTTTTTGGAATTATAAATCCATTTTCGTGAATATTCAGTACCGTCTCCAGTGAGAAAAGTTGCCTGCAATGCCTTTTCTGTTAACAGACATTGACGTCTGGACAGTGCAGTTTTCCCGCCCTCTGAATCTTGATTGGTCAATTTAAATTTTAGGCGCGCTAGCCTCTTTGTGTAATATAAATGAAGTGTCTTTTCTGTTGTTGTAGAGCCCATTGTGCCATGCCTGTACTTCGAGGCCGAGCTCAAATACGCACCATGTCGCGTCAAGCAGATAGGCTTTATCAACGTTGAAACAAGAGAGAAAATTTATTGTGACATACATGACGGCCATCTCCAGCTTCCCAAGTCGTCCAGTCCTACCTCGTACGAGCATGAAAGCTTCAGGGTCCCGGATGTTGTCGGCTGTGCTGTTATCCTGTCAAGGGGACACATTATGTTCACCTTAGATGGAGTACCTACTGGACAGTTTTATGAATTCCCTTCAAGTAAACCGTCATCCATGGTCATTGAAAACCTCTTTCCTTACATATCTTGCACTCGTATACGGTGTAACTATGGCCAGCGGTCGTTCCTGTTTGAGGATGCAAACAGCAAAGAATCGTTCCTTGTGAGTGGAGCCTTGTTGCATGGATTAGTTAAAGACAATTCACAGCTGTAGTCTGGGATTCAGTCACTGACTTCGAAGTTGCAGAGCCCAATAAGCGCTACTACATGAAAGTACTGCTCAATAGCTTTCAGAACCACCTTGTACAGCATAATAAACAGTACCATATGAAAGTGCTGCTCAATAGCTTTTATTCGAACGGTCACACACTAGGGTTTCACTTAAAGATTTAACAGTTAGAACCACCTTGTACAGACAATTCACAGCTGTAGCCTGGGATTCAGTCACTGAATTCGAAGTTGCAGAGCCCAATAAGCGGTACTACATGAAAGTACTGCTCAATAGCTTTTAGAACCACCTTGTACAGTATAAATAAACAGCACCACATGAAAGTACTGCTCCATACCTTTCATTTGAATGGTCAAATATTAGGGTTTCATCATCGGACTTAAAAGTTGGAACCACCTTAAACAGAATGATAAACAGTACCGCATGAAAGTATTGCTCAATAGCTTTCATTTGAATGGTCACACACTTGACTAGGGCTTCATCCTCAGACATAACAGTAAGAATCAACTTGCACAGTATAATAAACATGAAAGTACTGCTCCTTAGCATGCTGTAACACTTCACGCGACATTACTTGCGCAGCAAACCAGTTCTGGGGTTGGTGGTCCAAAGAGGTGATAATAAAACGTTATCCGAGTCGGTCACTCGCTATCTACTGGATAAGTGTCAACATAACAAACTACGCTTTCGGCTGTTATTGCAAGTAGTTACTTAACTTGTGCCGTATCTTTATACTGAAAACAGCTGCGGTTTAGTTCCTTCTGTCAGAGGATAAACTGAGTGCAGTAAGAAACTGTGCGTTCATTGTTGCTGGGATGATGTGCACGCTTTGAAGTTGATAAGCGCAATATTGTGCCCCCCCTCCCCACTCCCCCCTCTTCACCCATTCAATATTCTGTATGTATGTGGAGTGAAAGGGTGAATCTCGCTGACAGTGTCCCGAAAGCGAGCAATATCAGACCTCTCAAGTCTCACGATTTTGTCGTGAGACTCACGGTTTTCAGTTCAATCTCAAGGTCTCACGACGAGACAGACAAATCTCACGATAAATAGAGGCGCAAGCTGAAAGGATAAATTTTTTTGTATGATTTCATTTTTGGCTTGCTTAGATGAGTTTCTTGCGCTAATTCTGTGCAGTTTTTCATCCGTCTGTCCTGTTATTGATCATGAATTTCGTCATAACTTTGTCAAAGTAGCCGTGGATCCACGAGGCGATAGCCGAGTGGATCCGCAGACTACTTTTTCATTTCATTTTCATTTTATTTATTTATTCCATTCTAAAATTACAAAGATAAATACACCTTTTGCTGTTCATTTACAGAAAATAAACATTCATTTGTGTCCAAATTTCTTTCTTTATGGTCAATAAACTCTCATTAACACCAATATGACCTTCATTTGCGCGTAAGGAACGTTCAAGAATAACATTTACATATGCATTAACATTCAAAATCATCAAAAGAAAAACAATACCTTCATTTGACATTCTCAAACTCATTAATTATTCATGAGCTGATGACCCAATCAGCTCGCATCAATTGGGTCAGGTGCATGTATGTTGATACCCAATGAACATACCGATCAACACACGGTAGATTAGTTCAAAAACTGATCAAGACACTGATCAAGAAAATTGAATTTTAATCAGTCTTAATTATAATTCTAAATACAGCATTTTTCCCGCTTAAATCATTGCTTACAACAACAATACAGCAACATATTATTCCTTCTTAGACATCGTTACATTAATTGTACAGTTTTTGAATTTTCCTTTCTGGAAAACAACATCCGTTAAAGATTGATCCTGTTTCTCTGTGGTAAAACATGTAGTTGTACTAACAACACTTGGACCTAGGATCTTTGAAACTTTAGACACATTTTCTTCTGTAGGCTTTTCGTACTGCAACAATACATTAGAACGATGCCCCGACCTTTCGCGAATCAATTTTTCTTCAACCCCAGAATTGAACAGGGAGGAAACACAAGTAACGCGCAAACTGTGAGCGGTTTTGCGTTTAAAGCCTGCCGCGTCGCACATGTCAGGCAAAATCTTGTTCAAGCTGTTGATGCCTACGGGCGCTTTATCGAATGCGAACCTAGTTTTTGATGGCTTAAAGTAAAATGCAGTAACTTCCTTTGCATGAGTCTCAACTAACCCTACATACAATCTGAATATCTCAACAAGGCACGGCTCGTGCTTTTCCTCAATAGAATGACAAACGTGCTTGACCACTCGCGGCACATACTTTAGATCACAAAGACCTCCATGATAAGTTTTAGAGGCATTTTCTTCAAACTTAATAAAATTTGGACCAATTTCAAAGTTGTTTACAACAATATTTCTGTGATCTCCCCCCCGCAACCCAAAAACTTTTCCGTTGTAGAAATAGATCGTGTTCAATAACGACTTAGCTGATGTAGTTCCCAGCAATTTCTTTTGCCAGAATACTGCTTCTTCTTGCTCGCTCACAAACTCCTTTTCCTCTTTCTTACACTTAATGTGAAGCCCTTCTCGAACGCCATTCTTCATCTCGGCATCTAAGCAACGTCGGAAAAGGACAAACCTTCAAAAAATAACACACAAAATTAAAGTCCTGAAACAGTGCATTTTAAATTACTAACCAATTCGGTCTAAAAGTTGTCAAGTACCTTTTGTCACTAGCGTCCAGAGGATTCAAAGCTTCTGATCCATTTTTCTCCTCCAAATAACGCTTGAGGGCACAAATGATACCATAAACAGACTTCGGAGGGTATCTTTCACCGGACTTTTTAGCTACCTCCATCACAAATTTTGACAACCAATAGTTCAGCGACAGAGCGTCCATTCCAGCAATATCTACACTCACAGCGGTAACATTGTGTAAATCGTAGTCCTTGAAGAGACCGCCACAATCTAATACCGGAACTTTAACCTCTCTCAACCTCTGCCATTCGGCAAAAATGTTCACAGCCCACTTGTTTTTATACTTAGTTGAAACTGGAACAGCATCATTCACCAAAACATTTTCTTGAGAAGAGGTTTTTGGAACTCGAAAACGTTCTGATCTCCACTCGATCTCCATCACGCGGCATAATGTTAATTTATTAAAAATTCAACCTTTAAAACTTGCCCACATGGCCGCATATAAAAGATTCATTTCATTTACCATATGAATAAAAAACAGACAATAGCCTATTGAGCACGCCTACTAATTACCTATTCTTCGAAAAAAATTCTCATGCTACTTTGAGAAGCCAGCTCAAAAACTCGTGCTTCGTTTTTCATCAGGGTTCCAAACACCTCGAAACAATAAAAGCACTCCGCCTTCGGCGTCGTGCTTTCATCTGTTTCTCGGTGTTTGGAACCCCTGATGAAAAACTCGCACTCGTTTTTGATCTATTACTTCATTGACTGTAAAGGTATTTTCATTTTGGTCGAAAAAAAATTCGTTGTCGCGAAACGACAATCATTTACACTTCAGGACATTCAGTTTTCAACAAAAGACTTTCAATAACACAATTTGCATGAGAACTCACAATCAATTGCATTATTAGGCAACCATATCCATGAAGGTAACAATCTTTAATGCGGCGAGACAAACATTACAGCCATAATAACATTTATTTTTGAAAGATAGAATATCAAATTCGCTGAACGATTTATCCTTCAATTGCTCACTATTGAGGCATCGTGGCAAACACGTTTGCATGAAACGAAACCACTGTCCACATTTAGCTGCCGTAATGGTACCAATATTTCGTTGTAGAGCTTGCTGCAACAGCAAAAGGTGTATAAAGTAGACAAGTAAGAGGAGAAATGGAAAAGGGCAAAAATATAGCAAGCTAATTAGATGCCCTTGTTTAATTGACAGTAATAATTAGGGTAAAAAAGTTAAC
Source organism: Orbicella franksi (assembly GCF_964199315.1). Taxonomy (NCBI): domain Eukaryota; kingdom Metazoa; phylum Cnidaria; class Anthozoa; order Scleractinia; family Merulinidae; genus Orbicella; species Orbicella franksi. The sequence continues at coordinate 19,482,236 of NC_138158.1, forward strand.
TTAACATAAAAGAGGACTACTTTGACAATGTTATGACGAAATTCATTGTCAGTAACAGGTCAGACGCCTTAAAAACTGACATCAATTTGTTTTTTACGATAACAAATTGTCAACTCGTCCGCCCTCGCTCGTGGACGCATGCCATAAATTATAAATTCATATGTCTGTCCGCTTATTGACAATAAAAATTAGCCAATGAGCGCGCGAGAATTTCTGCAGTTATATATCGTAAAAAGTTATCCAGTTTTTTCCCGCCAATATCTTCAAAGCCTGGGTAGCCTGGCCAATTCACATTCAATATGGCCGGCGACTTCCTCTCTCGACTACCTGTACACGGATTTGGTGTCTTATAAAGTTGTTGTGAAAGCACATAATGGATAGATTTGTCGTTCGAACCAAACGTCTTCCCAGATCCGAACGTGTATGTACAGTGACCAAGGATAACAAGAAACAGGCCACAATCGAGAGTCTCGCGGTGAGTTTATGGGATTATTTCTGATTATAGCTTTGTGCGCACTGAGGTGTTTTTTTTTATTATTATTTATATATAAGTTTATATTTTTTAATTTAAATCTTTAGAATGCCAGGGGCAGCGAAACAATTCCTTCCTACAAAAGTCACACAAGTAGCTTGTGTGTTTCGTTTAGCCCCGACGGCGTTGATCAAATTGATGTTATGTATTGGTTCAGTTATTGGACTGTCAGACCATTAAAATAACTGTACATGTTAATCTTAACTATTCTAACAATTGTATGTCTCGATCTTTACCATTTGAAATGGCTTAAAGGGTTCTTTAACATCCTACCTTTGGGAAGATTTCAAAGAAAAGACCAAATGAATATATACAAATTATGTCTGAACTGAGGGAAGGTTTTATGCACAGTCAGCCAGCATGATCTTATAGGTTACAATTTGTATGACCCAGGTTGGTAGTCTGGCTAATTACAGTCAAACCTAAGCGGCCAGTTATAAAAGTCCCGAAATTATTGTTCGTTAAACACTGTAAATAAAACCCCCTATTTACCAGCCACCTCTATTTAGCGGCCACTTCGGCCACCTTTTGGTCATCCCAATGAAGATTTTTCTTTTGTCTTTACTTCTTTTAAATGGCCACCCAAAATTTAAATTATACACTTAAATTACCTGTTTTGGAAAAACGTGATGGTAGATAAGAGTCCAAAATAGAATGTGATGAGTGATAAAAGCATTTAAACACACATTTATCATGATTGTCTTGACATGATTACATGTTCACTAACTAAAGAAATTAACCAGATGGTGGAAATATCCAAAGTAAACAAACCCCTGTTAAGTGGCCAATCCTTATTAAGCGGCTACCCTCCATTTCCCCAAGGGTGACAGCCTGTGTCACGGGGGAAGAGGCAGCTGTGACACAGGCTACAAGTGTGACTGCTCAATAGAGGTTCCACTGTAAAAACTTCAGTCTCCTAATTCAAAATCAGGCAACCAATAACACGTTTCTATTTGATGCCTAGTTTATGTGTTTTCTTTTTTTTTCTTTAAGAGTGTGGTTGTGGTAGAAGAAATACAACACCTCAAATGTCAGTTGGAGAGTGACGTTTCCTCATCCGAGACAATTTTGTCGGCATTGAAATTGTTAGGTTCAAAGAACTTATCAAAAGATGTGCTACTGTCCACGAAAATTGGTCACACAGTCAATGGTCTTCGACGTCGAGGAAGCAGCAATGAGATAAGAGAACAAGCAAAGCAAGTTTTCAGAAGATGGAGACATTTTATCAGAGACCTTGAAAAAGAAAAACCCCTCATAGAAGTTCACTGTGACAAAAAAACTGAAGTTATTAGAGGGAAGGCAAGACAGCTATTAGCTGATGCTCTTCAATCAACGGTATGAATTGATTTAGTATTGATCCCAGACGTCTGTTGAAATGGCTGTCTTTCAAGCCATTGCACGCATTGCTGGTTTAAGCCACAGGTTCAAAAAAAGTAACACATGATGACAAACATCTCTTAGCTACAGTTTGCAGCACGGCCATTGCAAATTCCTCAAAAGTAGCAAGTTCAAGGCAAATCTTGTCCATGGGATGGATTTTGAATTGTTCAAACTCTTCTCTGTAACATGTCTTCAATTGTATCTTGCTAGAAAATGCAAAGCTTGACATGAAACTTACAAACAAACTTGCGAATGGCAGGAATTGGCGGGAAAGATTTACTCATTACACAATTGAAAAATTCATCATCACATGATCACTTTGTTTGAATCCATGACTGAAACCAACAGTGTGTCCAATGGCCTGAAAAAAAAGCCATTCCAACAGACATCTGTATGACGGTATGTTTTTATACCGAAGACCTATTTGCACTGGCAAAAAAGGGTATGGATCAGTTATAAAAGCTGTACATGCACTAGCCCTGGGCCTGGTTGTATGAAATGGGATTATCAAATCTTGCATTTTTTTAGCATTTATTTAACAAATTCGGATTTCAGTTAAAAAAATTGACTTTCACTATCAGTTGCCAAGGAAAGTTGGCCAAGATGTGTTCATTATGGAGATTTAACTGTTTGGTTCTTAATAGTTTACAATGAAGGCTGGTGTAATATTTATGACTTGCATCAAAATTATGAGAAACAAGCTATATATTTACTCAATGCACAGCATTTCTTTTCACTTTATTTGCAGACTGTAGAGAATTTACCAGAGCTTATTGAAAGAACTGTGTTTCACACTTTTGGCAGACTTATCAATAACACCTACAAGAGAAAAATGCGCTCTTTAGTCTTCACTTTGAAACACAGGGATGCTATCAGAGAGAAAGTTATAGGTGGTGAAATAACTGTGAAGAAGCTTGTCACTTCATCTGTTGATGAGCTTATAGATTGTGCAAATGGAAATTCAAAATAAGAAAAGTTAATAATTTTATTGTCAATAATTACTAAGAAATTTTATACAAGTTAGTGGAGTTTTGTTTTTATTTTATTATAGATATTTTGTTTGTGAACCATATATATCAGGGCTTCTGTGAATGCAGTCTTTCTGTTTATTAGGAAAGTAATCAAAACCAGCAAATATAGTTTAATAGACCATGTTCATTTTCTCGGTATTGGACTGGCACTAGCTTGTAATGGTGGCTCATGCAGAGGGAATAATTATTAAAAAGAGATAAATGTTATTTGCATTTGAAAAGACTCCCTGCATTAACCTCAGTTGCAAGACAGTTCCAGGCCAAAACTGAGAATACATGTATGGTCTATTAGAAAATGTTATGTACAGAATTTTGGGATGGACCTTTTTTTTTTTCTTAGGGAGGGGGGGGGGGCGGGGGAGGAGGTCGGGCAATTTTCTGGGGCATGAGTTTTTCTCTTCCCCTGTAGGTTGTGCATGATTTTTTTGGAGGTGGGCAATAACTTGTGCAAGATTTTTTTACATCAGAATAGGACCTGGAGAGCAGAAAGCACTTGCTCAAAATTTTTCCTGGTGGCTCCCCTTGCACAATTTTTTTTCAGCTGCCTTGCTGTGTGGGATTTTTTTTTTCTTGTAAACTGCCCAACCCCTCCCCCCACCCCCCCCCCAAAAAAATAATGGTCCGTCCCTTAGAGCATATCTCATGCATCATCATCATCAGCAGCAGCAGCAGCAGCAGCAGCAGCATCGTCATCACTGCTCTTTGTGCCAGTAGGCACATAAGGCCTGCCGCCATGTCATATCTCGTGCTCTTTCTCTTAAATACTCAGCTGGTATCTTCAATTGCAACAGTACCTGCAGACCATACATTTTGGTCTTATTATGTGATTCAAAGTGTAACGAAACAAAGCTGTGAAATATTGCAAAAAGCATTGCTTTCGAGTTTGTTGCTAACATTGTATTACATCTAGTCTATTACATCCAGGTTTCAGTTGTTCTTTCTTCTACCACATGGTCTTTCCTTAGGGAGTCACGCATGGCTTGTAGTTAGTTTTTGAGACCAGCCAATTTTTCATGTTTGTCAGTCTGGATTGCTGAATTAAAGACAAGCTTATGATAGCTACAAGTTGCAATTCCGTAATGAAAATGTTGCTTTGTCTTGATGCAAGTTTTCTCTCTGATATGAGATTCCATACAGACTACAAATGAGTCTGTCCCACAATGAGTAAAAGAACATTTGATGTTTCCACTAAGGTTTCAGGATTAAGACTGTATTCCCTTTACAAGCTGTTTCACCATTGTCTCAATTTGATTGTTTGTCATGTACTCAGAGTTCGAAATAGCATTAGCGATGGTTATAGTGTTGGGTGTTGATGCTGAATTGATCCACACACGGCCATTCATCCCCACTGTGCACTCAAATGGGAAGTATCTTCCAAGGCATTTTAAGAGGACAAACTCTTTGCTGAGAAGTCTGCAAAAAAGAAACTAGAGAATCACTAAAAAACATAGTGCACTCTGGTCTGGATTGAGCGGTCTGGTTAGAGAACTGGCCGGAGGATGCAGTGTTGTGTTCTTGGGCAAGACACTTCACCTTTACTCTCACAGTGCCTCTCTTCACCCAGGTGTGTAAATGGGTACCGGTGAATTTAATGCTGGGGGTAACCCTGTGATGGACTTGCATCCCATCAAGGGGAAAGAAGAAATACTCCTAGTCGCTTCATGCTACAGAAACTGGAGATAAAGGCTCGCCTGATGGGTGTTAATTTCAGGTACCTATCCCACTCTGGTATTGGAAGTACTATTGACATTGGGTGGGGGGAGTGGTGAAATAATTCACGCAACTTCATAACAGTCTTTAAACTGAGCTTACAGCTAAAGGCTTTTTGGGGGCAAGAAGGGAGGGTTACAAAAAGTGAAAACTAAGATGAAGTTTCAAAATGAAAACTCTTGAATACATTAAATACAGAAAGAGTTAGATAACAAAAACCATATTTTGTAAACTGGAATGGGTTTGTAGATCTATATACTGAGGTTTGGTTAGTGCCAAGGCCACTTGCTCCCCCAAGTAATTTACACAGCATGAATCACAGCATGGCACTGGCCAGCAATGCCATGATACAGCTGTAAGTTGAGTTTTTGTCTTGTGTTTAAATGCATGTGTAAACTACACATCCTTTGGTGTCAGTAAGGGGACTTATGTCCAGGGAGGTTTTCAATAAGTACAATGTAGAATATTATGCTTGGTTATCCACTGAAGAACATGGACGAATTGACGAATAATTTCTGGGTACAATTTTTGCTTCTTCGTAGATGTATAGCTTGTTTACAATAACTAGAATTTTATGGTGTATCAAAAGTTCCAGGACTCATAGAAATCTCACTCACTTTCGTGAAAGCCCAAGAGAACAGTTGATCATAAATCCACCAGATAATTGCCCCAGACCAGTGCTTTTTCCACTGCCATCTGTACAATCTAGCTCAGGTTCCATGTCCTTGTTCGCAATACACAGTCTTGCATAAACAATGTCACCTATCTGAAATAAAAATACGGCAATGGCTATGAGAAAGAAAATGGATATTGCATGCTGACAGAACCCCTTGAACCCGTAGAAGTACAATGTAGCCTTGGTCTATTGTCTAAGGGTCTGCTAACATGATTGACAGCAGCAAAACAAATTGATCAGTAAGTAGACAGTCCCCCACACTGCCAAACTACAATTGTAGGTTTCAAACAAGGAAACTTGTCGAGGAAAAATGACATGTACATGTAATTAAATAGGGATTGATTATAGTTCCTCAAGTTACATTGGTTATTATCCTACTGTTTGAAAAGTATCACAAGTCAGCATTTTAGGTAGGTAAGTAAAGTCTGCATAATGAGCCAAGTGGCCCATCAGGCCAGCTGGCACTTATCTCCGGTTTCTGTAGCTGAAGCGACTAGGAGTATTTCTACTCCCCCATGGATGGGGTGCTAGTCTATCACAGGGTTACCCCCAGCATTAAATTTGCCAGTACTCATTTATACATGTGGATGGAGAGAGGCACTGTGAGAGTTAAGTGTCTTGCCCAAGTACACAACACAGTGTCCCCGGCCAGGGCTTGAATCTGGACCGCTCTATGGAACGCCAGAACTGTCTTATGATACTTTTTTTTATTATATTGGGTGGTTATGTCATTATATTGAGTAGTTATGTTATTATATTCGGTGATTAACTCATTATACTCGGTGCTGATTCCATTATACTTGGTGCTTATGTCTTTATATGCGGTGCTGTCTTCATTATATTCGGTGCTTATTCCATTATATTCAGTGCTTCCCTCGTTATATTCGGTGCTTTCTTTGTTATATTCGGTGCTTACTTCATTATATTCGGTGCTTACTTCATTATATTCGGTGCTTACTTCATTATATTCGGTGCTTACTTCATTATATTCGGTGCTTACTCATTATATTCGGTGCTTACTTCATTATATTCGGTGCTTACTTCATTATATTCGGTGCTTACTTCATTATATTCGGTGTTTACTTCATTATATTCGGTGCTTACTTCATTATATTCGGTGCTTACTCATTATATTCGGTGCTTACTTCATTATATTCGGTGCTTACTTCATTATATTCGGTGCTTACTTCATTATATTCGGTACTTACTTCATTATATTCGGTGCTTACTTCATTATATTCGGTGCTAACTTCATTATATTCGGTGCTTACTTCATTATATTCGGTGCTTACTTCATTATATTCGGTGCTTACTTCATTATATTCGGTACTTACTTCATTATATTCGGTGCTTACTTCATTATATTCGGTGCTAACTTCATTATATTCGGTGCTTACTTCATTATATTCGGTGCTTACTTCATTATATTCGGTGCTTACTTCATTATATTCGGTGCTTACTTCATTATATTCGGTGCTTACTTCATTATATTCGGTGCTTACTTCATTATATTCGGTGCTTACTTCATTATATTCGGTGCTTTCTTCGATATGATCGTCACCAGTCTTCGCAAGGGGTCGTACAATTTGGAGGTAGTCTAGGGAAAGCCGGGAAAAACGGGTGTCACGAAAACTCAGACCCCGAAACAGACCCCGAAAACTCAGACCCCTCGAAATTAAAAACTCAATTGTTATCACCCGAATTGCTCTATGGCCACAATGGGGCGAGATGTTTATCTTCTCCGGTTTATGTTTTCGCGTCGATCGAACGGTGAAACACAAATATTTAACTTCTCAGGTTTATCGCTGTCGCGTCGGTCAAACAGTGAAGAACTAACAAGGTTTAGAACAGCAGCCGACACTGTTTTTCAAAACAGACCTTTTTTATGCAATCGTATGCAGCAAAAAAATGTGTTGTTCTCTGAAACATACTCGTTTGATCGCAATCTGCTTTTTGACTTTATGTGCGTTGCGTGACTGTCGGCATGTAAAAAGTCAACACGTAAAAAGCACGTGAAGGTCGAACCGATTGAACCGCCATGTCTGGTCTCGAAATGTGAGTGAATGAAAATTGAAATGAAGAATACAAAAGCAAAACCCGACACAACGTAGAGTGATTTTTTGAAGGTGTACTATATTTCGGCTGGCCAAACCAGCCTTCTTCAGGTACAATGGAAGATTTTACATTGGTGCGTGTTTTTATGTAGCCGATATTTACGTAATACCGGACTACGCAAAAGTAATTGATCGTGTAAATTGAAGATACGCATACGGTAAAATAAAATAACATGATAAAAGAACATAATAAAAGAAAACAAATGGAAACAATTAATATGTTTCTTCGCGGATGTTCAGACCATTAGGATCAATTGTTCTGCCTTTTTGAATTAAAAAAGCTTCCCTGGCCGTACGGATAGAGTCTTGGTTAGAAACGATTTTTTCGATGGGGATTAATTGCATGTCGTTAGCAGTGTGGTTAGGAGAGGACAGGAAATGTTCGGCGGCTGTAGTAGGTTTAGATTTGTTGTTAGGGTTATCTATGGTACGGCGGTGTTCATTAAATCGGTCTTTTAATCGTCGTTTCGTCTCTCCTATGTATTGTAAATTACAGCGGTTACATTGAATCATGTAGATGAGGTTTTTAGTGTCACAGGTCAGGTTGGATTTTATGGCGCGCGTTTCCCCGGTAGAAAAGAAGGTATATGTAGTAAGTCCGTGAGAAATGTAGGGACAAGTAGCACAGTTTTTGCCACAACGGAAAGAACCAGAAGTCGTGTCGGTTTTTGCTTTTGTATTCTTCATTTTATATGTAAAGCCGATTAGATCACTATTGATCCAACGTATACCAGCAGGATCATCGTTCCGGCTGCTTGCTTAAACATTTTATAGAAAATTGAAAACTGGCGCGAAGGCCCCGCCACGAGGCAGATTTAATAATTAACTAATCCAAGCGGTATATATAAAAAAAAAAAACAAAACAAAAAAAGAAAAAAAAAAAGAAATAGAAGTGTTTGGTTTGAAACTTACTGTTTCCTGTAAGAAATATTCACTATTCCCGTTATAAGTTGGAACGCAAACATGGCTATCTCTATGTACTCTTTTTTTCTTTTTTTTTTTTCTAAATTTTGTTAATTTCTGCGGGTTACGTGCCGACAGTCACGTAACGCATATAAAGTCAAAAGCAGATTGCGATCAAACGAGTATGTTTCAGAGAACAACACATTTTTTTGCTGCATACGATTGCATAAAAAAGGTCTGTTTTGAAAAACAGTGTCGGCTGCTGTTCTAAACCTTGTTAGTTCTTCACTGTTTGACCGACGCGACAGCGATAAACCTGAGAAGTTAAATATTTGTGTTTCACCGTTCGATCGACGCGACAACATAAACCGGAGAAGATAAACATCTCGCCCCATTGTGGCCATAGAGCAATTCAGGTGATAACATTGAGTTTTTAATTTCGAGGGGTCTGAGTTTTCGGGGTCTGTTTCGGGGTCTGAGTTTTCGTGACACCCGTTTTTCCCGGCTTTCCCTAGACTACCTCCAAATTGTACGACCCCTTGCGAAGACTGGTGACGATCATATCGAAGAAAGCACCGAATATAATGAAGTAAGCACCGAATATAATGAAGTAAGCACCGAATATAATGAAGTAAGCACCGAATATAATGAAGTAAGCACCGAATATAATGAAGTAAGCACCGAATATAATGAAGTAAGCACCGAATATAATGAAGTAAGCACCGAATATAATGAAGTAAGCACCGAATATAATGAAGTAAGCACCGAATATAATAAAGACAGCACCGAATATAATGAAAAAAGCACCGAATATAACGAAGAAAGCACCGAATATAACGAGGGAAGCACCGAATATAATGGAATAAGCACCGAATATAATGAAGACAGCACCGCATATAAAGACATAAGCACCGAGTATAATGAGTTAATCACCGAATATAATAACATAACTACTCAATATAATGACATAACCACCCAATATAATAAAAAAAAGTATCATAAGACAGTTCTGGCGTTCCATACCGCTCGCTCCCAAGTCGAGTGCACTAACCATCACGCCACCGTGCCTTCAAGACAGCAACTTAAGCCTCAAAATATGACGCACAATTTATCGGAATGTGTTCTACCTGAATGTTGGGTTTGTTCTTTTTGGTAGCTCCTTCAAATGACAGATTTGGTAGTGACGCAGGCATGGCCCCTCCAATATCTACTTTATAGCTATCGGAACCTCTGTTGGTTACAATGCCAATAACTCTTTCCTCCTTGACTGGGATGTACTGGAATAACATAAAATATAGTAACGATGAGGATATATTAGGGGGGAATTCCTACCCCCCTAATATGGGGGATGAGGGGTGGGGGGCAAAGCTAAGTATCCCATACCCTGTTAGTTGTTGGCTTAAACATCCCATATCTCATTCTTTTATCTTTCAAAATTAAACAATTTTCTTAAAGACCTCAGTGATTATTAGAGCTATAAAATACCTTTAAAAAAAAGCTGAACCTTACCCTAATTAAATTAAATCTTTCATAAGCCAGGGCAATAACAAGTTAATAACCATACAGGTGTATGATGTTTTTGCCTTGGGGGGGGGGGGGGGTACTCTAATATAAACAGGACAGGAGTGTTGTACCTTTTAGGGGTTAAAAAGCAGTTTTGGTACCTCTTAGGGTGTTTAGCCTCAAAAGATCCACAGCTGGAGCTTTTGCAGAATCTTTTAGGGTACTGAGCCAAAAAAATATGACAGGAGATAATGCGTTATGCAAGAATTGGTACCTCTCAGGGGAGAAAAAAATTTCAAGGCACATCCACAAAACAGGATCTTGGTACCTCTTAGGGGTTCTTTTCAAAATTTCTGACAAGAATTCTGCCCCCCCCCCCTCCTCCCCGCCCCGTACATTTTATATGGGAGTCCCCCGGAGGGGCTGTTGTCGTTGTTGTTGTTGTCAAATGCTGACCGAGAATTACTTGGTCCCAGACTACTGATTTTCCAGCCTTCTCAAATGTAAATAATACATTTTCTTACAACACACTTACAATGCATATACAATGTAATTCTTTTTCGATCTCAACAATTGGAATGCGTTTTAAATTACCCTACTACAGTAATTGCGGGATCAAACATTTATAGTGGAAAGTTTAAGCAATCGTACTAGCTATTTCTATGCCAATCCATGAAACATCACACCTTAAAAATTATTTCAAACACTTCATATGCAAAACCAAGTCCTCGAAAATTAACAAACACGAACGTTGCAAGGAGACGGCAAGCTTGTTTTCAACTAACCCTTCTTTGATTGCAGTCGATCAGGTAGGTTGCCGGATTTCGATGTCTCAATACACCAGCTTTGTAGGCTAAAATCACTCCATTTTCTTCTCGTAAACCGGGGCCGAACTTTATTTTGCTTTTTCCTTCAAGAGTTGCTTCCAAATCTGCTACCTTTCCGATAACATCGCCAGGCATTACAACGTGGTTGACAAGAGCTTCAACCTTCTTGTCCGCCATGTTTGTTTGATGATCCGCTGCCAGCTCACAGCCGGCTCATAAAGTCTTCCTAGTGTCCAGGCCACATTAGTCTCCAGGGCCTTCCAGCAGAATCTCTCGGGCCTGCGCGCCGTCCTGTCCAGTCCCAAGACAACTCCAGTGTTACGATTTTTCGATTCTTCTAGTCCATGGCAATCCATTTCAGCTTGCTGTCAAAAAATTTCCAGTGAATATAAATTCCTCTATATAAACAACGACTCCTGATTGGGCTATCTGCAATTACAAAAGAAATCTTTGAGTATCTTTGAGAGCGGTTTTCAATTGAGTCTCGATTATGGCTCCTGGTCTCGAAAGTAATCAAACGGTTTATTACGGTTTGAGATTGGCAGAGTAGTCTACTTGGTAAGTAATTGGTTTGGTTTTGGTTTACGACACTCAATTGAAAACCACCCTAGATATATTCAATTGGACCAAATTCTCGTGAATAGACCATTTTACAGTTGTCTGCTCAGTGACCTGGCCTTTGTATGGCAGCGAGGCTAGAGTTGACCTTGTTTTGATACAGACCTCACTGCTTTTGTTGTGTAAAACAAGTTGTTCTGATGCTAACTAGGTGCATTTACATGACAAAAGCAGTGAGGTCTGTATTAAAACAAGGTCAACTCTAGCCTCGCTGCCACACAAAGGCCAGGTCACTGAGCAGACAACTGTAAAATGGTCTATTGGGTATCAAACTTCCCCGTCCCTCACCCCACCCTTCCCCCCTCCCCCCAACCTGTCTCAATCTTTTAAATTGATAATTATGGACCTTAAAAACTGCGGCCGAAACCCAGCAAGGTTTCCTCTTGAGTATGATCTCTTGGTAAGATCGCCATTTTTATTGTCGAACCTCTCAAGCAATTCAAACTCCGTGACACTGGCCCTATTTTACAGGTACAACACAGTTACATATGTTAGGTAGATTGCGTTACTGTGGGCATAACGCAATACATGCCTAAGTGGGCGCGCGCGCTCAACAGATGGAATGCCAGTAGCTTTGTGACGTAACCACCGTGATTACTCTCAGGACTTGCTGAGACAGCAAAGAGAACAACAGGAAAGCATATTGCTTTAAAGTCAAGGCGACACGAAAATCGAGGATTCCGTCAGAACGGTAAAAAAAATGTCGTTTCATAGTTTAGGAAGTGATGGGGCGGACGAGATCAAGATATATCTCGGGAAATACTCAGGTGACAGAAATGAGAAAGAAGAACGTCATGGCGAAGGAAAAGCTCTGCTACCAAATGGCGACGAGTATCAAGGTCAATATCGGAATGGACAAAGACATGGATTCGGGAAATACAAATTTGTCAGTAGAAAGGCAAGGTAACTGGCATACAGAAAAATCACACAGTAAAAACGGGAAAACTTAACTTTTTTTGCGCTTGCCTTTCCAGTCCTAATATCTACCTCAAAAAGTATTTTCTCTTTACCAATTATCATACATTTCTCTAATATTAGTTAAGAGAAATTCGTATTTCATCTCGGTTACGTTCTTCCTTGAAACTCTAGCGATATGGTACTGAGAATTCAATAGCTCCTCTCTTTGTTACAATCAGTCTTCGCAGTTCTTGTCTTTCTCGATAGCCGCGGGATCGAGCGGGGATTTTCAAGTCATGTAACGAGTTTTTCATTCTTGTTAGAAGACTATAGGAAGCTGAAACAAAGCCTAGACTTAGTGAAGGTGCAATCACATGTCACCAAGCCTTTGTAGCGATTTTCGCGCTCTCGCCCCGATTTTCGCGCGACCAGCAGGCTAGAAGCTCTTCGCTGGTCCAAAAACGCTTGTTACGCAGGCTACATGATACATTAGAGTAAAGCAAGAGGCCGAGGACGATCTTGATCTGTAGGTGACGAAGGTTGTTTAATGGTAAGCAAAAATGCATGATGGTATAAAGTCCTGTTCGAATTAAGTTTTAGTACAACTTACTAAAAAAAACAATTAACCGAAAGACTAGGCTAGACTAGGCTAGGCTGGGTAAAAATCCAAGATGGCGGTGAAGAATTGCAAATGGTAAGCACATTTTCAACTCAGATATTTCCGTTGGAGAAACGTAGAAAACACTCGCCTGCGGCTCCTTTTTCTACATTTCCCTCGTTCTTTAGTAAGTGCCCGTCGTGTTTTATCACAGTATAGGTGTACTGTACCGGCGAATTTGATGCTGGGGGATAACCCCGCGATGGACTAGCATCCCATCCAGGGGGGAAAAGAAATACTCCTAGTCGCTTCATGCTACTGAAACCAAGATAAGCTCCGGCCTCATGAACCACTTGGCTCGTTCACAGACTTTACCCTACCCATACATTAAACAGACTTGATTTCCGCACAAGTCAGTCTGGACAAAAAGCAGTCGTTGTTGAAAGTGGTCGTTAGTGGTATTTCTAGCGTATTCTAATCGTTTATTATTTAATCAATAGGTACGAAGGTGAATACTTTGAAAACGAAAGATCAGGACAAGGGACACTCTGGTATCCCGATGGATCTGTGTACGAGGGAGCCTGGGCCGGGGGGCAGAGGAACGGTTACGGTGTTTACACGTATCCAAACGGAGATAAATACGAGGGGGAGTGGAAAGAGGACCGACGACACGGACGGGGAGAGTATATCTACAAAGATCAAGGTCTTAGATACAAGGGTAGGTATCGGTGCGAAATCCGTAGGGTGGAGGATTGTTGGGGTTAGAATATTGGGAAAGGAACATTAAGTAAGCGAAATGCTAGCTCCTGATCGATCAAAAACGTGGCCTCCAGATGTCAATATTTTCGACACGATACGACGACATACTAAAAGACCGTGACACAAATCTGTTAAACTTTTCCATTGTTAACTTCGTTTAGGGGCAGCTGAGGGCGCATATGAACTCCCTTGCAGGGTAGATGAGGAAGGTGGCCCTTTGAACATTTTAAGAAATTGCCTCTTTCCCGCTCCCAAGAGATTTCTTTGAGACCTATTGTGTTTCAGTCCTTTGCATATTCTAGAGGGTAGGGGAAAGTTTTTTTTTTTAAAATCAGAAGATGTTTTGTTCAGAATAACACAACTGCAATTTGGTGAACGAGTTGCCGAACGCGGGCGACTCATTTTTGGCGCCTAATTTAAAGCTTAGGCACAGAAAGTTTCATGTTTCCTCTTTTGTCACAATCTGCTATAGTTTATCGCATTTTAAATCAGTCTATTCACGAATATTCAATGTTTTCTAGCGAGAAATGTGGCCTGACTGTTACATACATTTGTCTTCCTCCTGCTGAATGTTGATTGGTTAATTCAAATTTCAGACGCACCTTTGAGCTTGCCTAAACCATTGTGGGTTTACGTTTCATAGGTAACTGGGGGAATGGTAAATTTGAAGACGAAGGGCATCTCATCACTCCAAACTACACCTATACAGGGAACTTCAACGGAGAGGAGCCAGTGGGACCCGGAAGGTTCCAATTTGACACGGGCTGCGAACAGAAGGGCGAATATGTTACCAGGCGGATGGTCCGTCGTACTAACACCATGAGAGAGGTGGTCCATGTTCCGGTATGGAGGTGCCTGACTTTATACGGGGCGGGACCCCGAGTCATAAAACTTCCGAAAGAGTGTTAATAAACAAAGAAGTTTCCCTGTTGAAAGTACAGTACTTGATCTCAACATTTTGATTCCCAACAATGATACGTTTTCGTCTATGACTTCAGTTTTATTGTACTCATCTACCCTTTTCAAAGTTTTTATGGTTTAAGTTAATGAGTTACTTAATAAAAAAATCATCTCTTATTTGTTTGCTGGTCTCCTTAATATTAGCACAGGCCACTCGAACACTACGTCAGCAGTAAAAATAAATGTACTGTAATTTACCTGTGTTCCTGTGTTGTTTTTAGTCATTTAGAGGGGATTTGAATGAAGCGAAGGCGATTTACTTTTCGAATACTATCTTGTCTCTGCCTCGTCCTCAGTCGCCCCCACCATAGTAAAAAACATAATGATCCCTGCGCTCACGCTCCTCACTCGCTACCAGCCCCCGTTCGCACCCTTTTGTTTACTCCCAGTCTCCCAATCGCCCTTTGCGCTAAGAAAAAAATAAGAAACGTCTGTGGAGGAGGCAGATCTTGTCAGCCGCTTTGTAGATGTGACGCTCCGATTACGTCTCAAGTTTCCATTATCGTCGTTAACTATTAACTCTCACCGGGGGAAATAATACAAAGCGGCAGACAAGATAATAGTCGAAATCATGTAAACCGCCTTCGCTTTAATTTATTCAAATTCCTTTCCTTCTAAACGACTGAAAAAGACACAGGAACACAGGTAAATAACAATACATTTATTTTTACTAGTGATGTAGTGTTTGAGTCCCCCTGTGGTATTAGTTCAGAATTCTGACCCTAGTATACGGTAAAAACCCGCTTGTGAGAACCTAAATACATTTTTGTGTCTGGCAAAATAGGTTCTTGTATCGTGGGGTAGTTAGAGCGGTTTTCACCTGAGTGTCGAAAGTAATTAGACAATTACTTTGGTTTTAGTTTTGGTTTTACTACGGTTTGAGATTGGCTGAGTAGTCTAATTGGTAAGTAATTGGCTTGGTTTTGGTTTTACGACACTCAATTGAAAACCGCTCTATTAGCAATTTAGGCTAAGTAGGTTCTTATTAGGTTCTTAATTTCTACGAAGGAGATTTAGTTGATCATTACCAGCAAAAAATAAGCAAACTTAGGTTTGGTTCTTACATATACAGTATTTAGTTAAAATTGTATTTTGAACTTTCTTGTAATACAAATTTGCAATCTCAAATTCACACTCCTTGGTTAAAATGTTTATCATACATATACGAACTTGCTTGATCTTGCTTGGCTAAACAGGTCGGCTGAAAACGTTTTGCAAAGAATGTACAGAACGAAAAATCTCTGTCGTCTTTCATGAAAAATACTGTATTGTGTAGTATCCGAAGCTTGGTCAGTAACCTCCTGCGGGCCGGATTGTTGGAAGCCGGTTAACGCTGACCCGAGATTAAAGTTAACCGACGAATGAATTTCTTTAGTATAACAATGTTTTTCACTGCTTAGGTTTTGTGTAGTTTTAGAGAATATACATAATCAATACTGAAGGAAAAACAATATAAACAGGAAACCTCAACGCAAAGTTACAAAACTGAAATCAAATTGTTCGCTTATCCAGGGTTAGATTGATCGTGCTTTGAACAACCCGGTCGGATTTTCCTTTATACTGTGGGAAAAAGCTTGAAAGGGGGCGCTTGTACAATTTAACCTCGTTCCAGGTTCTTCTCAAAACCCAAGATGGCGGGCATTTGGGAATCATTCGAAGGCCCCTCTTCCCTTTAAACAGCCAAAGACAGTAATATTTACATGACTTGAGTGATGAGTGTTTTTTTTTTTGTTTTTGTTTTATTTGTGGTACTTACGTTTGACAATCCCGGCCATGCTAACCATTAACAAGCATGAGCGAGCACTTCAAAAGTGCTTGTACATAAAATGATTATTACTCTATGAATTTGTACATTATAAAAATATAATTCTGACTCTCAATCTATACATTCGATTATGTACATTAAAAAAAATCTAGAAGTTACAAAACCATCTGTCAACTATAAATTTCAATATAAGTTCGTATCAATTCAAAGCGTTATTTTCAAAAAAAAAAATTAAGTCGCTAGTTTGAGACCTCAGCGAAAAAGCGCTTGTCAGTAAAGATTGGTTGAAATTGATTTAATAAACCGTAACAATAATTATTCGCTACTGTGCATTTTTCAACTTTCTTAAACATTCCTAAATGGAGGTAGATGTTTTGAAAAATTAAAAGTACGTATTGTTCAACGTTGTAGATGTATTGGGCTCAATAATTCGTCAAAGTTTGAAAATATTGATTTCGCTGTAGCAACTAGGAAGCTGGTTGCCAAATTAAAACAAAAATACAACGCTATCAACACGTGGTAGACACGTGTAATCAATGCGGACGAAGGTAAAATCCTCTATCTAAGTAAGTTGAGGATGATGCTCTGTTAACACACTTAAATATCCCTGAGGTCCAAACTATTGGACAGTGGTACAGGTAGAAGTTTTCGCAAACATCGACAATTCGAAATTCATTAGAAGACAGAAGACCAACAAATCGGTTTTTACGAAAAATACACCTGTATCACTGGCCGCCACACAATTAATAGTATGGTTAAACATGAACAAAAAACTGTCTCCAAACAACAAGGATTGACGCTATAACTTATATCTGTGTACCACGTATGTATGGGAACTGACCGCAAATATTAAAAATACTTTGAGTGATACACTCAATATAGTGAACACCAACTTTGTCCCTCGACGATTTTCAAAATGGCGGCTCGTTCTCCCGCCCGCCATTTTGAAAAGAGGGACGAAGTTGGTCAAACGCTGACGTGCCAGGACAACGTAAAAACGTATTTTAGGCATGAACAATATTAAAAATACGCAAAGTAAAACTTGACTGATATAAAATTGTAAATAAAAAACTTATCAAAAAAGCTGAAGTAAGGCGTCACGAATGATGGCTAAAACAATCAAAAATCAGCAAAACGTAACTTATCTAACAAACACAGAACCTAAACAAAATATGAAACGAATTGTCCTCGTGGGTTAAATATCATTTCTTCCCTAGTTTGATTCCCTCTTGTTTTAAAACTGTAGATTATCCGCGATATAATTCAAACTATCAGGCCATGAAAGCTAGAGTAATTAATTGCAAACAAAAAAATCGAAAACAATATAACACTGATAAGTGTTTGAGTTTAACGATGTGCGTTTAAAGCCTGTATGTAAAGATATTCTTACAATTATGAATATGTAACCTTCTATAAGCAAATCAATGATACATGATTCGTGAAATGTTTCTATTGTCCCATTTAGCGCCACTTTTTAAATAGCACTTCACATGGATATGTCCTCTCAATCTCTGCATATTCTAAATGTCATCACACTCTGCATATAGAAGTTTAAGAACACTCCACTATTTGCGAGGCTTTTCTTCTACAACAGCTCCAGTGCCAACTACTTTGTTCCATTCATTAAATAATTCACGGCTTTAAAATCCGTCACGAACTTCTTTCAGTCTTTTCCATTTTATTCGCGGTTCAGACATTCACTGATTTGGAACTCGACGACAGATCCCAACAGTTTCTGCCTTCAACGGCCAGTTTCAAGTTTTGCTTCTTTGAAGAACCGCGGTGACTGCTGTTTATGGAATTTCTTTTATAACAAGTGTTGTGTCCAGTGGAAAGTGACGAGTGATTTCGTAACTATAACTTGGTGGGTGCCTAACTCCTACGTTGAGAAGTCACTACACACGAGCTCACATCACTACTTGCTTCCGATATAATTCATGACTTGTTACACGGCGTAGTGGTCGAACGAGCTGAGGTATTCCAGTGCTTTTTGATAACAGAACAAGTACTGCTCCTACAAGAGAAACAAGGAAGCGAAACATTAAAAAGCTGCACTTCGGAATATAAAACAAGTCAAATATTACCCACTATAAAAACAGACCAAACAATCGACCGAACGATCACGGAGAGAAAGAGATAACCAACTGTATATCTGTCTGTCTATCTGTATGTCTGTCTGTCTGTCTGTCTGGTGTTTCAATAAGCCCGGACACGGACTAGACGACATGGAGGTTCGCTAAGTGAAACAATGCAGGGGTACTAACAACGCCAGACGCCGTCACGAAATGCGCCTAATTTTTCATCTTGACACCCTTAGGCCGCATGGACTAAACGTGGATTTTATTTTCTAAACAGCTTGACGCGCGCGCGCCTTTACCTATGCGATTGAGTCGCGCCTACAACTGTTTATTTATTGAATGACGTGTCCGTTTCAAAACTAAACTTAGCACTGAGGAAGGTATAGGCCCGAAACGTCTGCTATAAGCATCGTTTTTAATTTGGCATTGAGATATCACTATTTATAACTATTGTCTGTCTGTCTGTCTGTCGGACTGACTGACTGACTGACCGTCTGTCTGTCTGACTGACTGACTGACTGACTGAACGAAAGGACGAATATACAAATAAGCAATACTAGTATTAGCCTGGAAAGTATCCACAAGTAACGTTATTTTACAATCCTTTGAAGTATTACTCGAAGAATCTCCAGCATTTTAGCTTAATTATTATTTCAATTTGTTCAGAACTTTGTAGAAGTTTAAGGCTTTAGGCCAGGCAAAAAGACTTGCTATCTTCACCGCACACGTACCTGATTTTGTATCATATTCGGTCTCTGTGTTCGCAGAAGTTTTACAGTCTGGAACAAATCTACCACTCCCTCAGAGCGCATGCGTTCTAGTACTATACAAAGGGCGCAGAAAACGCCCGTTCTGCCAATACCATCACTAAGGAGAATAAAAGTCACATCAGTTAGAGTCAGCTTTCAGATAAAAATATCAGTTCTCCTTACTCAACTGTATAGACGCCTTTGAATCTCCATTGAGAAATTGACTGTACATCATAACAATATCCTCTCATCGATGACTAACTTAATCCTTGTCAAATATTTGGTTGACAATATCTTTTCCTCAATGCGATGCTGTTCACCCGCAGGGTAGTTTAAGTCTGTGTTTAAGGCAGGCAGGCCGGAGCTAATCTCCGGTTTCTGTAGCATGAAGTGACTAGGAATATTTCTACTCTCCTCCCCCTCCCCCCCCCCCCCCTGGATGGGATGCTAGTCCATCGCAGGGTTACCCCCAGCATTAAATTCGCCGGTGCTCATTCATACACCTGGGTGAAGCGAGGCACAGTGAATGTTAAGTGCCTTGTCCAAGAACACAACACAATGACCTCAGCTAAGGCTCAAACACGGACCGCTCGATCCGGAGCCCTCCTTGCGAACCATTCGTCAATAGGGTCGTCTAATTCGGCTTTGACCAAGGGTGTTAATTACCTGCAATGTACGGTGATTGGTCCCTCTTCTTCCTGCTGTTCGTACGTTCTTTGCACCTGACCTATCAAGTCCAATATGCCCTCACCACTCTTGGGAATACTGTCAGTCCAGCCGTAAAAATGGAACTGTTTGATGTTCCGAACAGTGCCACTCTGAAATAAAACGAGTACCACTGGTTTAGTCGCGAATTTCACAAGAGAGTCGCTACCCATGGCATGGGTTTCACGTGAAGTTACAATTGAGTCAAACAAATAACTGACTTTGATGTTGTTGTTTAACGTTAGTATTAGCTAATATAGCTTAATAAACCCTACTATAAGACAATGCTGTTCAATAGCTTTCATTAGAATGGTCACACACTACGATTTCATTCACAGACTTAAAAGTCAGAACCAACTTGTACAGCATAATAAACAGTACCACATGAAAATACAGCTCAACAGCTTTCATTTGAAAGGTCACACACTAGGGTTTCATTCACAGACTTGAAAGTTAGAACCACCTTGTACAGCATTATAAACAGTACCACATGAAAGTACTGCTCAACAGCTTTCATATGAATGATCACACATCAGGGTTTCATCCACAGTGGTAAAAGTTAGGACCACCTTGTACAGACGGCTATTGACAAACATAGGAACAAAAAGGTTTCAAATGGAATTGAAAGCACCGATAGATTACGAGCAAGCCCTCTTTTGTGTTGATCCGAAGAGCGTGACGCGAGAGAACGCGCAAGGAGTTTGCGCGCGTTTCGCGTCACGCACGGAAGCCTAAGAAAAAAAAGAGGACTTGCTCGTAGTTTCAAACACTCACCATTATATCTTTGACCTTGAAATCTCTGATAACGAAATTTGGAAAATCTTGTTCCGTTACAGGATCCACAACGTAATACTGGTGTTTAGCAGAGCGATCAGTGGGCCAGTATTTGTAACAGTGGTCCTAATGGGAGAGAAGACAGGAGTAATTTGCATTCCTTCCGCAGAAAATAAATAAATAAATAAATAAATACATACATACATACATACGCAATGACATACAATATTTGGGGAGGAAGCCCCATCAGCCTTAGCTGGTTTTCATTCGGGTCCTCTATGCTGGACTCAGTGGCGGATCCAGACCTTGAGCTAGGGAGGGGGGGGGGGGTGGTGTTGTTTGCTTGCCCTGCCGGCTTTTCTTCCTTCTGTGATTTTTTCTTTTTTCTTTCCCAAAATAAGGGGGCCCCGGGCCCCCCGTGCCCTTCCCCTTGATCCGCCACTGTGGCTGAGTTGTGTATTTCGGTTTTTGTGGAGGGGGGAAACCAGATTAACTAGAGTAAAACCTTCGGCACAAGGCGAGAACTAACAGCAAATTCCACATACGGCATCACTGCTCCCTGCTCTCCAAGGTTAGGGTTGATATTTTGAGTTACATCAATCTGTCTCCATTGTTACTACGTCATTAGATGTATTACCCTAATTATTTCACACTCAAATTTGTTTCGCATACCCTGTCTTCCTCGTCAAGTTGCGTTAACATGACAACGATGTTCGAGTTTTGCTCCATTAACATCCTCCAGAAGTCATCCACCGTATCTGGCGAAGGATCCTGGGTAGCGATATAAGCGCCCCGCTGACGATAGCCCTGGAGAAAGATGCAATGCATTGTGGGTTAACAATTCCGCGAGACAGTATTAATAGAAGAGTAGACAAAAAATATCAAGGGAATTTGTCTGTACTTACGTCTATAGAACTTGCGTTGATGCTGCTGGAGCCTTCAATACCACGAGTGGATAGTAATTGCACTCTGGTTGTGTCGTCTGGTGAGAGATGAAAGATGAGAAACACAGTAAGCTGTTATCCGCTAGGAACTTAGTTCCGTACACAAAGTCTGTTCTATGCTCTTAAGACATACTTTGAACAGGGCACCTAACACATCGTTTTAGTGAATTATCTGTTCAGAAGACCTTTAATCCCCTCCGATTCTCTTAAGAATTATCACCTCGAACTTTCGTGAAATGAGAAATTTAATGTCTCTTGTTTTTGGAATGTTAAAAATGTCGTTTTGTACCAAAAAGGGTCAGCTTTGATTTTCTGAAAGGCAATGAGACCTAAGGCTTTCGGGAAATGGACAAAAAAGCCCTATTAAATTCGAGAAGACTCAAGTTCTCTTAGAATGACCAAACAGATAAAAACGTTATAGCGCAGACTACAATTGACCTAACGAGCTTTGAAAGCGCTCCAGATTGCTTAAAGCAGCGCTTTAAAGCATTTGAGAAAGAAACCGTCCTTGGGCACCCCTACCTGAATACAATGCAGAGTAGAGACGATTACTTACGTGGCAGAATGTTAGCTAGTCTTTCCTTTGATCTACTGATTGCCAGACCTCCTGCGCCCTGTTTTTGTCGTCGGGCTTGACTGGGATTATTGAGCTTTCGAAATTCCTCGGCTAAACCCGCCATTCCTCCTTGACAAGGCTCCGTCAGTCGCTTGATGTGGTATAACAGGTTCCTCGCGTGGACTTCTGTGTTCCCGCAGGACACTGCTTCGAGGAGGGCGTCGTGGATGAAGATATATTGTTCCTGCACAGGAAAATGAACATCAATCTCTGATGAGTGAGCGCTAGAAAAAATGTTGGAAAAGCGTTGCAGCCTTGCTCTCAGTCGCTGAAATGTTTCGCTCATTGTAATTGTAACTTTTAAGTCTGTTGGTGAAACCCTAGTGTGTGACCTTATCGATCAAATGAAAGCTATTGAGCCGCACTTTCATGTGGTACTGTTTATTTTGTAATACTGGATCATTGTAACTTGTCCGTCTTTGAACGAAACCCTAGTGTGTGACCATTTAAATGAAAGCTATTGAGTAGTACTTTCATGTGGAACTTTTTATAATGTTGTACGAGGTGTTTCTAACTTTTAAGACTGTGGATAAAACCCTTACGATTTAAAAAAGGGTTAATAAGAAAATTTTCATGTGGGCCGTTGTGTTTTTTTGGCGTTACAACTGAAAACGAGAACGTCGACTTACCTCTTTTTGTACCATGAAGTTACGTTGCGTTCTTAGCACCGTCACGTGCCCGTAAATATCGACTGTATTTTCATGTTTGACTCTTTCCAACATGGAGTCTATGACGATGAAACACGCTGTACGACCAACACCACCACTACAATGAATCAAAAAAGAAAACGAAAAACAGAAAAGAATTGTTATGATAGTAAGTCAACTGCAATTTGCTAGAGAAACTTCACTCAAATTTTAATCAAAACAGGTAATAAACCGGTTTGTTACCCGCAATGTACCACGATAGGACCAGCGTCCGTAGGATTGTAGAAGCGTACTCTTCTGAGGAACGCTAAGAATGGAGTAGGGTGGGGTGGGAGGTCATGATCAGGCCAGCCAGTGAATTGGAAATGTTTGACTTCCCTGGGCTGTGGGGCGCCATCCTGTTGAATTAACAAAGATGGATTAATTAGAAACATTGCTATTTCTTTATTTAATATTCATTGTAATACTCACCTTGGAGGGCGATTGGTTGCATCTTTGAGATGTCTCAATGTGGCTGCGTGATGCAGTTATGAGTTCATATGTGCCAAATCATTATTTGGCTGCTTGACCGCGAAATGCGGTCCTAGTCAAATACCCGCATTTCACCCTTGCTCATCAGTGGTTAGAGCGTCCGGCTAGATCTCGGAGGGTCATGGGTTCAAATCCCATCTGGAACTCGGATTTTTTTCTTCTAAGGTGATACAATTTCAACATTTTATGGATCAATGTCACCGCAAAAATGAGAATTTCACGTCAACGGGAAAACCCATGGCTAATACAGTTTTCTTTTCTGCCCAAAACGAAAAAGCATGGACTAATTTGTTCTATATCCAGCAGATCAATGAGTCGTTTTACTTACCTTGCAGACTTGAAACGTTGTTATTGTGTAGTTAGCGAACTCAATCCAGTCTGTAGCAGTGACCTCGATATCACCGTATTGTTCAGTTCCTTCGCTCGGCCAGTAGTGTGCACATTTGATCTGAGAACAGAAACGCGTGACATGGTTACTTAATGCGTTACTAAATTGAGCGATAGCCTGGTGAGTTGCGTGACCAAATTGTGACCAAATATCACTGTTTTGAGTTCTGTGTTCTGCTCTTGCAGAAAACACTGTTACTCTCAAGAAGTATATATTGTAAGTATTTCTGAAAGATCCTTTTAAGCAGCACAATCACGGTATTTTGAGTTATTTTGGGCACGTGCAAAATTACCCTTTAAATTGAAGAAAACCTCAAAATAGTAGTTTACTAAGATAAAAAAACACCAAAGAGATAATGATAAACCATAAAGGAACAAGGATGGTTAAGGATGGAGAAGATTGACACGGATTATAAACGACGAACTTGAAACTTAACGCACCCTTCCATTTTCCTCTAGTTCTGTGAGCAT
Organism: Orbicella franksi; assembly: GCF_964199315.1. NCBI lineage: Eukaryota > Metazoa > Cnidaria > Anthozoa > Scleractinia > Merulinidae > Orbicella > Orbicella franksi. The sequence continues at coordinate 19,506,411 of NC_138158.1, forward strand.
GACAATTGTGAACGTCTTGTACTCCCAGATCATCCGCCAGAAGTCATCTATTGTTTCCTCAAGAGGACCTGTTAAAAAGAACGCCATCAATACAACATAAAAGCATCAGACGATTTATTTGATAAAGTACTTGAAATAAAAAATAAAACAATGTTCCAATACGTAAATGGATAGCAAAAAGTTACCTTGAGTTGCGATGTACGCATTTTCTTTCCGATAACCCTACAAATATGACAATAATCATCATTAAGTATGTCAAACGACATCTTTTAAACGTCTTTTTACAACTTAACGAAAATTTTAGGATTGTGCACGTGAATGGAGGGTTAGGGAGGAGGTTGGGGATAGGGGGCTTAGGGACAACACCCCATAATTTCGTATATTTAATTTGAGTGGTAAGTCATGGACTTTGCGAAAATTAAAAAAAGAAAAAAAGAAGTAGGGAATTTTTTTTTCTTTTCGGGGGAAGGGGGTGTTGTTTGCCGTGGTTATAAGAGAATTTCGAACTCTATCAGAAGAGTAATTTTCTGATGTAACACTTACGTCACAGAAGTTAGCGTTGATGTAATCTGTGCCTGTAATACCGTCTACGGTTGCCAAGCGAACACGAGAATGATCAACTGCGAAAAAAAATAAAAGCCAAAAAAAGGTTAATCTTCCTGTTAGCGTTGCTATGCAGGTTGGAGTTTGTCTAGTTCCTAGGCCTCAATGTTTCGCCGCGGTCAATCGTTTTCGGGACAAATGGTCGGGGCGATCGTCTCCGTTACGTCACCGAAGTCAATTGACCGTGAACGCCTGGGAGAAAGCCGTACTGGAACAAGGCAGGGTTAAAATATCAAAGTTATGTTGTACTCACAGGCAAATATATTATGATAGCGGTTCTTTGATTTGTTGTAGACCTGTGTTGAGGCATCAGACGTGAAAGTCTCTCCTGGCTCGATAGACTGCAAGACACATGAATCTCTTGTTAAAAAATAGTTTTCGAAGTGAAATTCTTTTATTTGCAAGTCTTCCAAGGGTATGCACAACAACACAAGTGACGGGCAAGGGTGACCCTAACAATATTTGACTGCTAACCCTAACTCTACCCGGAGAGCTAACCCTAACCTAACCTAATTCTCTAATTCTCTACCTAACCCGAAGCTAACCGCAAGATACTAAGCTAACCCTAAAATACTGAAACCTTGCTCAACCCTAAATACTGAATCCCCACCCCACACCCGTCAGTTAGTCTTTCCACCCTACAAGAGAAAGTCACCAATAGATGCACTGATTACCAACCTTGTACTCTTGACTGAACTTGTTGTTGTTGTCAGCTTTCAAGTTGTTATTGTGCTTAGCAAGTTCAGAAACAGGGATTGGTGGGTGGTCCATCATGGCTAAAAAAAGAAAAATCACGTTGCGAAAATAAAATATTAATTCTTATGGGTGACTTAGTAGATTTGTACTTGATAATAAACAGCATCGCATTAAAGTACTGTTCAATGACTTTCATTTTAATTGCCAAAAGCAAGATCTTTATCCACAGGCTTCTTAGAACAAACTCAGTAGTGAGACTCAGTAGTTTTTAATTGAATCACTCGCGCCAAGTGTCATCACAGCCTCGCTTACATTCACACTTACGTGCGAGGCATACGAGCATGACACCCACGCACGCATCCACGCACGTGCGCACTTGCGTGTAGATTTATCTATAAGCACGCATGATTTGTTTCAGTACCTTTCACCTGAATTACTCACGTCAGGTTTCATCAAAACCTCGCATACATTTGTATTACACACGAAGAATACGTGCGCGACTCCCACGCATGCACGCAGGCACACGCACGCGTGCACTCACGTGCCAATATACCACTCAGCACGCTTTTATTGCCTCTATTACCTGGTGTCTGAATTGTCATTCTCTTCATTTCTACTGGGTCCGACGGTTCTGATTTATCTTCGTTCGCAGATTTCGACTTTTTACCTCTCCTTTTCTTCCTATAATGTCAGAGAGGAGCGCAAAGTTAATTGCTGTGGTTTCACGGATGGCTTGAAACAAGTACTACTATCTACTAGTTTCAAATTGAGAGGGTTTTCACTTGAACGCGAAAAGATAGTTGGTTTTACATTACTGCGCTACACGATCGTCTTAAGAAACTCGCGCCACTTTTCCATCCAATCAGAAGTAAAATCAAAACCAATCGTGACTCGCGCGCGCATGATTTCCCGCGCTTTCTGTCAGCTACACGTATTTACTTCGAGTTTTGATTGGTTCACTGGATTGTGTGTCCTTTGTGATTGGCTAGAGTGACTACTCTGGTTTTGATTTAACGGCACTCAATTGAAAACCGCTCTAACTGTTTGGAAGTTCTGTGTTTCCGGCTTCAAGTGAAACTCATACTGTCTTAGTCATGGAGCCAAACTCGGCCATAACAGAGAAGCCTTCAAGGGAAGAGTGGTTCGACTGCATTTATAAATGATAACGAGATTATTCTCACCTTCTGCACAACAGTACAGCAAGAACAACGATGGCTGTGATAACGACGACTGCCACGACTGGGATAATGACAAAAATTAGATTCAGTCCTCCTCCAGTATGTTCTTCAGGGTCTTGCCTGGCCCCAGTGTTTATTACTGCGTCTTGGTTGCTAGCACCTGGTTGATATGACGAACTGGGGTTAGCAACAGTTATAGCAATATTATAAATATTTCTGATTATGAAAAACCATTCGACCCCACAGAAAAGTACTGCTCAATAGCTTTCACCTGAATGGTCACACATTAGGGTTTCGTCCGCAGACGTTAAATTTAGAACCACCATGTAGAGCACAGTAAACAATACCACATGAAAGCACTGCTCAGTAGCTTTTATCTGACTGGTCACACACTAAATTTTATTCGCAGAATTAAACGTCAGAACCACCTTGTTCAGCGTAATAACCACGTGAAAGTATTGCTCAACAGCTTTCGAATGAATGGCTACACATTAGGGTTTCAACCACAGATGCGAAAGATAGAACCACCTTGTAAAACATAATGAAAAACGAAAACAAAATGGGTGATAACTAATATAATGTTCCAACCTAACCAGTTCAAAAATGCGGAAACATACTTACCGAACTTAACAGGTGTTACAAAGGGACTAGAAGTGTATAGCGCCTCCTACGAGAAAAAACAGCCATTTGTTACGAGCTTTTCGAGCTTTATATAGCATTGTGAGGCAGTGACGTCATGGTTAGTGCGCTCAACTATGGATCAAGTGGTCTGGGTTGGAACCCTGGCTGGGAACATTATGTTGTGTTCCTGGGCAAGACACTTTACTCTCACAGCGCCTCGCTCCACCAAGGTGTATAAATGGGTACCGGCAAATTTAATGCTAAGGGTAACCCTGCGATGGACTAGCATCCCATCCAGGGGAGAGTAGAAATACTCCTAGTCGCTTCATGTTAAGAAAACTGGAGAGTATAAGCGCCGGCCTGATTAAAAACTTCACGCAGACTTTACCTTTGCCCTAGGCTTATAGTGAAGAAAGTTGCCTTATTTTCGCGGTAACATGACATTAAACCGAAATAAACCCAAAGGAACGAAAACATCTAATACAGAAATTGGACTATTTCCGTTAAAAATTCTAAAGATCCTCTGAGGACCTTATATCAAAGCGGGCTCTACAGTGTAGATCACAAAGAAATTTGCTTTTCGCTCAGTTGCATTGAGTGGCCGCGAAAGATTATTGTCTCTTGGTGCACGCTGATTCGTTAATCTTATCGTTGTTCTCGAGGTGAGATAGCTGTGGTGTTGTCCTTATCTTAACACAAAGAAACTAAGATCTAATCATAAACCAGACAAAACGAAATATAAGTGTACGTAATTGCATATATTTTATGGTTAAACGTGGTCTAAACCCCTCTCACGTTTTACCAACCCTAACAATACCTCTTACTTACCCCTTTGTCGTTTTTGACATAAGCTCTTGTAAACATTGTGTAATAGGCTCCTTCAGACAGCTCCTTGTTGTAATAACCGTATAGATTTTTGAATTTTCTATCTCCCACGTTAAATCTCTTTGGTAGTTCGGAGGGACTGAATTTGGCAGCAATATAGGGCTCATCAATGTCCCTTTTAGTGGTCTCTCGTCTGCGCCTCACTTCTTTGAAGAAATCATCCGGTATCTTATCTTTGGGCAGTTGGTTGCTCTTCCTCAGCGGTACTACAACCACTATGTAGTAACTGTATGTAAAATAACACCAATGTTACCATATTGCATAAAGGCTTTCATCGCTTTACGTTTGAGCGTTACCAAGATGAATTAAATGGGCCATTTATCATGTCATTTTTCTTTCAATTGAAACAATTAGTTCTTTTTATTGGCAACAGGGAGGCCTACCAATTAGATTTACATCTAGTTGCACTAGTTGATCGTGTTCGTTATTCTCATCACTCGGTTGGTTATTGTGCAATGATTTTGTAGTGAGAAAAATGAGTTCTATTGTACCTTATCGGCCCGTTTCTCTCTGAGGCGGGCTCCAGCTCTATGGGAACAAACTCGTCCGAAAGTTCGTTTTCGATAATCACCGGCCTCTGTAGCGGTGGAGGTCTACCTTTATCTGTTTTCAGAGTCAGTGCTATCTTCGGTCCTTCGCCCATGGAATTAAAAGCTGACAATTCTATCTGGTAGGTTGTGTGAGGAACAAGACCTTGCAAAGTGCGCGACTGAAGACCAGGGGAAACTGCGTCCAATTTGACTTCACGAGTGTGTGACAGCTGTTTGAATTCACCATTTTCTTTGTAGGATTTTGAACCCGAATATGTAATCTGTGGATGGAAGAAAACCAAAAAAAAAAGTTAGAGTTGTAAATAAAGCGTATGGACATGACGTCACGGCAGCCATATTGGTGTTCCAAAACAATAAAACGGCGGCCGTGTTGGTGTACCAAAACCGATCCTGAGGGAATTGAACTCTTTCCTTAGGTAATTTGTTTTTGTTTCAATACATTTGCATAGCTGCTGGTCACGTGACTGAAAATGCTCTATAACATCGGACTATACACACTTGATATTTTAAGAAGCCACGTTACGGCTGTCTAAAATTTTTAAAGTCAATCTTTCGTTTTTCCATTTTAACCTCTCCCAGTCTTAACTATGCTTGTTCGTTTTGGCTTATTATTGCCTCTCTAATGTTTTTCCAGCTAAGTTATGTAATATTAATTATGTTGAAGAATTCTTCAACCCAAAGGTAATTTCGAAAAACGCCAAAAAGTTCAATATAATGTGACTCACATAAAGGGTACATTTGTAGCTCACAGAAAACTAGTCGCAGAATGCAGTTTTCTATTCGCTGAGCAGAAAGTTCACTTTGTCTATTTGCACTCAGAATCCATTAACTATTTCTATCAGTTCATTGAAGTTCTTGATGGTCTTCTTCATACAACTATTTGGGACGTCACATTTCCATTCTCCTCGCCATCACGCAACGCCTATCATGGTGAAACGTTGCGTGACTTTGTTCACCTTGAGACCAGTACCTGATACTTTGTTATTCCAGCATCTGTGACCGGCGGCTTCCAATTTAACACAACCGAGTCGCTACCGCCATTATCGACTTCCAGTTCTCGGCACGCTTCTGGCACTACAAGAACACGCAATGAAAAAAGTATTTCAAACGTTTGCAAACGCGGAGAAGCTTTACAGCAGGCAGAATTTCTTTGCAAACAAAACAAAGGTTAATAATGTATGCGTTTAATACAAATAAGCACTTCTACGCCTAAACAAAACTAAACTACAATAAGGAGTTTTAATGTTTTCTAGACACAAAACAAGCACACAGAACGTTACACATAAAACAAAAAAGCCATAATTAGTTACGTACACATAAATTATGCAGTTGACTCTGGTCCTCGTAAAAAAGTGGAAACAGTCCTTTGAAATCTCCTTCCCAGGACCTTGTTTCACCTAGTTTCGGGAGGCAGGTTGAAAACAAGACCCTGGGAACGAGATTTATTAGGAAACAAGTTGTGCGGGGCGCCCTTTACTTACAGTCATATTTAAGGGTCTTTGCGGAGACTGGTAAAGAGAAATTGCCCAGGCCAACTCGCGTCTCAGCGGCCACACAAATCCAGTACTTCGTGTCACGTGACAGAGCCTTTAAACTAGCGTTAAGTCCGTTGGCTCCCATTGAGCTCCACTGATCAAGGGGAATGTTTGAATCGTCCGAGTAGATTACTAAATAACTCGACACCTTGCCGTTGGGGAACTGGGGCGATTTCCACGACACCGCAACAGAGTCGGTGCTACGGGCCTTAGCCACGAGGTTACGTGGAGGACTGGGAACTGAAAGCAACATAGGTAGAGCGGTTAAGGCATGCAGTTATTACCAAGCAGCTTACAGATTTTAGAAGCTTATCTAGAACAGTTTCGTTACTTACAAATTTAAACAATACCCAACAAAGCACGTATATAACATAAATTATCTTACTTCTAAATACAGCCATTGCACGAGCCTGATTAAGTTGCCAAAATAATAATAATAGAAAAAAAATAGACTGACTGCGTCAACAAAGCCAGATTTAAGTTATTAACATCTAGTCAAGCGGAAGACCTACCATCTTCGTTTGTCTTTTCAATGACAGGGCGACTCAAGGGACCAGGTCCCTTTTGTCCCAGGGCTCGAACACGAATCTCATAATCAGTGAACATCCTTAGGCGCGTCAAGAGCACTCTAGTTTGGTTCGGGTTGGTGATATTTTTCACCAAAGATTGGCCCCTTCGATTAAGAGGATTGTACAACACGGAGTATCCAATCAGAGGACCGTTTTTCTTCCACACATCTGGCTCCAGCCACGTCACACGAATTGAAGTTGATGACACAGGAGAGGCCCTCAATTGAAGAGGAGGACCTGTGGGTGGACCGGGTGGCATCTCAACCCAGTGGGAAGTTTCTGGTGACCACCCAGCTTTGGTTCGTGTAGATACTTTGAACAGATACCATACGCCAGGATCTGGAAAGAAGAGAGAGAGGAGTCAGCTATCGTGAGAGAAGTTAATGGACGCTTAAAGGGCAAGGGCAGACAAAAAAAAAAAACAAAGAGAAAAAGATAAAAATGCGATAGCTTAATTAAACAGAAAAACGGAATTATAAAAATAGTGAAATGATTGACGATTGCCTGTATAGTTGTCTCGTTCTGTGACTGATACTGACAGACAGACAGACAGACAGACTAACTGACTGACTGACTCACTCACTCACTCACTCACTCACTAGCTGACTGACTAAATGACCGTGTGACTGATTGATTGACTGACTATCTGATTGTCTGACTGACTGATTGTGTGACTGAATGACTAACTACATACATACATACATACATACATACATACATACATACATACATACATACATACATACAACCTTTATTTATACACGATAAAAGACGTCAAAGCTAACAAGCTTGTGGGGTCGTGTACTAATAAGATACATAAAATAACTACAATTAATAACTGACTGAATGAATGAATGACTGACTGACTGACTGACTGACTGACTGACTCACTGACTCACTGACTGTCTAACCTACCGACCGACCGACTGACTGGCTGACTGCTTGAGTGACTGACAGGAGAATTTACCAAACAAACAACCGACTGATTAATTGACAGGCGAACTTATGGACGAACGAAGGAACCGGATAAGAGATGAGATAAAACAAAAAAAACATAAATTCCGCAACCCCAGAGAGTTGTTTGTAATACTACAGACACTTACTAAGGTCTCTAAATGGATGCTCCTTTGTCTGCGGAAGAAACGTCATTTCTTTCATCTTGACAGGCGGATCCCGTCCGCGCAGGCGCTGTAAGGACTTTCCGTATCGCAACTTGTAAGAGAGCACATTGCTCACCGAAGTCCTCCATTTGATTGTCAACCCCGTGCTTGGAGTGGAAATTGGCTTAGTACTGAAAATGTATGGAGCATCCGGGGCTTTCGCTAAGGTCTTAGCTAACACTGGCACACTGCGGGCGCCGTCTCCTTTTACGGTGTATGCTGCAACCTCGATCTGGTACGTCGTCTCGGCTTCCAGTTCGGTTAAAACAACACTCTGTAGATTGTAAATGGAGAACATTGCTTGAAGAAACAAGTGAGGTGTGTGCATTGTCACCGAAACAAATTTCTCGCTGTATATTGCAGGTGTAGCAGCTGCTTACTAGACATTTAGAGAAAAGGGAAGTGGATGAAGTCAGAATCTCTTTCTCCGTAAAGGCTTCTATCATATTCTCGAGGCGTGCTCCCGGGGACTGGATCCTCATGTTTTATGAGTCAAATGAGGCCGGATGATGTGTCAATGAGTCGACGACTCATTATCTCATGAATACTTTGATCTCTTAAATAAGCTCGCGGAAATTGGAGACAGGAAATGCTATCGCAGGTTTTTCTTCGTCGAAAGCTACTTTTTTTGGAAATTCCAACACGAACTGCTTACCAAGGAATCCCAAGATTCAGAGTATTTGACTTCAGGGAGGGGTGGTGGATTCAGTTGGTTTCCTTGATCATCCACTTTCTGGTAGAACACTGAGTAACCTTGGATACGGCCATCCTGCTGCTGCAGTGGCTCTGACCAGCGGACTACAATGACGGAAGAATTCACCACTCTGAATTTGAGCTGACGCGGTGCTCCACTGGGGACTGGAAATGAAACAAAAACAGACGAGATTATGGGCGAATCTTTGCTGACATCATTGATTTCATTTTTCCTCATTAACATACGTCTTTGCGAAGAGAAGACATCTAGCTAGACACACATGTTCAATACATCCATGATCGGGCTCAAATTCCTTGGGACAGTTAATCGTGCTATGCCAGTTCAATATTCAGAAGTAATGTTTTTGTAGCTCCATCGCAAACTGTATTGCTTATGCTAATGTGGCAAAAATTATAAACAAAGATTCTCCTGATAAACTTAAGACTGGATAACAACCAAAGAAACATGGATGAAATTTCCCAGAACAGACATTCCAGAACAGCACTCTACAATTACTTGTTCATTATAGGGCAAATACAAAAATATGGTTCGCTCATTAAAGGGCAAAAGATCAGACGACATCGGAAGTGCACAAACTGCAAAGAATTCAGACAGGCATAAACTACACTGGTTAACACGACCCTTAGCTGTCTCGGTCATTATTGTCTCACGAAATCGGAAATACACATACTGGAAAGAATTCAGACACATTTTCTGCTAATTATAACCCACAAAAAAGATGTTGTTCGCCACAATGACCACTCTGTAAACCAACAGGCAAGTGTGTCTAACGTAACAAACACACGTCTTTAAGTCTCTTTACAGCGTCCAATTATTTGTGTGCTTGCGTGAGATTACGAACACAAAACGTCGTACATAAGTTCAGATGAATGGTTGAAAGCCTACTCATTGTGGAAGGCACTAAACAAAAAATTGCAAGCATGGCATCTTGGAATGTTAATTCGAAAAATTATGAATGCAAGATCGAGGCTCAAAATAGCGACAAACAACCCCTATTATGGATAAGTTATTAGAATAATCACAAATTGCAACAATTTAAAACAGGTACGAAGGTATTATTTGACCAGCCACAACCGCAAAGATGGCAAGTCCCCGAGTAATGAGCTTCAATAACTAATAAGTTTCCTGTTTGACTAATTTACAGATAGTTTCACCGAAATTCCTCTTAACAAATATGACCCTCTCTGGTTCACACCTCGTATAGTACTCCGCAAATGCATGGGAAAATCTTTCCCACCGACCATTTAACAAAACTATCTTTGTCATGAATTCCCAAATGTCCAGTTCGTTGAACTTCGTTGCCTGTATCTATATATAATTTTGATCAGAGGCGTTAAATTAATCCAGAAGATGTAATTACTTTAACAGGATTCGCGATCCCGTGGAATTCAGAAATTATCGCCCGTTAACAAGACGAGTCTTTAAGTGCACTGATACCAACGGCGAGTGTATGAAAGATCCATGCAAACAAACAGTGATAACATATAAAGACAGACAGACAGACAGACAGACAGACAGACAGACAGCCGTCCTCCATTTCTAGAAAGTATCGCTGAGATTTTACCAATGAGAAATCTAAGTAATGCGTCTCTCAAAGAAATGAATTGCAAACGCATAAGGCATCAAAACAAGGGAAGCAAAAACGGTTTCTCTCTAGATTAAAACGTCCATTCGAGCATGACAACTCAAATAAAAGCTATTCAGCAAATGAGCAGTACTTTCAAGTGGTACTATTTATTATGCTATACAAGGTGGTTCTAGCGTTTAAGTCTGTGGATGAAACCCTCATGTGTGACCATTCAAATGAAAGCTATTGAGCAGTACTTTCATGTGGTACCATTTATTATGCTGTACAAGGTGATTCTAGCGTTTAGGTCTGTGAATGAAACCCTCAAGTGTGGCCATTCAAATGAAAGGGGGCGACTCCCATATGAAAAGGTCGGGGATGCTCGTAGTCTACCTTAGGGGTGGGGTATAAATCAAGGATTCTGATCTCATTTAGGGCGTTTAGGGCGACCAAAACGCCACTATTTTAAGCTGTCAAAGTATCTTTTAGGGTGCAATCGAAGAAATAATAACAAAAGACACGCTCTTATTTCTGTTTTTAGGCTCGCTTTCCGTCGGTCTCTCAAGTCCGGTCTACCAGCACGTGCTCCTTTCCTGAACAGTGGCTGGCAATCAAGCCTACTCCGTTTTAAGTGGTATCTTTTAAGGGTCAAATAAAGCTTGAGTTCAGATTGGTCTCCTCTAGGGGGTGAATTCAAATTTTCCAACGAGCATCCCGAACTGTTCGTATGGGCGTCCCCACTCCCGGTAGAGGAAGGGGAAGGGGGCGGGGTGGGGGGGGGGGGGGGCGAGAAACGTTGCACAGTGGAAACTGGAAACATACTCACCATCCTCCGCTGTGGAGAATGTGTGCTTGTTAGACGTAGGACCAGTGCCAATAGAGGTACTCGCTGATATCCACACAAAATATGTAGTGTACTTCTTGAGATTATGAAGACGAATTGAGGACTTTATTCCATCCACGTTCACAAAACTGTAAAGACAAGTATAAACGGGTAATGAACCTCGCGAAAAATTCTAAGTTTCATATACTCTGACTTTAAAACCATGAATTTAGATGCAGCTATCTTAAATTAAAGAAAAAGAACAATATTTGCAATAGTCTGTAGGAAAAAAAAGATTGGGGTTGAAACTTTTATCAAAATACCTTACGGAGAATTAGCAAGGGCAACTATCGCGAGGCTATTTTCGAGCACTACTATGAAGAGCGGAACCCCATCAATCCGCTCACGTGCCACAAAACTCTTGCCCCATTAAAGGGGTGAATAGGAAAATGACTGATTGAGCTTTTGTTCAGGCCAGAATAAAGTGGCCGAAATAACGAGGCACATGTAGCCTTCTTAACGTGGTGGCCATTGTACTTCTTAACACCATCTTATGTATCATTTGAGGAAGTCACGATGTAAGAAAGGAAACTAAGACGTAATGTGAAGAATTTCCTTTATAAATGACATGCGTACTAAGTATTTTCAGACTCACCTTGCGCGTCCCCCCTTCTCCCTATACTTGACGGTATAGTTTGTAATGCGTCCGTTGCGATGTCTGGGGGGAGGTGGATCCCAGCTGATTTCCAGGCTAGTGGAGTCCAGTCCCTTACTCCGGATGTTCGCGGGAGCGGCACTGGGAACTATACAATTCAACAAGAACGAAAATAGTTTATTCGTTTGTTGAAACATGACGCTTCTTACAGCAAGGCTTTTTAAACAGCTAAGGGTAGTCGAGGGTTGTCTTATTTGAAAGGGGGCTGCTAGATCAAATCACTCAGCTCAGTAACAGCATTTTGAATTAATTTTGGCCACGTACAAAAATTGAAGCAAACCTGAAAATAGTAGATAGAGAAACACCAAAGAGATAATAATAAAACATAAAGAAACAAGGATGTTTAAGGATGGAGACGATTGACACGCATGACAAATAACGAACTTGAAAAATTTAGGCTAAACTTTCCAAGTTGTGCAAACGGTAATTTAGCTTCGTGACTTAGCTCTTTACAACTTACTGTCCTCCAGTGTTTGGACAACCTTGGCAAATGATTTTGGCCCTGTAACACCATAGGACTTCGCCGCCACCTGTACTTGGTAATAAGTGTATGGTCTGAGGTGTCTTATCTCTTGACCGAATGTTTGATCTCCGACAGTAATCATGGTTTCCTTGGCAGCGGTCGATTTGTTGTAATAGACCTCATAGCCGATCACGCCGTTCCCAGAGTACTTTGGGGCTTGCCACGTGACTTGAATTAACTGCGATGAAAGTACTGTCACTTTGACCTGTTCCGGCTGCCCGGGTGCTGAAAAGCAAAATAATTTGTTAAATATTTCTCTCGTTTTAGTAAACCCTTAAGACGAGAGGCATAAGTGATAGGGTGTTATGGGTCTTAAAGTTCATAGGTGTTAAAGCAATCTCGTTCCCAGAGCCTTCGTTACCCTTGCCTAGCGGAACGGGAAAACGAAGCCGCTGGACAAGGGCAACGAAGGCTCTGGGAACAAGATTGGCGTTAAAGCATATCTCTGGACAACTCCGCAGGTTTGGCAGGCGTTGTGGCCCATTAATTGTTTCGTCAGACTCTAGATCAAGTTCTCTACGATGGGTTCAGACCTTGCCTTGTCAGGCGGACACTTTACTCTAAGAGTACCATTCCCCGCCTACAAGCAACCTTACACCGACCTTTTGAGTGCCTTGGTCACGATCGACCACTATAAACTGCAGCTTTCTTACGCAAATCACGGGTTAAAAAGGATCGACAATGATAACTATAAGGGAGGGGTGCCTCTTCTTCGAGTAAGTGACCACTCACCACCCTGTGCAGTCATCACAGCGAACAGATCTGAGAGAGGTCCTTCACCAGCGCTGTTGTAAGCGATCAGCTTAAAGTAGTACGTTGTCATTTTAAGAAGTCCTGTGATCTGGGTCTGGTTATCTGCTGACGCCCTGTACAACCACTGGTCGATCTTAAGCTTTGGATCAGTCACGTAGTACAGCCGGTATCCAAGGATCTCGCCATTTGGTTGGCTTGGTGGCAGCCATGTTGCTTCGAATGAGGTGTCTGAGAGTCCCTTGGCTTGGATGTTCCCTGGTGGTGTTCCGGGTGCTGAGGATGGAAGGAAAAGTACATACGCATTAAGTACACGGAGGGAGGCGCGGTGGCCTCACGGTTAGAGCGCTCGTCCCCGGATCGAGCGGTCCGGGTTCGAGCCCTGGCCTGGGACATTGTGTTGTGTTCTTGGGCAAGACACTTAATTCTCACAGTGCCTCTCTCCACCCAGGAATATAAATGCGTACCGGCGAATTGTTGGGGAAACCTAATAAATTGCAGGGGAATGACCTGCGATGGACTAGCATTCCGTCCAGGGTGAGTAGAAATACTCCTAGCCGCTTCATGCTACAGAAACCGGAATAAGCTCCGGCAGCCAGTCGGCTCCAAGGCTTCACTTTATGAAGTACACAGTGAAAAACAATCCAGATTACAGACACCCCTATACCCTCACTACCAAAAATCATAGTCATTCTCGGGTTTCGAATCAAAGACCTTTGCCATGCCGGTACCAACGGTTTACCGCAGAGCTGTAAAGGTGATGGAAACCACCATGTACAAGTAGGAAGTTTTGGTTTACACGTGAAAGGAACATGAAGCTGGAAATTCCCATTACTGCTCTAACTGGGGCCACTGCACCGCTTAGATGAGAATTCAGTTGTTGAGATACTGACCAAATGGAGGATTTGGAGCGGCTCTGGATGGTCGTGTTTTAAACTCCACTTCTCAAACTCATAAAGCATTCATCCCGTTGGGGGACGGTGTTTGGATACCTGATCTATCACAGATTATCAGATTTACGATTGTATTTAACTGTTTTCTCCTTAGTTTCAGTTTCGATTGAGAATATATATCAAAACATGTAAGACCACGTTTGTAAACTACTCGACGCTAATCAAAAATACACCGCTACGCGTTGTATTTTTAACTCTGTTCTCGGTGTTTGGAAATGTGGTCAAAGACGGTCTTTTGTTTTTTGATATATTACTCTGTAGCATCGAAGAGAAGAACATGAACCAGCGATCAGCGCCATTAACTCTCGGCTCCCTCTCCGTATCTGCTCAAGCGCGTGTGAAATACTGCTACATACATACATTACTTTATTTACCCTCGGATTTCAGAGTAGCTTATGCAGCTAATACCTCCGAGCATTTAACCATCAGATGAGAGATAGACCACCACACCGGGAACTACATCTCCTACTCTTTTCGATCAGTCTGTGGGTTCCTTTACATCCCACGGAATTAATTATGATGAGTTGTGAGACGGGACCTCCTGAAATACAAACCTTTTGGGGATGTTTTGAATTCAGCCAGAGGACTAGGTTTGCTGGTCCCCAGGTCGTTCAGAGCAAACAGGCGAAACTGATAAGTAGTATAAGGCTGGAGTTCCTTCAAACTCATAGAAGTTCGGCCACGAATGTCTTTGATGACTATCCACTGACTCGAGCTCTTGGCGCGATAGTATAAGGTGTAAGAGTCCACCTGGGGGCCTCCTCCATGCTTCCATGTGATGGTGATCCAGTCTGCAGTTATCTGCGTTGTGGTGGGTCTTGTTGGAGCGAATGGCAATTCTGCAAGAGATACAACCATGTCGTAATGTGTTACCGTTTTAGCAGCTGCATGATTTGTCAAGAACTGGGCCAGTTTCAGGTGAAGATCTTGAATTCGACCTTTTCCTGTGGCCTCCCACAGTGTCGAAGAAGCCCCTTGTGTGTGACCATTCAAATGAAAGCTACTGGGCAGTACTTTCATGTAGTGCTGTTTATTATGCCGTACAAGATGATTCAAGCCCTAATGTGTGACCATTCAAGTGAAAGCTATTGAGTAGTACTTTCATGCGGTGTTGTTTATTATGCTGTAAAAGGTGGTAGTAACATTTAAGTCTGGGGACGACATCCTAGTGTGACCATTCAAATGAAAGCTATTGAGCAGTGCTTTCATGTGGTACTGTTTAGTATGCTATACAAGGTGGTTCTAACTTTTAAGTCCGTGGATAAAACCCTAGTGTGTGACCATTCAAATGAAAGCTATTGAGCAGTGCTTTCATGTAGTACTGTTTATTATGCTATGCACAAGTCCGTGGATGAAACTCTTGTCTGCTAACGAATAACTTTATGTTGCTCTATTTGCAAGATACAGTTGTTTATTATTTTTTTTTTACTAAGGTATAGGCTATGTTTTCACGCAGTTTTCAATGAAGACACTTTAAGACAGTAGAACGCATTCGACTTACTTCGTACAGTGACGTAAGCCGAGGCTCGAGCTTGTCCTCTGTTATTGACTGCAAGGCAAGTGTAGTTCCCAGACTTCTGAATATCTTGAACGGTCAACACGCCATCAGCACTTCCCCCTGCGAGTCTGACGCCGTCACGTTCCCACACTATAGATGGTTTTGGGTAACCTGTGGCCGAGCAATTCAAGTAGACAACTGTTTCTGGGTCGACTGTGACAGGTTGAGGGGGACTGGTGATGACTGGTTTCTTGTAAGAGACTACAATGGAAGAATTTTAACGTTAGTTACGTGTAACCAATGTCAACAGCCTTGAAGTCCCTTCAGAAAGCCCTTTGAAAAGTACAAAATGTTTTCGATCAGTTAGGAAAAGGGCACAGAGATGTGAATTTTCATGTTCGCATTAAATTTCCACTGAATTAAAATTTACTCCCTGCCATCCTTCGCCAATTTTACTGCCGCTTTACTTCCTGCCAATCCTTCTGATTGGTAAGTGACTAATTCAAGCACTGGATTCCAACGCGCGAGAACAAGACCATAACCACGCGCGTCACGCAAGGAAACTTCCAAGTTCTAATCGCGCTCTTTCTGACAGTATTCCACCGACATAATTAAAAAAAATTTATTTATCGTTTTGGCACAAACCTTTGTGTCTGAGGGTTGCGACACGTGAATACACCATCCCCAGGCTATTGGTCGCAACACACGTGTACCGTCCGGCGTCAGAAGCCTGGACACTAGTGATTTTCACGGCCCCTGGCTTGGGTATGCTGATTCTTGGGTCTGACAAGTCGAGGGGCATTGATTCCTTCAGCCACGTTATCACCGGGAGTGGGTTTCCTGTGGCATTACACTCAAACGAACCATTATCTCCACTCGTTACTTCAGCGTATCGAGGATTCTTAACTACTCTTGGAAATCCCGATGGCGTGCTGCCCGCTGAAGATATAAAGTTTGTATTTTAATAAAAAGAAACATTTAGACCTTAGTAAGAGTAAGTTGTTTTATGGTTAGTTCCGTGAGCGGGCAAGATAAACCAAATCCTGCGCTGTGATTGGCTTCCCGAGCGGCCAAGACGGCGCTCTCGGTCCATAAACACGTAAAAGAAAGAACTTGGTCAATGTTCAGCCATCTTGACCAAACAAGATCAGTCAATAACTCATATATACAAAACCAAGGCTTCCCGTCAGTGAAAGCGCGCTCGTGAGGTAAGGTCAGTGGTTTTATTTTAGGCGCCAACATTGTCAAAGCTGACGCCATTAAAGGATTTTACTACGGGATTTTCCAAAATATGTCGTAATGGTGACAAGAATTTACTAACCTTGAAAAACGAAACGGCGAGAGCACATGCATACACACACAAAAAGATATGTATAAGGTAGTAGCATTCTACATGAATGTGAAAATAACGGAAACTAGAGGAATACACGCTAATTTATACTTAACGTACGATGAGCGAAAGATATTACCAAATGGCTAGGAAACCTAAACCTATAGCTGTGTCCATGTTTTCTTAACGTTGAAAAAGCCAATAAAATTCAAGAAAGAACAAGAAAGAAACAAGAGAAAGAAAAAGAGAACAAGAAAGAGCCAGACAACGAGAAAAAAAAAATCATGTTATCAGGGTGAGCGTTTGCTAAGCGTTTTTTGTAGGTCTGAACATACTTATAAGAAAGCAGACTAGCTAAAATCCGGACTAAAGGCAAGGTTATCTTTCTTATGTAAAAAGCATTTTTACTGCAATTCTTTTAAAAGCTGCACTTTGAGATTAGCCAACTTAAAAAATGGTTGAAATGATGAAAAACATAAATCCTCATCGATAACTTTACAAAACTGAATTTAAAACGATCCTGCACGTACTTGTACAGGCTTCATATGATGTTAAGGAAATCCTAAACGAAGACTTGGTGCTATGCTAGTTTTCCTAGCGTTTGGCAGACAACACTATAAATTTATTGCAAAACCCGCTAAAGAAAGAAAGAAAAAATAAAGACAAATGGTCATTAAGGAGAAAAAAAGAACGTAATTCAAAAGCAAACGACCACGAAGGGACTCGAACCCTCAATCTTCCGATCCGAAGTCGGACGCCTTATCCATTAGGCCACGCGGCCAGCCACGCTCAGCAAGTTAAAATTTATTTTGTTTACCATATAAAATGAGTTCAGGGAAATGAATTGTTTCCCAAAGCAAACCTGAGTTAATAAGACTTTAAACTCAAATCAAATGAAGCAGGTTTTGTTTTAAACACAGAGGTGATTTTAAATCGGGACTGGTAGACTTCCTTGGCCGATTTACGTAATTCTGAGTGCATTTTACGTGAAACTCGAAAAATGAAAAACATCTACTGGCAAATTAGTTTCCGGCAACTTGCCTGCAGTAAAACATGTAACTGCGTCCTGTAGGTAAAACAAACGCTTCGACAGCTCACAAAACCGTGACTTCGCCTGTTCGACTTCTTGGGGGTTCTGTCTTCAGATAATACGCAGAACAAATAACTGTCTCAAGCACACCTTTATTCGAATGCACATAACGATGGAAACGTGTTCACGAAAGAGTTATCCTTAACCCTCTTAGTTCACACTAATGATCACTGCACAGTTGTTAAGCTTTAATGTTACTTCAGAGAATTCGGTGAAATTTTAACACAATGTTACTGCAACTGATCGAACTTTTTCTCGTTAAGTTCTTACGTACATAGTAATTAGACATCAGGAAAAATTAGATATATATTTAATTACCCTTTGGCTTTGTGCGTGACTTTTCGTTTGTATTGCCATAAATGTGATGATAAACAAAGGTGTATAATTAAGCATTGTAAACAGCTTATGAAAGGTGTAATGGAAACCAGTGTCTTTTACTTACTTTTCTTTCAATTAAGAATAACTTATAACAAAAGGGGTTGAACACACTCTAAAAAGGGAGAACAATGGCAGAATAAACTGACTGAGGCAAACGTGAGCAAATATTGACAAAACTAAGAAGGCAAGCAGGAGACTTTAGATGAGCAGCAGAAAAAACTCACAAGCTCTTTCAAAGTCAACAATTTCCAGTATGTACTTCTAAAAAGGAAACGTAAAAGAGCTTTAGATAATAAAATGTAAGGAGATTAAGGTATATAGAACCTGAGTTCACATTACATGATACAGTCTGTCAAATCTGGTGCTAAAATGTTTGCTGGAGTTCATCGCTTTGTTGGCAACAATGAAAACAAAGCAGTAGAACAATCAGCAGATCAAACTGGACTAAAAACATTCACAGGAATTTTAATCTTGTATAAATCTGATGTCGGTAGCATTTGATTATGGAATTAAACAGAAATGTGGTCAAGTATATTAGTTTGAGTCACTGTCGCAAACTAACAAAATGTACTACTTTCAGAATTTTCAGAGCGGCTCATATAACATGCCATAACTGCTGAAGCAGTTGAAGACACTGAAAAGAAATGTGCTGCTGACAGAGAAACCTCCAAACATATGTACAGGTCGAAAGCCGGCTTCTCAGAAATCTTAGCTTCGCGTTATGTAAGATAAAATCGTACTACTGTCATGTAGGAATGCTTTTAATTTCAAGCTGGTCTTTGGGGCATTTTCATTAATTTCTATCCAAGCCGATTATCAAGAGCTTTAAAACCTTCGCGGTGGTCTCTTTGATTGATAGTTCAATTTGTTTCTTTCACCGATTTTAAGCACAAAAGATTGTGAGTATTACACTACGTATTATCAGACAACAGTAGACCAACCGCTGACCGAGTGGCGATGCGTGAAAATGGTTGTCTTTCAAGGGATTTTTTTGTTGAACTTCCTGCTTGTAAAGTATAAAATGGGAAAATACGCGCCAAGGAGATAAAAAGAACAAGTAAAATGGGAATACAGAACATCCACAAACGCGTTACGGAAGGTGAGTTGTTGTTGAGTATAAGATTTAAGTCAGCATACATGTAATTACATAATGTAAGCTTAAAAAATGTGCGCATGTATACACATATATCTTCGGAAAGTATCTTAAAGTATTCAAGCTTTAGAATAGGCTTGGTATAAGAATATGAATCTCATAAAAACAACATCATAAACAAATAGATTCTTACTTTAAACGTTCTACATAATTGAACACGCGGAATATTTATTGTGCAAAACAATACGCACGTGCTGCAACATTTCACGAAATGTTTCTGGTTGATAAAATAGCGATGGTCTTCCGATGAAGAAGGCAAAGGGAAATCGCAGCTGTACAATGTATTTTGTTCGGTTTTTCTGTAGTTATTATTATTTTTTACAATATCGGAGGGGGGTTGGGGGTGGTCGAGGAAGGGGTTGGGTCAGAAATTGGCTCTCAGGAAGGGATACCTATTTTAAAATGGCTGTGCACAATGATGAAGAAGTAAACAAACGGTGATACACTTTTGATTGGCTTTTACCCATAAATACCTGTGTTATAGATAAATGCTGCTCGACTAACTTCTGTAGATTTTCATCAATATTGCTTTTCTTGAGAAGGGGTGGGGTGGGGGGAAAGTGTTTTTAATTTAGAGATTGGGTGACTCAATGTTGCTAATTAAGTAAAACCATTTTTGCTGTAGGAGAAAAACAAAAGGTGATACACTTTTGAGTGTTTTTTTCTAGTAGATAAGTTCTGTTCAACTAACCTCTGTAGATTTTTATCGACGTTGTTTGAGATGTTGCTGTGCCATCTGCATTTGAAGCCTTGCACGTGTAATCACCCTCATGGCGTGATTTCAAAGTGCGGCCTAAACGAAGCAGCTCACCACTGGGAATGGGGAACTTCTGTGCCCTGGCCCTGACGGTAAGAACTACACCATTCTTGTACCATGTGATGCTTGGCTCTGGGTTCCCTGTGACTTGGCATATTAAGTGTGTGAAGCTTCTGTCGAGAGCTCCATTTGGAGCTGTCAGAAGTGCTGTTGGTGCTAGAATGAAATTAAAAAAAAATTGTGTTTATGGAAGAACAAGCTGATTGTACAGTAACAGTCATCATCATCACCATCATTCCTTCTAGCCCCCAGTGGGGCACAGGGCATAAATGACTCAAAAAATTAACAAACAAAAGAAAAAGTAAACAAAGTATTCACGTTAATCTCGAGATTATTGTGCACCAAGTTTGTTGTGTTCAGAGGTACTTTATGTGTAAAGGTTGCTCTCACATAGAAGAAAATTTGTTCAATGATGTCACATTTTCAGATTTATAGATAACAAAAATACACTATACATAAAAACTACAATTTGGTCTTAAAGCCTTTAATTAATAAACACTGCAGAGAAAAGTACTGGGTCTTTTGTCGTAAAATTAGCCTGCACCAGCTTGCTTTATCCTTCAAACAAGTCCTCATTACTTTTAAAAGAATTGGTGTGATCTGATAGTGGTGTCATAAAGTGCAATTCCAGAAAATATTCATATCCACCCCAAGGAAGGTTTATGGAAATCCCAAGGGGGAAGGGGGTTCCAAAAGTCAAAAGTTTTAAAGTGCGAAACTAAACCGAAATTTCCAGGGGGGTGGGTTTTAAACTAAAAAACCTTCCATGGCGAACAACACAATTTTAAGGAATAACACAATTTTAAGTAGTGCAACTTCAGGCCTAAGATACTGGTGATTGTCTGTTATACTTTGTTCTTGGGCAATCTCACTACAGGGGCCTCCCTCCATCCAGGGGTCAGTTTACTAGGAAAAAATAGAACACAATGTAGTGTTCCATTGACTAAATTCCACTCAACCTTTGAGTGACATATAGCAGGATGGTTTGTTTGTGTTTGAAGAAAACCAATTTCACCACCAGCCTCTGCCATTTTAGAAGATACATAACTTGTAGTTTGACAAGTGATCACAGCGATGGTCAAAGTTCGATTGTAATTCAAATTTGTTTACAAGTGTCTGCTGATGATCATCTACATGTACATTGTCATGTGACTTAGCATATGTGTGCATGTGCATGTCATATGACTTAGCATATGTGTGCATGTGCATGTCATGTAATGCAAATGTACACTCGTGCAGATTTTGTCACACTTTGTTAAAATGTACACTTGTACACAGTATATGATATGTCACACATATTGTTACATTGTACAAATGTATCATTATTCGAATGTTGTCAAGAATCAAATGCAATTTCAAGAGCATTTACACATTTCAAGTTTTTTCTTTTAATTTCATCATCGGTTGCTGATTGACATGAATACAATTGATTTTTGAACACGACTTAAAATCCAATTTTTTTGCTGGTTTCAGTTTTAAGCCAAATATGCCATACAGCATGTACATATGTAGTAACAAATAATAAATGATGGTTTATGTAAATGTACTTGAGTACATATAGCTACATTGCTGGTATGGACTGGTTTATATTTTGAATTTGTCAATGCTTTTGTACTGTAATTTGACCTGGTTGCATTTGAGGTCAAGGTTTAATCTAGGCTATTGTAATCAAGTTGTTTTCTTAGGTACATGTAATACACTTACAGGTGTATACATAACTGATTATGCAATCACTCTTACCATGCTCCACCCAAAATAAATGGGATAAATATTTGAAAAAAATTCCAGTTAGCCACAGTTAATTACTGGCTGGTTAGAGCAAGGTCAGAGTTGAAAACAAATTCAAATGGAATTATTTCAGAAAGTGGAAAAATATGACAAAGATGAATTAAATTTGACATCCAGAATGAATCCGTTTATCGACATTGATCAGTGAGGAACAGGGCAAATGTCCTCAGAGATATACAATAAAAACCCATGTGTCTGGCAAAATAGGTTCTTGTATTTGGGAGTATTAGGTATTTTCTTGTAATAGAAATTTGCAATCTCAAATTTACACTCCTTGGTTGAAATGGTTATCATAATTTAACTGGAACCCACATATATTAAAGCACCTGCTTGATCTTGCTTGGCTAAACAGGTTCTTATATTTGTTGGTATTGAAATGGCAAATTTCTGGCAGCAGGTTCCTAAACCACTAGGTTCTTAACTGTTTTTTTTAACTGCACATGTTAAGACATGAATTCATCAGTTATGTCATAGTTAATAGAGAGGAATGGTTATGAAGCTCAGCAAACATCAAAGGAGCGAACAAAGATGACAAGATATATGTTGCCCAAAAGGTAAATGACCGTGCACAATGTTTTGATTTGCATTCATACACAAGCACTGATTATGTAACCAAAATGTTTCTGTTGGTTAGATCCTCAGTCAGAAGTAAAACAACTGTTGTGTTTTGTGCACGGTCAAGGCCAAAAAAGAGAACAAAAACATACAACAAAGCACTTTGCGAGGTTTCATCATCATTCCCTTCCATTAACTATAATGGTTATATGCTTGTAAAAAATTCAGGCTTGGACAGGATTCAAACCCATGACCACTGCGATAACAGTATCTATGTGATAATATCACTGAGATCATGTGTTAGATGGTTCATGTTTTTTTTTTTTTTTTTTTTTTTAAGGTGTTATTTTCACAACTATCAACTCTGATGATCATTCATGTCTTAACATCTGTCTGCAGTTCAAATTCAAGAACCGTCATCTATTCTCTAAGTCTTGCATTCAGGGATATATGTGCGGCATAATAACTCCTGCAGTAAAAATATGACATTCCAATAAGAAGGGCTGAAGAGGTTAGAGCATTGCCACAAGGCTGGCACCAGTTATGCCACCAAAAAGGCCAATTCTAACTCTTGGGCCTCTTCCAACCAGGATACACCGAGCTTTTTGATTAAATATGAGGTGCTAACCTCACTAACACACCTGTACAGTGTATGTTAAGTACCCACAGAGGTGTAAATATTTTTCGCGTGCATAATGTATAGACTTACCATACTTTTGGGTGACATTTAATTGTCAGGGCAAAGCAAGGTGAAGGTAACCCTAGTCGGACTATGTCACTACAGTTTCTGCCCGACAGTTCTGTACATGTGCCGATACCTAAACTTAGGCTTAAGACTGTAACATTTTTATTACAGGAAAAAACTACCAAAACTTTTTTATAGCCTATTTTTTGGTAACAACCAAACAGATTGTACCGTACTTCTATAGATGTACTTTGGGCAAGCTTTCTGACCTGAAGGGAATGACCTAGATATAAAATGTCTACTGTCTACATTTGGGAAGAAAATCTTTGTCATCGAAAGATTTTTTTTGTGGTCACAGTTTTTTACTTTGGCTAGAGGCCAGGCAAGGTTTGAAATGTCTTTCCACAAGGACCAATTTAATTGGAAACAGCTTGTGATAGAACTAATTTTAATTGCTATCAAAGTGTGGAGTTAAACATTTTTTTTTCCTGAACTTCTAAACCCTTGTTACTTTGGCTAAAATAAAACAAACGGAAAAAGAAGGAGAATGTTACTGCTATTTACATAATGCTGTGTACAGAAATATAAGATATAAAATGTTTGCCTCTTGGTACACAGAAATGTTAGATATTTTAAAGAAATATCATAGCTAGGGAACTGTACTTTGGTAACAACCAGACAAACACATTGTGCAATACTTCTATAGATGTACTCTGGGCAAGCTTTCTGACCTGAAGAGAATGTCTTAGATATAAAAATTGTCTACTGTGACTACACGTGAACTTCTAAGCCCTTATGACTTTGGCTGACTGACAAGTCTTTCACATGCTGGTCAGCAAAAAGTTTCTCTAGAATTTTAAAACATTTAAGAAACATTTGCATTTGGAAATTTGTTTTAACATCATAAATATTATCAACAGAGACACAGGAGATAATTAATACGTCTATAGTTATGTCATCTCAAAAATGAATCGATAAGTTACAAACACATAGAGATAGGCACATGGCAAAAAAGAGCCAGTCAGTCGGGCGGACAAGCAAATTTAATTACTGCCTGACTGGGAAAGATACCAAAACCAGGAGAGTTTATCTAGAAGATGAAAAGATGAGGAAAATCCATGTTATTTTAAGAATCATTAATTCAACTGCACAGGAATGTGTAAGGTTTATTTCAATCAATTACTTTTTGCAAGTAGGATGGATCAAAAGACATACGATATAATTGACATAGGCGACAAAACGTATACAAGGTGACACATGTCAACTGGATTTGATGATGAAATGACAAATAGTGAATGGTCTAATCTCAAGAGAGCAGTTGTTTTTCTGGCTCGATAAAACAAACTTATCAATAAACTTATCTCAAGATTCAGGATTTTGGATCAAGGAATATTTTGAAAATGTCTCATTACCATAGTTCTCCGTGAGCATTTGACCACGGCATGACAAACCTACCATTTAACTCGGAAAATTCTAGATGAATGAATGGCGCTCTCCGTAAGCTTTCGTTGAAAGGTTGTACAGTTACTATGGTTCACACACAATGGGAATAAATCCAAAAACTAAAATTAAACAGATCACTTTCCGAGGAAACCACAAACAGTCCATAAATATTTCTTTTAAAGGTCAACTTCCTTAGACTTTTGGAATTGGAACAACTGATTGTGAGATGCCTGCTGTTTGTTTGGTTTATAATTTCAAGTGCTGTTTAATTTGAAGTGCAAACAGAACGTGTGTTGGTGCCAGAGTATATGTAGCCCTGGCTTTCTCCCCTTACGAGAGGATTTCAAGGCATCAATTATCTTCTATGGATGATATGACAGTGACGGAAGCCGGCGGCATGTCTGGGTCACATGCGGTTTCCGTAGAGCCACAGAGTCCACGAGTATGAAGCGAGAATAGTCGGGTGACCTAAACGTGCGTCTTCTTTGAGATATCCTTGACTGCATTGTCAAATAGAAATAACAGGTGTTGCATTAAAATCAGACAAAATACCAGCAAAATCCTCTAAAATGGCTGTTGTCAAGGATTTAGAATAACCTGGCTGCCAAGTATTTTAATTCCCATTTTAAAAGGGCCAAAGAGGTTGGAGTATTTCCACAAGGCCGGCAATAGTTATGTCACCAAAAAGACCAATTCTAACGCTTGGGCCCCTTCCAACCAGGATAGCCCTAACCTCACTAAATACATGTACAGTCTGTGTTAAGTATGCACAGAGGTGCAAATATTTTTCGTGTGCATAACGTGTAGGCTTACCATACTTTTAAGTGAAAATTAATTGTCAGGGCAAAGCAAGGTTTAAAATTTTAACATTTTCATCACAGGAAATAATTACCAAAACTTTGTTATGGACTATTTTTTCGTTAAAATCCGGAATAACCAACCCACAAGATGGAAGAGGGGTTAGTCAGCCTCACCCACTCCTCGTAAAAGGAGCACCGGACATGGTAATGGATTAGAATTGTTCCAGACAACAAAAGATATTTTCCTACTGTAGTCATGAACACATAAAAATGAGGTTAAAATTCACAAAAAACCCTCCATGTCTGTTCATGATGAATGCAAAATAGCTTTTTTGCCTTCGCGGCTGCCATTGTATCCCAACCGCAAGGAGATAGTGGTGATTTAAAATGCTTTCTCAAAGCCCGGGCCGAACCTTTCTTTGCTTTTCTAATCTTGTACAAAAACATTTCAAATTTGGTACGTCACTACTATCTATAGTGTTCTAAATAAGAAGTAAAGTCACTTCTTTTACTAATAGACATTTGGAATGTCGCAACAGTGCTGAGAAGTGCAGAAAATTTGATTTCTTCATGTACATAGACATAGGTGTACATGAATGGCCTTTCATCTTTGACAGGCTAAAAATTCATCGCCCGTAGCTAATTTCAGAAACGTTGTCTGCCGACTAATCTGATGGCTATTTTAATGATGATCTTGAAAGCACTGAAATATTCTCCTTCACTAACGAAAAGTATTTTCGAGCAAACGTGTGGATATTCTGAAATTTTACACCGCAGATCAAATGTTCGACAGCCCTAGTGCGGAAAGCTAATCCCTTTCAGAACGCCCCGCTTCGTAGAGCGGTATTTGGTTTTACAGTCTGCTGTCTTAAAACTAAGGGTCTTTGATTTCAGCAAAGTCCAACTGGGCTGTTGACAAAATTTAGTGAAAATTCGATACGAAATCTGCATTAACATTTCAAACACTTTTCTGCGAGTCTCTTTCGACTCCCCAAGGATACATGTGTCAATTGGGATCAGAGCCGCGCGTGCAAGAACCTTGAAATTTAAATTGCGAATTAAGAGTTTTGATTCATGGGTGACTCTGAAACTGACACGCTGACTAGTTGCGATTCTGCTTTTCCCATCCCCTTTTCTGGTCACCTTTTAAAACCAACACTTCTGTTGATGTTTTGAAATGAAAAAGCTCAAAAGGCAATCAAACCGTGGTCGACCACTGCGCTATATTTCTCCGCCAAAATATCGTTTTCAAGGCGAGCCGAAAGCTATCAAGGTATCAAGGTTAGCACTTCGTCCAATATTCGAGGCCGCGATCGAATAAATGGGCTGCTAAATTAGGCTGATATCAGACCGACCGTTGTTGAATTAATACTCGGAGGACATCGTCATGAACCGGAGAGCAGCAGACATTTTTACAGGCACAATAATCTTGAATCACGCAATGTTTCCTTACATGCGATCTCGCCGTGAAATCCAAGTTCTGTATCTGTTTTTTGTAGCCCAGCCTTTGTTCTCTTTATATGTCGCAATTCGAAAGAAAGGAACGTATAGACTTTTCTTGCATGTTTTTCCAAAGCGAGAATCGCTTAAAGCAGTTCCCGCGTTCAAAGAGACATTGTGGTTGCCATTGAATTCGCATCATTCGCTAAGCAATTTAGCTTTTCAATTGTAGTCTAAAATTACGGTTGAAGTCGTATTATTTGGAAACTGTTCGATGCCAGATCAATATATTTCCTATGGAACAAAATGAGCAAAATCGGCTACCGTGTCGAAAACACAGCAATAACAATCAAGCGAAGATATAAATTTCAGATTGCTTCGCGAAATAATAAAATTTTCAACCCACGAATGCTCACGTAGCAACGCGAGACTTTGTATTTCATCAAATGTCTTCTGCAACTCAACTCCTGTTTCGATGATTTCATTCGTCAAACATCCTTTATCGAAGTAGGAAATGGCTTTAAAATCAAACGGCCGAATATAGGCGTACTATTTGCGTTCCAGTAGTCAAGTATTGTTTACAAAATTATCAACTCGCCAAGGCCTCGAATCTACGAAATCATAGAAGTGGAATACGTTTAAGTCATTTTTTCAGTGATCCCCGAAGGGCAATCGACCCAAATAGCCTAATGAAGTAAAGCAAAACGACTGCTGCCAACTTTGTGGCTAATTTATGGGCTGATGCTAGATTTTGTATTCATAGCCGTGAACCTATTTACCAGTTGTCTTTATAGGAAACGAACGTGAGGAAAACGGAAGTCATCGTACCTAGATATATGCTTTTTTTAAGTAAACATCTTTAACGTTCCTTACCTTCACCTTGGGCGAAATTCACGCTTTGGAACGTCCAGAATAAGAGAACAAACCACCCACATCTTACGCAAAATGATTCCATGTCGATTTCAGTGCTGATATCAACAACGTAGAGTGGTTTTCAATCTGCCGCTTCGTTGATTTCAGCGTCCTCTTCACGGCTTGCTACAGCGGTTACTTGGTTCTTCGAAATAAGATCAAAGAAACTACAATTGGTTTTCGAAATCCATCGCCATAGAAAAAGGTATTTTAAGTTAAATTGCAGGAGTGATCTAAACGCAGACAGCTTTCTACGAGACAATTGCCCGTTTTCTTCCTACGGCTGCGTTTAAAATTTTCATGACTGAGAGATCGTAGCAAGGGCTTAGGACCACGTGACTATCGCCATTGAAGCGTGACTGACGAGTGACAAAGGCCAAACGCTCGCAAGGCAAATACAAAGTGACACTCAACTCTTAACAATGGCATACCAAAAATTCTCGTGGATTAGATCGAGTATTGTGTTTAGTTTTGTAATATAAACAATTATCAATCCCAAGTGACCTTCAGGCGTAAATTCATCAAAATATTGTTTGCCGAGCTGAAGAAAAAAGAGTTGTATTTAGCTTGTGGTGAGCTTGGAGGGGGTCTGTCCCTTGTGACTTTGAAGAGAATTGTGTACAGTAACTTAAAGTTTTCAAATTTCAAGCGTTCCAGACCCTAACATGGTTCGCCACGGTCTTTTGAGATCGTGGGAAACAAATTAATTATGCCCCGCGAAGAACTCGCGAATGAAAATATAAACTGATAAACAAGCCCGTGAAACAATCAACTGTTCCCAATCTTCCGAATCGCTGTTTCGCTCGGATGTTTTATACAACCCCAAGAGACTGGAACGAGCTGCGAAGTATGAGAATTTTCAAGCTTATTATTTTTTTTTTTCCTCTTTCTTTCTTTTTTCAGACTTTGGCTACCCTGATCAAAATAGTGCTTTACTCGACCATGCCGTGGGATCTCGACTTTAAGGTTAGTGTTTGAAATAGAGTCAATCTACTTTCTTCATTTTCTCCAAACCGGCCTCTTTTTTTGGAAAAACAGCAACAATAGCAAAAAGTCATCAATTTTTGGATCTCAGTGTAAAGATCTGAAAACTTAATTAATTCAAACTTCTGTTTTTGAAAAAGACTACTTTCATCTTTTCTTGGGCTATGGGCCGAAGTGGAAAAAATATGCTCAGCTGTGTTTCCCAATATCGCAGTGGCAGATATTGAAGGCGTCACGGTTTGCACATCTTGAAAAGTTTAGCCTAATTTTTCAAGTTCGTCGTTTGTAATCCGTGTAAATCTTCTCCATCCTTAACCATCCTTTTTCCTTTCTGGCTTATTATTATCTCTTAGGTGTTTTTCTATGTTGAAAAGCCATTATTTTCAGGTTTCCTTCAAGTTTAAAGTTAATTTTGTACGTGGCCGAATTAACTCAAAACTGAATACTGTGGCTAAGCACCTCTGAAACTGAAACATGTTCAGCTGTCCTGACATATTGACCACGATTTTTCGCTCTGTGGGACGACAACAACAGAAAAATGAATTTATAGCTCTCCCTTGGAAAGTTTCGCCGAGATTTTCTTCAAAGTAGAGGGAGGCTCACTCCTTTTCCTTTCGGAATTTTTAGTGGAGGTGTGGACAGTGGCGCTCTTTGTTCTTCAAACTGTTTTAGCCTAATGATTTCTACACCCAGTTTTTAGACATGATCTTTTTTAACGCCTGCGCAGCGTGTCACAATCCGTAACCATTTTTCTAAGTTGAAGCGTAATTGATCGCATTAAGCTAAATCCAGTGAATTTTCCTTGATGCTTTTATTTGCGTCCGAGCTGAGGCGTCGCGCGTTAATCAGTCCGACCTACTTTTCATAAAACATCGAGCCAAGAA
This sequence comes from Orbicella franksi, assembly GCF_964199315.1. NCBI lineage: Eukaryota > Metazoa > Cnidaria > Anthozoa > Scleractinia > Merulinidae > Orbicella > Orbicella franksi. Next base: position 19,536,012 of record NC_138158.1, read on the forward strand.
AAAGAAAGGAAGAAATATCAGTTTAAATTCTATTCCCTTCCTGGAAGCACATACGGTTCATGCAAGGAAATATGCTCGAGTAGTTGTCATGAAATATGCGACAATGGAACCGAAATTACCCGGACACACTTTATAAAGAACTGAGGGCGACTTGAAAGGTCTTCTTCACAGACCTACTAACTTTCAAAGGCGAATAAAGCAGGTGTTAGTTTGAGTCACTAAGCGTTTAAGAGGTTCTTAAGATTATTTCTTGGGGTGACGCCCTGTTAATTGAAACTTTAAGCCATGAGGCAAGTGTTAAAGTCGATCTCTCGATGCGCTGGTATTTCATCGCAAACCAGCCGTTTCAGTGGCTAGCGTCGTCAAAAAGGCCTCTGCCGGTTCGGGGTTTACGAGAACCAGCGACGAAACACATGAAAACACCTAATTTTATTTTAGTCTTGTAGTATAAATCCCGATATCGACTTCAAAACTCAAGGAATTTGATACATAATCAGCTTGATATAGCCAGAAAATGGATCAAGGCGAAAAATGTGTCGCATACATACTCGCGTATATACCGCAGAAACAGGAAGCCGCGCGGGTTCACACCACTTTCCAGTCAATAGCAACAGAACAGAACAATAAACATCAAGAAACAGAACAGTGGCAGAGGCAATCTCAAATTTGTGGTTTTTTTTTTTCTCTTTTTAACAGTTTTCTTTGGCCAGGAGAACCATTAGCACTTGACACTACATTAGTGTAGTCCATAGAGGAACTAGATCGATTGGGTTTCATGTCAAACGATCCTCTCGACCAACTGCAAATCCTTTTTTTATAAATTCTCTTTCTGAGTCACGCGTCCGTTTTCTTCTCTAAAGAAGCCTGTATGTCTGTGAAATTCTTTTCACTTTGCATTTATTTAAAATATTTTGATTCAGTTGCAATGCATAATTGCGACCTATGTTTCGAAATACGCGGTACCCAGAATAGTGTTCTCATTGCATGTCACTTGATAAACAAATAATAGAGATTTTGAATTCTGTTATTGCAGTTTGTTATCAAAAACAAAAGTTGCTCTACTCTCAACTTACCCTTTTAGGAGTCAAAGCCTTTACGATGTACCTGCAAGAGTGAAAAGACATATACCTTGGTCTCAGTATGTTTCTGTGTAATTTCTAGATCAAGTTTGAAACAATATATGCTGTTTTGTTTAAGTCGATGGAGATCGGTCGCAGACAAAAAAAAGTGATGGAGCCACATATAGAATGTGAATGGTTTTTTTTTTTTTTCTTTTTCATTTTTGAGATTGAGCCAACATTCTGACATAGCCAACTCACTGGGGTCATGATATTTTCATGGACATTGCGTCAGTCAGAATGTTTGGGGGGTTACGGCCCTCCCTAGCGCGTTCAGTATAGCTTTACGTCATATTTTGTCCCAACTTTTTATCAAACTACATTTTACAATATTGATTTTCATGTTTTATATTTGGACAGGCTCTCAAGTGTAATCTCTGGACTGAAAATATAGTAATTGTCAACATTGTTTGCCCGTGATTGAACGCACGCCAGTGTTCTGTCGATAACGTGGCGATGGAAACCTAACTTTCCTAGTTAGACTGAAAGTCAGTCATCGTTAACGTACAGTAGCTTTAAATTCTATAAGAAAGGGAATAACATTCCTTTGCGAGGAGTCTGGGAGGGCTTGATCAGTTTAGGAACCATATACAAACGCATGCCGGGATTCTTGAGATAACGTCGCTCTGTTGCAGACGAAACATACAAAACAAGCAGAATTGAAAAACAAAACGCGAACTTTGAGTTTTGAGCTTTGAGATTTGCCAAAAATATACATTTCGAACTCAGTACCCTATTTTGTTTCCATACCTAATCTAGCATATTGATAGTTTTTCGTCATGTTTTGTCCCAGTCTTTAATATCGACAACATAAATTTTACAGTTTAGTTTTTCATGTTTTATATTTCTACTGATGAACTTTATTGTTTGCACGTAGTGGAACGCCATGCCGTAGATAATGGAGAATATATTCCAGACATACTAGAGTCAGTCTTCAGTAGAATTGCTTTAAATTCAATAAGAAAGAGGGCAGAACATTCCACTGCATGGGAGGGCTTTAATTTAAGGAACCGTGCATGTACAATTGCATACAAAAATCTTCAGTTATGTAATCCGCGATGAAATTTGATAGATAGTGAAACAGAAAAAAAACACAAAGCTTTAGGGAGAAAGACTAACAGAATCTCTTAACTGTGGAACGTTTACACAAGTGTACGTTGTTAGAATTATAAAATTTCAACGGCTTACCCTTATATAAAAACTTGTCGTTCACATGTTCGCGCGGTAAGTCTGTCAAACGTGAGCAAGAGACCATGATATCTCTTTTCTTGGCGTGAGAGATGACAATCTTCGTGCAAAGTTTCAAGTCCTGCTTTAATATCACTTATATATAGCACCGGTTTGAGATTTATGGTATAGTTACTTGATCAATGATGGCGGGCACATACGGTGCCCTCAAGATCTATTTTGTTTACCACTGTCTTCATTTTATTACTCAGTTCTCTGAGTTCTGCAGCAGCCTACATAATTTGCATTGGTCAGAAGTAAAATTCTTATTAAAATTCCAACTTTTGTTAAGGTTTTTTCTATCCGTTCAATTGTTTAGTCGTTTCTGAATAGTTTTCCTTTCGTGCGAGCATTAACAAAATCAACATAGTTGAAGACACTCTCAGATAGCTCATTAAGACGTTAGCACCATCTACTCTTCACAAGCTCGTCATAAAAGCTCTTGACTACAACCGTAGCCATTGCAAAGTAAGAATATCCTCGACTGAATACATGCTTCGTCATTGAACTTGAGTAACTGCCAAAAGGAACAAGGAATTAACAAGAGGGTTTAACACTGTTGGCCTGCCTGCGTCAGAACTGTCAATACTTGGGCAGGAAGTACGTTCTTCACCGAGCCAAACATTTAAGACCGATGTTTACATTTCCTGTTACAATCGAAGTTGTGGACAGTTGCGGGTCAACTGTTGATAAGGTTGGATTTTTCATGTCACAGTAAACTAAATTTATAGACAAAAACAACAAACATGCTAATTTAGAGCCCCGATTAAACTTGTTCAGTCTTAATTAAAAACTGTAGCTAATAAAGCATTTTCAAAGCTCATAGTTGTCTGCCTTGCATTGGAAAGGGACCAAATACTTGAAATCCTGCACTGAGACCCCTGTAGGCCCCACATGTAGCTTTTGGACGCGGATCAGCTTTAAAAAGCCGTGTGAACAGGGCGTTGATTGTGATAAAAAGGATAACATATTAGGTCAAATGCTGGGCTGATGTTACACTGCAAAACTGGAAGAACTTCTACGAGCTTAGAATCAACAGGAAGACAGAAACAGAATGTGACTTACTGCAACGAGAGAACAGTGACATTCCACCGTCTGGAACCTATTTGTTCGCCATCCGAACAAAAAAAGAGTTCTAAGACACTTGGACAATAAACTTTGCGAGCGAACCGATTCCAGTATTTGTCAGAATACTAGTTGAGTGAACTGTGTGACACAACGAGCCGTTTTGTTGTTTTCTCACTAACCTATTTGATGATAGAAGTGCATGAAACGCCCTTCAATAAACTGGTATGCTCGTTTCACGATTCAACCAATCAAACAATTGTGTGACTGCCAAGGGTCCTTGCTATTCGTAATTTAGTTAAAATGACGTGCGAAATTCCATTTACTGCGAGACAATCGGTAAGCGCTATTAATCCCAATTCGTTTTGCCAACGCACTCTCCTTGATCTACTTTATTGAAAAGTCGATTTTCGTCTCGTTCTTAACCGCAAGAACTATTCTTTTTTCACCCCTAAGCCTCGTGCAACGGAAAAAGGAGGTAACAATGCACAGGAAACAATAAAAATCCAGCAAATAAGTGTTCCACATCCACGAAAAATAGATATACCGGTTCCAAAGGAGACGAACAAAAGGCAAAAGCAAACAACGCTGTGTGAATAACAAAGGCTTGGTTTTGATTTGGGACAATCAAAATTTTGACAATCGCTGTGGCATCCATTTAATAACGAATCACTTTATAGAAGTTGAGTTCCTGTGCGTACAGTAAGCTCGATTAGACTTTCGCGCTCAAAAAATGATATAGTTTCTCGAGTTCGTCCGACCGCACTTTGTCAGACTGGGTGTTGTTCGAATCTTCTTCACAATCCGGGTTCATTTATATGCAGTCTCGTCGTCTCAAAACACAATAGACTTATCGCGTTCTCTTGAATTTATGTGATTTAATAGAAATGGAAATTTTAACCGTCAATCTTATCACAATACAATTTTGGCAAAACTTTATTTTATACATGATGAAACTGAAATGAAATGAATCTGAAAAACTGAGGTAATTGTATTGCTATACAGAATGATCTGTGGCAATAAGCAGGGCGGTGAACCAACGAAATTGCCATTAATAACAATCTGATCGATCGAAGCGTACTGTATGACTTGAATCGAAAAGGACAATGCGGAGCCTCGCTGACTACTATCTACTGCCTAGTGGAACAAAACTGTTCTTATTTGATCATTTAACGCAACGGGAAAGAAAAATTTTAGTGGAAGAAAAACAGTGTTAGTGCACACAAATAGTTGCATGATTTTCAAACGACGTAAATAAATTCTCTAACCGCAGAATATACTGTAATAGCAGTATCTGTTTCGTCTTTGGACCGTGAGGTCAATTACAGCGACTTGCTTGTAAACCGTACAACAATAAATCTCCTAATGTAACACAGTGAATGATACATTACACCAGTGCATCATGTATACGCGCTGAATCATCGCCAAAAGCAATCGACTTCCACAGTTTTGATTACCAAAAAAATTTTGATCAATTATTCGAGTAATTAAGAGATGCTTACCTAGTCGCTTTGCTCTTGTGATCGGATGTTGTAGTTTTGTAACCATGTGCTTGAGTTTATCCCCTTTCAACTGATTAAACTTTCTTTGAAACGTATATAAGGTAACGCTTTTGTGTTGTTGTAGCTCTTCGTTTCATATAGAATACGCTATTACAGAGTGGTATTTACAATCTAAATTGATCATGTAATCTCTTTACTTTGATAGCACATGAATTGTACTTTTCCATTGTTTACAAGTTTGAGCCTGATTGGTTCTTTGCCACCATACCCATAATCCCCCTTGGCATTGGCAAGCGTACTCTTGTTAGTACTTTTACTGTCCCTTTTGTGGTGTTTTCCTGTGAAACAATAACGAATTCTACCAAAAAAAAGCGTTTTAGCCGTGATTTGCTATATAACTGGGAGTACATTACTTTGAAACGTTGCAAATTCATCAGAAAAGTAATCTGAAACTTTCACGCGCGCTTTTGCTCTTTTGGATTTTTTGATGTTGTTTTAACGTTCTTTCGTTTTATTTTTTTAATAGAGACTATACATTTTAAAGAATGGTTGTCACATTATTTTAGAATTATTTCTGAGAAACGTCAAACTGATGCCTGGCTCATTGGATCAAAGCCCATGGCCAACAAGTCAGTCTAGAACAATTATTGACATTGATATAATAATTAGCCGGAATCCATTAGGAAGTGGGATTTACTTCGTGATCACTTACGGTTTTAATTTTTACGACATTCCTTTCAAAATTTACTGAAATGCTGTTCTTATTGTTATGTTGTGGCTAGAGTTTAGAGGTGTTTATTGCAAAAATTCTGCAAATCGAAGGAAAACCTGGCAACAATTTTGTAACTTTGACTCCAAACCTGGAGTCAGGGTGCCTTGACATCCAGCTTCAAAGGTGTATGGTTATCCACAAGAATAAGCCGGAGACGGAGAAAAGAAGATTGATTAAAGTACTTCCTGTTATAAACGGGATTATGTTCTCTCACTATTAGTACCTTGGCCTTACAAGGTCATTGTTGTTGTTGCTTATGCAAAATAGTTAGACTGCGTGTATTATCGGCTGAAGTACGTTGCGCGTGTATTGTTGTTTTTGTTTTCAATTTGGCGTCTTCACGATTTCTTAGTCTTGTTTGTAGAATTAAGACGAATTGTAAGAATTGCGAACGTCTTCGAATCAGCCGAGAGAAGACGATTTCCCATTGGACGTTCAGGAATTTCAGGAATGCGGCAAAATAATAGGACAGTGGCATTCAAATTGACGGACTGAAGGAGATATCATATCGTTACTAATTTTCACTTGCGCTTTCTCGAAACTTTACGGTCGTGTCCCAAAATATCCCAAATTTGATATGACTCCAAAAAAAAAAAAAAAAAAAAAAAGATTGAGCAGCGTCAAATGAGAGTGCTGTTCAAGAACCTTTTTCAAAAATGGCCACACACAAGGCGTTTTATCAAACTTGAAAGTTACAACCACCTTGAACAGCATAATAAACAGTACCACATGAAAGTACTGCTCAGTAGATGGTCACACACTGAGGGTTTCATCCACAGACTTAAAATTTAGAACCACCTTGAACAGCATAATAAACAGTAACACATAAAAGTACTGCTCAGTAGCTTTCACTTAAATGGTCACACATACATGAAGGGTTTCAGTGAAAGGCTTTTAGAAATTATAACCGCCTTGTGTAGTACAATAAACAGTGAAAGTCAGTTGCCCACTTAACAGCTTTCGTGTACATCATGTTCACACTGTGACGTCCTATGTCCATAAACTTGCTTAGAGAAAGAACATTAAAGCACAATAACGTTTTACTTAGTGGAGGTTACTTAGCCAGAGAGTACAAATGAGAAACATTGAAATAGGTATTGCACACTGCCGGGATACATAACTGTCGGTGTTGACTGGTACTTCCACTCTCTTTGCGCTCCCTTTTTGAGTTTAAACCGCATTTAAGGCAAATCTTTGCAAGAAATAAGCTTAAGCCATTAAACAAGGATTTCTACTGTACTAATAGATTTTAGGTCACATGGTGCGAATTAAAAAAATACGCTCAACGTTGACCATGAATTGTTGTGAGCTCCAAATTGAATAAATAGTGATGACCCAAAGATCACCCCACCAGGTATTGAAAATAACTTTCCCAGTTAAATGCATGTTTAGCTACATAAAAACAAGACTTAATAGATTTGCAATAATAGATTTTACAAGGTCACAGGGTGAGAATTTAACGAAAATAGGCTCGTCTTTAAATCATTGTGAGTTACCCAAAGATTACCCCAGCGGGCATTGAAAATAACTCGTTCAATTAGATGAAAGTTAAGCTACACAAAAACAAAACTTAAATGGATTTCTCAGCTTTAAGGAGCCAAGTTTTAGACAAATTAACTTAAAAGATTTAAAAGAAGGTTTCTGTCAAACCCACGGACAATTAAGTTTCGACATGTTTGCCCTCTGATAAGTACGACTTCCTAATTAATCACTTGTGTGTTTTTTTTAATCGTTTAATAATAATTTAATTAGGATTCAACTTCCATTTGAACGCAGTATGGATGTGGTATGGCATCCCAAAGAAATCTTGCGATTTTTCCCGCCATTTCCGTAGCACGTTCTTTCTTTTTGGTGATTCACTCTCGAGCCGGGATTACCGAATATTCCTTTTGAAGCCTTGGAATAACTCTACAGTGAACATCTCTCAGAGATCTCCCGATAGAATAAACCAAACTATCTTTTAAGAGAAAGATAGATGCCTTTTTTTCTGGAGTTTTACCAGGCCAGTAAGTTACTTATAGGGGCTAGAGGGTATTAGATAAAGCACCACTGTATAAACAGGACACAAAGATCCTTAACATAAATCCTGGGGCTTAAAAAGAATGGGGTTTCCTTTTACCATACTTAAAATTTCTTCGGAAAGAATTAAAAAGCAATACAAAAACGAGGAAGGGCATATGTTTTGGCTCTCGTTCTTTACAGATGAAGCATAGCTATTCAGTTATGGTGTAAAGCGAAGCAATTTAGGTACTGTTGTCCGCAGAAGCTTAAAATGTTCAACAATTTCACTGACTTAGAATATACCTTGAATCATTAAGCGGTCATGTCACGGCAAGCTTTGGATACTTTGAACAAGAATAATAAGCTCGTCAACACTTGATTTGGTGCTGAAATCTGGACGGAGATTTTTCTGCAGCAAGGTAGTGAAACAATGCACCTTGTATGTCAGGAACATTTACAGAATGTGGGTTACCTTGAGTAGATCAGCCTTTGGACTTTTGAAGTCACAGCTGATGATGGCGTGACGTAGACTTTAACCTTGTAATTACCGTCAAGACCTGTGATTAGTCTCTGTTAGTCAGCGGGCGTTTAGACCCGGGGGTACTCCCAGAGAAATTGGGTGGGGGCGTTCGGCCCGAGTCCCAAAACTCGCTTAAAGACCAAAATTTGCAATTTTACCTACCCTGTTTACTCTATATAGCCCATATAAGGGAGCACCCCCCCCCCCCCCGGGAGTTTTAACCGCAATGATTACCTTTCTATTTCACTTCCTTGCAAGAATGCAAAGCAATTGCAAACTTTGCTCCACTAGTTTTGCGATTCATAGAAGTGGGTTTCAACTGCTTCAATATCAAATGTTTGCCGATAATTTGAAGAAATTTAGGCTACCAAGCAGAAAAGAGCAAAATTGAAAAGCTAGCACAATGCGTTTTTGCGGTAAAACCCGAGACGCGATCCGTCGAAATGTAGACGACGATTTCCGGTAACTGGCGAAAATACAGTGATTTGAACATTTCATCAAAAAGTGTATTCTTTTAGAGAACTTTCGTCACAAGGGACACATGCCGGGGCTCTTTCTTGAGCACTGTCGTAAAGATGAATATAAACTCGGCACCTGCTTCAGATTGAAAGGTTATCTATAAACTTGGTCGTGAAAACACCAAAACTTGCATTCTCCAATCACCGAAGAATGTCAGTTTTGGTGTTTTTAGAGGGATTTTAATTTACACTGATTTTACGGAAGACCCGGCTACAGATGTCTATCTGGAGGTCACGAGAAGTCAAACCTGCCTTACGCGAATCTTATACCGTTTCCTCTAGACGGAAAATTCTCTGGTACACAACGTGACATTGTCCACTAGATTTAAGGCTTTCACTGAGAAGCGCTTTACTCGGATAGCTTTGACTTAGCAAAAACTCTTGTGAAGAAACGGGTCTGTCCACTGAAATTGTGAATTCTGGCACATTCGCGTCCCTTAACGCGGTGAAAATATCAGTTTTACTACACAGTTTTTGAAGCAAGTGTGCAGCAACTTAAATGAAGTGCAGAAGGACATGGAGTTATAGGTAAATGTTGGGCCCATGGCAAGGTTTCCAATTATCACCTTGCAAATTTTGTAGTCATGTCAAATGATTATCTTAGTTTGAGTACACTCTGCTTAATTATCAAACAAAAACATGCACTTACTCAGAAAGACAGATGAGGCCTACGCAGGACTCAATGTAAATTAGCTCCTGCACTGTGTTAAGGCTGTTTGATTTCCGATCCTCTTTTGTGGTACTGATTCAGTGTATCAAAGTCCCTTCTCTTTTACAAGGAGCCCATTGGTTATACATTAAATGCTTTTCTATATATCAAAACGTCAATGAATCCATCGTTCTCGTACAAACCTAAGCCCCAATCGCATAGAGCCGTATCTGTTTTCTTTTCTTAATCCGTTAAGTGACTGGCCTGCGCCCAGAGCTTACGGTGTCCCAAAGCATTCCTGTCAGGGTTTTGTTCTGTTTTCCATTCAAGCTTATGCATCATTTATAAAGGAAACGCTGCGAAAGAAGATTAATTCTCGATTCTTAACTAAATCTCTGCGATACGGCGACGCCATTAGCCAAGTCGTCTTAATCCCACCTTTTAAATAGGATTATGGCAAAAGACTTGACTCATCCTGTAGGGTTATTTTAGTGTGTCCTCCAGTTTCCTCCGGCCGTCTTCCAAGTCTAATTATCAAAATGCGCAGTTCTTGCCATGATTTGAAGACGGTGGGCCGGGGTGGAGGGATTAAACTTGAATCATACCAACGATAAAAAGACAACAAGGACGGTTCAAATGGTCGACTAGACTATACTGATCCTTACTCGGAGCCTGGTATGAAAAGGGCAAACGCGTACACGGCATGTCTCGACCCAGTTCTTTGTAATGAGCTCGACACTCGGCCGCTCATTATTACCGGAATGGAAATACCAAATAACATTCACCGATAAACCATTGTCGGTTTCTATCTATGTGAGACAAAGGCCATAGATCATGAAGAATTAATATCTGACTGTGCATGTGGGAAACAGATTCACCACGTTACTACAACGTCTTTCGCGTTTTGATAACTCGCAGCTGCGCATGTCATTGACCACCCTTCATGATACGTCACAAGCTACCAACACACGATAAAGGGATTAACTTTGGAGATAACACAAATATGCCATGTTATTCCTTTATCGCAAAAAGTTCTATTTTAATCGAAAAAGAGCGATGTACTAGGAATGATCTACTCGTGTGACAAGGTTAAATTAGACTGAAGGGCATGCTATGAATGGACTCCAAACTACGCGGTGATTTCGTCTTTTACCGCCAAACATGGCTGTGCTGAAATGATTTTAAGTTGACTTAAAATTGTATTGGATGAACTGCGTGTTAAAGAGGCAAATAAAGGCAAAAGAGTGAACGAAAGGAACTCTCAGTCAAAATTGAGCGACTTGTGTTATTATATTAGTGTACTTCAAGTTTAGCCAAAGGTTTTGCCGTTCGAGAAGCAGATGCTGATCGATTATCTACTTTATCGCGAGTGATCGTAAGTGCACCACGGTCACCGCTGGCATCGTTGCGCCACAGTCACCACTGGCATCGCAGCTTCCACTCCAGATTCATGATACCCATCTAAACTGAGCTCTTTTTCTCGGACTTTCAGTCAACTGAGATCAGGTTCAGTTGTGTCTTAGATTCAACGAGTCTTTCGCCCGATGAAAGGCTGTAAATAGAATTACTGGCTCTAGAACTTTCTCTACAAGAGGGACACTTACAATGTAATTATTAGATCACTGAGAGAGCAGCTTTTAATAGTTTAACCCCTTTCACCTCAGAATAAAACCATGAATCAATTAAAGGAACCTTGAGTATACGTATGTTACCAATCATGAAAGCTATTGAGCAGAACCGACTAGGCTCTTGTGGTTCTGTTTATTATGTTGTATAAGATTGGTCAGACGTTGTCATATTAGTACTACCAGTAATGTGTGACAACTTTACTGATCAAAAAGAAAAGCGCCCTGGCGGTTTGTTGCAGTTTGGCCTCGCGATGCTGTGACAAAGTAAAATGGTAAATGATTGTCCAATTTCGAACAACATACAGATTTTACCTTGGAAAGGTTAATCGCCCAATTATCCGAGTAGACCAAACCCGTTAAGAATTGGATTATGAAAACCTTTGCTATCAGCGAGACGGATCTAAAGTAAGGCTTATCTCTTTCGAGTTCAATTATTTGCATTCTTCTGCTTAGTGACAGAAACATAGCAGGAAGCTAGGCTGTTTAGTTATCTCTCAGGATGGCCGGCATTGCTCAGATTTTTTTGCAAAACTGGCGAAATAAAAGAAATGGCGCCAAATAACAAGGATGTGGTGATGATCACACTGATGGGCTCTACTTGGTCTCCACTCGTTTTCAGCCGTGCACGTTCGCGCCTGGTTACTAACTGAGCCCTTGATCCTTTCGCTGACCAAAATTGTCGAGGACTCTGTGGCGAGGTGGAATGTTCTTGTTTTGATGCCAGACTGGTAGCTAAAACACCTGCAGGAATGCTTATGTTCCTATACAGTTACTGTGAGTGATCAGAATCCAGTTTTCTTACTATTAGAACATCAGGTTATATTGTCTGACAGAAAAGTGGTCATGTGGCGAGAATATTGGATATAGTGTTTTTTGCATATATCGTTGACGGGGTTACAACCAAAAGATTCCTAACTAACAAAATCTTACATGAATCGAAATGTGTGGCTGAACAATTAAGTAATTCGTAGTTGCTAAAGCCGGAAATGATTAACTAGTTCTTTTTCTCTCTACGTCGCAGTTAACTTCGCCGTTTGGTCCCTAACGACTGCATCAAGTGAACTTAGATGCTGAAATCAGCTTGGCAGACTAGGCGTGTCGTTAGAAGGAAATTGCGATATATGATGCAACGTATAACACATTTTGCTTATTTCCATGGACCGAATGCCAAATTGTAGAGTGAGAATGTCGGTTCAAACTTGAAACTTGGCGAATAGCTGAGCTGCTAAAGACCTTACAGGAGACAGTCCGCAAGCAAACCCTGGGGCTGGTTTCCTTATAAAGCTGTTACAGACATCAATGTTTTTCTTGCCCAGTAATAAATCATTTCATCCGTCCATATAAACAAAGAACAAACCGCGACGGCGAACAACATGTGGACCACATACATAAATAAATACAAACGATGCGCGACCTGTGGTTTTGGGCGCGAAAAAAGCGAAAACAACACCAAAACACACGAGAAAAAATCTCCGCGGGGGTTAGCTTTTCATTGATAAGTTTTTGCTTTACCTACGTATGCAAAACAGTGGGAAATAGGAAGAATAAGGCTAGCCGCTTAGATGATAATTACTCCGTAAGGTCGTAAAAATGTCTAGGTCAGTAGAATTGGATAACTCTATATGTAAATCATAAGTTACAAAAATAGTGTAAGGAACAACGTCGAGACTGGTCTTGTTAACCAAAAAGCTGTTATGACCAAAATGCCTTCAAGCGAAAGTTTAACACCACTGTCTAGAAACTAATTTTTTTTTCTTTCTTTCTTTTCACTAACTGATAAACGAGCGGCCCTGACAGTTGATTTATCACCATCATTTATCAAGTCGGCTGATAGTGAGGTTTAAGCTCTCCTCGAACAAAACAAAACAAAACAAAAGTCGTACCTGCATCAAATTAAGCTCTCGCTGGTGAGAAAAAAAAAAAAAAAAAAAAAAACGCCGCCCTTCTTTTGTGGAAAATCTTGATTGGCTTGTTTACGACGACGTCAAGGTTCTCGATCGCGTGGACTTGACGTAGTTTTACCGTGAAATCCCGCAACAATTTTCACCAAGTGTTCCTTAGTTTAGCACTGTCAATGATACAAGTGATTCATTCGTCAGTGTACACACCTAACGGCTTGCCAGCGGGAATCCAGTCTTTTGAGGTTTGTTTGTGTGCATATTTTGGCACAAACAAAGCGTTGTCTTTCGTCAGTGCCTATAGGCTAGCAAGTCGACAGCTGTGAGAGTAGGAGTGCTCTTATTATTCGCACAGCTGTGTGAAGACCTTGAATGAGCAACTTTGATGGGAAAGACTTCGGAATTCTCAGTCAGACTTCCGCATTTACAGTAAAAACCCACACTACTACGCTGATATGCTCTTCTTCCTCGTCGCGGGGTCTTCTTACTAAGTGGTGGAAAAAGCGTGATAATGGCGCTCTTCTTTTTCTGTCTTTATTTCTCATTTTTCCTGTTTCTCTCGCATTCTAAGAGCCTTGAACAGGCTATGGCTAACCGGAGGCCAACACGGCGTTATACACAGTACACAGTCAGTACCGATATTTCAATGCCACCTTGTGCTATCCTCAGTAACAGCCTAGAATTCCTTAGATACGTGTTTTACTTCTTATTTTATTCAATCTAGCCTCATTCCTTATTCAGTTACTGTTCAGTCGCAGGTAGTTTCAATCAGTTCAGGCTATGTACTGGTGTAACTCAACTCCACTCCACTGAGTTTGCATACAGCTAAACAAGGCCATCATATTTATCTAGAATTCCTTAGATACATGTTTTACTTCTTACTTTATTTAGTCTAGCCTCATTCAGTTACTGTTCAGTCGCAGTTAGTTTTCATCAGTTCAGGCTACGTACTGGTGTAACTCAACTCCACTGCACCGAGTTAGCACAAAGCTAAACAAGGCCACCATATTTTCTCACTAGTATTGAATCCCAACGCATCGTTTTAAATATTGTTTTTCTACTGTTTCAATGATCTAATTCATGATCTCCAGGGGTACAGTGAACAGAGTTAATCTCGAACATACCACGTCACTAAGTTCCACTTTCTAGTCAGAAACGATCATTGTTTGTTTGTTAATTGCGCTAATTCATTTAACTAAACAAAGTTACCTTCATTCGTCGATGAAATGAGCCGTGGTGTGTGATCATTTAGATGAAAGCTAGTGAGTAGTACTGTCTTGCGGTACTGTTTGTTTGTCAATATTTTGCCAACTAAACTTTGATATTTTCTTTAATGGGGAGTATTTACACGTACTACTGAAAGTGACTTGTTACTCGACGTCTAATTTCTTTACTGAGAACAGTGTTACGTTGTTAGTCAGCCATTCTTTTCAACTAGTAATTTCAGTACCACAACAGATATTTTTCAACAACACAGTTGGTGGACCGGCCTGTTATTAAGCTTTCGATCGAAATCTCTCCCTCATTCAAGAAGTTACTAAACGTTCAATACCAGATCTGATAAATTCACAACGACACGTGGCGAAGTCAGAAGTGCCGCGCACGAGATTTTTTAGCTAATTGCGTTTGAGCCCTGAAAGATTTCTTGCTTTATTCGCGAACCATTGTGCACCACGTTAGCATGATTCCACATATATATTGTATGCATGCCATATTGCCCTTTGCTCGCAGATTAGGATGAAATATCGCCATGGGAAAACGTCGCAATGAATCGACAACTGAAGCTCACAGACACTTAAGTTGTTTTCAATTCTGGTGATTTTATGTTCACACTTACTGCCAGGGATTTGTTGCGCATTATTGCTTAAAGTAACATGTTGCAGTGTTAAACAATTTTTGGAAAAAGGCATAAGAATAAAGTAAGAAACAACATGCTGTTAAGGTTTTTATCCATTGAGCTTACAGGGCTATAGCACGGTGACTAAATGACAGACACCCCTTGTATACTTGACATTATTGGCCAGATTTAACTTGTTAACAGCTTAACTTGTTTGCATGTGCCTTTAACTGTAATTGTTTTGTGTCAGCAAACTAATGATGAGCCAGGCAGGCTCGCTATTGAAGGGCTCAGTGCAAATATGAATGATACGGTTGGAAAGACAATGAAACAGCTCGCAAGTACTGTACTTATATAGTAGCTATATCACCGTTTTGTTTTAAACTTACTACGAAAACAAGCAAGATTTTCGGGGTTGGTGATGCGATGTTATACAACGTGATTGATCCTTGAATAAGGTTGAAGCCCTAAAGTAGACGGTTAATGGCTTGAGAACTAAAACGACAAAGCTGTACGATTGTGTAGTTTCCGCGCGCTTTGAGTACGACAGGATAGATATTGCCACTCGCATGTAGTGTCAAATGATATCCGGCCATTTTACGACGAAAGTTGTATTACAGAGTCACTGGACATAAAATATCGTGAATACAACATTAACAAGATGGATCAGTGATTCTTATGATGTTTTCAAAGAAACGACAAGTTTAGTTTTTGAGCAAAACAGTTCCCGCGGTTTGAGATGAACTTAAAGATTGTCACATGACTATAGTCATTATCCGGTTCGACTAATCCTCACAGCACGCTCAGTAACAACAAACTGAAGGCAAGCCTAACTCAAACAACGGTCGGTTAAGTTCAAATCATTGGTAATCACGCATAGAAACGAAATTAAATGATCCTTTATACTAATAGTGGAAACGTAGTTGGACACTTAGAAACTCTGCTAGTTTATGAATACCCCGTTGTTATTGAAAAACGTCGTGGTTTTATGGACGTTAGCCTCCAAATTTGACGAAGCGTAACCTCAAGTTGAATCTTACAAACATTTAGCTACTTTAACGACGCTTCTCGACAATGTGACTACCAATTCTACTGCTTTTCTGCTTACCTTAATCGTAGTCAAGAAAACATCAGATTTTGCTGTTTTCATTGACCATATGCGGAAGGTAGACTTGGATCCACTCACTTTGAACACTTAGATTGAAAAAATGCCCAAAACAACTCTAGTGGACCGGATCTCGTCATAGTATATCAATCAATATAAAACAATACGGTCATTTGTATTCAGTACATTGACCAACTACGTAGTCTGAAATCAAAATGAACCAGTGT
Organism: Orbicella franksi; assembly: GCF_964199315.1. Taxonomy (NCBI): domain Eukaryota; kingdom Metazoa; phylum Cnidaria; class Anthozoa; order Scleractinia; family Merulinidae; genus Orbicella; species Orbicella franksi. The sequence continues at coordinate 19,552,079 of NC_138158.1, forward strand.
TAACTCTTCACATGTCAATTGTCCCAGTCAGCCCGCGCTTCCGACTTATTATTCATGAATGAATTAAACTGATCGTATCACAAGAGTGATATCTTAGCAACAAAACTCGTTAGTTCAAGAAATGAGTATCCTTTACGTTTTCATCTTAAGAGAGGGATTCCTCTGCGCCGGGCTTTGGAAAACAGTCGAAGGATTTGTGTAGATCAAAACAAGTTAATATGCTCGCGGGCATGTTTAACATAAGAAGTGTTGCTCGAAATAAACCCAAAGGCAATTAATACTGTAAAATGAATAAGCTCATTAAATGGACTCAGTTCAAAAGCTGAGCAAAGATTAAAAAGATTTGCTTTATTGTTTGTGACAAGTTTTGATTTAAGCTTGCCCTTCTATTTTTGTTGAGACAAATTCAGGACTGTCTGATTTAAGATCACTTAAAGACTTTTCGTTCGTCGCAATAGCCGTGTCATCCCACGTGATTTGTAGTCATTTCTGTGTTAAAGGTAAGGAGTTTGCCTGTTCCACGCAGTGACTGAACTGACTAACAAGAACAGCCGGTTTGCCAAACCAGAGTTTCAAGTTGTTTTTACCAAGAAGTACGTGGATGAAATCTGTTTTATTTGTATTATCCACGAGGTGAACCTAACATCATAGTTGAATGGGTAACATCTATTGAGAAGTTTATCAAGATTGAAGATCTTACAACATCATTTTGCTTCAAGGATGGTTTCCTTAATTTACTGAAAATTACTCAACAAATATGCAAGCCCATTAATACTTGGTTTTTGGCGCGATTCCAGTCAACAAAGAGATTAACACAAACGTATTTTCTTTGTACAATACAAGCTGCAAACTAACTATAACACTGAAATTGCGTTGTCCCTTACTCAGAAGTCTTCAAAGACAGTTGTAATGTTGAAGCGAGAAAGAAGATTTTGTTTCATCATTGAAAATATATTGCGTCATAGTCCTGATCGACTGATAACTAGTTCCAAAACTTAAACAATTAAGTGTTAAAAGTTACATCTTTGTGTGTGACCATTCAGATGAAAGCTTATGAGCAGTTTTTTTATTCCTCACGGTGTTGCTTACTAAATGGTTTTATCAAAACTGAAAAATGCGACTCTTTTCAGTTTATTTTTGACGTTTAGATCCCCTAGGAGTGAACGAGTTAATTAACAAGTCACGTGTTTCATTGCTTTCGAGCTGCCTCAGGTTCTTTTGACATGAAGTAACTCTGGTCTAACTTATATAAACTATACATAAACAGAATATCCAGTATCCAAAGAATCATGCGAAGTGTTTACCTGTCCCAGAGCAGATTCAGTGATATCAATGATTGTTGTCCATGTAGTATGTTCACCGTTTGATATTGGGTAGTATTATTTTTAAAATACAACTGAATGGCCCCCTGTTAATCACAGACAAACGTTATCTTTTAAATCTACAGATGTGATAACTGATACAAAAGTTGAGTAAAGAGTTTGCAGAATCGTTTTTCCAATAAAGTGTATTGGACAAGATTTAGGTAGATAAACATTTTAGAGTCGAGAACTGTAATGGACGTGCATTAATGAACGGCTAGCGATGGTCATTTATTCCCAAACCACTTTGCACTTGAATTGCTGTCGAATTAACAATACCCGTGTCATTTATTTCCAAATACAACTGTGCCTAAGTGTTGTCTGATATAGCGCTTAGAAAGGGTAAGAACCTATATCAAGCACGTTCATGATGAAAGCCTCACTTTTTTTGTGTGTTTTTCATCTAAAACGCCGATGCACTAGACGGCGGTGCCACGCTTCTATGCCCATAAACCGAACTGATTAGCATTTTTTTTCTCAGTGGCTGCATTTCTGATAACAAAACACCAAAACAACATCTTGTTATTCTTCGACTTGCCCGGAAAAAGGAAACTTACAGCTTTGCCAGTCAACTGCTGCGGAAACAGGGTGTGGAATATTGCTTTTCTTGGATAAATGCACCGTTTATGTTGTATTTTTACACTGGACTGTCAGAGTGTATTGACAGATGTTTTCGCGAATTGAAGTTGTCGCACTGAGAATATTAACAGTTAGAAAGGACAAAGAATGGGCGATTATAATTAAACCTGGTTTCCAAAGCAACTGCACACTCTGCTGCATAACAGAAGCATAGCTTAGTAAGGACTTTGATGGATCCATCAAGAAAGTACTTTAACTTTCTGACGTTAAGCGTTCTTGATATACTAGCATCTATTTTGGTTATCAAAATTCTGCCTCTTTTAAGTTTTTGTAGGCAGCTTTACTAATCGAGTGGAACGTGCTTTTTCGGAGGGGGCAGAGGGCGGGAACCTGGGAGTAAACGGGGCGTATAGGGGGCCGGGCCACCTCTCTCCCCGGGGAGAGAGATGGCGGGAAGTGGGGTTAGTTCCCAAAGTAGCGGAAACAGGGGGGAAATTTTTGCAACGTTACGTAATGTTTTACCATATAAAAAGCACCATTGAAGAGGTGGAAACCAGGAATGAAAGTTAATGGATGCGGAAAATGCAGTCCGCCATGTCTCCCTCTCCATCCCCCGATGTGTTTGTCTTTTGCTTTGCACGGTATTTTGAGTTATTTTTGTATTGTAGTTTGTATATTCACTTCTTAGAGTAGATTCATTTCTTACTTTAGTTGTTACACTAGCTGTAATCCGTGAACTGAATAAGTGGACATCTTTTTTAGAAGATTATCATAAACTCACAAATGTAAAGACAGTGAGCATTAAACAATAGAAAGTTTGAGCAAACAACGTTGTTGACCAGGGGTAATTTTCGTCTTAATTGCGTTCTTAAGACAAGCTCGTCTCGCCTGTTTGGAGCCGGATAATTGAACCGGCTTGTTTCTTTCAGGTACTTAGCAAAGAGCTTTGAAGGGTTAAGGCCGCAGATAAGGAAATGAGCTGTTGGAGTGATTACAAGTCGAGCTTTAACTGTAGCTCAGTTTCACGGCTGTTTTTATATAGAATAACCTGACTATGTTTCGCATGTGCGTGCAGCTAGAAGCCCTGTTATCCATGCATATTGTATATGGTATTCATACTAACTAACCACTTCTAGCAGGGAAAAAAAGAATATTTCAAAGAAATCCAACGGCAGCCATCTGAACATACAAATGTTTCCAAACGACCTAAAATGTCAATCGTTCAAATCATCCGATTTGGTGAACTTGATGCTTAATTTTTTCTCGACTGTTCTGCTATACATAATGTCTAATATTAGACACACTTTCAAACTCGGTGACTCTGGCTAAAACCTTTTTCATTCTCTCCGGTATTGGAGTCCATTTTGTGTTTATGTTTAAAATGATTTAGCTTGAGTTCATACCTTCATTTTCTATGCCGATAGTGTCGTCCAGACTAGAACACATTTTTTCCGCCCAGTGTAATTCAGAAGCAAGACTAGTAAGGTTTGTTTGATTTCAGCACCAGAGTTTTGAGATTGACTTTTTTGAGAAATACTGTCAGAGCATTGGCCGCTGAGCTTAGAGATTCTGTGTGGTATCTTGATAAGAATCACGAGTATAATAATAACAATTTCCTGTTCAGCAGTCAATAATCAGTCACAGAAAATTGAAAACCTGTTGAGGCACTAATAACCTTATTGTCAACAAACTGAAAAAGATGGAATACAAATATTCAGAAACACCTTCAGATTTTTAACCCACTTTGCTAGGTCTAATAGTTCTATGTACTAGAAACCTTTTTGCAGAAAATAGTTTCCTTATTGAAACCAACAACGCAAGCTTAGTTAGCGCAAGTTATAGAAAATTAAAACTCGGTTAGGGATCTAGAAAACCGCAATCTCTCCCTTGTGGTTTTCATAATTTGGTAACTTAAAACCCATAACCTCGGTAAACAACCCCGCCGTTTATAGACAAATCCGTTTGAAACCAACTTTAGCTAAGCAGCGTTCAAAAATGTCTTAACTGAGTGATGGTAAACTCGCATGGATATAGATTAGTAAGATTCTTTCGAGATAAACCCTCTCTTCTTATTTCGTGCATCGAGGCGTCCCTCTCTCGTAATTAGTTTGTAATTGATTGTGCGCCTTTTTCTCGATTTTACTGTCAGTGCAATGCTTGACTGTTGAGGACACAGCGAGGAAAGCATGATCTACGATGCCGCTCAAGCTCACTTATTGCACGATGTTATTGGTTGGGAACCGTAGTGAGGGGAGGTCAGTAAAGTACATTCGTCTTTGCATAGTTGGTCTTTGGAAAGAAGGCCGCATCATAGTTACTATGGCCGTAGCTGGAACCAGCCATCTTAAAATCGAGAACGCGCAATTGCATCTTTCAGTAGTTTCTGTTAAATGGAAACCATCACCACTTTGGGTGTAAAGACAATTTTATCGTCAAAAATGACTGTAGACACACCATATCTAACTTTAATCACTACTGCGTCATTGAATCTTTTTAATCTTACCTCAAATTCTCACATCTACTCAGGTCCAGTGATCTCGCAACGGTTGTTGATTTGATTCATATGGCGCATATTAAGAAAACACACGAAAGAGGTTACCAGCCGCCGTCGTGTCGCCTCTCCGAATACCTAGTACTGCATGTGGTTGTGGTGCAGTAGCAAGTCAGAGGCCTACTATTGTTTATACAATTGAACAAAGCAACCTAAAAACCTTACGTCAATTTACATCGAATGTCCACGAAGGAAATGGAAACAGCACAACAAGACGCGCCCTCGTTGTCATTGGTTCTCAAGCTAGTCACGCGCCATCCACACCTATTGGCTTTGTTTTCACGCGCCTAAAATTCATTCTTTTTTTGTAAGCAACGCACTGACTCGAGAAATTAAAACGGGGTTGTCGCTAAAAACAGTGGATTACGCATACAGGCGTGGTAATTGCTCGACAACGACGACAGCCGAGGAGTGGTGTTGACAAATTATGAGTAGCTAAATAGAGTAAAACTGAATAATTATAAAACGAGACGACGAAAATGAATGTTCGACGAAACCATAATTGTGTAGAAATATGCTTGGTCTTTGGTTCAAGATATAGATCGTTTCAAATGTTCAGCGACTGCTCCTTTTAGACTACCTGCATCAGCATATAGCTTTCCTACTTGGTCTTTAACAATTATTTCACGAGCGCGCGTTGGATATGAGATGGTAAATAGCCAGCGAGACGCGTAGCGCCGTGTTGGCTATAATCATTTCATATCCAATGAGCATGAGTGGAATAATTGTTTTATTAAAAGCGCCCCCAAAATATAGAGAACTAAACTAAACTAAAACAGAAATGAAAAAGCCCCAAAATCATGCGTACGCTTACCATATTTGCAGAGTATGGTATAATGGCTCATAACACACGATGGCTAAGCCAATGAAAACTCTCGAATTGCATTATCCAATGATCCAGTTTTTAATAATAATATGTATACTTCCATTATTTTTGACTGGATTACCTCTACGTGCCGGAAAGGCCCACCTTCTTATATAAGCAACCCATCTCTGGTACGGGCAACTCCTTGAGATTATAAACTCGATCTACCTCAAACAGAATTGATAAGTTGTTATATGGGGCAATTTACTCAAGTTTTCCTAAGGAGGCCAAAATTCACCGACTGCACATCTGTGAAATACGCTCTTCTTCAGTAACAATTCAGTAGGCCATTTCTGAGTTGCCTTTTGCGTCTGTGTCAAAACGAGTATTCTTGTGAAACCATTCATATGATAATGTGTCCACCCTACAGGTTCTATTTCATGCAAATCAAACTCATTTTCTTATGAAAGCTCTAGCACGAAGACTCGTTTTGAAACAGAGGTACAGGGTAACTTGGAAATGGTCTATTAGTATACTTGGACATTTGGACGCCTTTGTGATTGTGTTCAGTTATGTGCACTGGTTAGTTTTGTTATTGTTTTTCTCCTGGTTTTGAGTTTACTCTTTTCTTGTTTTGATTTGTCCTGTGATGACTTTTCCTAGAAGTGGACTGATTGTTCAATATAATTTTCTTTCCTGTGGAAAACACATTTTGGTGAAAAAATAAGTTAGTCATCAATTAATGTCTGTTTGAAATTCTGCACCTCAGATCTCTCTATAAATATTTTGGGAGAAAGTGCATGTTGGGCAGGAAATTTAAAGCCGGAAAATTGCTCTCCACTTTGAGACAGGTCTTCTAAAACTGCCAAAAGGTTCGATCCAATATTTAGTCTAAAATTCCTCACATAACTGTCATTATTTGGAAAAAGTTTTGTTTACGTGCTGCGCATGCCTTGTCTGACCCTCGAGCGGGTCTGCCAGCAATCATTTTTCATCAGTGACTATCGTATTTTATTTATCAATTTGTTAATTAATTAATTAATTTTATTTTTTATCAGTAACACTAACTTAACTTAATTAGACTTCATCTGTAGTCAATGTAGCCAAAGCTGTGCTAATTCCGCAAAGACAAGACCCTTTGTTTCACAATAAATTCTCTCTATTGAGACGGGCGGACTTGAGCGACTAGTTAATGGGAGGCAGGAGTCTGCCCATGCAGAGCAATTATGCTCCTAGACGCTTTACAAAATAGAAACCGAATTGTCTTTTTTTTTTTTTTGTATTGAGCCAATTTGGTCTGGTAAATAAACCCACTGCGTTCGTTATTAACTACTATGGTGTAATGCTTGCAATTCTTGGTTTTAATATTCTGCAATAAGCATTTTTTTTTTTTTATCTCCACCTGTTCGTGTTCACGTGCTGGCTGATGCCCCGTCCACACTACGCCGGAGAAATTTGAAAACGCAGCTTTATTTCTACGGTTAGGCCTACCGTCCACGCTAATCCGCCACGAAAACGGAGCTTTTCAAAGCTGCTCTTCAAACGGGAGCCGAATTTGAAAACGCCGGCTTTACGTTTTAGTGTGGACGGAAAACACTTTGAAAGCGGAACTTTTCGAAAATGATGACGAAACGATAATCATGTTACTTAATTCCCTGCCCGAGTTTTCCTCAGACACAGCCTTAAATGACCGGTGCCGGATTGTTGCGTTTTCGAATTTCTCCGGCGAAGTGAGCACGGAGAACATTTGATGCGTTTTTCAGAGTCAGAACACCTTTTTCAGCTTTCTCCGTCGTAGTGGGGACCCTTGGGCCTGAATAGCAGATTGAAAAAATAGGAAACTTACCTTACACTGCGTCAGTTCAGTTGAAAACGTTTAGTCGAGAATCTGCGCTAGCTATTGAGGGCTAACAATGGATATGCTTACGGACAAGCTAGACGACTTAATCAGACAAAATGAAAACGTGTCAACAAGAAGGTGAAATACAAGTTTTAAAATAACGCCAATTTAAACGTGCTATATTGATCTTTAAGGCTAAGAAAACAAAACGCAATTAAAAATTGAAGTATTGCGACAAAAAAATCTGATTTCCGTGTAACTTAGTCTTTTATTGTTGGTCGAGGTAAACAACCTTAATGGGCACGCAATTCTACAATCTCGTAATAGATGATTAATAAGAGATTTGTCTCCATGTTTGAGCAAACTAAACACGGTAAGGTAGCATACTACAAAAGGTATTGCCTTTAAGTAAAAAAAAAAAATTTTTTGATTTTGCGAGTGAGAGAAAGAAACTCTTGCTGAGAGAAATCATATGTCACTTTAATGGTCAATCACCTCTATGAGACTTGCCTGCAGAGAATCATGGTAGTTGTATTCATTATATGTCTTCATGAGGACAACTACGAGGATTCCCTGCAGGCGCATCTCATATAGAGGGAATTAACCATTGATGAGTTTTCAAATGTTCCTACAGTACCAAAGAAACTTGAAAATGTAACCCTTGCATTTTTAACTGAGTTTGTCCGCATGTAAAAATCATTTCCAGAGACTTCCCTCTCTGCATAAATCATTCTGAACAGTTTTCCGTTGTGTTCCCGTCCTGTCATCTTTCGAGGACTTTTGCGCAAAGTCAAAATATTATCATTGGGTTTTACACATATCTTAGGGTGTTTTCTTGGTTCTTGTCGTCACGACAAACGTGCTAAAAATAGGTGCTAGTTCACCTTTACGTTCACCTTTAGGTTTACAGTGAATACACGTGTTTTCAAGTGTTCACCTACGCACACTGCATTAAGTTTTGACCATAGCTAATAAGAAAAATGGTTAAAAAAAACCTGGCAAAGTTCTTTGTTGTGTATTTTTGTTGGCTATTTTGCGCGTAGTCCCTGCACAAAACCTGGCGAGATGCCAAATTTGGTTATGTGTGCTAATACAACTAACCAATAGAAGCACTGCGATTATTTAATTCTTGCAGAAGTGCAGTAGTGCAGTAGTCTATGAGTCTATGTAGTCTGATCATGAAACAAAAGATGTGTTCGGTCATGGACCTTCCAACATAAATCTTAGCCAGTTTGCTCGCTTCTTTGATGTTTACTGGGTTTCTTAGCCATTTGCCTCTGTTAACTATGTTTTAACTAGGACGTAAATTATTGTCTGAGCAACGCTGCTAAATCTACTTTGTTTTTCTTTTCTTTTCGGTCACATTTCCAGCTAAACTGTATTTAAAAATGTGAGACGATATAGGACGCTTACCTCTGGTTGATAGTCCTTGACCTCCTTAAAATATCAGAGAGCAAATTTTGGGGGCCACACTTTGTGAACTTTCACTTTAGAAACTGATCAGTGGGAACAACTGAGCATTACTGCACGAGAGATTATTGCACAATAGTTTTGAATAGAAAAAGAACTCGACCAAGATTTCTATTTTAAAATTGGATTGCAGGTTTAGTACTGAATCCACATCGTATATGTTTAGCCTGGAATCATGATAAGCCGTAGGCGTGACGTTTGGTCGGTATAATGACATAAATGCCTCCATGCATGAATGAGCTTGTTTGCAAGTGGTGTTTTTGTTTGGGTTTGCTAATTTAAACCGATATTTCATGGCTTAGATAACCACTTCCTGTCAAAATGGTCGGGAAAAGGCCCTTAAGTTTTGTCCTCTTTAACACGCCGCAGACCACATTGCTACCTTGCTTTATTGTAGTCAAGTATTTAATTTTCCTTTCAAACTATCGCTTCTTTTTACGTAAACAATAGTTGTTAGGCAAATGGAAATACCTCATTTCCAAAAGTAATGCTTATATTCTTAGCATGACTTTGCATGACATGGTTCAAATATCGGCCCTACTTATATTTAGCTGTGCAGTAATGGTAATATTTGTATTCCGGCTCTCGTACAGATAATAAGGCTTGTGACGCTAATGGAGCTGATGGCTTTCCTTGTTTTACGAGTGTTCCATTCCGGGGGTACCATTTGTAATCCCATGTGAAAAGGTCGAGGATGCTCGTCGGAAAATTTGGATTAAGCCCTAAAGGAGACCTATCTGGACGTGAGTTGAGATTCTTTTGACGGCTAAAAACAGTAGAAGCGTTTGGACCTGAATACCCTAAGTGACACGTGAGATGACGTGAGATGACGAGCATCCCCAATCTTTTCACTAAGGATTCCTCCCCTCCCCCTCCCCCCCCCCCCCCGAGCTACGATGTTATGACACAGCACTGTTTAAACAGTCAGTACGTACAACTGGGCATGATTGATTAGCTTCCATTGCGCCGATTTCTTTCAAATGTCGTCACTTCAATGATATCAATATGAAAGTGGGCTCAGTTCTCACTGATTATCTTTTTGTCATTCGATACCGAACATATCCAACACAAACTGTAAAATTACGCATTAATTCAAGTGGTATACCATGAAATCTCCTACGAGAGTCCTGAATTTCAGTTTAAACGCGAATGAGGTGAACACAAACAAGGAAATTTAGTCTCTATTTATCAGATGACGCATTCCAAGACCGAGTTAATTATTATTGTTCTTTTTGTTTGTTTCTTGCCAAAACTGAAAGCCAGCTCTGACAGATGCGGAAGTAAGTGGGGCGTCATTCAAGTTAATTCTATGGACTAGGATCGAAGATTTGTGAAAATAAATCTTGAACAGCAGGAACAACGCGCTTACACATGTAAACACACTTTGTGAGATTAATACAACGATCAGACAATTTATCGAACTTGCTGAAGGCTCATGACGTACAAAATAGTCTGGAAGCAACATTATACTCAATATGAATACTCACCAACATCCCAAGAACCTAACGTCTTTCAAGAATAATTCATTTAAGTCTGCAATTAAATCATGCTGACGTAACCACCATATTTAGAGGAAGGTGGAATTTATTTCCCTCCCCTAGCTGTACTTTGCTTTCTCGCTTTTGGTAAGCCTGGCATTGTTTACGGAGTTTGTCAATTCATAGAAAGTTAAACAAGAGATAGTAACTTTTAAAGATCAAAGGGCATTGACGATAAAGATTTGGGAAGTAGTTGTAGTGAAATTGTTTTTCCCTCTGTGCAATCTTTTCAAGATCTCCTATGAAGCATACTCCAGGTATATTATATTTATAGTTTAAGTATAGTATGGTCTGTCAATGACAGTGGAATTTCTCTTTACCTTTACGTGAAATTTTTCAGTAACTTGCTAATAGCCTCCTTGCTTCCACGAAGCTAAGTAACATGTAAGGTTGAGTGAGTCAACCATCATTTGTGTTGTTATTCAGGAGTATACTCGAGTGACCTTATAGACAAAGAGGCCGAGACTTGACATTGATCGACACATAAATTAGGTACAATATCATTTAATAACGTCTCAAAGCAACTGACAGTTACGGTTCGCACACTCCGCGTTCACAATGGACTACGCTTTCAAGGAGTAGTTTTGTCTCTCACAGTTAGTCCAGAGAAGTGAAGCCGAGAATTGGCAAATGATATGCCAGTTTACTGACGTGTAGTGTGACACATTTGTCTTTAACCGCGCCTTCAGTTGTCCACGCTTGTCAGTGATAATGTTTTTTCTTTTAGCTTTGCGCAAGAGCACGTTTGACCGTGGTAGAAGCTATGTAAACAACTACAGAAGCTGTGCTAAACCTCTTACAAGTGTCTTGCAGTTACTTGTAATCGTAACTCAAAGGCTCCAATTAAAGTCAGATGACGGCCTTTCAACAATGTATTCCTCCCCGGGGAAGTACTCCCAAAAAAGTTCGGTGGGGCTGTGCGGCCTACTTCCTAAATTTATGACCAAAATCTGCGATTTTTTGCTACCCCATTTATGACCTGGCCAAAAATTGATACCCTATTTATGACCGTTGCGGCCGGCACAGTTTCCCTAAACATAAATTATGAAGGGCTTTTGTCGACGGTCTTATTGATAATGATGAAAAAGTAGCTTCTTCTAAGAAACATACCCACTTCAAGACCAGAGCGCTGAAACCATACCCTATTTAAGGCCAAAATGGGCAAACTCGATACCCTATTTATATTATGTCCAAAACGGCTGAAAAACCCTACCCTTTGGGGACGCACATACCAATATAGCCTATATAAGTAGGTACCCCACTGGGTACTCCTTCATTATCTGAAGCGCTTTTTGTTAAGCCCTGATTTCCATCTCAAACTTGTGCAATCGCATAGTTAGTCAGTTGAAGTATCTCGTGATCGAACATTGAACGACGGTCTGGACGACGTTTAAGTGAAAGCAGAGAATTAATTAAAATTATAACTGTCAATAGACCTTTTTCGCTTGGGCGGTTTGTTTTCCCATTACAGACCACGTGATATTCTCTAGAGAATTGTTTTTTTATCCAGCTAAGAATTAGTTATTCATATGCACACGACTATTTGAAAATTTGAAAGAAAGAATTCTCAAGAGTATCATCACAGGGTCTGAAATTGGGCAACAAACCGCCCAGTCGAAAAAGGTCTATTGAAAAATACTGCGTTTCTTTAACTAAGAGCTAAGATCCGAGATGCACAAAATGTTTGGATGGCCGCAAAATGTCCTGAAATTTTAACTGATTGCTGAGCCTCGAGCAACCACGTCCTCTTGAACGTCTGTACGTGGCCATATTTGAAGACAATGTTCAATCCAACCAACGACAAAACGACATGATATGATACATGATACGTCTAAAACGTTTTCTCGGTAAATGTTGTATTTGGGCAAACTTGTTCTCTGGGTTCACGATAACAAGGCTGAATCTTGACCAGGGGCAGGTCCAGGTTTGTTCATGGGGTGGGGGAAGAGAGTTTGGCTAGTACCTTGGGGTTGCAGAATCAATGGGGCATGCCCCCCACATATTTCAATTTGAGAATTGGAACCTTATTGAAAACTGTTGCACCAGAAATACTAGCGATGCCACAAAGTAGAAATTACAATGAAGTACCTGTCTAGAGCGTTTGCCTTTAATTCAGCCATAATATTCACAATCTTTTTCAACTTTGCATTTTTTGCTTCTCCAAAAGGGGGGAGGGGGGTAGCTAGCCACCTAATCCACCCCCTCTCCACTAAATCCGCTCCAGTTGAGTCAGGTCTTTGTATTAGGCGTCAACATATTCCGTTTTTCCTTAAATTTGAAAACAAAAATCATGGCTTTCTCGTTAAGACCATAAACTGTTGTTTATGGTCGATTGTTTTAAGCAGCAGCTTAAGGTGGCTCAAAACAGTTTACAGCAGTTAGATTTTGATGGCACGGGTCGTTATAACCACTCTTTATCACTTGATGCTACAATCATGGTATCAAAAAACTACCTAATCATTAGTGAACACGTTGGTATCATTTTCATGAAACAATAGGATACCATAGCAACAGTGTGACTTGCTAAAAACACCCTCAATTACAGCCTTAGGGGCTTGTAATTCAAAAACGGCACAGTGATTTTTTCTTACATTATCAAATTTTGATAAGCATGATAAAACGCAACTTTTGGCAAAAATCTGTACACAGGGTTCAGAGCCACCTTAACATTTAAAAAAGTTTATTAAGATAGCAGACACTTTATCTGGATAAACAACTGAGTTAATAGGTCATTAATATAGTGGCGCCTGTACGCACGAGTACCCTTTAGTCCTTATAGCGACATAATGATTGCTTCCCTTACAATTATGTGACACAATTTATTAAAGTATGGGGCACAATTTACGGCACGTACGTTAGAGCCTGTGCGCCTCAAGAGGTTATTAAAACACCTTTCGAGGTTTTGTTAATGTTACTTTACTGTATTTGACTGGAGCATAGTTGAAATAACTAAATATCGTTGATAAAGCAATAGCCATTTAAGGCCACACCTCTTGTTTAGTAGATATGGAACGTGCTAGCCTCGAGGCATTAACATCAGTAAAGAACCCTTTGTTGTCACGATTATAATGGCTTTATGGATTTATCTACAGAACCACGAGTACGACTTATGCCATCTCTGAATATGTTTCATTTAACAGTAGAAAAAAATGTGTTTCTCGAATCCTCTTAGCTTGAAAGTACATGATCTGTCATATAAGTGCAGTTGCCAACGCAACCAATCCTGTCAGTGAACGGATGATCAATCAACATTAGTAAATTTTAATATTAATTAATAATTATGAAAGTGTCCTTTGTTTAGGTAGGAAGTTAATAAACAGATTACGTGCAACCTGGATCTGATCTCCCGCTGTGTTTAGAAATAAAGCATGTCGTTGAACGTTTTTTACAAATTTTGATTTACCTGTTTATAGAAAATGTTAGGTAATATCGATAATGGTATGTGATTTTATTAGTCTTATCTTAATTAAAAGTGTGTCAACAATGATTACGTTGATATCTCTCGGAGTCTTTGATAATAAAGCGGCAATTTCAATATCTGCTGCTGAGATGATTATAAGATAAGTCATTATTCAGAGGCATACATTGTGTTAGTAATTATCGGCTGCGCTCATATCTGAGAATTGTTTCGGGGGATTGACATCCGGGGATTGTGAGGCATGATTGTCTTAAGGCTGGTGCGTTGGATATCGAGCGGTCTGGGTTCTAGTCTGCGTTGTGTGCTTGGAATCCGTTTACGAAACACTTTTAACTGGAGGAGCTCAGTCACGGTATTTTGAGGTAGTTTTACCACGTACAAAATTAACTTTAATTTGAATCAAACCTCAGGGAAAACAGTACTTAACTAAGATACGAAAACACCAAAGAGGTAATATTAAATCATAAAGTAACAAGGATGGGTAAGGATGGAGAAGATTAACACGGATTGCAAACGACGAACTTGAAAAATTTCGGCTGAACTTTTCAAGATGCACAAGCCACGGTATAGCTCCTTTTAATGTACCTGTAGTTCTTTTTGTCTCGTTTAAGTTGCGAAAAGGAGTGAGAAATCTTAGGAGGTATAATGCGTTGTAAAGAATTGTTTTTTTGTTGTTTTTTGTTTTTTTTTTTTTATCATTATCAAGGCACTTGAGTGCATCACCCCACACAAGAATGCAAATTCGTGCAGGTCGGATTTTCAGAGAGTCCGGTGAAATGCTGGAGAATGTGCGAGTAACGTTCCATCCATGTAAGTAAGTAAGTAAGTAAGTAAGTAGGTAAGTAAGTAACTACTAACTTTATTTCAACTCGGGTAGATGAGGCTGATTATTGTAGAGTGGCAGTTGGTTCATGCCAGGGACGATCATGAACAGCCATCCTTTTCTTTCAGTTGCCTGCCTGTAATACCTTTATTTTCGTAAGTCTGGCAAAATAGGTTCTTGTATTTTGGGGTAATTATTGGCAATTTAGGCGAAGTAGGTTCTTAATTAGGTTTTTAATTTCTATGTAACAGATAAAGTTGTTGATCACCAGAAAAATTAGTAAACTTGGGTTTGATCCTTACATATGCAGTATTTATTCACAACTGTATTATATAGTTTCTTTTAATATAAATTTGCGATCTCAGAGTCAGGCTCTTTGTTTAAAATGTTTATTATAATTTAACTGTAACCAATATATAAGAGCCTGAACTTGCTTAGCTAAACAGGTTCTTGGGTTGGGTTTAAAAATTGCAAATTTCCGCCAGCAAGTTCTTAAACCACTCGGTTCTTACAGGCGGGATTTTGCTGCACTTGAAATAAAGCATCTTCATCCAGGTGTCACCTGGTTCCTCTCTACCGTCTGCTTTGGGAACGAATATGATACAAAGCAATGGACGTGACCAACCCCATCACCCTTGACATCACTGTGACTACCCTAGAAAGTTATCGCGCTTTCTGTTTTCATGTCGGCATCAATTGATACTGAACGATTGTTTAGCAATGCAAATTGACAAATTCGCTACTTTCGCAAACTTCACGGGAAAGGTTTAATGGTAAGCAAATAAGGGATCTGTGTGGAAAAATAGTCTTCAGCGATCTTGATCAAATATCACGTTCGATCATTAATCGTATTAAATGCCAAAATAATACATGTAAGAACAGTAAAGTAACTGTCTCGAAAAGTCTCTGTGTTGTCCAGATGCATATTGCCCAAACTATCGCGTTTATTCGTAAAGGTCACGAGGCCTAAGAATGGGTATTTTGTACCTGTTGGTTACCTCTGAGACAAAGTTATTTGCAAGAATCATCTCTTTGATGAGGGCAAATAGATGGTAGATAAATCAAACCGCATGTCGTGATATGTCGGCAACCCCGCTTTTAGCACGGTATCTAAGTGATGGACAGCTGTTTTGTTACCACAATATCGGTATGAAGCACTAGGAATTAAACAATCGATCTTCAGTGGATAACTGTCTTGATCTTAGTTGATTTATCAGTGTTTATGATAAAATTCTTCACAAGGCAAGTAGAGAGCAGTTGAATGTTGACTTCGGATTTAACATATTTCCGTGAGTCTGACTCGGTGGCAGAATCCCACTTGCAGTAGAACAAGGCGGTAATAAGCATGGCCCTCAGAATGGCAACACCCACATTTAGCCGATCAGTCAAACGCGCGTTATTGTTTCGTGCATTTCCCTTGATATTAACGAGGAGCGTTCATGTATCATCATTTCATAAGCGCAGTCTAGAAGACAAAGCTGATTACTTCCGGGTCTCTAATATTTGCGTTTATGGGATTAACGGCCCGCCTTGAGTATTGATCAAGGACGTATTTAACATCTCAACGAAAATAGGGCCTAACCGCAGCATATAAAGTGTCGGAGACTGGCCTTGCTCCGATTGACGGAAGCTTTGACACTTGTTCAACAGGTTATAACTTTATACAAGTTTCTGCGCTGAGAAAATGTCCGACTTACCTTTCACTCGTTCTGCAGTTTTCAGTCTTGAAGTCTGTAAAGTAAGGCCGGAGAGTGTGCATTGAAGGAACATTTCTTGACGCTGCCTAAACAATGCGTGACTTCCCTGAATTCCAATTCAAGTTGATTATGATATTGTAGTTTATATTTCGCCCTTTCAAGGAATCAAAAAGAAAACTAATTAGCTGCGGACTAATAGGCCTATTGATTTGACGGAAATAAACAATATTAAGTAGATACATTAGCATGCATGCCGCGCATTTTTGAAGTTGCAGACTGGTTAATCATTGATGTACAAAAGGGACACAACCTTAGAAAAATGAAAGTGTAGCAACTCCACATTTAAGCCGACGTAAGGAGCGGCCGATATGCAGTTTACATAAACAGGTGTTGTCTTGCTCAATATTTACCTCGTCTTAACACCCCCTGGAAAGGCAATTTGGGTCATTTAGAGGAATATTCTTCGCGGTTCTCTGCCTAATCGCATTAATTAAAAACTTGTGAACTGAAAAGAATGTATCAATCAGTTTCTCGTTTTGGAAACATTCATGAATGGTTAACTATTATTCCTGGTTTTTCAGTTAGCTTTGAGATATTTACTGGGAAATTCACAATTGGGATTTTTCTTCTCTGACGCAAGATTCTGAAACTGAAACTATTTGAAACAGTCCAAATCTCTTGTGAGACCGAGTATCACTAAACGAGTCAATTCTCTTTGAAAGTCTACAGTGGCGGATCTAGGGTGGCCATTTAACCCTGAAACGTTCTTCAGATGTTCTTAAGTAGTAACCATTTCCAATCCATTATGTTTTTATCAAGTCTGTCATAAGTTAATGGTTAATGAATGTAAAAACTACAGACAAATGAAGATGTTTTGAAATGAACCATACAATAAGAATAGTTCATCTTTTGTTTTGTTTTGTCTCTTTTGTATCATTTATTATTTTTTATCATCAGTTGTGCTTAAATATGTCCCTAAATGTGTTTGGTGACCCAAGTCTTCAATTTATCGGAGCGCTGCATACTGTTCTTTCAAAGAGGTGTCAAAACAAACTTTCCCTAGTGACTGTCAGCCTGGGGTGTGTTTCTTGTATGTTCTTAAACTTGGGTTAATCTCAGCCTAGGGAAAGGTTCTTCCAAAATAACCTGTAGCAACTTCATATGCCCGAGGAGCAGTCAATGTGCAGCTTACATGCAGCAGTCAATGTGCAGCTTATAGCTTCTTGCTCAACTGATATTTGCTCCATTTAAACATGCCTGGAGGTGAATTCTTCAGACGCTATAACAAACAAAAACTAAGCCCTTCGAGATAATTGTAGAAATTAATTGTAGTAAGCAATTTAGTGCAACGTTCTTGACGGTTCATTATTTAACCTACCCTAATTAAAACCTTGTGGACTGAAAATAATTCATCACTTAGTTTCTCATTTTGGAAAAAAAAAGTGCTTAACCAAAGTTTTATTAATCGCATTATACTTGGTTAAATAAGAAGTTTAAGTATTTAAGCTGTGGTTAATGGGCTCTCTGCTCCACATCAAAAGCATTTTATATTGAGTCGTTGCTATAGTCCTGCGAACTCACGGCTATTTTTTTTCTGTATGAAAACTCGTATAACTGCTCCCAGTGGTTTTCCACTCGGGCTTTCATGTGATCATGGCATTTTCTGCCCCACCTAAACTCCCTGCCAACGTCCCGTCATTTCTGACCCTACCGTCTCAGTTGTAAAATACTCGTCAAGCTAAGTTGTTCTCTGCCTCCCCCACTCTCTCTCTAAATTGGTAGCTTTGCCTTCTCCCCCGTCCCCCTTCTACACAATGTAAGCAGTTGTTGGAATATTTTTCTTACTGTTAGGTATTTACAGTTGCCTAGTCAATATAGGTCTGGTGGCAGGGAAGTTCATCCTTGGCTGGACTTCGCCCTAAAGTAAGGGCTATGGTCACCCGCGGCGATAGGTCCGGAACTCTCCAGGATGGTATCATCGTGTCATCCGACGCTTTGTCCTCCCAGAAGGGCACCCCCCTTTTCTGGTCCATCATATGTAACAACCTGACATAGGCTCCCCTGTAGACGTCCGGCTCTGTCTTCCTTGCGATCCAAGTTTTGTCACCACAATCAATATCTGTTTCTGTTTCTTTTTATATAGCCAGTACTAGGGGTGGGCGGGGATCAGAATGCCCCCTCTGGTCCCCTTACGTGTGGTCAAGTTGCTTAAGTATAGCTGCATGGATTCAAGCTTTGCCTTCTCCTTCCTTTGCAAGAGCAATGCACACGATACAACATTCAAAATTTAGTTTATTTTGTCCCAGCGTTATGACGCCCAAATTCAAATCAACTGAATTTTATGCAACAGCACTTTGGGCAAAAACGGGCATGTTGCACAAGGAAAACTGCCGCTGCATCATGTTCCCGCTTCATGTCCCCGTTTCATGTCCCCGTTTCATGTCCCGCTTCATGCCCCCGCATATGTCCCCTTGTGTATTGCAAGATTACGCACCATGGCCGTTGCCGTATCACTTCTTCATGTCCCTCCTTTGTCCCTCCTTCAAGTCCCCGCTTCATGTCCCGCTACTTGTCCCTGCTTCATGTCCCCGCATATGTCCCCTTGTGCGTTGCAAGATTACTCGCAATGGCCGTTGCCATATCCCCTCTGCATGTCCCTCTTTCATGGCCCCGTTTCATGCTCCGCTTCATCTTCCTCCTTCATGCCCCCGCATATGTCCCCTTGTGTGTTGCAAGATTACGCACCATGGCTGTTGTCATATCCCCGCTTTATGTCTGTCGTTCATTGCCCCGCTTCATGCCCTGCTTTATGTCCCTGCTTCATGTCCATGTGTTGCAAGATTATGCAACATAGCCGTTGCCATATCCCCTCTTTATGACCCCGCTTCATGTCCCGTTTCATGTGGCTGCTTCATCTCCCTGCTTAATGCCCCACCTTCATGTTGTCCCCGCTTCATGTCCCGCGTTATGTCCCTGCTTCATGCCCCCCCATCATGTCCATGTGTTGCAAGATTATGCAACATAGCCGTTGCCATATCCCCGTTTCATGTCCTTGCTTCAGGTCCCCGTTTCATGTTCCCACTTCATGTCCCCGCATCAGGTACCCCTGTGTGTTGCAAGATTACGCGCCTTGTCCGTGAATGATGTTCGAGTGCTTTTTAAAGAATGTGGACTTCACTGGTTATACCAGAACGAAGGAAATCACAGAATATATATACACTAAAGTAGTTTTGGTTTATTGAACTTAATGCTAACACTGAGCCTTTTTACATAGCATTAATTTCAGCTGATTTCATGCAAGATCTACTCTTTGATAGATATCTTTATTTTTATCCTATTTACAATGCTGTACAAGTGATCTGCCTTAGGCCTGCGGTGTCTTGAAGTATCTGAGAACCGAAAAAATGGTTCATGTTCTAACATTTTTCCTACCACAAAAGATGCTAGATAAAGAAAAATCCACCCCCTCCCCTCCCTTAGGGTTGCTTCAGAGTTGAAAGAAAAGTAAGGCAGAAGTAAAGGAAATGCATGCAAGCCCTCGATGCAAGCACTTTGGATTGTTTCAGAGTTAAAGGGGAAGTAAGGCAGAAGTAAAGGGATGCATGCAAGCATCGAGTCCACAAATGCACGTTTTGCCGGGTTTGCATGCATGTTGACTCAATTTCCTGCTATAATGCCAGAGTCAAGGAACGGACCGACTGAAAGGTCGATAGGTATCAAAGTTGGAAAACCTTTCTACATAGAAAACTAATCGTTGCACTTAAATTACATGTTTTACAATTACTGTCTAATTTCTCGCGCGCTGATTGGCTCATTTTTATCATCAATAAGAGTACAGACGGATAAGATTTTAATTTATGCAAGCGCTAGCTTTCAAGTTGAACTTTCAGCTGTCAAACTGTCAAGTGTTTTACCAATGAGATTTTATGGACTTTTTTAAGTAGCCAATCAAAAAGCGAGAAAAGCTATTGACAATGTTCGCGTCATTTTTAATAAAATTCACTTATCTTTGTTTACGGCAAATTTACGGCGTCTTTTCCCCTCATTTATTCCCGGCATTTAACCAGTTTGGCGTCTTGTTGTTGTAAAAAACAAATTGACGTCAGTTTTTTATACGTCTGTCCTCTCATTGATGATAAATTTCGTCATAACATTGTCAAAGATTACTGCGGAACCACTCGCCTGCGGCTCGTGGCTACACAGCCACTTTGACAAAGTTATGACGCAATTTATCATAAATAAGAGGACAGACGCATAAAAAAACTGACGTCAATTTGTTAATTTAACGTATCTTGGCTTGCGCAGGGCTCATTATTGTACCTTTTGCCTATGGCTGGCACACTGACGTCGTGGTAAACGCGTAACGCGAAGAGCCATGCAAAGGATCAGGTGACATGGCTAATCCGGCTTCTCCTTAGCTAAAAATAACACGTTATAATGAAAGCTGGCTAAAACACTCGAAATGAACCATGTCTTGGAGAAATTCTGGCATCTTGCGTAAAGGAGCTACGTCAAGGTTTGCGCATCTTGAAAAGCTTGGCCTAAATTTTTCAAATTCGTAGATCATAATCCGCGTCAATCTTCTCCATCCTTAACCGTCCTTGTTCCGTTTTTGTATATTATTATCTCTTTGCTGTTTTTCTATCTTAGTCAAGTACTATTTTCAGGTTTCCTTCAATTTAAAGGTCATTTTTTACGTGGTCAAAATACCGTGACTGAGCGCCTTCAAGTAAACAAAGTATCAGTAGGAGGATGTATCAGTAGGAGCGAGGTCCTACATCGAGCGAGGTGTTTACTGCAGCTGGTCAGTTACAGTGTCAAGAGGTCCAATGCCTCACTCGCATCCCTATTCCACTGAATTTGTTCATTATTATATTGTCCATATCGTTCATTTTATTTCCACCCGCCTAAGGCACCCTCTTCAATCCTACTTTCTGGTGGCTTCCCTTCTTGGCTTTTTACTGCCTGATAGGCTAATTCGAGCTTTTTCAGGTAACCACCAATCTGAGCTTTGGACTCCAGATTTGAGTGACTTTCAACCGAGTGTTTGGACATTATGTACGTTCGGATTGGGTACACGTCTACGCTGTATGCCCATAAGTATCCCCTGAGGACATCATTTTGCCCAGAAGAGGACGGGCGAAAGCTGAATTTTCGCAAACCGTAGCATCGACATGTCTGCTCCCGGAATAGGCTTTAAACATCAAGTCTCCTACCACTTCACTTAAACGACCACATCCCATCCACAGATGAACTTTTCAAGGAACGTTGTTAGAAGTAATGTCTTCCGAGGACCAGTTAATATAACTTATTCATATTACTAGAGAAACGCCCAGTAAAGCACATCTTCAGATGCCATATTTCCCAAAGAAGTATGCAATAAATGCTATATACGTGAGAGGAAAGAAAACACGAGAGGACATCTCTATGAAATAGCTGAGGTCGTTCTTCGCCAAAAAACTCTTGAAACTTGTGTAGTAGTTTTGGATCTTTGTTCTGCCTGATTCGAAACATCGAGGGCACTTTTTCTTCTCTTCGACGTCTCGTGTCTCTTTCCATGGGCTTATAGTTGTTTGAGTCTCAGAAAGAGGACTGTTCAGTTCTTCTGTGAAGGTCTGTAAAATGAACACGAAAATTAATCGTTAAGTTTCGATCAAATTAAAACACAAGAAAACGATAACGTGTCGAAAGTAGATTTGCTGCCATATGATAACATAGGAAATTGGATTACATATTAACTGGAGAAAATGTGTTAATTGTATATTTCTACATATTAGGGAAACGATGAATTTTGGATCGAAGATGTTAACTCAAGCTAATATGTAAATGTCAAGTATAACGTCACTAGGGTGATTTCGTACCTCAGTAACAGGATTGGTGTGTGAGCCGTTTTCTTGCACAGGTTCTAATTTGTGGGCCTGAATCGAATCAAATGAGAAACACGTTTTATTTAATTCCCCGCTAGGTTGTTAAACCGCATATTTATAATGAAATGGTTTATGGGCGAGAATTATATACTATAAAGTACACTACGCATGTGGAGGCAAAACTAAGGGTGCGTTTCTTTAAGAAAATCCAAGATTGGATTCTTAAATCCGAAAGAATCCGAAAACGGATTTTGCGTTTCTTTATTAAACCCGGTGTGGATTCTTCGTTTCCTTTGACGCACCATGATCGGAGAGATCTTGGATTGATCTGTTTAATAAAGAAACGCAAAATCCGTTTTCAGATTCTTTGGGATTTAAGAATCCAATCTAAGATTTTCTTAAAGAAAAGCTTCCTTAAATCAGAATGATACTAATCAGAATTAATCAGAATGTCAGTAACTCTGTAGTTATCTCAGGAGGTAGCCCCACCCCCTTTTTTATTTAAATAAGTTAAACACAAATACGGTATTTGCATTGAGACCGAATGGGGGAAATAAAGCTGTTTTTGTTCTTGGCTGTTGTTATTGAAGGCTGATGGAAATCCGTTTCAGGTCAAGGAATAATTTATCTCAAAAGTCTTACATTAGTCTAAATGCCTTACATCGTAACATCTTAGTTTTGTTTTCATGGAATACGAGTAAACGAAGCAAGCAGTGTGAGACCGCAGTGTCCTGTCTAGTGCAGTGCAGTGCAGGGCAGGGCAGGGCAAGGAAGTGTAGTGCCCACGCCTGTGCAGCGTGGGCCTGTTAAAGTGGGGACAAATCAAAAGGTTAGGAACAATGTTGTTCCCAGTGACAATCCCACAAGCAACTGCGAGATGAGAATCGTCCCGGTCAATGTGACAAACCCCGTCAAAATGTGAACCATTTTATAGCTGAATATATATAAAGTGAGATTCGGAACAACTTTGTTATTTATTTACATAACACACATTATTTAAAACTGAACTATTGGATAATGCAATTTGAGAGTTTTCATTGGCTTAGCAATCATAGTATATGACCAATTATACCATGCTCTATAAACATGGTAAGCGTACTCTTAATTTCTTGGGGCGTTTATTTTGCGGGAGTTTTTATAGAACAGTTATTCCACTCGCGCTCGTTAAATATGAGATGGTTATAGCCAACTCGGCGCCTGGTTGGCTATCTACCATCTCATATTCAACGCTCACTCTTGGAATAATTGTTGACTAATTGTTATCAGGTGAATATTTTTTTCTCACCTCCTCAAGAGAGACGACGCGCTTACGGAAGAACGTTCGTCCACCAGTGATGTTTTTGACCTCGCCATTTTCCACCTTGAAAATCCTCCTTTTGTAGTTATACACGATGACACTCTCCAACAATGCCATGAACGTAAAAGCAAACGAAACAATCAGGAACAGGTCAGCGGCCTTCACGTAGCTGACACGAGGCATAGAATCATTGGTGTACTGAAGAAGGAAGACTTCGGTAAGAAGAGTTGTGATACCCAGGGCACCTCGATCACCAATCTCGCTCCGATCCATCCAAAATGGCAGCCACGACACCACCGTGCAGAGGATGCAGGGAAAGAAGATACGGATGACGTAATGGCCGATCCTTCTTCTTACAAAGAAGGAGACGTCAAGATAATCAAACCAACCTGAAATATTAAGAATGTTATCAATACGTTAGAAATATGTTACTATATAAGAAGTCAAATTATTCTCGCATTTTGATCGGTTCTTAGTCATGATGTAGTGGAGGACAGACCTATAGATGACTTCATTAACAATTTTTTTTGTTGTTTTTTCATTATATGAAACAGATAGATTCCTTGTTGCCGTGAGTCTGTTCTGTTGTAGATCGCAGAAGACGTCAAAATGTGGTAAGAACATCAGTGACACACTCGCCTAACGGCTCTGAGCCACTTTTTCTGTTCTTACCACATTTTCACGTCGTTTGTGATCTGTAAGTGAACAGACGCACGGCAACATGGAACCCTCTCTGTTAAATGTACAATAGAGCCTCTTCGGAAGAATGTACTTAAAGTAATTTACGAGGATTGGCATTCCAAACTGTAAACTTTGCAAAATGCAGGCACCTCATCGTTGTTGACAGTGTTTATCTACGTTTTTCGATAGCAAGAGTAATGAGAAGATTTGCCAAGTAGTCGTAGTCCTAAAAACAGTGAGCCCCGCCTTACGGCCGCGTTATTACAGCCTCTTTATTCTGGCGAAGAGTCTATGATCCTGGTTTCTCGTTCTGGCCGAAACAAAAACTTATAGTCAGCCATTTCCATATTTAAAAACCCCTATAATAAGTTAGTACAGCCACCCCGTCGATGTTTAAAATATAGAAAACATGTACCGTGTTTCTATCCAGTTTTAGTATCACCCAACTAGTGGACTAATGTAAATCCTGCATTTTAATTGGCTACGCTACTAGAGGTCTATTAGTAATAGTCCTCGAGTAGCGAAATAGGCGCAATCGAGCGTGACGCTTTCTTTCGTTTTATTCCCAGATAAATATTTCTTCTACTTGCATTTGCTAACTTTATTATTGTATTTTCTGTCCGACTAGTTGGGTGATAATAAAACAATTAGACCCGTAACCCGCAAGGGCTACGGGCCTAATTGTTAATTAGTAGAATTCTACTAGTATACTAATGCAAATACTGTAATCTGATTGGCTGAGCTATTGAACACTATCAGCCATTGGTGTGCAGTGGCTGGAAGTCGTCTAGGAAATGGCGACGTTTTTTTTCGTTTTTCCAAAGTTTGAAGGAACATTTTGATGCGAATGGATAATTAAATTCCTGAGAAGTCAAAATGAAGGACATTTACAGTTTCTTGACATCTAAAATAGTTGAAATTATTGAAAAAACTGATGCGCGCGCGCACAAGTACAATTTTAAATGATAATTCAATCCGAGCGGCCTTTTTCAAGCGCAAAGCTTAGTAATACGTCAAGAATTAATTGGAAACCGTTATTTGAAGTAAATTTTAGTAAGAATTCTACTAAAACAATTAGATTATTCGCTCTCGATTTCTATGAGGTGATAGTTTATTCGGCCTTCGGCCTCATCAACTATCGCCTCATAGAAATCTCGAGCTCATAATGTAATTGTTAAATAGAAACACGAGTGGAAGTTTGGGAGAGCGAGAAGTGCAGCGGG
This sequence comes from Orbicella franksi, assembly GCF_964199315.1. Taxonomy (NCBI): domain Eukaryota; kingdom Metazoa; phylum Cnidaria; class Anthozoa; order Scleractinia; family Merulinidae; genus Orbicella; species Orbicella franksi. Next base: position 19,577,229 of record NC_138158.1, read on the forward strand.
AACACGAGCCGCAGGCGAGTGTTTCCACAGCTATTTCGAGTTCTCCCAAACTTTCACGAGTGTTTCTATAACTCGATAGAAACATGGATAGAGGACAGATACACGATTGACGTCATTTCAAAGTTTTTCCCCCTGTGATTTAAAATGGCGGAAAGTTTTGAGAATTTAGATAATATTTTACATGACTGGGCAAAAGATAAGGTACAAGAAAGTCTTGTCCAGGCATTGAACAGCTACTAGAAGGATAGTCTAGCAGGAAGAAGAAAGATAAAGCCGTTTCTGTTTTAGAAAATGACTCAGAAAAAATACTCGAGCTGTCTCAGTCGGCAGTCGAGCGAGACTAAACCAAACACAAATTAAAAATTAGTCTTGGTAAGCCGAGAACCATTGCTTTATCTCGAATTTAACAAACCCAATAAAATGTTTACGAGATTAATTTATTTAAAACATTGAACTTTTCTCAGTCTCAAAATAATTGTTGACACAGTGATTGTCAGTAATAAAACATCAAAACCACTTCTTAAAATCAGTTAAAATAATCACATAACCTTGCTTTCCGATGCGAATGTTCCAGTCCGTTTCAGGGCACAGCAGCGAGCAAAGTATAGCTCACTACAGCTCACGGCCAACTGTATCGCAGCTAGAAGGTGTCTCCGACACTATTTCAAACTGATTTGAGAATCACCAACCACAGAGGACACAAATTTCCACCATCACTAAACCCTCCTTTCATTCAAAACTCGAATCGAATGGCCTCCAGGTTGACCGCAGCCGCAATTTTTCCGAGCGTAGTTTTTGAACTCCTGCAATATTCGAGGCAACATCCAAGCTTTTCGGCTCACAGGGCTGCTCTGATGACAAAAACTGACTTGACTTATCCAGCATTTTCTTTAAGATTTGTAGATTTCGCAGTTCAATTCTCCTTTCGCTGTAAGTTTTCATTCCACGAGAAGCGACGCTGGAGTCAAGTTTGACAGTGGCGTGATTTTCCTGGACCAATCACAATTCTTTGCTACGAATAGCAACCAATGAGATTGCTTCAATTTGTATAGACAATAGATTACGTCAAATGGCTTTTTTCGTGAGAGAGGTCGAGTCAAAGATTTTGTGAAACCGTTATGTTGAGAGACGGACTGAGGCATGCAACAAAGAAACGAACAGGGTCCTTGTACAATTTGCCGGTAGCCAGTGAGTACCCCCCCCCCTCCCCCTGGTGTAGAGAGGCAGCGTGAGAATGAAGGCTCCTGGCCTTAAGGGCAACACCTTGACCCTGACAACGCTCAAACCCAGAGCTCTCGATCCAGAGTCTGCAATCTATATGCTAGTACATTTGCTAACTTTTAGTTGAAACTAAGGGCCTGTTTACAAGGAGAGAGGGTTACCCTAGCAGGCGGGTTACCCTGCCACTCACACATTTCTTCTGTTTTTCTTCATTGTGTTTACAAGGCAGTTAGGGTTACCCGGTTAGAGGAGTTACCCTATCTGCGTGCTAGAGTTACCCTGGCAGGCGGGTTAACTTTTCCCCTTGCAAACACTACCCGCCTACCCAGGTTAACTTTCTAATATTTTCCAGAACCTTTGAGTGTAACCACGTATTAAGTTGCCCCGGGTTGTAGGGTTACCTTACCTGTAAAATTTTGCTTATAAACCCGGGCTATCTTTTGCCCTCCCGCTAGGGTTAACCCGCTTGCTAGGGTAACCCTCCCTCCTTGTAAATAGGCCCTAAAAAACTGCAATAATACTGACCTATCATGTATTTAACTTTGTCGCTGCTTAGCGTTTGATTCATGATATAGAATTCAGCCATGTCCTTGCTGTATAGCGATACATCGATCCACTTGTATCTAATCTGTGTGATGTCGAAACCGTCTGCAAATGTCACACATATATTTAAGTCATATATCAAACACGACAGATAGTGTTTGACCACATTTCCAAACACCGAGAAGAGAGTTGAAAGTACGACGCGCAGCGGAGTATTTTTAAACGAACTTCGAGGTGTTTGGAAATGTGGTCAAATGCTGTCTTGAGTGTTTTATATATCTTCTCAATCGAAACTAAAACTAAGGAGAAAACGGAGAAGTAAAATCGTAAAAATCTATGCTAATTAAGATCAGATATCCAAACACCGTCACGGTCATGACTTCCTTTTTCTAAACTTGATGAATTATTCATGAGTTTGCGAAGTCATATACCTGAACTGAGTGACGAATGCAGTTATCCATGCAAATCTTCGCACAATCAAATTGTATCCTGGCATAAGGTTTGATTATTTTACCATAAACCAAAAAAGTATTTTTTGTTACTCACAGCTTAGAACTCTGAAAAAGAACAGTTGAATATCCATGGGGTAGTTTCTAAAATCCATCAGGTTCATGGCATTCACGGTAACCCTGAGAAACAAATAGAACTACAATGTCAGCAGGAAATCATAATGAGGTTCACTGATGTAACGTTTCTTTTAAACCGGCTAGGACGGGATATTGACGGGCGAGCACTTATCTCGTTATCTAGTAACATGGAGTGACTAGGAGTATCTCTTATCCTTTAGGAACATGAAATGGAAGACTATCCCTTGTAGACGTCGCCCTGTAAATTGTGGTCGTTAACTTGTGCGGATTTCATTTAGAATAGTACAGGTGGAAAAATGGTTCGTCAAAAAATTGGTTCATGCAGCCAATTTTGATCACGATTTACAACGAATGGTATCAAATGACAGCGACTGCACGCCTCAAATAACAGGATCTATCATGAGTCCAAACAAGAATGCACTAACGATGGCGAGTATAGCGGCAGACTAACGATCATATGGACAAACTTTAAGACACTCGACGCGGTCTTGTTGTAGAAGAAGTCCTTAAGGACGTTCGCGCGAAAATTTTCCAGTCAATAGATTTTTTTAAAATATTTTTACTGCAGTCAGACAATGAGTTACTTGTGCCAGAAATGCAAAAAAACTGGGGGTCTCGTTTCAGAGAGAAAGTGCACGGTGGAAAACTACCATGATTTTGAAAAATTGGCGCGTGTAATTCAGCATGGCCCGAACAGGGGTTTATAGTTAAAAATATCGAAGGTGAGTCAACGGAAGCAAACGATCTTAGTCATATTTTGTAGAAGTAGGTCTGTTGCATAAATAGCTCCAAATGTTGCCAACGTTTTCACAAAACTCAACACTTCAAGAGGCATTGAAACCGCCGCACAGATAAACGAAGAGCTAAAAATAACGGAATTCGATAGTGCATGTTGCAAAAAATTCAAACTTGTAATCGATAGATTTTCTTCATTTTTTCGCTAAACGTAGAAAATCGGTAGAGAAACTGATCCATCAAAAGAAAAATAGGGGTCACCGAACGTCCAAGATCGTTAAATCCAGGCAAAGCTATAGCAATGGCTAGCTGCCCTATCATTGTTACCTAGCGCGCGCATCGATGCATGACGTGGCTTGTGAATTTGCGTGCTCAGTAAGGATGCGCAGAAACAACAGCGTTACAAAACACGCCACAAACACGCATATCCACTAACTAAATCTATAGACCTTAACACTGTTTTGGAAGCCATCTTAGCGAGTACGCAAAACGTGTCAGAAATCAGTGTCTGCATGGGAATCTGATGGCAAATAATTTTTTAATAAGTTGCATTGGGAACGATTTATGAATAACAGAGTTAAGATACTAGTCAAAGGATTGCATTAACCAAATTTAAAGGATGTAGCTGTGCTGTATATATTCTGATGCGTTCCGCCTACCTCCCCTAAAACACCTCCCCCTTAACATCCAACATCCATGAGTTTTCATTTGGCGCTTACTGGTGACTTATCTGTTACCTATTTACTTTATATCTAGGTATTTAGTGATTAAGTGATTTATTCCGCTTAGTAGTTATTTATTGTTTTTTTTATTCTCTTATTTTGTCTCCTTACGCCCCCCCCCCCCTCCCCCCCAACGTTATACTGCAAACCAACTTCTTTAGTTCACTCTTTTTCTGTTTAATTTCACTCAGCTCGATTAGCTAATTTTCTTTTTATCCAATCATGAAGTTTCACGTAGGGGCCAAACAACCCCCCTGATGTTTCATGAAGGCTTTATTTGCTTGGTTAATATATTTCTGAACCAAGTTTGGCAGATGAGCTTTCTTTGTTCTCCAGTTTATTTTAATTTAGAAGTTGTGACAAAATGTCAGATTATGACGTCATAATTGATGACGTCACCAAAACGTGCTATAATTTTTTGTAAAATCTGATGTAAAAATTATGTCATTGGAAAGGCCTTGACTTGAGGAGTAAAATGCCGGAAACCGTTTTTTGCTATGATGATTATTTTTCGAGATATGGTAAATTAAATTTTTTTCTGCGGTCCCCCCCCCCGGAATTTGCCTAACCATACTGTCCTTCTTAAGTCAGTCTCTCTGGTTTATTTTTTTCAGTTTTTTTCTAGGAAGGCTAATAACCTAGAAAAATAGAAAGCTTGATGTCAAAAATCGTATGGTTTTAGAAATTTGATTTTCGGCTTTGTTAGGATGGTATTAACAGTAAAAAAACGGGTGACGTCACAGGTTATGACGTAACAAAACTCATTTTAACGCAATAACACTAGAGGGATAATTTTTTACTCCGAATTTCTTCTTTATTTTTGCTTTAGTCATCGATCTGGCACATCACATGTGCAACATAGCTGCATTTGCTGGAACAAAATTACGGCTCCAATTTGGGGATTTTTCTCAAGAGGAGGACCCCATATTTTGCAGGGTTATTTTTCATATTTAAAAATGCTATATTTCATTTAATTTTTGTGATATGGACAAAATTTTTTCAGGTTTTAACTCCTCTTGAAGTGCTCTTTCGAACACATTGTAAAAAATATGCATATTAAAAACTTCAAAAGTGGCAAAAAACATGACGTCATCACTGTGACGTCACAACTTTGACATTTACTGACATTTTTCACATAAATATAATTGGCAATAGGTCTCCTGCTTATCTGCCAAGTTTGGGGTAGAAAGAGTCAATACTTTTTAAGTAATGCGAAATAATGTGAAGTACCCAAGAACTGAAGAAACATTTGGGGGTGGTTTGGCCCCTACGTGTTTTTTTTCATTTTGGTAATAAAGTGTGTTGTTGTTGTTGTTGTTGTTATTGTTGTTGTGAAAGGGTCCGATCCATGCAAAATGACGAATCATAGCTCAACATTACCTGACTGAGTAAAACACATTTCCGTCTCCAAACACAATCACCGTTTTGGTGTCATCGTGGATGGTCGTTTTCTTCGCATTTTCAATATACGTATCAGGAAACCATAACTTGTCGAGGACATCTCCTTGAAGAATCAAAGTCCAGTTCTTGTCACCGTAACTCAGTCTTGGATCCTTCCAGAACTGGCGCATATAGATGTCTCCCTTAAATTCCTGTTTTAAAACATAAAATGCTCCCGTAAAATCGCTGTCACCTTAATAATGGTTTTACTATCACGTTACCATTTCCAAAGAACTTTAGTTCCAAGTAAGTGAAAATTACGGCCAGGTCCAAGAAAATTCTAAGTCACGTATTCGCTTTTACTGACTGGAATCTGGCTACAGAATAGCGAAGTCTCGATGGGGGTGGTAATATCGCAGCTACCGGTGAAATTTTGTACATCTCGGGTCTCGGCTATTAGATCTCAGTAAAAACGAGTCATTTTTCACCTGACAGTTAGTGCATCGCCCTACAATTTGGAGGAGGAATCAGCTGGTCGTTTAAGTGCATGAGGTGGCCGACGGTGAACGGTTCAAGGGTACTGAACTCCAGAATAGACGATTGTGAGCTTAACAAATCGATGAATGAGCAGGGTCATTAGTTTCTTCGAGAAACTGTTAGGCTACGTCAACGGGCGGGAGAAGAATTTGGAATTGAAGTTGATAAAGGCAAATAGACCGCCGCAGGGATAGTCTCCCACGAAGAAGCTCTTAGGAGTTTGCGAAGCTGAGGGATCGAGAAAAGTGGAAACGAATAGCTAGCGTTCGAGACGTTGGCGTCACAAATTCGCCACGGCGATCCAGTAACTAATCAACTTCAAGTAGATAACTGGATTAAGCTAAGTAATTGCCAGTCAAATGTGGATACTGCATACGAACCTACATTTGCCAAATGCCAATAATGTTTGCTAGTTATCTTAAGATGAGCAAGTATTAGCGCGTGAAGCTGAATCAATGAAAATTGATTACCATGTTTTCTTCCACGACATGACTTATGGAGAGGAAACCTAGCGAGACATATATGCGAACAGGATCTCCACCTATAAATAACAATAGAAAAGTTTCAATTACCAATTTTATGGCTTCTAAATTAATGATAATTTTTTTACATATTCAAAGACTGGAGATCAAGACGTCAAACCGTGGATAAATTTTACCGGATCTATTGCAGACCCAGTGGAAGAAAACTGTGGATCATGTGACATATGCTTCACTTAGAGCCAAGGGACTATATATATTGCAAACCTGGAGTGGCAGTATAGGAAGGTAAAGGGTTAAAAGGTAAAGTCTTTATAAGAGCCAAGTAGCTCATCAGTCCGGAGCCTATCTCCGGTCTCTATGGCATAAAGCGACTAGGAGTATTTCTACTCCCGCCTGGATGGGATGCTAGTCCATCGCAGGGTTACCCCCAGCATTAAATTCGCCGGAACCCATTTATACACCTGGGTGGAGAAAGGCATGGTGGGAGCAAAGTGTTTTGACAAATAACACAACCAAGGCTCAAAATCAGACCGCTCGTTCCAAGCCGAGCGCATTACCTCGAGGCCTCCACTAGGTCGCCGGTTGGAATGCTCGAGAGAATTAAAGGAGTTACTTCATGGTAAAGTGGGTAGATTTTTTGATGTACAACGTTGTCTTCAAATAAAAGTTTTATCAAGGGTAAAAAAATAGCTCTTGAGAGGACTGGTCATAATGAAACAAAAACGAACAACTCTGAAATTCGAGCTTAAATAAAGTTTATGTATGTGTATGTATGTATGTTCTTATTGTGATCGACTTTACAAATGCCAAACTTGAAAAATTAGGCCACATTTTAGAAGGTCTTACCTCCATATAGAGGTCTGAGTCGTTTGTCGTAGTTTAAAAACATGTTATCCAGTATGGCTGTTGCATTTGGCGGTTCGTTCAGAGGAGGCAACGTCCCTCCTGTTATATCAACCTCTCCAGCATTGCTAATCAAGATAAAAAAATCGTTGTCAGTTTCTCGGTTTGACAATTCGATGAACAACGACATCAAAGGTGGGCACAAACGAGGGGACTACTCACTGCGACAAGTCGCGGGGACAAGTCCCATCGTGTGAACTGGCCATTTTTGCTTAAAAATCTAGTCGCAGGGACCAAAGTTTGGTCCCTGCGACGAGTCCCACGAATTCAAACCAGTTTGAATTTTTGGGACAGGTCCCTGCGACTTGTTTCTCAGAATGCTACGCGTGAACTGTTCGTGGGACAAGTCCCTGCGACCAGTCCCTTCGTGTAAACTCTTCCGGGGGCTAGTTGCAGGGACTAGTCGCAGGGACGAGTCCCCTCGTGTCTGCTGACCTTCAAGTGAAAATTTCTTAAAAGACACCAACCAATCCCCACACTAAAATAGGTGTCAAAATGTATAAATCCTACTTTTAGCCCAGTTATTTCCAAATCCCAATGGCATTCCTTTTTTTTTTTTTTTTTTGTAATTCCTATTCCCAGTGACACATCCCAATTAGCCGTGTTCTAAATGAGCAAGATACTGAATATGAATATTTAAAATCGATTAATTTGAAAACCTGAGCCTAGTACCTAAAAGAGCATCTAAAAGGCAATAAAGGTGTCCCACACCATACAAACACTCTTAAATCAGAAATTTTCAAAAGTGTACTGCATCTTCGTGTTTGAACCAAAAACAATGACTTCTAGACGCTCCGATTTTCAAAGTAATTGATTTTAAATATTCATACCCGGTCCCTTGCTCGTTTAGAAGTTGGCTAATTTTTTCCACTAAAAAAAATATAGGCAAATTCCAGTTCCCATTTTACCCTATCACACCCCTCCTAAAAAGCGATAGTTTTTGTAACTCCAATAAATGCAAGTGTTGAAGAGGATCGAAAGAGAAAATTCTGTCAGTATGCGTAGGATTTGTAAAGATCTGATCAGCCAAGAATAGAAATTGAATAATAGTTAAGGAGGTTGGCAACAGTTTCCAGCGCTTTTCTAACAGCTATACTTTGAAGGATGAATACTACCACTGTCTAACAAGTGATGCTACAATAATGGTATCACACAAATGCCTAATCATTGGTAAACAATTTTCTAAAAGTTAAGATGGCTCTGAACCATCCCCACATAATTTTTTTAAACTTTGCAAAACGCTTCATCTCATAATGCTTATGACACTCGATTATAAAACGTTGGGGTCACCGAGCTCGTTTTTGAGTTGTAGGCATTTAAACGGCTTAAATTAAGACTTTTTTTAGCAGGTCATACTATTGCTAAGGTAACCTATTGTGCCAAGACATTGACACCAACATGTTACCCAATGACTAGGCAGTTTTTTTATACCATGATTGTAGCATCAACCGATATGAAGTGCATATGATAATCCATCAAAATCTAATTAATTTCTTGTGCTGGAAACTGTTTTGAGTCACCTTCAGCTAGGCTGATATTGCGTAGAATACTTAACGCGACAACGATATGGCAGATTCCAAACTGAAAGCCAAGATGCAACTGTGGACAGCTGTTTTGGGTCTCATAATTCGTTCTCTCTATATCACATGCTTCAACTGAATGTTCCTTGGCGCGTTTTCACAGCCTTTCCACAACTTTATTCGAATGAGTCACGCGTGGGTTGCAAGGCAGATTGGTTAGATATAATGCAGTCTTTCTTACTTTTATTTCATTTCAAGGTTTTTATTTCTTCTTTTACTGAATTTTAAAGCAATGTTTGAATTTTTTTAGTCATACTACGGCGATACATCTCAGTTTCGAAGACAAAATGTGTGAAGTTGACCAAAATGAGCATTAAAAAACATAATTAAGAAAATGTAGATTGTATTTTGCAAATTAAACCGTTTATGTATACCAAGAATACAATTCGTTATACTGACTTGGGCTCTTCCTTCCGGTTGACAACGTTTCTTGAAAATAGCTCCTTACATAATTATACGCCTTTTCGTTTACCCCGAAACAATATGGCCAAATAAACCTTGAACGATTGCATCGCAGTATCCATTCTGATTGTAAACTTTAATGTGAGACATTCATGGTAAACTGAACCAAAATTAAAAAATTTATTTATTTACCCCCCGAACAGAACCTAGATTAGTCTGAGGCTTTGGCGAGCATTAATATTTTAAAAGTGTTAATAGGAGTATCTCGCCACCTGGTAAAGTTTCAATAGAACACGTCTAGATTTCGTCTACTGAAAATATTGCAAGGGTTAACCGCTGTTCCTGAAATGTAAATATTTTACGTCTGACTGAAAGTGCAAGATTGCTCTGGAACTTCTTTCAAGAGGTTTCTAACTACATGGGGTCTTTAAAGAGATCCATGTTTATAGCCACATCAGACTAAATTTGAAGATTTGGTCGACAATGTGCGTCAAGATGAGTCCAGTAGTGGGAAATAACCACATAATTTTGACAAGTAATAATTGCCGCAAATTACTGCTAATCTTAAGTTGATTCTATTCGATGTCGCCTTTGGCTTTGAGTTATTGTAACGTATATCGAGCTGTACGTTTTTGCTATATCTCCTGGAAGAGCATGTTGTTATTGGTAACGCAGCTAAACTTGTAAACAAGGGGTATTCAAGGCGAAAGTCACCTTCCTTTTTCGACGGGTCTTGACTGAACAAGTAAGGCAACAAGGAGGAAACTGAAATTGTGAAATCAGTGTTTTGAGCGTCTAAATTCAGTGTTTTTGTACACAATTTGCTGTTCGGTACCTTCATCAACAACTAATTAAGTTCATGGAAATATTCTACACTTCCAACTGAGTTGGGTAATTAAGCCAAATATTTGCTTATTTTATTTGGATTCAGCGTGCAAGTGAGAAAAAATCGTTTTTCCCTTTAGTTTAAGAAGGCGATTTTAGTTACATACAATGAAGAGGAGCTCTAAGTAGGAAATCCTATTGCTTACTGTCGCAATACTTTTCTATAAATGTTCATCCTGAAAATTTGGTGGTAGAAAGATTCTCGCAACTTTTCATTACACCGGCCTGTTAGCTTGACAATTAAAAGTTTTGATATTGTAAAAGGATACTCACAGAAGGTGAAGCTGGTGATTGGAAGAGTTAAAGCAACATTTAACTTTACGTTTGAATTGATCACTTGGACGCTGTATGCCAGTGATAAATTCGAAACGACTTTTAAACCTTTGAAAATATATATAACTGCAAACTTGATTAATTTTGTACGGAGACAGTTTCGGTTGCCTAGCCAGAAGAGAAAATTTTGAAAAAGTAAACTGCCAATGATGTGTCAGCGAAATGACGGGGAGAAACTGTTTGAGACATTTATCAACGAGAATTATCATATTCAGCTCTTGCCAGCTGCAATTTTTCTTTCAGCGAATAAGGAGAAAGGGTTTGCATTGCCTGTAGGTACGGAAAATTTATCTTAATCATCGGCTTGTTCTTTTGCTAAGATTATATCATCGCCAAAGTCGGTTTCCGAATGGACATTTTACGTCAATCTGTCCTTGCATGGACACTCTAAAGTTATCAGAGTTCCCTTCCCACTTTCTTACCACTTGGATTGCGTGATGCCTTATAAAATTAATCTCTATTTTGTGAAACTTTTAAAAGGGACTTGCAGGCGCAGGAAAAAGTCACAATTTTTTAAGTCATCTCTTTGTTCTTAAGTTAAACCTCTACCAAAACCATCCTTTCTCTCGAATTTCCTTTGTTAATTGTATTTTAACCACTACCCAAGACTAGTAAACATTTCAAGGGTAGTTGTTTAGAAGACTTATAATATTTCGGATCTGATATTTCAGTGTTAGTTCAATTTCATCGCCACTGTAAGGTGTGCGAAACGAATTACGTAGCAGCTACATCGTTGAAGGTTCAGAAGTTCTCACGGGAATTCTAACTTGAAAATAAGGCAGATGTTCCAGTATACAGACCCAGTCTAATACCAACTCTACATTTGTCCAATTTTTACTGACTAAAAGAAAAATAAGTCGCTTTGAAACTTTTAATAACACAGTTAAAATCTTAATTTTACCTGATTTCTATTTGGTAAAAGCCTGAGGAGTTGGGAGCTTAGACCTGGAAACATTCAGTTCGTGTTGAAGGATTTGTTTTGGTTATGCATGGCGGTTAGCTTGGTTCGGTCTCTTACCTATTGGAATCATCAGTTTCCGAGGCCGTGACAACACCAGCCAAGATACCCACGCAAACCAGTTGAACTCCAAACTTCTTTAAGATAGACATCCCTTCGTTAAGTGTTTAAACAAACCTCCAGTCAGATAAGTTGAAGAAGTAGTTTTATCTTGCTCGGTCGTAATGATAAAACCGCCGAGTTAAATGGTTGAGTTCATAAATAATGCAGAGATGTTTTACGCCACTTAGGATTTATTTTTTGCTGAAGCATCATAAATTATTCTGCCACCGTTTTTTGAAAAGGCGAGCGCTATTTGAGTCATAAATGAACACTAATGCCTCCCGCAAACGTATTTCTCGGTAAAATTGCGTTTTTGAGGTGAGTAATTAGTGTATACTACGTTACGGCTTTAATTAAAGAAAACTTTCGTTCCTAAGCAATATTATCAGTATAAGTTTTTATCTTATAATGTTTTAATGAATATGGACACCGGGCAATAATCTCCATATCTCCCAACCCGCTTGTGCTAGAAAAACCACAGACGAAACGGTTTTGCATTTTTGTTAGCTATTAAGTGAAAAATACGAGAAACAAATCAGGAAACAAACTGATAATAAAAAAATAAAAAAAAATAGCATGGCATATTAAATACAGTATAAGTGAGAGCGTTGTAACACTCAAAAATTAGTATGCGACTTCCGTAACAATATAATTAAGTGTCGTTTGAAAAATGATAACGTGTTGGGAGTAAGTAGTCAGAATTAAATTGTGCGGTTGTTTTACCGAGTTTATAAAAACGGGAATACGACACTCAATGTAAGCTGCTACTTCAGGTCCACATGGAACAGAACTTTACATCGATATAATGATTAAAACGGCAAGGCACTATTATGAGTAGCACACAAATAAATCATTACGCACGGAAAATTAAAATTGCATGGCTAGAATAAGAACTTTTTCATTTGCGGAAAACCGTGATGTGAATTGAATTGCGTGGTCTTCGCCAAATTATTGGAAAAAACACCGGCTTTGGCTTGTTGTTTACTTTAGGTTTATTTTCTTTATGATATCGTGCGAATAACTTCGTAACTGAACCGAGTTGTTAACCGTGGGAGTCGTTAACCACACATCCCACGACAAATATAATGGCTGGTTAATAAACATATGTTTCTTTCAGAACGGGTTCCGATCTTCAGTAGATCTTATTAGCTTCAATGTTTATCGATTTAATCGAAAACATACGATGGTTTAGGAGTTGTTTCTTAAAATTGTGATCATTGTTATGTGTGTATGCAAGATAAAATACAAATAAGCAACTTTCTTAAGAGAACGTCACGTGATGAGTGCAAATTATGCAACACTAACGAGGTCTTTAGAAGTTAAAGCAAAGGTTATCGTGGACTTAAAAACCAGGTCAGCCAAACTTTTATTTTTTTGGAAAACAAGTTACACAGTTATTCAACTATATATCACGCTGAGGTGTACCTTTCACTTCGTGTTGTACTGAATTGATAATGAACAGGAGAAATTCTTATATAATTAGTTAGCACGTTCGCACGGTCTTTACAGAGCGAGAGCAGTGGATAACATGTCGTATGAACGTTTCGGTCAAGGTGGGACGAGTAGTAGTCTTCCAATAACTTGCACCTTTCTTTTCAATCGCATATCATTCGTTGCTACACTTGATACAAACATTTAGCATTTACTCAGACAAGAAAACTTTGCGTTCTCATCTCGTGTTATCACATGCATATCTGTATAAACAGGAAAATATCGTGAGGGTCGTATCATGACCAGGATCACGTCAATCCACTAGAAATGGGCCTTGAAGTGAGTGCGGTAATCTCTGTCATCACCAAGTTAAATTTTCGGCGATTTCCCGTCTTTCAGGGAAACCTTCAGCCCATTTCGTGCAGGTGTCATATCTCAGTAAGTCAAAACATGCGTATCTCGCTCATCAGCTGAACCCATTCCAACTTAGCACTGATTGAAGTTAAAAACTGCTAGGCGTATTTATCAATCCAAACTTCCTACTCCTAAAATAAATTCCAAGAAATAATTTAGTAGGGTAGTTGATATTTCCCAAATCAAAGAAAAAAACAAGGGTTTCTATGCACAATTTCTTATCACCAACCAAAAAAAAATTAAATATTCATTTAATAAGTGTCTTGTTCATCTAAAACTAAAATAATTACAACTCATTGACAAAAAACGCGCGTGTTGCTGTGGTAAAAGAAGTACCCCGGATGGCGTGCAAGAACTTTTGACTTTGGCCTTTAGCCATGCATTGACCAAGTAATAAACAGGAAAAAATAATTTATTTCCAAAGAAATATTCTAGAGCATTGGAACGACACTCGTGTATCACCTTTAGATTTATGTAGTGATAGAAGAAGTAAACGATGATATTGAAAGACACTCGTTTAATATGATGTTAACTTGAATTGAAATATCTTCTCAATCTTCCCTCTAACTTACTCATAACAGCCAAATCAAACGCATGCGATAATTCATTTCATAAATAGTTAGAACCTCAGATTTCGGTTGTAACATTATGTTACTTACGTCCTGGCCAAATGGACTCGCAAGTAGACGCAAGTTGAAAACGTAGGTTTACTTGCGACTCCGTTTGGCCTGGCCTGGCGTGCCCTTGCGTTGATAACTTAGGCTCACTTTCGTCGTGATCAAATTTGTGCGCAAGTCGCTAGTTTTTCATCGTGTGGCCACCCGACCCAAGTCAACGCAAGTTGAGTGACATCCATTAACTTGTTATTAGCCAATGAAATATAAAATATGTCTGCCTTGAAATGTTTTTCTTTGCGACCTGCGTGCACTAGCGAGGAAACTTGGGAGTCCGTTTGGCCACCCAACGCAAGTCTCTACGCAAGTTCAACTTGTGGTTAATTGCGACTACTTGTGAGTCCGTTTGGCCAGAGCTTAACGTGTCTATAACAAGTTTTGTGTGGTCACACTCGGGCGTATTTTAAAACACGAAATGCCGAGATGACGAAATTGTACTACGCACTAGAGCTCCGGTAAGCCTAAATAGCGCATAGGTTAGCCTAAATATCACTGACTAGATCTCTCATTGACTCTTGCCCCAAGTGCCATTTCGTCATTTCGTCATTTCATGTTTTAAAAACGCCCGTCACTATTAAAATCATAATAGCGCCATCGAAAGCCAGATCAAATATAATAATAATAAAAATAATAATAATAATAATAATTTTAATACTTTATTTGTGTAGCGCTATTTCTATCACTATCCGATAGCGCTTTACAATGAGTTTAAAAATATCTCACCAATAAAAAAGAAGAAAAATACGTAGAAATATATGAAAAAGGAGTAAAATAATAACTACTTAATAACCGAGAGTGAGGTCGTTACGGGAAAATCTCAAACTGAGACCTTGCCGTATTGACCGAGCGATAGCGAGGTCAATACGGTAGGCCGAGGTTTGAGATTTTCCCGTAACAACCGAACAGTCGAGGTTATTAAGTTATTTATTATATGGCTCATGAATTAAAGAAAAGAAAAAAATTATTCGAGCGGAAGTCGTCAATTTACATCCGGCGATGCGGGCGTTTACCGATTCATTCATCGTCTCAAACCCAGGGCAACACTATGCAGTCAGTGAACTTCACCACTGTATTACGTCTCCCGTTAACAGTACGCATTTCTTTACGGGAAAAATGATTGTCCCAACCTCAAAAAAGTATTTTAGTATCGTGGTGCCACAACTTGATGGGGGAGTTTTTCCGACTTTTGTGGCGAAACGTCAACGCATATAGAAAAGACAGAAAGTGCTTCAAAATAGTCGAAACAAAAGGTCTTTCGGTGAAAGAAAATACTAATGCTTCAGAATGCGCTGCTCAGAATAACTCGAACTTCACATTCGCTTTCGACAACATATCTTCGCCTTCTTCATTCTGGGATTTACAGATGAACTTCTCAAGTCTTCTGAATGTCTAAAACTTCCTGCAGTTATCAGAAACACTGCTACCGACAGAAACCGCCCGATTGCGTACATCTGATTATCCTGGAAGCTGATTTACACTTGCTTGTGTTAAAGCGAGGGAATTTATTTGATGAGAACTCTGACGACGGAGTTCAATACTTCGGTAATTGTTGTGACTAAGATGATAACTTATAAGTTTCTTCGTGGTGTTCTGCTCGGGATGCATGGCAGATCTGCCGATTTTTTTTTTTTCTAAGCGATTTCGACAAACTTTGATTGTTTTTCACTAGTGCCCGCCAAGGTTACCGGCTGGTAAGTCAAAAACGACTTCCATATAAATTTTATTAAGGAAAAAAATCTTTAAACTTTTAGCTAATCAGAATTAAATTTACTTTCTCTTACCGTTTTTAATCGGCTTTCATCGTTTCAGTGCGCTTGAATTTTCAGAACCGGGCTCTTCCTAATTTGCATAATCCGTAATCGGCCCGTGGGCATTACGGCTGCATAATGACCGCTCAGATCTCGCTCTTAGCCAATCAGAGCGCGCGTTATATCGGCCACAAGCCAAAGCCATATAATAAACTAACTTATTAAATAACTAAGCTGTAAAAATCAGAATGAAGACTAAGAATAATAAAAAAAAAACTTGAGTTTTATTAATTTTTTTTTTTTAATGCAAATTTATGACATTTCCGAGACACTCGACCGGTGTTCCAGCCACATGCGCAGATATAGTTAGAAAATATGAATATACCCGTAGAACATAACATTTGATTAAACCAATGGACAATATGTTGACAACAATTTGTTTAAACATTGGTGTTTTAGTTATTTGAACAGAGCAGAAATATGCACTTTGTTTACAAATGTATTATTTGTATCTACTTCCTCAGTTTGGTCAACTAACGGTAAATATAATCAGTTAATCCTGAATAATTTATTACGATCTGCTATAAAGTTCAAATTTACGTTAGTGTATTCAAAAGGTTGTTAAAGAAAATATCACGTAAGAAGAAAACAAGATACACTGACTTGAGATTTTATAATTCAAAAATAAATAAATAAATATAGATAATAACGCTCATGTAAAACTAACTTGTCGACTGCAAGGTAAATAATAAGTGAAGTTATAACATAACTGACGAAGTTCAAAACTGCACATCACTTTTATAATTAGATCGACATCCCAGCAAATTTTTTAGGAATTTTATTAATTTAAAGTTATTTCTTAGATCAAGGATACCACAAATATGGTTTCATCTTTATTTTACTTTCTATCAGTATTTATAAATCCTATTCTTGCATGTACAACTTAGCTCACGCATTATCCATTTGTAACTTTCCTGTATGTGTTTTATGCTCTCAGTTCTACCTCATGTTTGTATGTTTAACTTATACGTTGTCTATTATAGTAGGTCCACATCAGCCCTTTGGCTGCCTCAATTTCAAACCTACTTTACTAATTAAAGTATGTATGTTTTCCCACAGCTTTAGCTTTAATATGTCATTTTTTGTGGCTCGTCCGAGCACACTTATGGTCGAGTTTTGGTCTGTTCCATATCCGTTGATTTAAAAGTCATTTTTATCAGTAATTTCAAGACCTCAAGTAATATCTTACCTCTCACTGTTAGTGCCATCGCCTTTAACAGCACTTCCCCTGAACATTGTAGTAAACCAAGCTAGTGTAACAACAGTTGTATAAAGAGGTAGTAAGAGCATTTCTTGGCTTATTTTCCTGTAGCTGCTCGTCGAGAACTTCTGACTGTAATTGAATATTAACACTCAGTAAGACATATGTTTCCGGTTAATTATAGACGTAGACAAGAAGATCAAGTCGATTGATTGGGTGACCTAATCACTCACAAGCTCGTGGAGCACGTCAGGTATTGGCTGTTTATAATACAAAAGACAAATGTTCCCAACAATACTCCCGCTATGAAAATTTTGCATTTTCTTCTGAACTATATATTTTGTTTGTTTTTTATACAATAATCCTTAAACAAAGAAAAATAGAGCTGGTTTCACACAATCGTAGGAGCGCTCGATACAAATACACGCAGAGCGAAATACAATACAATAATAATTTGTACAATAATTTGTATAATAATAATTTGCATAATAATTCTTATATATTTATCATTCGGATATCAGTGTGGAATCACACTCAGCATGTTTTAGTTTCTCGTTACGGGTCACAAATCTCTCTTCCTTTACCTTTATTTGCAAATTTATTAATGCACTTTTTAAAATTATAGGTAACGTTGCGACTCAATTCGTTAGTTTTTCCTCGGCTATTTCGTTTTTGCCGAATTAACTTTGTTTGCTTTTTTTATGTCAACTCTAGACTAGGTGGTATATAAATGAAACACTGTTGAAGTATTGAAGCCACTAACGATTCTTTTCATTACATTTTGTCGGTGTTTGCTCATTTCTATGATTTATGCTTCTGAGCTGGGGAGAATTGTGATAGTAAAGATAGTAGTTGATAGGTAATATTTTGTAAAAGCAACCTGCAGAACCCAATGTTATCCAGGGTGCCGCCTTAATCACAACACATCTGAACCAAAGGAACAACATGAAACTATGTCGGCGTGAAGGATATAACTGGGCAATTTTCGACAGGAAATGAGTGGGAATGCACGCCGACGGTTTATCTTTATTTTTCGACAGGAAATAAGAAGAGATTACGCCAACGCTAGTTTTGAAATAAAAAATAATTAAGTCTCGGATCGTGGTGGGAGTTAGATGCATCCACAATGAAGTTCGTTGATTAATTTTCAATTTGGAGCGATTTCGTTTTTCCAGGGTTGATTCAAAACATATCCCCACCTATACAAAGAGACACTTTTCAAAAGGAAAGCTTCATTTTTAAAAAATTTCGAAGTCATTCCTTGCGATCCGTTCGTCTGCAGTTTCTTAATTTTTCGGCGTTCAACAGTATATGTGATTTTATCTTTGTCCGATCAAGTGAAATTGATTTTTATTTCTCTTACTGTATGTTGTATGCCTATAAATGGCTTGAGGTAAATCAAAATGAAAATTGAAAATGTACTTACTTCGTAACTGTTATGTAATATTATAAAGGAAAGATACTCTTTTTATAAGAATATAATTTATAAGGATATCGAAGCTGAAAGTTGCGAAATTTTAAGAATAGTATAAGAACAAACCCGAGGCTGAGAGTTTGAAAAGAATATAATTTTGCGTGTTGAAAATTTGTAAATACAATACAATTATGTTTTTACTTAGCTGTGTAAAATTTGTCCTTTCTCTAAACGGCAAAACAAGCCAAAATGCAAAAAAAAAGAGCACTAGCCGTATGTTCGATGTTAATTACATTTCTGCAAGACTTCATGTGCGTCGTATCAGGTTTTATTGCCTGCAGGCTGGTTCCAAAATTACTTCAACATCATCCAGACACCAAATACACTCGAAAACAGAAAAGTCATACCGTATAATCTAAGAATATTCACAAGAATATTTTCAGCCTAAAATCGGCAGAAAAATAAAAATATTCAGTCGCAGCCGGAAAAACAATATTCCTATAAAAAAGAGTAAACGCAGTTTTAAATACTAAAAGGCCGAAGCTTAGAGAGCAAAGGAAACCCATTTAAACATTTTCCTCGTTAATAGAATTGGTGTTGACGACCACTGTAAGTCATTAACGCCTTCAGTCATCTGAAGTTGCAAGACTTGCACTAAATGTCGCGATGGTCACATTAGGCGTCTAAAATAAACAGTGAAAGTGGTTATGTAAATCATATGTATAGGCGAAGATGTCTGAAATGCTGAATTTGGATAACAAAGGAACAACTCCTGCGTTGATGATTTTTCTTGATTACAGAACACTGTACTTGATTACGTTCTGAAGTCAAAACCTCTGACTACAAAGATTGATCTGAAATTCGCGTTCATAACTAGCACAGAGAACAGAGTATTACAACTGGTCTGGTTATATTTGTTGTTTTTAATTATGAACTTAACAAAGTTAACAGAATCACCAATATTTTTCTATCCGTCATTTTCTAATAAACACAACAACGGTTAGTGCTTAAAAATTCTACGTTACAGTAATGATCTTAATCAAACTGATATTTCATTCATCAACTGAGCGTGTAAAAAAAAATAAAATGAAGAAATTGGCCCGAAAAATCGTTATCTTAGCTGGAATGGGTTTGCCAGAGAAACTTCGTAGGCACCTACTCAATTTCTCTTAATTACTTTCAATTACTGATAAACATGCAATGTTACGTGTTGGTCAGGATCTCGACTCGTTAGCCATCATTTCAAGTAAATGAAATGAATTCCACTACCTATTACCTCCAAATGGCCAAATTATTATCATGAGCCATAAACGTTGGCGCTTGAAATATTCGTTTCTAGCACATTTTCAAACGAAGTATGGACAGCCTGTGAGTTATAAACCTATTGGAGAATTACAATTTTTTCTGTTGTGTTGATCAATTTAAGTATAAGCATAATCAGCTACTTTTCGTCATTGACTTCGTTTTAAAAGTAAATGTCAGTGAAAAATCAACGAAAAATCGTGGTTATGGTAAAACAAAAAATGGATTTTGCTAATTATAGTTTGTCCAGGCCTGGCTAACCAACTGAAAGATATCGGGCTAGTTTTATGAAATACTCAATATAGAAACAAAAAATTGTGAAAAACTGTCATTGTAACAGAAGTTCAGATTTTGATTTGCGAGAACACTTTTCGGCCTCTCGCTACATAGACGAGTCTTTATCTTTATCTTTATCTTTATCTTTATCTTTATCTTTATCTTTATCTTTATCTTTCAACCTCGTTCCCAGGGTCTCTCATCTTACCGCCCCTTGGAGCGAGCGAGGAGTGGAATAGATATTATTCGAAATTTCAGCCTGAAAGCCAAGTATTGATAAACGCCGCGGGTAATGACAGTCGCAGCGCGATACATTCTACAAAGCTCAACGCGGCAAATTGCCGATTACAGAGGACCCCTCCGTTATGTTCTCAACTGTCAAAGTGGCACCTGACCAGACCCAACCAGGGTCTCTCCTCGTTCGCTACAGGGGGCGGTAAGATGAGAGACCCTGGGAACGAGGTTCTTTATCTTTATCTTTATCTTTATCTTTATCTTTATCTTTATCTTTATCTTTATCTTTATCTTTATCTTTATCAGGTATAATTGCATACTCATATATAATGATAATTCGTTAGTAAATTCTGAATGTTTCATCAACTCGACGTACAAATTAGAACGTTCCAAAAGCGCTCGTTTTTCGCTAATGAGGCAATCTCGAGGGAACTGTTCCCACGCAGAATGCATGATACATCGCTTCCTAGATAAATAACCAACAACCGCCCACATTATTCAAACCACTTTATTGCGGTAGAGGTTCAAAACCATACAGTAGTGTAGTAGTATAGTACATACAGAGTAACGTGGTCATACTTTTCTTTTTACCATAATCATTTTAGTCCGGATTATCGCATCCTGTACTCATCTTCCTCCGTACCACCAACATATGTGTGACGTCAATATCACAAGCATTCTTTAAAATTTTCTGTAATTGAAGCAGAACTACTTTTTGCTAATTGCTCTCAAAAACTTGGAAATGTTCTGGAAGTAACCATCCGCACCCTTGACATTTTAGGGCTAGCGCAGATCAGGTAATTAATGCTGCGTTACAGGTTATTCTATCCATCATTTCTGCCGTTATGTATTATGCAAGCGTTCATAACTTGACTGTAACCCACATATAAGAACCTGCATGATCTTGCTTGGCTAAACAGGTAAACGTTCTTATATATTTTAGAGTTTTAATAGCCACTACCTGTAAATGGGTAGAATTTGACGACAGGACCGAGAATTTGAATTTTCGTTCATTGCGTCCAAAAGAACCTTTTGGTGAAAAGAGAGAACTAATAACAAGAGATAACCAAGGAAGAAGTAAGAAGTGTTTTCTCCATTTATCCACCTAGGCTGCTCAAACTACCGTTTCTCTTTGAAGGCCGACATTTTGCTAAAATCGTCTGTTCGGGCCGTTTTCTGGAGGACTGTGTCATCGATAATTAGCCATGCAAGGCTTATTCTGAGGTATGATTTAAAGTATGGCTTTAGTGTACGATACACTAGCTCTAAGAATAATTTTCTTGAATTCTCCCTATTTACAGGCAGTGGCTATTAAAATGGCAAATTTCTGCCAGCTAGGTCTTGAGGGGTCCTCAGATCCCACCATCCCGCCCTTTTTTGCCAGAAAATCCCGATCCCGCCCACTTTTCAAGGACGTTTCTGCGTCACTTGTTAATTTTTGAAATTAATAATTTATTTAATTATTGACACAAACTTTTTAAAACAAGATATTGCATAAACGATCACAAAAGAATTCAATGGGTAGTAGATAAGTAAGCACAAATGATTATAACGTTTCTTTCTGTAAACGTTTTACTGTTTTGTTTCCTTTTGTCCACGTATCAGTGAAAGAAAAAGATTGTTCATTCCCATATTCAGGAGATGGCCCGTAAACACACTTGACAGTTTCTTTCAAAGCTTTCAGCGTCTTCACTTCACTTGAAATCTGGGCTCACAACTTTTCTTTCTGCATGAAGGCATTCCTGCTCGCACATCCTTTTCGTAATATGGTCTAATATATGGTGACGCAATTCGTAATGTCATATACTTCGTTCGGTAAATCAGTATCACCGCCATCTGGTGTGGCCATCCTGGCCAAAACAAGCCAAGCACTTTGGAATAGGTCGAAAGACTAGAAAAACTAGAAAGGATCGGGAGGTCAAGGTTACAGACGCAACCGTCGAAAATGTCGGAAATGGACGATACGTTTAACAGAACCTGACAGGGTACAGAGCGGTTCCTATTCATTACTTGAAACCTGACACAGCTATACGGTTCGTTTCTGCCAGCTTGTGGTTTTTGCGCTGCTCAATAACAATTTATGAGGTCACATAAGAATTGAAATCCCGTATCCCGCTCTGTTCCCCTTGCAAATCCCGCATCCCAGCCCGACAAAAACACGAAATCCCGCTCCCGGTCGTAATTGTAATTCCCGCTTCCCGCCCCTGTTTACAACTCAAAACCCAAATATCACGGCGAAAAAAAGCCAAATCCCGCATCCCGCCAAACCTATTGGGAACCCTCGGTCTTCACTAGGTTCGTACACGCAGATTTTACTGCATCTCAGCCCAAGTGTGGTCTAACAACCATTATAGTGATTTTGGCAATGTCAGACGTGTAATTGACAAAGGAAACTTTGATGTCCAACAAACGTCAGAATCATGGCCCACTGCAAAAAATAACGAAGCAGACATTGACTTCAAGCCTATTCCATATTTTACCTTTTTACATTTTTCGCACTTTCTTTTTCGTACATTTTTCATCTCGCGCTTTTACATTTTACTTTTTAAAGGATTCAGGTTTGCAATCCTGGTTACTCCTCCAAATTTAAAGATAAAAGTGTTACACAGGAGAACTCTGTCTGAAGTTTATTTTGTCATAATGTCAGAAGATTTGAGACATTACTGTTTTTTTTTTTTTTTTAGAATGTGTGGCCACACTTGTGGATTTTTTTTTCGATTCTTACCAACGTCTACTCTCTGATTTTTCACGACTTGTTGGCCAAGAGTAACTTTATTAGTTGTAACTGTTTGACTTATGTCATCTTAGTTGAAACATCTGTTCTGTGATTTTATTTGGGTTCATCTTTGTTCTGTTTTTGTTGTTGTTGTTGTTGTTGTTTTGTTTTGTTTTTGTTTTTTTCCACCAGGTTCTCTTGCTTTGCTTCCGGCTAAATCACCAACGTATCTAACTTCCTACCTAACTTCACTGAGCAGGATTTTGAGGTCCACTTGTTTGTCACTCGCGAGATTGTCAAGTTATACCTCTAGCTAGTTAAACGGACTTGAGTTAATTTTATGTATTTATGTCGTTGACATATAACAGTGAAAAGGCATTTAGTCACGCCAGTTTCAATTTGCGCTCCTATGCTAAGATGGACCCAAGAGAAATTATCTTTAATTTCACTGAGGCATACTGTTGCAGCAACAACAACAATTTTATTCCCCCGTACACTGATTTACAGTTTTACAAAAATATATATAAATAGAAGGACAAATAAAAATGTACAATTTGAATCTGGAGACTCAACTAACCCGAAAGTTTTCTAGTCAGCCTCCAGTTATTGCAAGGTTTCTATAGATATAGAAGGGTTATAAAATGCAATTGACATTATCTTTGTTTTGTTGGTTCACAGATTGCAGTGTAGCTGATCTGCTATATGACGTGTCCTTTTGTGATGTTTCTTTGTACATTTTACCTCATCTTCTTATCAACGACCATAGTGACTTTGATGTTAGCATGTAATTTAAAGGAAGTTGGAGAAGACAGGTCAGTTTGTTATCAGGATTTGATTGACAATCCTGGGAATACCCAGAGACCTTTAAAGGGGGGCGTAAGGGTTTGCGGTGATGCGGTTTTGCGTTATTTTTGGTGCGGTTTTGCGCAAATCTTTATTTTAACCTGCGGTATTGCGGTTTAATAAGACTAAGCGGTTTGCGGTTTTCATAAATTTTCGATCGCGGTAATTGATAAAAATGAGTCTGCAGGCGTCTGCGCTTTCCAGTTATGACAGTTGTTACTCGGATCCTGACGCTTCCGATGACTTTTGATCTCTTGCTTATGTTTTGCAAGGGACCATTGCTGTGCAAGCAAGCTTTGCTGTTTGTAAATTTCCGCTTTTTCCAGTTAATAATTGGTATGATTAACCAGTTTATCCAATGATACGTCGACTTGGTGACTTTCCGGGCTGGGAATCTTTCGCTCGGATTTCCTACAATATTTGCCGTAGCCTCGTGCGGGACAATGTCTGCCGAGCAAGAAGAAGTGGTTTTGAGGATGGTCGGGAAGAGATGATGTTACTTCAAGGAGAGATTGGAAGTTCGGCGACGTTTCTTCTGAGAGCAAAAACTCGCTTCTGGAGAGTCATACGCTAAGAGTTATTCAAAATTCTTCTTAGAAAATTTTAAATGCAATTTAAGGTTGATTCAGTCGAATTGCGACATAAAATGGATGTTCCGAGCTCGTATTCGGGATACTTGAGTTTGAAAACTAGCATCTTGACGAATTTTCACCAAACAAAAAACTCGCGGAAAGCTTGCGTTGTGTAACATTCGAGTGGTTTCCAGTGCTGAAGTCGTAAACATCGATGTTTTTCAATTGGGTAACTCAGCAGTATTCGTGCGTGCGTGAGCGCCTTTATATTAGTTCAACAACAGCATAACAAAGTCAATCCCACGGACGTGTGTCAATTATTACAGTATTATTTTATGAGTGTGATGATCATACATTGATTAACATTAACGTACACTTTTATCAAACTAAATAAGGTCGTATTTCTAATGGAATAGCGAACTAGAAGCAATGATGACGGCACCGTAGCACATTTGTAACTACAGTTTCGGTAAAAAAAAACCTCACCCAATAATTGTTTATTCTAATTGTTTTTTGAGCTCCAGGTCAGTCACAGTTTTATCTGAAAACTGTAGGTCATGACTACAATACCTGGGGGCGGTTTATATAGCATAATAATCATATAATCATACTAAACTGAAATACTTTCGACCAGAATTCAATTTAATTTTTTATACCAATGTATTTATTGCATTGAACATAACCTAGACATGCAGATTTTTAAAATGTTAAATTGCATGCGACAAAACATCGTTAAATATTTATCTGGTGGCAATTAAGTGTCAGAAATTTCTAATCAACATCATGTTGCCCAGGTGGAACTGCCTAGGTTCATTTAACTCTTTTTAATCGCGACTGTGTCAATGCTACGTTGCAGCAGTCATGTCCTTCTTCGTAATTTTGTTTTGTGCAACGATATTTCTGCATCGAGCTAAAGCTTCCTGTCACAACATCGTTAACAGGTAAATATAACCGTACTCATAAATTTGGTATGTGATATGTGAATTTAAAGCTGCATCGATCAACAAAGAAAGAAGACACGTAAAAATCATTTAAGGTTGGGCATAAACTTTGAAGCGATTCCAAACAATACGTTGCCAAGCAGAAATTACTCGATAAAAAGCTGCACATTTTTCGAAGTTAGTGATCGGTATTCGTAAATTTGTCCAGCTTTTTTTTAGGCCCGTGACATCTCTAGAGTGACTTGCACTGACTCGTCGAAAATGGTTGCCGTACTTTTAGTAAAATAGCAAGACGACTTTGAAATTAGTGTCAAGTGAGAATTTGAACTTTCAGCGTTTGTAACTGATACATGTAGTTTAGATCTGAGATCTTCAGAATTTACCAATACCTGAGAAACGGGCTCCATTTAGCGAACAATTTGACTAACAACTGATGTTTTGACACCTCCATCTCAGTAGCCCTCTAAAACTCTACAGTGACCCAGGAGGAATTAACTGTAATCTTTTGCTCGAGCTGTTAACGGTGAATTGCCGTGCAAAACTACACGGGCAAGTTACTTCTTATAGCTGCAACATCATGAATGAATTCAATCCAGTTATGAAGGGTATTTTAGAAGAGTAATCTTAAGTCGGACGTTCTCTCTAAGGCAACTCAGGACCGCTGGGAGGTTCTTTGTTATGAACCTTATCACACTAACTGGTTCAGTTTTTATTACAGACTGCATATTGAAGTTAAAGACTAAGATAACCATGGTTATGTATTATGTTCTCCTTCAAGGAAGCAAACTTTACCAGCTACACTTATTTAAATAACAAACACCCCTGTCAATAATTGATTAGATATTGACTGTTCAGCAGTGCACGTATTAACAAGTAATTTTGCATATAGTTGTTAATTTCTTATTTCATTGATAGGAAGAGCATGTCAGGTTTCGTTTGCAGTGTCTTTTCCAGTGAAATAAACCTTTTAGGCATTCTGTACTTTGGCGGGCTGGCGAGGAGTTCGAAACCTAATGAAATTTTCGTTAATGGAAAATAAAATTCAGAATCATTTCCTGATCAACTTGTAATACGGAAACATTCTAAAAACTTGAATACTTTTGTCGTAGTTGAGATTTGGCAAAATCGAAGATTTTTTAAAAGATCACAACCTTCCATAATCTGTTGCAGTGAAGACATAACCTAATTTTAATACGAAATGCGTTAAATAGAATTTCTATTTGTTTGAATGCGGGTGGTCTACTTGAACTTGGCCGGGGAAGTCTTTAGTAAACAAAACAATTAAGTGGCAGTCTCTCTAAAAGCGGTCCACTGCATTTCTGGTCGGAAAAAAGTTTTCCCTCAAACTTTTCTCAGTGAACTATCTTGGGTCTTAAGTAAATGCAAAGACTTACGTTTTTGCAAATACGTCAAAATAATAATTTTTAGAGCTCAAAACAATCATGGCCGGAAAACGTAACGCCTAAATTTGAGAGTTCCAAGGACGGAAAATTGCCTAAATTGACAAGCTCGCTTTTTTAGGCCCTTGACATCTCTAGAGTGACTTGCACTGACTCGTCGAAAATGGTTGCCTTATTTTTAGTAAAATAGCAAGACGACTTTGAAATTAGTGTCAACTCCCACTGAGAATTTGAACTTTCAGCGTTTGTAACTGATACATGTAGTTTAGATCTGAGATCTTCAGAATTTACCAATACCTGAGAAACGGGCTCCATTTAGCGGACAATTTGACTAACAACTGATGTTTTGACACCTCCATCTCAGTAGCCCTCTAAAACTCTACAGTGACCCAGGAGGAATTAACTGTAATCTTTTGCTCGAGCTGTTAACGGTGAATTGCCGTGCAAAACTACACGGGCAAGTTACTTCTTATAGCTGCAACATCATGAATGAATTCAATCCAATTATGAAGGGTATTTTAGAAGAGTAATCTTAAGTCGGACGTTCTCTCTAAGGCAACTCAGGACCGCTGGGAGGTTCTTTGTTTTGAACCTTATCACAATAACTGATTCAGTTTTTATTACAGACTGCATATTGAAGTTAAAGACTAAGATAACCATGGTTATGTCTTATGTTCCCCTTCAAGGTCGCAAATTTTACCAGCTACACTTATTTAAATAACAAACACCCTCGTCAATAATTGATTAGATACTGACTGTTCGGCAGTGCACGTATTAACAAGTAATTTTGCATATAGTTGTTAATTTCTTATTTCATTAATAGAAAGAGCATGTCAGGTTTCGTTTGCAGTGTCTTTTCCAGTGAAATAAACCTTTTAGGCATTCTGTTCTTTGGCGGGCTGGCGAGGAGTTCGAAACCTAATGAAATTTTCGTTAATGGAAAATAAAATTCAGAATCGTTTCCTGGTCAACTTATAATACGGAAACAATCTAAAAACTTGAATACTGTAGTTACAAAGATATATTTTGTCTTAGTGGAGATTTGGCAAAATCGAAGATCTTTCAAAAGATCACAACCTTCTATAATCTGTTGCAGTGAAGACATAACCTAATTTTAATACGAAATGCGTTAAATAGAATTTCTATTTGTTCGAATGGGGGTGGTCTACTTGAACTTGGCAGGGGAAGTCTTTAATAAACAAAACTATTAAGTTCTGCATAGTTCTGTATCATCTTTACTAATTACACAGCATGGCTTATTGGAAATCACCGCCATCGACTCTCATTGGTTATCTATTGTCCTCTGTTCGTTGATAGAACACGACCAAGCGCACGTCTCTCTTGGAAGAGAGAATTTCTTCTTGATTTTGACTCACAAATACGTAAAATTATAGGTTTTGGATCGCAATCCTTAAATAGAATGTCTACTAAACCGTGGGTAGGGATGGTCAACTCGGCAGTGCCTCGTCGACCTAGCTTTGTGCTCACAGAGAGCTCGGGCTCGTAGTCTATTTGTTATATTACGGAAGAGAGACCAACTGGTTATATTATGGAGTTGAGAGGTTATTTAGCTAAAAAGAGCAATATAGGATGTCGTTTAATAGGGTTTCTTTGGCATGAAAGCATCGCTGACAAGTAACAAGGGCATTGGGCGTAAGCCAAAAGGAAAAACACTTGTCAAAGATCATGATAGAGACATTACTACATCATGGAATAGCTTTTCATTCATAGAACAAAAACAGCAACAGCAACAACAATAGCTCTCAGATAGGCCTCCAGGAGTTAGCTTCTAAATAGCTTAATCACTGGGATGAAATTACAGGGAGGTTTTAAAAAATATATATTTTAGGACTAACATTACGGAGCAGGTGTAAGCAGTTGCTAATTAAAAAAAAAAATTATAATTTACCCTTTCAAACCAACTGGTATCGTAATCACCCAATGCTTTAAAAGCCGGATCATAATTACACGACATTTCAAGAACAACCTCACGAGTCTTTCTAAGGAATATTAGAGTTCTATAATCAAAAGGCCGTCAACAGTATGGCCATGAAGATAAATGAATTTATACCTCCATAAACTGCCTTCACTGCTAATTCTTGCCAATACAATTACAATAATCCTATACTTCACACCTGCGTTAAAAGGCCATGATCGCGGGATTGAGCCGAAAGAACGTCTGAGCGTAATAAAGGCTAACTCAGCATTAAAATAGTCCTGCTCACCATAAATCTGCCATTGCTTACCAAATTTGGACAAACTGTAGTGAAACTTCATCCGCAGACACGAGCTCAAAGCATCCTATTTATTTCCATACGTTTCTAATAGCGTTGGTATTTGGTTTTTATTAGGGCTATTGTCGATACCTGTTTGCTTCACGATATTTAGCTGAAATTAACAATACTTCGTGGTATAATCATAATGTATTCCCTTGACAAGGACAAGTTGATTACCGTTTATTCCTTTCGACATTTAGTTCCAAGGCGACGAGCTGGCTTGTCGGAAACGAGACTATACCTCCGATTACTGAACCTGAAAATGCCTCGGACATTTTAGAGGTACTTTTTCAAAACTACGATAAACGATTGAGACCAGGGCATGCAGGTAAGAATTATTGTATATACCAAATATAATTGGACTTAAAGCATGAGCATTTATTAGGGGTAGTGAATAATCCTTCAAAAACTATGAGTCTCGCAAAATTTTCGTCGAATTTCACGGGTCTCGCAGTCCCGTTTGTTTCACAAAGCTGTCTCAGAGTTTCGATTTTTTGCAAGACTAATTAAGAAAGTCTAGAAGTCCCGATTCGTTTGTTTCTTTGTTTGTTTTTACAATTGACTTCCAAACGTCTTAGAGTCTGAACGCCTCGCACTGGCATTTAAAACACTTTGAAGTCTCGGTCTGGCAATTTCAAAAGCCACAAATGTCTCGGGCTTGCAAGGAAAATCGCTAGCCTCGCCTGCTTATTAAGTCTCGCATTTATCATTCACCACGCTTACTTGGTCGCAGGGTCGTGAAGATGCAAAACATTAAAGGACTCTAGGTCACCGAATCTCAGGCAATTCTGCTTATTTTTGTCAACTATGCGCTCTAAAATTTAAAGTGGCAGAATCTTGGCCACAAATCAAAGCTAAGAAGGATGATTTCAGAGCAATTGATACAAATTGGCATAAATTTAAAAGATTTCTGGCCGATGTTTTTCAACTTTACCCAAATGCATATCCGTTTTTAAAATCTTCTCAAATTGTTCCCATACACGCCAGTTTTTGGCTTTCTGCGTTTCTTTTGGCTAACATTTTAAGCCGTTATTGTGATATCTATTATTATATTTCAGTTAATTCCATGTCCAGTTGATAAGGGCTTAAATTGCCTAAAATTCTATGACCTAGCCCCTTTAAGGTGGCCGAACACAGTTTGCTAATGCAATTCAACGCGCGCACAAGAATTGCAAAAAAAAGAAAAACATGGTGTCAATACAGCGATCATTTTATTTGCGCAATACCCGCGCTATCTTTACTATTTTTCTTCATAATTGAACACAGTGTATTGATGATGTTAGTCTTTTATTACAAAGGTATGTTAGAAAAGGTAACGATGCAAAGAACCCAGTAATTTTGCGATTGAATGTGGAATGGCTTTCTCGAAAATACGCCTATTTCTCGAGAACCACTCATTAGAATTTCACGAAATTTGGCACGAAAATACTTTAGGAAATAAGTAACTGGAGTACTGAAAAAAATTTGAACTTTAACAAAGGAAATTCTAAATATTCCAGTGAACCTTCAACAAGGGATAATTAAAGATCTCTGTTTAATTTTTATTAAAATAGTGTTAACTTGTGAGCGTCGTCAAAAGCTTGTTGCATGCAAATTATAAAGAAAATCTAATGACTAGATTTTCTGATTTTCTTCTCCGGAAAAACCGATTTTAAAGCCTTGTTTTTATTTATTCGTGTTGCCATGGCAACAGCACATACGTCAGCTTAACAATCAAAAAACTGAAGTTTGTGTTGTTAACTTGCTTGCTGCCATTTTTGGCGGCCAAAGGATCAAGGGTTTTAGAGAAAAAGGTGAATGAAACACAAGTATCAAAAACTGTGTTCAGCCACCTTAATTAAGGACCGTCACTTCGTTTTGTCATTTAATTATGTACGTGCCTTCTCCATTATTGTCCTACTTTTTGTGATTATTTCACTACCTATAACTCTCTTGCTTGCCTGCTTAAGTTACTTCCTTGTTGTTTGCTTTTTTTGTCCTATTTTCCCTTCCAAATAACAATAGCCTTTGAAATCTTTCTTTCAGGAAAAGCACTTAGAATTACAGTGTCGCTTGGGTTTTTGTCCATCGGAAACATTTGTGCTGAAAACATGGTATGGAGTTTCTTAACCAGGCTCTATATTAAGGGAAACCTCAGTATTACATTTCAACTGATGAAAATGAAAATAAACGCTAACAAAAATGAGTCTTTGGGCTTCACCTTCACATTGCTCTCAAGTTAAAAAAAAAAAACAGTTGTATTGTGTTGAAATATGCCCGGGAAAATTGTAATAGTTTCATTGTAACTTCATGTTTGGGTGTGCAATTTTTTTTTTGTCTGTTTGTTTGTTTGTTTGTTTGTTTGTATGTTTGTTTGTTTGTTTGTTTGTTTTTGGCTTATAACAACATCTCGTGGATCGGACAATCTAGTTTTCTTTTAACCTAATAATGATTTTAACATGACATCGAAATATCGCAAGTTTAGTCCATAGTCTTTGTATTCTATTTTGGCAAAGGATCAATTTGAACATGTTTTGCAGGAATTTAACGTTGATATATACATGAGGCAGATTTGGAACGAGTCCAGGCTGACCTTTGGCAGTAGAGACCACGCCCTTATTCTACAGCATGAAACTCTCGATAAGATATGGTTGCCAGACACTTACTTTGAAAACGCAGTGAAAACCCATGTACAACAAGAAACACGCACTGTGGTCCTGTATGGAGACGGCTTGATAGTTTTCTCTCAGAGGTATATAAGACGAATGTCTTCATCTTGATATTCTCGAATATAAATAGTGTTTAACCTAGTAATATAAAATGTTGCTTTATACACTCTTTTATATATTAAGAATTTCAAGAAGAAACCCTAGGCTAAGATTTTGAAAAGTACACAATTTTTTGTTGTTGAAAATTTGCAAATACAAGACAACGATATGTTTTTAACTAAACCGTATCAAATTCTTCCTTTCTTTAAACGGCAAGACTAGCCCTACCCCACCCCCCCAAAAACAACAACAACAACAACAACAACTTCAACAACAAAAACAGGCCAGGCTTATTACGTTTCCACAAGTAGTGGTGCGTGTTGTATTAGGCTCCATTGCCTGCAGTCTAACGCCAAAATTACTTTAACCCCATCAAAGTCAATAAGTGTTATATGCATTAATCTCAGAATATTCACAAAAGTATTTCCAGCCTGAAATCGTCGATCCGTATTTGACTTTTTGCACAGTCAGCCTCCATGCATCCACCCTGGTGTTCTATACTAGACAAACGACAAAGCACCATCACTGTCATCGGTGTACGGCTTATATATTTTGCAGTGTTTTAATTCTCCACAAGGTAGTCCCATCAACTGAAATCTAATTGAGGGCTTCATTTACCTTTCCAGGGTTACGATAACAGCTACAACTTTGATGAATTTCCGCGCTTATCCAATGGACAAACAAGTTTTCAGATTAGACATCTTGAGCTGTAAGTATGTAAGTAGTTGTTTCTCGGTAGACCCTAGTTCAACTCCTCGGTCATGCTTGTAAATAGCCAACTGATCTGCCTCCTGCCAGTTGGGATTTTTAACCATGTTATGTTCATTTGCATTACTTGTTTCATCATTTGGTTTCATTGGCCCTGAAAAGCCCCATTGGGGGAGAGGTCAATTAGGATATGTATATTTTTTGTATGTATGTATTTTTTCCCTCTGTTCGAAGAATGAAACTTGTATTACATAAACTATTAAACAATTAGATCATGAGCTCGAGATTTCTATCGCGTGGTAGTTGGCGAGGGCGCAGCCCGAGTCAACTATCACGAATAGAAATCGAGAGCAAATAATCTAATTGTTTTAGTATAAATCTACTAGTTGTTCAATACTTTATCTAAATCCTCTTCACAGACACCTCGAAAACGCAAAGAAGCGGCCGTCATTTTGTTAACAAGGGCACACTGCTACGCAACCCACTATCTATCACAGAATAGATAGTGGGTAGGATAGCCAATCATAGAACTGCATTCGTGATAGAACTCTAGTAGATTTATACTAAAAGCAGATAGAAGTTTATTTCCTTTCAGTCCAGAAGTGGATGTTGGTCGCTAATCATGACTGTGGAGCCACAGTTTCTCGTTTACTCGCACACGATCCGCTTGCTTAAAATTGTGATATCTTCTCTTCTCACCGTAAGAAACCTACGCTTCAAAGTATACAATAAACATGACTACGCCAGCACTTTCTGATTACCAGTTTAAAGGAGGCCGATGAGTGTTTAAGAGGAGCGTTTTTATAAGCATAACAATGAAGCAAGCTTGATTACTACGTGGAAAGCTTAACGGGACATCGACATGATAAAGTCCAAACTGAAAGCCAAGAACTGCAACCGTGGACAGCAGTACACCGGCAGCATTTTCGTCTACGGTCTCTTGCATCATTGTATTTAGTTTTTAATTTTTTTTGTAACCGTCGAAATACGGTTTCAGGGGAGGAAACAGTAGTTATTGTGTAAAGTTATTAATAAAGTGTGCTTTTTACGTAGATTCAAAAAATCTTTCCTTTAATATTTTTTTTTTCGTTTTTTGTTAGATGGAAGGGATACCAAGCAACTGAACTACAGAGGAGCAAACATTCAGCTTTTGAACAAAGAGATGTCTGAATTCGTAGTAACCAATCAAAGCATAGAGTACACTGTCAAAGAACTTTTTATGGGTATGAAAATTGCTTTATGTAGTTCAACTTTGAAATGAAAGACAGTCCTTGAATTTTGGCTTAAAATACCTAAATAAATCAACAATGCCTATTTAAAATCATCTTGGTCTTTTCTCTAAGAGCTATAGTTAACTCAAATGATACCTTTGACCGTCGATTATTTCCTCTTAGAATAGGTTGTGGATGTGATTTAAATGATAGCTAAGGACCCGTCTACACTACGCCGGAGAAATTTGAAAACGCAGCTTTAATTCTACTGCTGGGTCTACCGTCCACACTAATCCGTCACGAAAACGGAGCTTTTCGAAAACTGATGTAGTCACGATTGTCATGTGATTTCCCCCTGCCCGAGTTTTCCTCAAACACAAATCCAAAATGACCGGTGATTGTTGCGGCGTTTTTAAATTCCTCCGGCGTAGTGTGGACAGAAAACGTTTAATGCGTTTTCAGAGTGAAACCTCTGCTTTCGAGTTCCCCCAGCGTAGTGTGGACGGGGGCTTTTGGGTCACAATTTTAACAGTCAGCTGAGTAACGCCACGTTTTTAAGATCACAAATATGAAGATATTTACTGATAGCTGAAAAATATAATGGGCTGAAAAAGTTTAAACTGATAGCAGAGAAATCGCCGTACATTTAGTTGTTAACTGGATTATCTCCCGTCCAGGTAAAGGATTGTATATAGTCTAAATGTTAAAAGGAAAATGACTCAGGAAAACTTTGGTGACATAAAAGAAGCTCAGTCACGGTACATTGAGTTTCCTCAAAATTACCTTAAATGGAAGAAAACCTGAAAATAGTAGTTTACTTAGATGGAAAAATACCAAAGAGATAATAATGTATCATAAAGGAACAAGGATGGCTAAGGATGGAGAAGATTAACACCGATTGAAATAGACGAATTAACTTGATGCGCAAAACGTGACGTAGCTCCTTTCAAAGCCAGTTAAACGCTTAAAGACTTAAATGATCGTAATTGACGGTTACCATGGTTTCTTGTCAGGTTGCTTTGACGTGCTGACCGTCAAGTTCGCGGCAAACAGAAGAGTTGGCTATTACGTCATACGGATTTACTTCCCTTGTACCCTGTGCACGGTGGTGTCATGGATGGCCTTTTGGATGGACTGCAGAAACGTCGGGGACCGGGGCACAGTGGGTATCACCTCCCTCCTTACTCAGCTGTTCCTGGTCGGAAACATCAACGAGGCCATGCCACATGTCACCTACGTGAAAGCCGCTGACCTGTTCTTGATTGTGTCGTTTGCGTTTACTTTTTTCGCGCTTTTGGAAAGTGTCATCGTTTACAAGGCAGCTGCCTCTGGAAGACAAACCTCTAGGAAAGTTACTTCAAAGAAAGAAAAGGTAAAATTTATTTTGAAACCAATGTTATAAACAGACAGACAGACAGATAGGCAGGCAGGCAGGCAGGCAGGCAGGCAGTCCGATATACCCACGTTTCTCTCATGTTCGTCCTCTCATTCTCGCTCATCTAAGAAACTATTTATAACAGTAGGGAGAGATATCAATCAGGGAATTATCATCAGTGAACTTATGTGGAAATCCACCAGAAGTTCGAGTAACAAGTGGGCAAAAACTTTGTACCAAGATTATTTATTTACATTGCATTGCAAACTTCTATGCCACTGTTTTAAATATGTTCTCAAAAGAAATCATTTCTAACAACACCAAATGTCGAAAGCAAATCATTGAAGTTCGTATAAAACACTTGAAAGTACTGGTGAAATGGAACTGATGAGGAAATTTTACCTGTGTTTGCACAATGTCTCTGAACTTTGAAATTTATTTCCCCGACTTCCCATGGGTAACTGTTTTTGGTGTTATTTCAGGCAAATATTTATATTTTTAACTTTTAGAAAATGCAAAAAGGACCGTATTATTCTGGTACAAGGTCTTTGTCCACTAAAAATTGAACTTGCTCGATTTCCTATCGGATATTCTTTTCTGCAAAAAATGCCTAAACATGCGTAGCAAAGCTATGTAATAATATAACAACGTCTGGCTGTTTTGGACATGGAACCATCAATGTCGTGAGAGTGTATAGTTCACTGTTGAAGTTTGTGCTTGTGGTAATATATCAAACACGAAAGACAGCATTTGACCACATTTCCAAACACCGAGAAGAGAGTTGAAAATACGACGCGCAGCGAAGTATTTTGGACAAACTTTGTCTTGAGAGTTTGCTATACCCTCTCAGTTGATCTCAATCTTAGCAAAGAGTGCGCCAGGTGCGTGATCATTACCGTCAAGTCAATGAAATATCTCTGACGCGTTTACGTTTGTAACAAAACATTGCAGGGAAACAAATCCAGGGGGGAAAGCTACGAGATGGCTCAAGAACCAAACGCGTGTGCGGATGGGGTCAGGGCAAACGAAGTTCAGGATGAAATTTCAACGCTGCAAAGGCTTCCTCGAGTAAAGGTTGTCGCAAGTTTGACTGAAAACAAGACAAGAATGGACACTGTTTGGATAGATAGAATAGCTAGAG
The DNA here is from genome assembly GCF_964199315.1 of Orbicella franksi. Lineage (NCBI taxonomy): Eukaryota > Metazoa > Cnidaria > Anthozoa > Scleractinia > Merulinidae > Orbicella > Orbicella franksi. The sequence continues at coordinate 19,613,283 of NC_138158.1, forward strand.
TGCTATTCCCTTTAGGATACACGATATTTACTGTTAGTTATTTCGTGAGCTATATGACCTAATAATGCTTCACCACTTAGGCTCGATTATGTATGTATAAATGGATAAATGGATACCGGCGAGCTTAATGCTGGGGGGGGGGGGTAACCCTGCGATGGACTAGCATCCCATCCAGGGGGGAGTAGAAATACTCCTAGTCGCTTCATGCTACTGTAACCGGGATAAACTCCGGCCTGAAGGGCCACTGGGCTCGTATGTGGCTCGATTGCCAGCCGCTGTTCGCTGGTCTCTTCTCGAGGAATAACATAGACCAGAAGCGAAAGGGCGAGAAGTTGGGCCTATTCGCCACTCTGCCATGTATTGTATTGTTGTATCTCACAGTTACTGCTGATCGACTTAGAGGGCCATATTCTTTTCAAGGTCGCACTATAGTCACGGATCCTCGTTTTTTCCCCTGATTCTGCCCGCACACCTCGCGCTTGGGCTGTAAAACCGGAAGGGAAAAAACACGGTCCGTAACTTACGATAGCGAATTCGGTTAATAATAACTACTTAATAACCGAGAGTGAGGTCGTTACGGGAAAATCTCAAACTGAGGCCTTGCCGTATTGACCGAGCGATAGCGAGGTCAATACGGTAGGCCGAGGTTTGGGATTTTCCCGTAACAACCGAACGGTCGAGGTTATTAAGTTGTTTATTATATGGCTCATCAATAAAGAGAAAAATCATTCGAGCGGAAGTCGTCAATTTACATCCGGCGATGCGCGCGTTTACCGATTCATTCATCGTCTCAAACCTAGGGCAAAACTACACAGTCAGTGAATTTCACCACTGTATTACGTATTCCGTTAAAAACACTCATTTCTTTACGGAAAAGTCAGTCACAGCCTCAAAAACGTATTTTAGTATCGTGGTACCACAAGTTGATGGGGACGTTTTTCCGACTTTTGGGGCGAAACGTCAACGCATATAGAAAAGAGAGCAAGTGCTTCAAAATTGTCCAAACCAACCGTCTTTCGGTGAAAGAAGATACTAATGCTTCAGAATGCACTGCTCAAAATAAGCTTAACTCGATTTTCGCATTCGCTTTCGACAACATATCTTCGCCTTCTTCATTCTGGGATTTATGGATGAACATTTCAAGCCTTGTGAACGTCTGCAGTTATCAGAAACACTGCTACCGACAGAAACCGCTCGATTGTTTACATCTGATGATCCTGGAAGTTGATTTACACTTGCTTGTGTCAAAGCGAGGGAATCTATTTGACGAGAACTTTGACGGACTTCAATACTTCGGTAATTGCTGTGACTAAGATGATAACTTATAAGTTTCTTTGTGGTGTTCTGCTCAGGATGCATGGCAGATCTGCCGATGGTGTTTTTTACTTAGCGATTTTAGCTTTACTTAAGACTAGGCAAACTTTGATTGTTTTTCACTAGTGCCCGCCAAGGTTACCGACTGGTAAGTCATCTATATAAATTTTATTAAAGAAATATCTCTACACTTTTAGCTACTGATATTCTCGTACTGATTTTAATCGGCTTTCATCGCTTCAATGCGCTTGAATTTTCAGAACCGGGCTCTTCCTAATTTGCATAATCCGTAATCGCCCCGTGGGCATTACGGGAGAATAATGCCCTACAATTCAGTGACAATTAACCAATCAGAGCGCGCGTTATATCGGCCACAAGCCAAAGCCATATAATAAGAGGTATTTACAACTTGGAGACATTGTAAAATAACAAAGGTCCCGTTCGCACTACTCCGGAGAAATTGAAAACGTAGCTTTAGTTCTACGGTTCGGCGATTCGTCCGTACTAATCCGTCACCAAAACGGATCTTTTCGAAAACGCTCTTCAAACTTACCGTATTTATTCGATTAAGCGCCCAGGGCGCTTATTTCATTTTTGGACTTTCAGGGTGGGCGCTTATTGGAGGTGGGCGCTTATTCGGGGCTGGGCGCTCATTAAATTTTCACCATTTTCAGTAAGTAAGAAGTTTATTTTGTAACAAAACAATAAATAACCGGAGGAATTTGAAAACGCTGAGGTTTTATTGTGGACGGAAAACATTTTGAAAAAAGAGCTTTTCAAAAACGAAGACATAACAATAATCACGTGATTTCCCTGACCGAGTTTTCCTCAAACACAAATCCAAAATGACCGGTGATTGTTGCGTTTTTCAATTTCTCCGACGTAGTGTGGACGAAAAACATTTGATGCGTTCCTGAGTGGAAACGCCGTTTTCAAATTTCTTAAATAAAATTGAAGAAACGTAAATTTTAGAAGTGCAAAAACCATAAATACGTAAACAATAATAATACTTTTAGAAGCTCTCTGTGCAAGTTTTTATCATTAATTCTCCTTAATGCTAGTAGTAGGGCAAAATATGTAATATTCTAAGGCGCTTTACAGCTTGGAGAAATAAAATAACTAAATAAAGTTTAAGCATACATTTACGAAAATGTAGTTTAGGCTGTTGAATTATCAAAAGAAAAATATCCAAATCGAAAAGAATATTTGCCTGAACTTAGAAATAATGATGTGACAGGTATAATTTTAACCGCACTCGTGAAATAACCAACCCGTATTGACCGCTTATAAATCGTCACAACCGGCCTCCCAATTTAGGAACAAAGAACCAAAGAAATGCCTGTGCACAGAAACCAAGAACCCAAGGAACAAATTACAGGAACAGGCGAATATTTTATGGCCAGCCAATTTGCAATTATTTTTTGGGAAGAACGGCCATATTTCTCTTGTGTGCCGCAAACGGCACACATATTTAAGAGATGACAGGTTCCATATGAGAGCCGTACGCGTCGAAGTGATAGGGCCGAAAAAAAGGGTACGGCCCTGCTAGAAATGTCATGGGCGCATCTGGTTCCACTCCCTGCACACGGTAGCTGTGCCCGCGTAGCGAGCGGATCCGAAGTCAAAACGGAGCTGTCCTGTGGAAACGGCACGATAATAGTCTCTTTTATTCGTAGCAAACAAAAATAAAGACAATGCCAAGTTGCTCTGCATGACCTCTTGTAATACCTAAATCGAGAACTCTGGTTTTGATTTGACGAGGACAACATATTTTGATTAAAATAGCACAGCTATTTTCCTACCTAGTGCTAGCGATACTGGACGAGCGACAAGAGTTTCTGAATGCCGGCGACCCATTTTTGGTGCCAAATTAAAACCTTGGAGACACAGAATGTTTCATATTTTCCACTTTCTACAAACTGATATGGTTTTTGGAATTATAAATCCCTTTTCGTGAATGTTCAATGCCGTCTCCAGTGAGAAAAGTTGCCCGCCTTCAGTGCCTTTCCCGTTAACATACATTGACTTCAGGCTCCATCATTGTACGCAGAACAGCTTTTCTCGCCTGCTGAATCCCCTATCGGTCAATTCAAATTTCATGCGCGCCAGCCGTATGCAAGGCTAGAAAAACAAAATGAAAACAAAATGGTCATATGACAAAATTCTCTTGACTGAGTGGGAGAGTTGGAGGAGAAAATAATTGGCTCTCGGTCAGGACGCCCGAAATTGGCTGCGCTCACGGTCCGTACGTCCTGGCCTCGAGCCAAATATTTTCCCGTCCAACCGTTCCACTCAGTCAATAAGTATAGTTATAGCAACGCTAATTAAAAGTAACATCCAGGTTGATTCTCATTACAATATCATTCTTATTTTTCATTTGAATACACTGGAGCGTTTGATACATAATTGACAATTGTGCAGCTGTCGTGTTTGGTTCTCCAAATTTAATGCATTTTGCATTTCTCTAAAGTTCAAAATTTCTCGTATTTCTCTCTTGTCTAAGTTACAAGCGCTTCTCTTCCCGACACCCATTGCTGCGTACTCGCTGCGGGACCTTCTACTCATGGAGATATTTTCATTCTTCCAACCTCCTTCAAAGTCACAATCAAAATTTGATAAAAATAGTATTTGCTATATCCTTTTCTTAATCCTTTTTTTTTTTCTATTCTTGTGATTGAACTGCCGGCCTGCTGAGAGCCGTTGAGTCTATCGATGAAGCGAAAGAGAATGTTTTTTTTTTTTGGCGTGAAGTTGTCTTGGTTACGAATCTGCGATGCAAATCATACAAAGAGAGCGTGCTAATGTTGGTAATTATTCATCGCAAGTTCAGTTTGCTGTCACCTTCGCTGGCTTCTGCTCCGTTCATGATTGCAAGGAGCGGTTCATTCAAAATTTGGTGAAACAAGCTGATAAAACAGTACATAATTACGTTAAGACAAGGGAAGATATGCTCTACAGCCATATATCGATTATTGGAAGAAGTAACGGTATATCTGACCTCAACAGAGTCCACTTGATGCAAACGCAAATTGCACGTGTTAGAGCTGAAGGCTCATTCATCCTCGAAGCTGGTTAGCAAATGGTTATTTCGACTTCATGGGATGTTTCTGAGGTTAGTGTAGTTATAGAAACCATCGATAAAATATCTCTAACCTCATTTTTGCCTAGTGTGCTTACATTTTATAAAGCATGTCGCGAGAGCAGTGGCGATGCAGTTCTGTTTCTTCGAAGCTTACAGAAAGATGTATGAATCAGTTAATCGTGCATTTACGAGTAAAGCGCTTTATTTTTTTCTTAGTGTATACGGCTAACTAGTTTTTCGCCAGTGAAATGGAATATAAGCTACTGCTTATCAGTTGTTCTTCGTTCTTAATCATTCTAAATGTTTGCTCTAACTTCTGTTGCGCTAAACGATTTTGAAATGTTTTTAGGCTGTAAGTTTGGTAAGAACATTTTTCATTTTACAGGTTTTGTAAACCACCTCAAAGGATCAAGTTGATGTCACCTCACTGATGTCGTTAATCATTTGTGTGACGTTCAACAATGACAACTTTAAAGGTAAGCATAACTTGTAGTTTTTTATTAGATCAGCATCAAAATCATCTTAAGGTCATCTGACAACCGTATTTAGCCTATTTTTGAGGATCAAAATAAAACGCTGCTTTTTTTCGGACAGATTTAATATTTATTTTCTGATTGTTTTTTTTTTTTCGCAAGGTGACTGAAGCCTGTAAATATTCTGAAATTTGGCGAAAGTATTTCGTGTCTCAAACAACCAGGCATGACTCCTGCACAGTACGGACTTTTTAGTGGAGTTAGATGGTAAGTGTTGAAAGTTATTTTATCTGTTGAACTTACTTGCAATTGGGGAGCAACTAAATATATCTAGAGAAACAAGCCAATAAACAGGCTTTCAATTGATAAATATCTTAATAATAATTTCACAATGTTAGGGTAGGAAAGGGTAATTCTACAGTTTCGTAAATAACGTTTTGAAGATGGTTTAGTCTGAAATTTGCAAGATTTTAACAGAGAACCTTGAGATCACACATCATAAAGCACTTGCCCTTGATATTTTAACACTGAACGGTCGCAAAGTTGAGTCAGTGAAGAGCAAGTCAGTGTCCCAAAACAGGAAGGTGGAGGGTGATTGGTTAAAGGTACACACACCTGCTTGGAATTCCCGTTTGATCTTTGAATACATGATAAACTGAAAAATCCACTACAACTGGTAGAACTGAACCCTTTTAAAAGAAATTCTAAAACTTGTTTGTACCTCTAATAAAGCAACGATAGAAAAAAGACTTCCCTCTTTCAAGCTGCAATTAGAAAGCTACACATATCATAATTTTTTGTGGCAGATCGATTCTACGTTTTATTACAACATTTTTTTAAGATGATTTTAAACTAATTGCTCTTCAAAGTTTCATCTAGCAATCTTCTTTGATTCAGGACAACTCCAAACTCGTACAGTCTACAAATATATGTCACGCTAAAATATAATAAGGGTAATTACTCACGCAGAAAAGTAAAACCAAAGAACTACTTGTGAGCTCGTTTTCCTAATCATTGTCATTATTCCCACAGTTCCATGGTGCAGTGATTTTTGTTTAGCTACTGTGATGAGAAGGACACTGATGTACCGATAGTAAGGTAATATTTTTTTGAGTTCAAGTGAATATGTCAACGATCAAAAGAGATTTAAAATTTTTTCAGGGCGGTTGAATAGTAACATTGATACTAGCGTAGAAGACGGAAAATTTAATGGTTCAAGCTTTGTCTTAGAAAATCGTTGCTAAGTTCAATTTGCTAAATGTAAAGGGAACATGTCAAGAATGAATTCTCTTTGGGGAGAGAGGGGAGGGGCGTTGTACAAACGTACCTTTACCTGAAATTCGTTTGACTCGAAAGAATGTCTGCATCGAAACAGTCTCAAATTTTATTTTGCTTACAAAAGGCTTTGAATTCGGTTAACAGTGTCAAAAAGCTAAAAAAATGTTATTACGTTTTTATATATTTTATAATTTTTTATTTTGGTAGACTGTAGCTTTTTTACCAGTTTTCAAGATAATAATGAATTTTTATAATGAATTAAGTTTTAGTCAAAGTTTCAGGCCGAAAGGTCTTCAAGTTTTGTACATTTTCCAAATATAACCAACGCTAAAATTTAATGTAGTCAAGCAGTCAGAAAGATAAGAAAAACCAAATACCTGCTAGTGAAGTTTGTAATTGTCTAAATTTGTTCACTATTCTTGCAGTTCCATGGTGCAGTAGCTGATGACCGTGATGAAAAGAATGCTGACGTGGCAAGGGTAAGCTAATTTGGAACCCTGTTAGCTTTTTGTATTGACATGAAATATTTTTATCAGAAGGGTTAACTATCAATAGGTTGCACTGCTTTGAAGCGTAAAGGATTGAATGATTTTAAGACGAGTGCTCTGCCGAAAAATGTTGAATTTTTTTCGTGAAGGCCAATATGCTAAAATTAATTGTCAAGGGGGGATCGATTGTACAAACTTACCTTTAAATCGGAGAAAGGCTAATTTTTGTTTCATTTTCTTTTTCTATGATTAAGTTTACCAAAAACCCTCTCATACATGTACGTGTTTTTTTAGCGGAGCTCCGGCGGCCCCAAGGGCCGCCAAGCGAAGCCCCATACTCATATAGGAAAGAAAAGGAAACCCATGGGTTGATTTTCTCATAGTTATCATGGCTAGCGGTATTGCTCGTGGGCGCGTACGCACGACGACGACGACGACGGCGGCGGCGGCGGAGTTGCCCAAGATGGCGGCCAGACATGCAGCCTTGGTTTACTGTGTACTTCGGTACTTCTTTGATATTTGACATCCGTTTTCATTATTTATCGTGATAATTGAAACTCAAAACAGAAGGCCAAACAATATAAAGAAAACCTCACCGCAAAGTCACAAAACTCAAATCAAAATTCTACCTTATCCTGGGTTAGCTTAATCGGGTTATGAACAACCCGGTCCAGGAGCTATGCTTTTAAGCTGGCCTAAATCTCTATATTACCTTGGATCTCTGCCCTCATCCTCCTCCCCCCCCCCCCCCCCCTCGCGCTTGTGAGCTGGATGACCTCGAATGACCTTCTGTGCGACGTATTCACAATAGCCGTCATGCTAATTTTTATACTCAAATGCAAAGTAATCATGGCGTGATTTTTGACTGGACAAAAAACTTAACACGAAAGGAGTAGTTTCAAATGGATTTTCTCGAGTGTTAGGGTTCATTTGCCTGCCAGTCAAGAGGCGAGACGTGAATAGATGTTTCTTTGTTTTCGTTTCGAACCATGGCAAAGGATTCTTCGTAGCTTAACTGACCTTGGATGACCTTGAATAGGATAGCCGCCATGATGGTGTTTTACATTATAATGCAAAACATCATGGCGTCATTTTCCCGCCAAAAAACAAACAAACAATTGTTGACCGTTGAATTCTCCCTAGACGCGAATAGAACTTTCTGTTGTGAAAAATAATTTTCTGCTTGTAAATCCTCATGTGTGTTAAGTCCCTTCTCCGCATTTTACTTAATAAGATTCCAGATCATTTTTTCCTCTAGTCTGTGTTAAATATTACAACATGGCACCTATTGTGAATACGTCTCACATGTAATCATGAGAACAAACTGCGGAAATATTTTCCACATGCAACTTCAATCATGTCTTTTTTGGTCATTTTTTCCTGATCACCTCTTTATAGCTGTATATAAAAGGAGTCTTAAAATAATTTTTGTTGAATCCCACCATTCGAAAGTTAAAAAATGCGATAACTGGGATGTATTTCTTAATTTTTTCCTTAGAGTGGCTCCTTACATCGTATCTTCATGGCTTCTGCTCAATGCTCAAGAATACTCATAGCTCCGTCTCTTGGACAACATGGACAGATTACTAAGGCTGTGGGAATGAAGTGGACACTGGATCAATCCTGTTTGGACACTGGATCATGCCATTACTCTCTGCTTTGTTAGGTAAAGAACAGTAATCAATAACGACGTAGATACAAAAAAGGCAGCCTATTATTTTCTGGAGTAATCAAAATAAAACGATGACTAAATAATCGAGCGGACGTCAATTGGCGAGTAAATCTTCAACGGATGGAATAATTGTCTTGACCTTACCTCAAATTATCGTCATCAGTAGTAAGAAATATACTGGAATAAGAAATGAGAATTGATATTTCTAGCTTGGAACAGCAGGGCTTTAAGAAACACGCACCCAAGTTATTTGGGAAACCGGGAGCCAACATCGATTTCACGTCTCGTTGATCAATTTTTTAAATGAATTTCGCTGTTCAAATTTCACAGCAGTGAGTTAGAATTGTTTGAAATTTCGCTGTCATTAAATTATACGTTACTTCTTGCTTACAGCCTTATTCAAATGACAATAAATTACGCCTTCGATAATTCACGAAATATTCTCAAAGGAGTTTAAAGATATCGGCATGTTGTCAACTAAAGATTGACTGACAGAAAGCGAAATCGTGTATTGACTAAAATCTTTAATTTTATCTTGCATTAAATTACTGTTTGGTTTCCTTCAATAACACGGGTGCGCATTTAATGTCTTATAAAATCGATAGGTTATCTTTTTTTCAAATAATCTTGGCTAGACTGATTTTAGAAAACGCAACAAAGTCAAATATTAAAATTTTATTTTGACACTTGAATTCTAAATTTTTGCCTCACAATTTAACACGATTTTGAATATTTCATTGCCTTTCATGGGAGTTAATCTATTCCATGCTTGATCAGAAAATTATTTGTAAGCGTTTAACTCGTTACTTTAAACAATATTCGGTATTACACTTATTTTCAAATTTTTATCAGCCTTTTGTATCTACAAAATAGGTAGTCTTGTTTGCAAAACAGCACAACTTGTTTTCTCGAATTCGTAGTCAAAGTTTTGACTTTGTGTTTTGTCATGATAATAATTTCGCGTTAATGTTCAAAATTATTTGGGTAAAATTAAGTTTTATTTTCATACTTAGTTGTAAACAATTTTTTCTTAGTGGCGTATTTAGTTTGTCTATCTTTTGTAGTAATTATGCTCATGTTATCCATAGAGATAAGATATAACTCGTAATTCATACTAAACTTGTATATCAGTTTAATAAGTTGAGAAAATGAAATAAAAGCACTTGAAATCAATAAATAAGTCTTCCTTTATTGAACTGAAGAATGAAAAAGAAATGCGCTTTTTAAAAGGGGCCTGGAAACTAGTCGAAATGTAGGCTATTTTTTGACTATGTAGCGTTGCCAGACTTAGTTTTTTTTGTATTCATTTCTCAGGTTCCTGATAAATAATGGTAATTGAACTGAGTGGAGTGCAGTTTGGTCTGAAATCATACGCGTGATTTCAAAGTCGAACGAGCGCGCAGCGCGAGTTCGATTTGAAATCACAAGTATGATTTCAGACCAAAATTGCACTCCACTCAGTTCAATTGCCACTTTATTAGATCCATTTTGAAATCGCACAATTTTATCGCCTTAATTTTTAGATTTTTGGTGTATTGCTCTAGTAGCCGGTTTGTTAAAAAAGAAAAAAGCGGAACCGGAAACGCCTTTACGTCCATTTAGTATGCGAAATGATGTCATGTGACGAAAACTCATCCGAGCATGACAAAGAAACAAGCGGTTTTGAAGTCAGAACGAAAATAGTCTACCTCAGGTATAAAAGTTCAATTCTCGTCGCCTGAATCAATGATGGAAGGTCTTTCTTTCTTCTGTGGTTGAGGCTGAGACTTTTCATTGTCTTTGGAGAAGGAATTTGAAGGTGCATCCTGCGTAATTCTGCGATGGATTTCTTTTGAGTTGTGAAACTCGAGTGCACGATGCCCAGTGGATGGTACGTTTTTTTTTCTTTCATACCGTTTAATGGAATAATTTTAAGGGAGTCCAGCTCGTTATCATCTCCGTTTCTTTTTGTGACCTCGGCGAAGGACTCAATACTCAGGACCTTGTCAAGTTCTTGCGGCGCCATTTGTTTCAAGATATTTCCAAGATGGCGGGACTAGCACCAGCTTCATAAGACGTTCATTCATTCATTGTTGTGTGGAGCGGGGCGTATTTTGACTATGTTTATTCACAGCCACAGAGTTTAGCTCTTTTGTTGCTTCGTTTTAAACTACCGGAAACCTGGAAACATCTAACTTCTTGAGATGGCCCTAAATTTGTTGTTGTGTGGTTTTCGTTAGTTTATGTTTTACTGGACTTGGTATCATACGGATTTTGAGCAGATGTTGAAGAAAAATCGCCAAAATATTCGTCAAAATGGACACTGAAAGTTGGAAACTTCCATTAAAGTAGGTGTTCAGCCTGAAGGAGCTCATAATCGTCATTTAGAAACTGTAATTAATTACATTCGTCAATTTTTTTGGAAAAAAAAAAACAACAGTAACAACAAAGTTTTGGCAATAGTAGTTGCTAAATTCTCCACACAACGGCTTTTTGCCTCTCATTTTCCTGAAATTTTATTGTTTACTTTAAACTAATATTGAAATCTGATTGGTTGTTTTGTTTTACTGTGCCATTCTCAATGGCTGAGAAAAAGATGCGATTTAGAGCAAAAAATAGTGCGATTCGTGAATAAATCGCACCATTAAGAGCCAATCAGATTGCAAGGATAACCAGTGATTTCAAAATGGATTTAATAAAAAGCGCAATCCTTTTTTCCGCCAAAATACTTTGACCCTTGAACATTTGGGTCAATTTTTAATCGAAATTAATGAATTTCTCTATGCAATTTTTTCCATTCCATCAGTTTCCAACAAGCTTGCTCGTTCTTTATTAAATATATTTGTAACGTTTCAGCATCGAAAGTTCGATCGACGAGAGCTTGTGACATCTTCAGTGGTAATAACTGACAAAGATCCTTCGCTCCTGCAAGAAAAGAAAACAGCATTAAAAACATCGAAATCGCTAAAGCTTGGTTTTCACTAGCGACGCAAGCATAAGCGCAAACACAAGCGCAAACACGATATTTCTTATTTCAACGTAAAAACGACTTCGACGAAGGCATAAGCACAAGCGAGAGGGTCAATTTTTGTTTTCTTTTTCTTGTGCAATTTCTTTTTCTTCTGCAATTTAAGAGCCGTGGTCGAAAGTCTTTCGCAAGATCACGGGATATATAAAAAATGAAAAAAGCGTCCGGGCGATTTTTAACATTAAAGAGCTTAACTAAATCACGACGGCAACGGCAACGAGAACGCAACCAAACAAAAGGTTTAATGAGAACAATGGCTGTGCACGTGCGTTATAAATCTGTGTTCATTTCTTAGCCGTCCTCTGCAATGTAAAACAAAACGTGAAATGACATAGTTCTGCGTATTTTGGAGAACATGAACGACGGCGGCTAATTTTTCGTGTTTTAATTTGAAATTGAACGCTGACATTCGTATTTTAATTTGGAATTGAACGCTTACATTACACATTTAACTTAAGCAATTTCAGGGACTGAAAGGCGCATTGAGCAGATCTAGACAATTGAGAAATTGCGTCATTGCTTAAGCCCTAATTAGAACTCTTTTCGTATTTTCCGGCTTCTTGCATAAAGTAAATTTTCGTTCTCCTATCAACCACATGTACTTCAGAAATCACGGACTATAATTTTGTCAAAGCACAATGATGGCATTTTTGTAGGCCATACGGTTACACGAAAGTTGGCAGAATTACTGATACTCAAAATTCACAGAAGATATCAAAATTTACGCAGAAAATGTCGAATTCATTATTGAACATCGAATTTTTTATTTGTCCCGACCGTTTTATTCTGGACCGGACGCACGAGTTATCTACTTCTATCTGATTGGTTTATAAACAATGGAATTAGGTGGGCAGCATCATAGCTTGCACATGCGCCCAACTGTGAAACTACCCCTTTAACTTAGCTGTTCTATCTCTCTATACAAATGTTTTTTCGATTTCATCGAGATGCCACTCAAACCATTTTGACCGATTTCGAAATTTTGTTTATCTTCGTCATAGCAACGTGATTAATTGCTTTAAAACAAATGATACCAAGGGCTCTCATTATTATCATACAGATCTGCATAATTATAACATGACCACAAACGTACGGGGCACCAAAAAAATGCATTAAAGCTCCTTAATTCGCAAATTAATAAGTTCAGCGCGCCATTGATTTCAGTTTTATTTTCATGCAGATCAGATTAAAAAAAAAGTAACGTTGATCCCACAGCAAATGTATTGAAGCACGTAAAATGGGAAACTAATAATTTTAGTGGCTGTTGGTGCCATTATTTTCATACAGATCTGATTTTTGTGATAACTTATACAGCCCCCTTAAAATGCATTGAAGCACCTCAAATACTTCAAATCGGAAAGTAATATTTTCAGTGGCTTTTGATCTATTCCCAGCTTATGTTATGTGCATCGACGAGCCTGCTAACAATGTTGCCTAGCTTACTCATAATGTTTCGTCCTAATGATACTTTTTTTACATTTTATTGGGTAACTTCGTAGAGTCGGTACATTTTAGCATCCCATTGTTGTTTTCAAATGATGTTTCATTGATTTAGGTGATTTTCTGAAGTCATCCTAAAACAATGAGATCTAGGATTTCAGATTTAATCATGATTAAAGAATTAAAGTTAACTCTGTTACTTTCTAAAACATCACTCCGATCCTGTGAAATGTCTCCTAGGAATTTTAAAAAAGGTAGTGACTGGTTCGTCAGCGCCGATTTACACGGTGCGACAAGCTTACGACAGGCCTACGATATGAATTGTTTCGTGCAAATCAAACCTACATCTCGCTTACGACTGTTGAGTACGTAAAAAAAGAATGTCGTAGGATTTTAAAACATGTTTCAAAAAGGCGGCGACAATCGTAACCGAAATCGATAGAAAATGACATATTTTGTGACAAATTTATACTGAGTAGGGGACGAAGGTGAAGTTTTCTTGCTTCAAAATGGCGGACGAAGTTGTTGTTGACTAACTCACATGAAGTCGTTTCTCGAAAAGTACTGAACGGATTGAAGCGAAAAACAGCTCGTTAGAAAGTTTTTGCAAAGTGCAGGACAGCTAAAATGTTTGTTTACCGTTTGTTTGAACTTTCGCTCCGAAAATCCCGGTGCAAACTTTCGCATATTTCATTTTGTAAGTGAAAATGTCGTGCGCGTGTAAATGGTCCTAAGTCATGTCGTAGGCCTGTCGTAAGCTTGTCGCATGCGACAAAGTCGTACCGTGTACATTGGCCCTTAGAGATCGCACGTTTCCAGAAAAATACAGTACCACTCTCGTTTCTCAATTTGTCTTCGAGTGTGCAAACACAGCATCTTGAAAGCCTTACGTGAAAAATGAAGATAAAATTGGTTACAAACACTACTCTCTCAATCAACTCTCCAGGCAATTGACGTCACTGTAAGTAACGTCACCGATCTTTCCGCTATGTGATTCCAGAGTTTCCAGCACAGTGAAACTGACATTTTAATTTCTACACGCAACATTACATTCCTTGGGAACCAATTTTTCAAAGCACGATTGATCCCGTTAAGCCTGGGCCTGGTGGGGAATCTTAAAAACGCCCGCACTTATTTCAGACTTTAGTTTTTTCCCCTACTTTCCTTACTTAAGGTGGCTCCACAGGGTAATCATTTATCACGTTGTGCGCGCTAGTGGTATGTTTTGAATCGTGTTTTTGCATTCGTTTTTACACCCAGTCCTTTCAAACTTATTAAATGTAACTAGACGCTTTGCTGCGTGTACCCAGGCAGTCGTTATACTGAGAAGCACTAGCTATATTGCAATTGAGCTAAATGTTCTGCATTTGAAGTCGTACGAAATTCAATCGAATCGATATGCTTAAGCTATTCTGCCTTTGATTGCATTTCTTGGAATCGATTAATAGCTTATTACTCTTTTGCATGTCTTTAGGGCGTGAAATGAGTCAAGGTCTTTATATCAGCCCATAAACGTTTTATTCTATTTTTCCTTAGCCTTTGTCGCTGTTGTTGCTGTTGTTGTTGTTGTTTTGTTTTTTTTTGCGTTTCCCAAGCAAGCGAGACATTTTGAATTTCAGAGTTATGGCGGTGCGTCACAAAGAGCTACGAACGCGTTTGTCGAAAAACATATACTTAACTTGTGATTTTTAGCCCATTTAGAAGTTAAAGTATTAGGAAAAGTGCTTGTGTAAATGTTTGTTTGTTCAGTACAGATAATCAGTCGCCTAGATAGCCAAAGTAAGTTCCAGATGTTTACACTATTTTCCGGCCGCAATGTTGGTGTGCCGCGGAGGCGCACTAACATGGCGGCCCCATACTGGGCTCTGTAAATTTGTGCAAAATATTTCGACGAATATCTGAGGTTTGGGAAAACGCACAGACTTAAACATTGGATAATTTTCATCTTTTTTAATCTCCTATAACATCACAATTTCTTGATTTTATCCACTAAATGGTTTTTGAATAATTTTTTTATTGCATCAGGACTGCGTGACAGTGCAAGCCAAGAATTGTTTTGCTGGGGTCAACATACATTAGTTTCTTTTAGCTTAAATGCACAATAATTCGCTACATGGGTTTCATCCTTGTAAAGACACATAACTCTGTTACAAGAAAATAACGAGAGAATATCGTTTAGTTCGAGATTTTAACTTTATTATACTTTACGAAGTTTCTCAGAACGTTTTACTTAGGTGTACTCGCACAGATACATTCGTAAACAAATTCTCTAACCTTTCTGCTCTCGTTGCTCAGACGTTCTTGAGTTCGTGCTGGGATTCTACTTGGTTCACGATCACGTCTAAAAATACGATGACGCTTCTGAAGATGCTTTTTATCAAGTTGAAGAGTTGATAGCTCCTTTGGTATAGCGTGATTCTTAATCAATTCACTCAAAATGTTCGCTCGTAAATTGATCTCTCGTAAGGCTTGCAGACCGACCCGTTCCGAAAACGCTTAACGTCCTTTAGTGTTGGTCTACCTCGAACGGTAAGTTCGTTTGTATGTGATTTCATCGCCCTAGAAATCATGGAATCCGTGCAAACTTTTCATGACGACAACTTCTGTAAATTCAATGTGCTCTACGCATGCACAGGTGACGCATGCGCCTTAGAGATCAGACGGCGATTTGTGACTGAACGAGGAAGAAAAATAAAACGGAGCCGAAATGTAAACTCAGGCCTCACTGCCTGGGTAATAAGCAATGTTGATATGTTGAATTACTGTCATCTCTGTTAAAATCTTGGCTTTTAATATTGAATTATAAATGCCTAGTCTCAGCGAGTTTCTAGTCACTACGTGAGTTGAGGAGGGAATATATTACGGCCAGACTGCCCATAACCGAGCCTTCAAAGATTTTTCTTCTGTCCCTTTTACTGAAAACCAAAGTCTTTTCGAATTAGTTTATAGTCCACAGGACTCGGAAATATCGCCCGAGTTCCTGGAAATCGACTCAAAGTACGTCAAAATCACGCTTCGCGTAGCCCGGTCTCGGCGAATTTCTAGTCACAAAGTGGCTATATTTCGGCCAGACTTCTCATAACCAAGCGTTCAAAAATTTTTCCTTTATCCATTTCACAAAAAATCAAAGTCTTTGGCAATTTAGTTTAAAGTCCCTGGGACACGGAAAAATCGCCCAAGTTCCTGGAAATCGACCCAGAGTTGGTCAAAATCACGCTGCGCGTAGCCCGGTCTAGGCGACTTTAAGCACTGTCCAAATCGATAGACTTCCACAAGTCAAATACACATATGTAAGTATACCAGCGCCTAAAACGCGAGTGTGGCGCATCTCTAAACGCGCAAGAACTTACGAGAGAAAAGAATTTTGATATGGGCAGGAATCTCCAACCCAAACACTGCGCAAATCGATAGCTTTCCACAAGAGAAAAACACGTCTGTAAATTTAGGGTAGGGTTAAAAGTAGAATCTTTAAAAAGTTAGATAAGCATTGGCTGAGATCCCCGGACCTAAAACGCGAGTGTGGCGCATCTCTAAACAGGCGAAAACTTCCGAAAGAAAAGAAAGTTGATAGTGGCGAGAATCTCTCACCTAAGCACTGTCCAAATCGAACGACTTCAACAAGTTAAATACACGTGTAGATTTGGGGCAAGGCTAAAAGTAGCATTTTCAAAAAATTAGGTAACCATTGATTGGGATCCCTGCAACTAAAACGCGAGTGTGCCGCAACTCTAAACGCGCCAGAACTTACGAGAGAAAAGAAAGTTGATAGTGGCGAGAATCTCTCACCCAAGCACTGTCCAATTCGATAGACTTCCACAAGTCAAATACACGTGTGTAGATTTGGGGGAGGGCTAAAAGCAGCATCTTTAAAAGGTTAGGTAAGCATTGGTTGGGATCCCTGCACCTAAAACGCGAGTGTGGCGCATCTCTAAACGTGCGAGAATTTACCAGAGAAAAGAAAGTTGATATGGGCAAAAAATCCCCCACCCAAGCACTGTCCAAATCGATAGACTTCCACAAGTGAAATACACGTGTGTAGATTTGGGGCAAAGCTAAAAGTAGCACCTTTAAAAAGTTAGGTAAGCATTGGTTGGGATCCTTGCAGCTAAAACTCGAGTGTGGCGCATCTCTAAACGCGCGAGAACTTACGAGAGAAAGGAGAGTTGATATGGGCGTGAATCTCTCACCCAAGCACTGTCCAAATCGATAGACTTCTACAAGTCAAATACACGTGTATAAATTTAGGGCAAGGCTAAAAGTAGCAGCTTTAAAAAGTTAGGTAAGCAAGGATTGGGATCCTTGCACCTAAAACTCGAGTGTGGCGCATATCTAAACGCCCTAAAACTTACGAGAGAAAGGAAAGTTGATATAGGCGTGAATCTCTCACCCAAGCACTGTCCAAATCGATAGAATTCCACAAGTGAAATACACGTGCGTAGATTTAAGGCAAGGCTAGAAGTAGCAGCTTTAAAAAGTTAGGTAAGCATTGGTTGGGATCCTTGCACCTAAAACTCGAGTGTGGCACATCTCTAAACGCGCGAGAACTTAAGGGAGAAAGGAAAGTTGATATGGGGGTGAATCTCTCACCCAAGCACTATCCAAATCGATAGAATTCCACAAGTCAAATACACGTGTGTAGATTTGGGGCAAGGCTAAAAGTAGCACCTTTAAAAAGTTAGGTAAGTATTAATTGGGATCCTTGCACCTAAAACTCAAGTGTGGCGCATCTCTAAACGCACCAGAACTTACGACACAAAGGAAAGTTGATATGAAAAAGAATGTCCAACCCAAACACTGTGCAAGTTAATAGTTTTGCACAATTTAAATACACGTGTGTAGATTTGGTGGAGGGCTAAGAGTAGAGTTTTTAAAAAGTTAGGTAAGCATTGGTTGGAATCCCTGCACCTAAAACGCGCGTGTGGCACATCTCTAAACGCGCGAGATTTTACCAGAGAAAAGAAAGTTCATAGTGGCGAGAATTTCTCACCCAAGCACTGTCGATAGACTTCCACAAGTCAAATACACGTGTGTAGATTTGGGGGAGGGCTAAAAGCAGCATCTTTAAAAGGTTAGGTAAGCATTGGTTGGGATCCCTGCACCTAAAACGCGAGTGTAGCGCGTCTCGAAACGTGCGAGAATTTACCAGAGAAAAGAGAGTTGATATGGGCAAAAATCCCCCACCCAAGCACTGTCCAAATCGATAGACTTCCACAAGTGAAATACACGTGTGTAGATTTGGGGCAAAGCTAAAAGTAGCACCTTTAAAAAGTTAGGTAAGTATTCGTTGGGATTCTTGCACCTAAGACGGGAGTGTGGCGCATCTCTAAACGTGCGAGAACTTACGAGAGAAAGGAGAGTTGATATGGGCGTGAATCTCTCACCCAAGCACTATCCAAATCGATAATTTTCCACAAGTGAAATACACGTGTAAAGATTTGGCGCAACGTTAAAAGTAGCACCTTTAAAAGTTAGGTCAGCATTGGTTGGGATCCTTGCACCTAAAACGGGAGTATGGCGCATCTCTAAACGCGCCAGAACTTACGAGAGAAAGGAAGGTTGATATGGGCGTGAATCTCTCATTCAAGCACCGTCCAAAATCGATAGACTTCGACAAGTCAAATACACGTGTGTAGATTTGGGGCAAGGCTAAAACTAGCACCTTTAAAATGTTAGGTAAGCATTGGTTAGGATTGTTGCACCTAAAACTTGAGTGTGGCGCATGTCTAAACGCGTGAGAACTTACGAGAAAAAGGAAAGTTGATATGGCCGTGATTCTCTCATCCAAGCACTGTCCAAATCAATATACTTCCACAAGTAAAATAAACGTGTGTAGATTTGGCGCAAGGCTAAAGGAAGCACCTTTAAAAAGTTAGGTAAGCATTGGTTGGGATCCTTGCACCTAAAATTCGAGTGCGGCGCATCTCTAAACGCGCCAGAACTTACGACAGAAAGGAAAGTTGATATGGGCAAGAACGTCCAACCCAAAACCTCTGCAAGTTAATAGTTTTCCACAAGTAAAATACACGTGTGTAGATTTGTTAGAGGGCTAAGAGTAGAGTTTTTAAAAAGTTAGGTAAGCATTGATTGGGATCCCGGCACCTAAAACGCGAGTGTGGCGCATCTTTAAACGTGCGAGAACTTGTGAGAGAAAGGAAAAATGATATGGGCGACAATCTCTCACCCAAGCACTGTCCAAATCGATAGGCTTCCACAAGTGAAATACACGTGTGTAGATTTAAGGCAAGGCTAAACGTAGCACCTTTAAAAAGTTAAGTAAGCATTGGTTGGGGTTCTTGCATTTAAAACTCGACTATGGTGCAACTCTAAACGCGCCAGAACTTACGAGAGAAAGGAAAGTTGATATGGGCAAGAATGTCCAATCCAGACACTGAGCAAATTAATAGTTTTCCACAACTAAAATACACGTATGTAGATTTGGTGGAGAGCTAAAAGTAGAGTTTTTAAAAAGTTAGGTAAGCATTGGTTGGGATCCCTGCACCTAAAACGCGAGTGTGGCGCATCTCTAAACGTGCCAGAATTTACCAGAGAAAGGAAAGTTTATATGGGCGTGAATCTCTTACCCAAGCACTGTCCAAATCGATAGACTTCCACAAGTCAAATACACCTGTGTAGATTTTGGGCAAGGCTGAAAGTAGCACCTTTAAAAAGTTAGGTAAGCATTGGTTGGGATCCTTGCACCTAAAACTCGAGTGTGGCGCATCTCTAAACGCTCTAAAAGTTACGAGAGAATGGAAAGTTGATATTGGTGAGAATCTCTTACCCAAGCACTGTCCAAATCGATAGACTTCCACAAGTCAAATACACCTGTGTAGATTTGGGGCAAGGCTAAAAGTAGCAGCTTTAAAAAGTTAGGTAAGCATTGCTTGAGATCCTTGCACCTAAAACTCGAGTGTGGCGCATCTCTAAACGCGCGAGAACTTACGAGAGAAAGGAATGTTGAGATGGGCGAGAATCTCTTACCCAAGGACTGTCCAAATCGATAGACTTCCACAAGTCAAATACACCTGTGTAGATTTGGGGCAAGGCTAAAAGTAGCACCTTTAAAAAGTTAGGTAAGCATTGGTTGGGATCCTTGCACCTAAAACTCGAGTGTGGCACATCTCTAAATGTGCAAGGACTTACGAGAGAAAAGAAAGTTGATATGGGCGTGAATCTCTCACCCAAGCACTGTCCAAATCGATAGACTTCCACAAGTCAAATACACCTGTGTAGATTTGGGGCAAGGCTAAAAGTAGCACCTTTAAAAAGTTAGGGAAGCATTGGTTGGGATCCTTGCACGTAATACTCTAGTTTGGCGTATCTCTAAACGCGCAAGAACTTACGAGAGAAGAGAAAGTTGATATTGGTGAGAATCTCTCATCCAAGCACTGTCCAAATCCATAGACTTCTACAAGTTAAATACATGTCTGTAGATTTGGTGGAGGGCTAAAAGTAGCAGCTTTAAAAAGCTAGGTAAGCATTGGCTGGGATCCCCCGCACCTAAAACGCGAGTGTGGCGCATCTCTAAACGCGCGAGAACTTACGAGAGAAAAGAAAGTTGATATGGGCGTGAATCTCTCACCCAAGCACTGTCCAAATCGATAGACTTCCACAAGTGAAATACACCTGTGTAGATTTGGGCCAAGACTAAAAGTAGCATCTTTAAAAAGTTTGGTAAGCATTGGTTGCGATCCCTGCACCTAAAGTGCAAGTGTAGCGCATCTCTAAATGCGCTAGACTTTACGAAAGAAAAGAAAGTTGATATGGGCGTGAATTTCTCACGCAAGCACTGTCCAAATCGATAGACTTCCACAAGTCAAATACACCTGTGTAGATTTTGGGCAAGGCTGAAAGTAGCACCTTTAAAAAGTTAGGTAAGCATTGCTTGGGATCCTTGCACCTAAAACTCGAGTGTGGCGCATCTCTAAACGCGCGAGAACTTACGAGAGAAGGGAAAGTTGATATGGGCGTAAATCTCTCACCCTAGCACTGTCCAAATCGATAGACTTCCACAAGTAAAATAAACGTCTGTAGATTTGGCGGAGGGCTAAAAGCAGCATCTTCAAAGAGTTGGGAAAGCAGTGGTTGGGACTCCGGAACCTAAAACGCGAGTGTGTCGCATCTCTAAACGCGCAAGAACTTACGAGAGAAAACAAAGTTGACATGGGCGGCAATCTTCAATCCAAACACTGTGCAAATCGATAGTTTTCCACAAGTGAAAAACACGTATTAAAATTTGGGGCAGGGCAAAAAGTAGCATCTTTAAAAAGCTAGGTAACCATTGGTTGGGATCCTTGCACCTAAAACGTGAGTGTGGCACAACTCTAAACGCGCAAGAACTTACGAGAGAAAGGAAAGTTGATATGGGCGAGAATCTCTCACCCAAGCACTGTCCAAATCGAAAGACTTCCACAAGTGAAATACACGTGTGTAGATTTGGGGGATGGCTAAAAGCAACACCTTTAAAAAGTTAGGTAAGCATTGGTTTGGAGCCCTGCACCTAAAATGCGAGTGTGGCGCATCTCTAAACGCGCGAGAACTTACGAGAGAGAAGAAAGTTGATATGGGCGTGAATCTCTCACCCAAACACTGTCCAAATGGAATGACTTCCACAAGTAAAATACACGTGTGTAGATTTGGGTGAGGGCTAAAAAGTGGCATATTTAAAAAGTTAGGAAAGCATTGGTTAGGATCCGTGCTCCTAAAACGGGAGTGTGGCGCATCTCTAAACGCGCAAGGACTTACGAGAGAAAAGAAAGTTGATATGGGCGAGAATCTCTCATCCAAGCACTGTCCAAATCCATAGACTTCTACAAGTGAAATACTTGTCTGTAGATTTGGTGGAGGGCTAAAAGTGGCAGCTTTAAAAAGTTAGGTAAGCATTGGCTGGGATCTCCGCACCTAAAACGCGAGTGTGGCGCGTCTCTAAACGCGCCAGAACTTATAAGAGAAAAGAAAGTTGATATGGGCAAGAATGTCCAACCCAAACACTGTGCAAATCAATAGTTTTTCACAAGTAAAATACACGTGTGTAGATTTGGTGGAGGGCTAAAAGTAGAGGTTTTAAAAAGTTAGGTAAGCATTGGTTGGGATCCCTGCACCTAAAACGCGAGTGTGGCACATCTCTAAACGTGCGAGAATTTACCAGAGAAAAGAAAGTTGATATGGGCGAGAATCTCTCACCTTATGGGGGATCGCAAATGAGTTCTACTGTAGGTATCTCTTTCTGGTGTTTTCTTTTTTTTTCTATGAGAACAGGGCTGTATTCCTCTAAAGCTGTGGGTTTAATTCGTAAAAACACTGAGTTCTTATAAATCATTTAGAAATTCTTCGATCCAGTTGAAATTTATGTTGCTGGCACATGGGTAGGCACTTAAGATGTAGACCGTGATGTAAGATACTTTAAACTATTTTTACTGTTCATGGTGCACTGCTACGTTAGTCTGCTTTATAAATATTTAACTGCTCTGGTCGAGTTTTTAATTTCAATATGATTATACGTTCTTTTTATTCGTTCCTGTTAATAATGATGCAAAGTTGTCGATTTTAGCAATTCCAATTTGAAGTTCAAAAATTTTGCGGGGTTTGTTTTACCAGGGCGCTTCATGACGCCTCCTGGAATAAGCTATAGCTTCCCTAGTTGAATCGTCATCAGTTTATCGTACGTTATTTAGGTTATTGATTGGAAAAATAATTATACTTCTGAACCTTAGTTCCTCTATTTTCAGGGGATGGGGGTGGGCTCACTTCTTTCGGAGGTCGTTACTCACGGACTTTTACGATTCGTTGCGTGTACGAGCCATTGGCCAAGCGATTGGCCAAGCGATTGGTAGCCGTGCATAATCTACTAAATCATTGACAATCTATCTTAGCTCCATGTACTAAGTTTCTCCTCGCGCTTTTTTTTTTTTTTTTTTGCCCTCGGCTGTGCAATTGTGCGATATTTTCTACACAATAACTTCAATTGCCGAGCATGATAATACTGCACGTGGCTCCCACTGCCAACGACACACTCAGACAAGTATTCCAGATCATCTGGGTTTTATTTCCTTAAGATCTGTGTTAGATTGATTAATCAAACCCTCCTCTACGCCCGGACAAGCATCTCGATGCAAGCTCAGAGTTTATGGTGATGGCATTCATTGCGTAAACAAGACATTTGCGTCTGCTCGCCGCGCTCACCATCCATTCTTAGGCACTTTGGTATCTTTAAGTTCAGTTTGTAGATCTGAACTTGGTTCAGGGGAAGAAGCAGAGGAAGGTTCATGTTGTTTAATTCGTTCATTATTGGGGGATTACTTGATTTATCGGCATTCCCCGGTTTTGTCCGCTCACATTTTTTCCCGCTCAAGTCTTTCTTCACGTGTGTTTAGACGTGATCCGATATATAATGACCTTGTTTTGTTCCAGATTATTGGCGTCGGTGGAGTCCGCCATCATTTGAAAGCATCGGGAATGACTCGAACGCACTATTTACTTTTAAAGCACTATTAATATCTTGACTTCATTTTAAAGCTTGTCTCATATTCCATCGGCCCTTTCTGGTTTATTTTTTATTTAATATCATCGACATGTCACTGAAACAGATTATGACGCCTTCCCTTGCCGCAAGACGAAGAACCCTAGTGAGAGTATGTAAGGAATGCTAGCAAAATTTCCTACCATTTCTCTGCGGTACTTACGGTAGAAGCCCCGTGCGTCCCATCATGTTTGTATTGCTGATACCCACCCCTATAGAGATCGGTTTTCAATTGAATGCCGTAAAACCTGCCGCTAGCTTCCCAAAACCCTGACCCTATTTAAGACCAAAATCAAATATTTTCGCTACCTTATTTATGACCGGACCAAAATTGCGATACCCTCTTTATGACCCGATCCTTAAATCAACGACCGATGTTAAAGGTATTATGAAGGCGGGGCTTTGAAAAATGATGAAAAAGTAAAAAGGTAAAGAACAAACAACGTTCCCAAATCAAGACTAGAGTGGAAAAACCATACCTTATTTAAGACCAAAATCGCCAAAATCGATACCCTGTTTCTGACCAAAACGGCTAAAACGCAATACCCTTTGGGGGCAAACATACCTATATAGCCCATTTAAGGGAGCACCACCCGGGCTTTGTTGTTATGCAAGTGACCATCTCTAAATCATAAATATTGTGCTTGTTTGTTTGTTTGTTTAGCTAAACCTCTGATCAGCATGAAAGTCGCCGTTGGTTACCTAGCAGCATTTTTTTTCTTTTCTTCTTTGTTATCGATGTGTTAGTGTGGCTGTTAATCTTAACGAAACGTTGGTGCAAAGCAGTTCAAATGTACCTGAATACTGTGGTATCGTCAATATGGAACAATACAATATCTTATAGGTGCTGAAAGCAATTTAAAGTAGCTGTGTTTGTATTTCAAGCTGTATACGTATATGTATTGTAATGTTAGTTGCGTAAGTATTAGTAGTGTAAGTTATGTAACTGTCTGTATTGTATGCAAATAAACGTTTATTATATAAAAAAAATGGAACAATACGTACTTCTGTTGAAGCGGCGCGACCCGAAAAACTCGCAAATTTCGACTTCTGAATCGGTCTTAAATCTCCCCTCGGATGGCTAAAGTCAAGACATTTTCGCGTGTGACGAAAACGAAAAGCAAATAATTTCACAAAACGACCCGATTTTATTATATACTCACTAAGTCCTTTCGTTTCACAAAATAAAAGGGCAAACTTTTTTCTGACCCGAAGTTCGACCTGACCGCTCTTAGGCAGACAGCCATTTAAATGTTTGAAAAGGCTTGGTGTGGTCACGACTCGTAGCCTCGTAAAGTCCATGCCGCCACAGTGACACCTTTTTATAACGACCTGTCATGATATTTCGCTGTATACTTGCCTGGAATTAAGGATAAAAATTTATTATGATAAGAAAAAAGTACTTTTCGCTCCTAATCCAGACATTTATACGATTACCGAATGAAGGTTTATACGGTTTAGTAACGAACCATTCTTTTGTGAAAATATATTAATTTGCTTATGAAACCGACATGAACGTTAATGTAAGACCCCTCACTGTTTGTTTAATAATTTTCGTTGAACATACCCACTAATCGTATAGTATAGATACTTGTCAGCAGTGAATCCTCTGTCTTACAGACAAATAGGGACAATCATTTGTAAAGGACGTTAAATTCAGATGATGGTGATGTTAACTGGCTGCCTGGCTCCGCTAACCCCTATGGTTATCGCAGGCAGCTAGTATTCTAATTTTTACTTTTAATATTTTCATTGAACATTGTAATTTTTTTTAGCAAGAGTGAGTACAAATAAAGATTGATTGATTGATTGATTGATTGATTGATTGATTGATTGAATGAATGAATGAATGAGAACACAACTCGAAGCTAACAGTTCTTTGTTCCGTTCATATTAGCATCATGTCGAGAATTTTAGGTCTGCCGAGAACAACCAAGATAAAACCAAACAGTTCCCTTTTGTAAATTCGTTTGCAAACAGTGTGCACAGAAGAAGAAATTGCGGACAAACTTCTTGCATGACGGCCAAATCATTGAATCATGATAAAAGCAAATATAGTGCTATTAATTTCAAAAATGTGTATGTTTATTTCAGTCTTCGTTATGTTCGATTCATTTCAATAAATAGGACTCATTGTGACAAGTCAATGATACATACTTTCGTCAAGACTCAAATTTACTTCATCACTTGACCTTTTTCGGCGGTGTTCAATAGTCTTGTCGCTCTATTTTTAATGCTCTCTTATTTACTTTCTTGTATTGTTAACCGTTTCAAAACGATGCTTCTAGCTGAAAAACTAAATTTTAATTTTCCGGCCTATTCAAGAATAATACTAATTAATAAATGTTAAGGTTGCCCAGTAATAGTTTATGTTAAAGACAAATTAAAACTGTTTTCGTTAGGTCTTTAGTTCAAAACTTGTTACACTTACCGTACTTAACGTTCTGTGAGAAATTTAAATCAGAATGAAATTCAAATTTCTAGCCTCTGGCAGTTAAATCAGCGTCTCCATCAAAATAACAATGGCGCACGAGTTATCAGACTTTCGAACCACGAGATACGCTTTCGATTTCGACTGAACACGGGGTCTTTTTTATATATCTACAGAACATGTATAAAATTAAAGAGAGAGAGTGAGTAATTATTTAACATTTGCATCGCACGCAGCGAAACTGGTATTTGAGAGTTTCTCAAAGCTGGTATTATTATTATTTGCAATTCAGCCATATCACGTATTTTGTGGCATTTGGCAAAGTCTTATTTTTCTATTTGACTTGGTACCTGTCATTCCTACATGACTGGCACGTTTCATTTTTTCGTCGTGTTTCAGTTTCATTCGTTATTTAAGTCACAATTACACAGTTAAGGTACATGTTTGTTTTCTTAATATATATTGTACATACATTCATGACTCAATGTGTAAAATTTAAGTAACTTCACTTCGTCTGTGTTGTTGGCAGCTAATAGTAATTATAATTCATAGAAAATTTTCTCTCGCGTGGGTTCAAACGCGTCACGTGACTGAATATTCCCCTGTCAAAACTGGGGAATGTCCGAGTGAAATCTCCAATTTTCAAAACTGCGCGTGTTGTGAAAAATGTTTGCAGGATAATAAACACAATAGCCTCCATTTGGGGAAAAAATATGCTCGGATATTTGTCCTTAGACAGTATCTGTTCCTCGAAGCTCACTGTTTTCCTCGAGCTACGCTCTCGGAAAACTGTTCTCTTCTCGGAAGTTATCATGTCCGCAGACTAATGACCGAGCATATTTTCGCGCCAAATGGAGTTTACTGTTTATATATATTAACAACGTCTTTCGTTCAGACAAACCTGTTTCATTAAAAATTTATTCTCAAAGGGACGTTCTGCTGGCTGGGTAATCTAGCTCTGACAACCAAAATGCGTTTTCTGCAAGGATAAATTGCTGCCTGATTTCGATTCCTTCTCCTGAAAAAGACATTGACGGCCAACCCTGCCCTGCCGATCCTGAAGGCATGGATTACGCCCTACGACCACACCCAGCCGCTTAAATGGTTTATGTAGGGTGTGGTGTGTGTTTATCATCAGGCAAGAAATCTTTCACCTCGGCATGATACCCACGTGAGAACGACAGACACGTGACATGCAAGGTTGCACTTACTACGCAATACGTGGTTTAAAAAACCAACGATGGTGATGCCAAGGACAACGCTCAGTAAAAAAAAATGAATTTACATTTTTACTTGATTGTTCAGAATCTCGCAATTATCTAAGACAATTCAGTGCGTCTATCAGTGAAAAACTAGCTCCAGCTGAATATGCAAAGAGAGCGTTTAACACCAAATAGAAACAGAAAAATTCAACCCTGTGGTTCACTTTCTAGTTACAAAATAGCCTAAATTTAGTCTGAATTTAACATCGATTTTTTAAAGAGTACAGCTAAGAATTTATACCAAGGTTTACTAGTATTATTACGTGCAAAAACTTTGTTCCTTTCATTACAGCATAGCCGTAGAGGATTCCTGAAGCTCCCTAGTTTTAATCACATTCCTTTTTCCTCTACTGAAGCGAAATGTGTAGCGTTATTCTCAGAAATTGTTTTTAGTGCCACAAGAGCTGGTTTGCTATTTATCTTCCCTTATTATTTGGAATAAGCTATACGGTTTCACAGTTTTCTTCTTTTTGTTCTTCTTCTTTTCACTGTGAGTACTCAATTATTCTTGTAAGTGACCATGTGATAGAGCGAGTTAAAAATACCGTCCCAGAAGGGGTTCCCCGTATTAATTAAATGACCAAGTTAAGTTTCGTTTTTGGTTATTATGTGATAAACAAGAACTGAGGGATTCCCCCGAAATGAGCTTACGTCATCACCCTCTCGTGGAACTTTCCTATCACGAAGAGAGTTCCGTTTTGACTGATAACAACGAGAACGATCTGGAAAGAGAAGCTCGAATCTCTCTTCTTTGTTAAATTCCGTCCGGATTTCTCAGTTATCAGTTGAAAGTCCTGCCCATTTCTCAGCTATCAGTAAACCTGGAGGATTTCATATGTCAGTTGTGATGTTGAATAACGCGTTATTTGTCAGCTGACAGTTAACATTTTGGCCAATTCTCTGCTATCACTAGTTAAAAACCTAACGGTTAACCCTACTGGGTCTTTGTCATACAATATGATTATTTTAGTCTTACTGCAGCATTCTTATTACGGAAGGCAGCGTGTCCGAGTGGTTAGGGTTACACTTGAAATCCGGAGGTTGCGGGCTCAAGTCCCGCTCTGATCACTAAGCTGGAGTTGTTTCTCGGTAGACCCTAGTTCAACTCCTCGGTCATGGTTGTAAATAGCCAACTGGTCTGCTTCCCGCCAGTTGGGATTTTTGAGCCTGCTATGTTTAGTTGAAATATTTCTTTCTTTTAGTTTAAGTGACATGCTTGAGAACTAGCAAGTTGCAACAAAACGCATCGACCTCTATAAACATTCAACATTTTTTACAGTCTTCTGTGCAGGTCTATTTAATATATGAAAATACTTGCAACGGCTAGACGCTCTGCATAAACTATCTTCAGATATGTAACAACAGCAAATGTACAAGGTTTTTCTGACACTATAATTTAGTTTAAAATCCTAATTTCCTCACTGACAAGTACTGAGGGTCAGTATTTTTTTATGCAAAATAATTACAAGTTTAACAGCACGTCTAGCTGGGGAAACATCAGTTTTATCAGATAAGCCACACTTTGGCGTTGCATTTTCCTCGCGGGAAAGATTTGTAACAATTGCTAGCATCAACTTAAAGTCTGGTACTAAAGAATTACCTCACGAATAAACTTTTACTTATTTTTTGAGTCCAACACTAAGCTGTACACTACGGTATTCGATGAAGTTTCAAATAGCTGTTCACTAAAAAAAAAAACAGTTGTAACCCACATGCAGTTGTTCTAGAAAAATCATTAGAAAAACTTAAGCGTAATGTTTCTACTGTGGCAATTTGTTTAAACAGAAGAGGAGCAAGAGTCAATCCTCAATGATGATTTTTGTTCAACTTAGCTCTTGCACTAAAACTGTCCGATGAGGTCATGGCATATTTTGCTTCTCACGCGATCACTCGCTGCCGTCTTGGTCATTCTTGCCAACACCTGACACACGAAATAAACAACAACAATAAACATTGCGATTCATTACTCTTCACTTAATTTCATGGTCTACACTCTCATGATCGACAGAACTAGTTATGAGTTGTATAATAAATACATCAGCCGCAGACGAAATAAACAACAACAACAAAAGTTGCGTTCCATAACTTTTGACTTAATTTCATGGTCTACCGCTCTCATGATCGACAGAGCCAATCATCGGTTGGAAAATAAATACATCAGCCGCACAAGATCAAACGACAAACGTTAAGGAAATAATTAGATATAGAAACCTAGCCCTCTTATAACTGAAAATAAAACATTGATCAATAACATGTATAGAAAATTGTTGTGAGTTAATGCCATGACCCCTTTTCTAGGAACAGAAAGGCACGTATTTTCATGGAATCTTACCTTACTTTCCAAAATTAAATGTCACGTCATCTCCAATCAGTATAAAAGGTGCCCACTGGTTCACGTCATAGCCCTCACCTTTCATCCACTTCATGGCCTCATGTAGAGATTCACCAGCACTTTCCCCAGCAGCAAGGTGACTGTAGAATTGACTCATCAACTGCTCTGTTGCCTTGTCATCCAGGGCCCACAGTGACACCAACACTGAGCGTGCACCAGATCCTAAGAATGCTCGGGCAATTCCAACAGCTCCCTCGGCTTTTGTTAGTCCTCGAGCACTGTGGCAACAGCTAAGGACTACCAGTTTAGCTCGCAGTTGAGCTTTTGAAATGTCAGACATTGTCAACAAGTACAGGCCTTCTTGAGGTATCGCGTTAGGAATACGAAAAGATGGTGCAAGGGCAATTTCTCCTCTTTCTGCATCACCGTGTGCGGCGATATGAATCAGGGCCACTGAATTCATTGCTTGAAGTACTGCTAGCTTAGTCGCTTGCTGTCCTAGCAACGGCTCGACACCGAGCTTTTCTCCTATCATCCTCGCTTCGTTTTCTGCACAAGGTAATCGAGAGATTTTCGTGAGGCGTCCTTTGAAGTGCACCTCACCAACATTAGGATTTCCCACGATCAGTGCACCAGTCTGACAGTGATAGTCTATTGGACTTTCATCAGTGAGTTTGAGGGTTGTTAAAGAAGGAACAATACGGATCCTGAAGGTCTCAGATAAGTACTTTCCGCTTTCATCAGTTAAGGCGGCAAATGGAATTTGGTATAAAGCACGATCAGGAACAATGACAATTTCAGGGCCCTCAAGGAACTTCATGACAGGAGCAATAATAAGCTTGTAACAGATAGGAAGGTTCATTTTGGGTCCTTGGTTGTCTTTACTTTCCTTTCCAATTCGCCAACCTTCATGGCTGTCGTCCTCGCATGATTTGGATTCTGGCTGAAAACCATGTAGAGAACGGTCTTCGCAAAGCTCCTCTGGTAAAATGCCAAAGCTTCTGAAGTCAAAAAACTTTTCCAAATCCTGACTTGTTCCTTCCCGAGCTAGTAGGTCTTTTCCTTTAATCACCTGGAAATTTGTGACTCCGCTTCCTTTAAGAATCCACAGATGTATGCTGCAACAACAATATGAGACGTACAGACAGGTGCCGTTACATTCTTTGGCCACGCTGTCCTCAATACCAGCCCATGGTCTAGGGTTAGCAGAGATTTTATTCTCCACAGAATACCGAACTGACATTAAATCTGCCAAAGCCCTGGCCCTTGAAAGCTCTGAGACATACAGAGCTTCATTAGGATTTCCGGTTTCACAGAGTAAAGAGCTGAGTTGCCTGTACGAAGCAATATTGCAATCCGAAAAAGATATCTTAAATTGATCGTGGTCGCAGAGAGAGTCGCGGATCTTCTCGCATTTTTCAATACAAGAAAGGAAATACGAGATAGCTTCCTGAAACTTTCCATCTCTCATTCTAAGTTTTGCCATCATTTCGAGCGAACAGAACTGTCCATTGATATCTCCAATCTCTTCAAACAATGTAAGTCCCTTCTTAATATATCCTTCAGCTCTAACATATTCAGCCTGTTTGTAAAAGAAAGCTCCAAGCTTCAAGCAACCGTCTGCTTCTAGTTTCCGGTTTCCAAGTTCTTTGCTTATCGCAAGTGCCTTTTCAAAATAATCTCTTGCACTGTTCAAGGAACCAACAGCGTGCTCCACAGTTCCTTGGGTCATGTAAACAATGGCCACCCATTCTCTTTCTCCAATGTCTGTAAAGATGAGAAGTGCTTTCTTGTTATATTCGTTAGACTTGCCATACTTTCCAAGCCTGCAAAATATACCTCCCAGATTTGAGTAAGAGACAGCTAGTTTACATCTGTCACCAATTTTTCTGCTCACTGCCATTGATTTTTCCAAGTAGTCTGAAGCTTTCTCATTTTCGCCAACTGAGTCATACACAGTTCCAAGGTTTACGTAAGAGGCAGTTTCTCCCTTTCTGCATGTCTCCAATTTCTTTCACGATAGCAAGCGATTTCTCGAGATGCTCTGTAGCCTTCTCAAATTCGCCAACTGATCCATACACAGTTCCAAGATTTGCGTAAGAGGCAGCTTCTCCATTTCTGTCTCCAATTTCTTTCTGGATCGCAAGTGATTTCTCGAAATGCTCTCTAGCCTTCTCATATTCGCCAACTGATCCATACACAGTTCCAAGATTTGCGTAAGAGGCAGCTTCTCCATTTCTGTTTCCAATTTCTTTCTGGATCGCAAGTGATTTCTCGAGATGTTCTCTAGTCTTCTCATATTCGCCAACTGATCCATACACAGATCCAAGATTTGCGTAAGAGGCAGCTTCTCCATTTCTGTCTCCAATTTCTTTCTGGATCGCAAGTGATTTCTCGAGATGTTCTCTAGCCTTCTCATATTCGCCAACTGATTGATACACAGTTCCAAGATTTGCGTAACTGGCAGCTTCTCCCTTTCTGTCTCCAATTTCTTTCTGGATCACAAGTGATTTCTCTAAATGTTCTCTAGCCTTCTCATATTCGCCAACTGATCCATACACAGTTCCAAGATTTGCGTAAGAGGCAGCTTCTCCATTTTTGTTTCCAATTTCTTTCAGGATCGCAAGCGATTTCTCGAGATGTTGTCTAGCCTTCTCACATTCGCCAACTGATTGATATATAGTTCCAAGATTTGCGTCAGAGGCAGCTTCTCCATTTCTGTCTCCAATTTCTTTCTGGATCGCAAGTG
This sequence comes from Orbicella franksi, assembly GCF_964199315.1. Taxonomy (NCBI): domain Eukaryota; kingdom Metazoa; phylum Cnidaria; class Anthozoa; order Scleractinia; family Merulinidae; genus Orbicella; species Orbicella franksi. Next base: position 19,645,330 of record NC_138158.1, read on the forward strand.
ATTTCTCGAGATGTTCTCTAGCCTTCTCATATTCGCCAACTAATTGATACACAGTTCCTAGGTTTGCGTAAGAGGCAGCTTCTCCATTTCTGTCTCCAATTTCTTTCTGGATCGCAAGTGATTTCGCGAGATGCTCTCTAGCCTTGTCATATTTGCCAACAGATCGATACACCACTCCAAGGTTCCCGAAAGAGTTAGCTTCTCCCCTTCGGTGACCTACTTCTCTACTGATTAGAAGCGCCTTTTTAGATATTTGTTTTGCTTGTGTGTATTTACTTTGACGGAGATACGTTCTGGCAAGATTTATGCTTAGCTTACATTCTTCGAGTCTTTCTCCACTTTCACGGTGAATTTGGAGAATTTTTTCTTCCCAGTTTATGGCGTTTGAGTTATCGTTTATAATACTACAAGCCTTCCACATACTAAAATAGATCCATTTGTAAAATAATTTACTATTTTCTTGTCTTTCAATTCTGCTGTGTCTTTGAGAATGAGCAAGCATTCCTTGCATAATTCGATGGCTTTTAGAAATCGATTGGTGTCGAGAAGGAAGTCAGCAACAATGAGGCCGATAGAGATGACTTGTTTAATTTCGTCTGCGTTGTTCATGTCAAACACTTCTGTCAGAATATAACAGAATAGAAGTGTACACATACTTGAAAACAAGTCCGTTTATCCAGTTGTTGTTATGATTGTAATAGGAACCTCTGTTACTTTACTAAAACACTTATATGCTGAAGAAATATTTGCCTCTGTTAGTTAGCACAAAAGTCATCAGCTTGAGTTAATTCATCGCACAAATCTCGCTACATATTTTAGATGAAGTTTTTTAAAAAACAAACGGACAATGTTAACGGACAATTTGTTCATGAAATCCATTTCACTCTGCTTTGATTACAACACGAGTTTGTTATTTTGACTGGAGTGTTCTTAATACACAACAATTAATTTCATTAATTGAATTGGGCGGAGAAAAACGAAAATGGAAAGCCGTTTTCAACAATGAAGGGAGCTTAAGCAAACTACGACGACGACGGTAACGATAACGTCACCAAACAAAAGGTTTAATGAGAAGAACAATAGCTATGCAAGTGCATTATAAATCTTTGTTCATTTCTTTGTCGTCTTCTGCAAAACAAGAACGTGAAATGACCAAATTCTGCGTAGTTTGAAAAAAGGGAACGACGACGGCTAATTTTTCGTATTTCCATTTGGAATTGAATGCTGCCATAGCATATTCAGCCTGAGCACTATTCTGGAGCCATTGACGTACTGAGCAGATCTAGACAATTGCGAATTTCACTAATAAAATATAAATTCATTTATGACTAGGCGTAGTCCTCGGCGTGGCCGTCGTCTCTGCTCAAGCTCCCTTATGATTGCTATCCAGGTATGCGCATAATTAAGCATTGAACAATCTATTATCACGTACATTTCTTCTACCTTCAACATAGAGACAATAAGCAGCTTAAGGTGCCATTAACCCCCAAAAGTTTTCCCTTAATAAAATCTACTAGTTTCCCTGATTACTTAAACGAAAAAATTATCTCGATTGATAAAATCCCTGCGTTTCTACAGGCGTCTGAACAGGTAATTGCTATGTTCACGACCGCGCAAAGTGGGATCTGGGTCGGGCTACTAGTGACGTCATTTCGGGAACCGGACTAAAACACTCGAGAGACTTTTGACTGAGCTTCGAGGGCTGTCAAAACATTTTTGGGTTATTTGTGATTCATATTTTATCAAAACTGGACAAGATTTTTAGGTGAAAGAACTGTATCATCTAGCATTACAATTCAGAGTATAGCCACGATTTGGACGGCTGCGATGTATATATTTTTTTTTCCATTTCGAAGTGCGGCCGGGTCGCCAGTCGAGATCGCCGCGTTGTAATTTAGGCCAGGATCGACAATTTGCCGGTCCATTTGGTTTATAAAGGTACAAATAACGGCTGAAGGGTTAACTCACAGCTCTTAAAGAGTTATAAAGATATCGGCAATGGACACGAAGAGTTGGTAACTTCACTTTAGGGAACTTGCAGATTTCGGAGTGGCAAAACATTTTTGGATTCAAACATTAATTTTCCCCGAAATACAAGCTTAAAATGCGATGGAGTCAAAGTCTACTCCTGCCTACTTGTCCAAATCAATGATTTAAAATAGTTTTAACATAAAAGATAAGCAGAAATGTCGACAATCAATATCGGTAGGTGAGGTAACTTTTCGCGTTGTTACAGTCGACCGACCGTAGTATAGTCAATTACTGCGTACGAACACAAACATCGCAAACAATACAAATTTGCATATTTCGTACTAGTAAGTCATGGAAAATCCTTCGCCAAGATCTTGAAGAGAGTTCCAGTATAGTATCAGTAAAATGAATACATTTCTAATCACTGTTATTTTGAAAAGTCTATTTTACGTACGCTAATAACCTGGGGGTTCTCGACTTATTACAAGTTTGCGTTTCAGTTGACTGACATGCGAATTCCTTTTTCAGGACGACAATCTCTGTCGGTATCTATAGAGTGGACCTTGCATTCTGCAACGCTTTTGACACACACTATCGCACGTTCGTAGTCTTCTCAGAAACAAAATATTGTTATTCCCGAAATGACGTCAGAAGCCAGCTCGTCCCATTTTCCCCCATTCCTCGGTCTTGAACATGGAAAAGGGCAATTTTACAGACTTTGAAAATTCGTACAAAATTAACTAAAATAGCTACAACGATAATTTTTTCGCAGTGGTGATCAGCCGAAAAAGGAAATTTATATTAGCTAAAAAACAATTTGGGGGTTAAAGGCACTTTAAGCAAACCACGACGAAGACGGCAACGATAATTCCACGAGACAACGGGTTAAAAGTCCAAAAAAATAGATGTGCAGGTGCATTATAAATCTTTGAACATTTCCTTGCCGTCCACTGCAAAACAACAACGTGAAATGACCAAGTTCTGCGTAGTCTGAGGAACGCGAACGACGACGACTAATTTTTCCTATTTGCATTTGGAATTGAACGCGGTCATTGCGTATTTAGCCTGAGCACGTTTTAAGAGCCATTGGCGGATCGAAAAGATCTATACAATTGCGAATTTTGTTGGTAAAATTTAAATTCATTTTTCACTAGGCGTCGTCTTCGTCGTTGCTTACGCTCCCTAATGTTTTAAAGAAAGGCGTAAGAGGACTCTCATAATTTTAATGTTAGAAATAGTTGGCATACAAATGTGATTAGCGTCCTCAAGAAATATTTTATTTTCTTGGTATTAAGGCCATTTTTGTTCAGGACAACAACCAATAGCACAGTAAACACTCACCAATTCCTGTTCTCTCAGATAAAAGAATACAAACGTAACGACAGTGTCTGTTTACATCGGACTTTGTTTGTCTATTGGATAACAGGAAAACCATCAAAAAATTTATTCAAGACGTGTATTCCTTTAATTGTTATACATTGAACTCACAATTAGTAGATTCGGTTTATGTGATAACCCCTACCTCGACCTTGATTATTCTGGATATCACATAAACCTCATCCAGTAATATTTTATAACTCTGTTTTTGCATAAAACTCCAAGCTGATATAGAAGCACGATGTCAAGACCAAGATACGGCAGAAAAAAACTGAAAGCCCCAGATATACAGGAACACGCAAAACTAAAAGTCTTTTTGACAGACAAAGATAGGTGTAAAACGTCCAATTCAGAGACAAAAATAAACACAATAGGCACTACACAATAGGCACGTTTCATTTTTCCTCATGTTTCAGTTTTCGTTGGCAATTTAAGTCACAATTACACTGTTGAAGAACATGCTTGTTTTCTTATTATATACTATGCTTAAACTTTCTGTCGTCTGTGTTGCCGACACGTGCTAATAAAGTAAATATGCGATGAGATGACTGAAGCGGCAAGGGAGTTCCACTCTCTATTTTAAAACGGCGTCTTTCGTTCAAAATTAATGCTTCACCTCGAGCGTATAAAAAGCAGTTCATCTTTTATTCAAAAATCTGACTTTCAGCAGGAAAAAAAGCACTGGCTGCTTGAAAGTTTGGAGAAAGTGAAATCTCTTCCTCATTCCACCCTCCCTACCTCCCAAAAAAAGGATTACGTAAACTTATTTTTAATGCGATGTCCGTAGGACGGAGGACTATTGGGGTTAGAACGTTTAGAAGTTTGGGACAGGATATTCAAGTAAGCGAAATGCTAGTTCCTGATCGGAAACGTGGCCCTCGAAAGTCAATATTTTTGCCTGTTTTCGTGTTGTAAACTTTTGCGTTCTCAACAGATGGACAACAACGAGGACGCTTACATCCAAGTGACTATTTTTCATGAACATGATTTATGTCGTTCACCTATTTATTATGCAGCGTTTTAGTTCTTAGCCTTATTGCTGCCGTTTATTTAGTATTAAAAGCCTGATGACTTCGCGCTTTCCCTTCGGAACTGCTCGTTTTTTTCAGAAATTAGTCCGGACAGTGAAACACGAGTAATTAAGACAGGCGCCAAAATTCTCACAATTTAACATTTCCACGAACACAGCTGAAAACGTAACTAGCACTTGCTAAAGAAAGGGAGAAAAGATAGAAAGAAATGTGAAAAAAAGAATGGATTGCCATCCGATTTAAGCATTGATGTTCAAATATTCCCCACCTGTCGTTATCGTTTACCTATTGTCAGGGGTGAGATTCCACTATTAAAGGGACGGGAATGCTCGTCAGAAATTTTGAAAAGAACCCCCAAGAGGTAACAAGATCTTGTTTTATGGGCGTGGCTTGAAATGATTATCACCCCTAAAAGGCACCAATTCTAAAACAACAGATTACCTGCTGTCATATATTTTTGGGCTCAAATCCAAAATGACCGGGGAGTGTTGCGTTTTCAAATTCCTTTGGCGCGGCGTGGAGGGAAAACATTTGATGCGTTTTCGGAATGAAATCGCGCGCTTTCAAATTTCTACCGTGTAGTGTGGACGGGGCCTAATATAGTTTTAACAAGTTGAAGTCAGTTTTTCATGCGCTGTCCTGTTATTGATCATGAATTTCTGCATAACATTGTCAAAGTAGCTGTGGATCCACGAGGCGATAGCTGATTGGATCCGCAGTCTACTTTGACAATTTTATGACGGAATTCATTGTCAACCACAGGACAGACGCATTAGAAATTGACGTCAATTTGGTTTTTACAATAACAAATTGTCAAAATGTCTATTCTCGCTCGTTGACGCAGCGGCGGCAGCGCATAAATTATAAATTCATGTGTCTGTCCGCTTATTGACAATGACAATTCGGCACTGAGCACGCGAGAATTTCTGCAATTATCGTAAAAATAGATACAGATGTAAACAATAATGCGATCCCAGTTACAAGGCAACAAATAGTAAACTAAAAGAAACATACGACACGAACTAAAAGAAACAGTATTTAACTTGATAACAGAATACATTATTATCATAAATGCAACTACCATATTATTATTAACAACGCAGCAACCAAAATTTTAATTTAAAAATTTTATAACGGCAATAATGGCAAGACGACAAGGATGTTAAAACCAATCAACAAATTCAGATATTAGCCCTTGGTAGCACGCAATTAGCAAAGATATTCTAGGCGAACTTCATAACCTGACCAAGAGATTTACATTATCATTATCAAGTTCAAAGAAAAACAAATAAACGAACGAACGAACAAACACTGTGATACTAAGACGTACCATAGTTCCATAGTTCCATAGTCTGTAGTTTGCAAAACCAAAACCAAAGTAATCACTCCAACCAATCACAAAGGACACAGACAATACAGTGAACCAATCAAAGCTCGAAGCAAATACATGAAGCTGACGCAAAGGGCGGGAAAACCAGTGCGAAGAAGTCACCACTGGGTTTGGTTTTACTTCTGATTGGATGAAAAAGTGGCGCCAGTTTTTTAAGCCAATCGTGTGGCGTTATAAGTGCAAAACCAATTACTTTTCGACACTAAAATAAAAACCTCTCTATAAGTAATGTGTAAGTCGTGTGGAGGCTGCACAGTTTCCCTTACATAACAAATCAGAACAGAACATGGTTTATATATTAATTTTTTCGTAATATATATTTCTATCTTACTTTTTCATGCCACCACTGTGGCTATTATTTTCGCAAGCTATTATCTCAAATACAACATCTCTTTCATTTAAGCGAATTTACTACAGCCTTAACAATTATAGCAATGACTTGATTCTTCCTGATTTCGCAATGCGCCTGCGCTTGTACCTAAATTTCAATCTTTGTGACGCAGGCAGGTAAAAATATATACCGTTGCTAGGTAACCACTGTTCGATTACGGGAAGTAGTAAGGTTAAAAACACTTTTGAGATGTCGAAAATCCAAATGTAGAAAATAAAAACTCGTAAAGGTGACAGAGCCGTTGTTTACAAGGATTTATTGAAAAAAAAAAACACACACATATAGCAAAAATACATGACTTCCCGAACCCCGGAGTTTTTTAAAAAAAAAAATAATAATAAGTTTTTCCCTGACGCAAGAAGCATATATTAATTTTGTCAGTGTTAAAGTCACTGCTTAACGTACAAACAACCTGCTCAGAACAAAAACTGATTAATCCATCGATCTTGAACGATATGACAGTTCCTAACAAAGCTTTGCAAAAGCTATCTATATATACATGTATATAACAGAGTTAGCACGTAAAAATTTCTCTCTGTTTTTTACGGCATGTAGGGTAAAGCAAGTTCTTTCTCTAGGCACTATTGAAAAAATTTCAATAAATCCTGTCGACATTATTGTTGTTCAAATGCAAATGTATGCAAATATAGTTCTGTTTAAAAAAACATTGTCAGTTGTTTTCATATCGGAAGTCGGATACAGGCGGAAACGAGAGAGATGATTAGAACCTCTTAGATATTATCCTTTACTTTCGTTAAGTTTCTTTCTTAACAGTATCTTAACAAAGCGAGGATGTTTAGCTAAATTCTTGAAATAACTCATTTTTCTAAAAGTGAAATGTCGCTGACAAAACATACAGCCTGAATAGTAAATACTGCTAGTGATATGATATTGTGCATTTCGTATTAATGGCCATTTCGGTTATCGTACTTCTAGTTTCGAATCTGTAGTTTGTCTTTAAAGCCAAAATTAGAATAGACTGGTATAGGGGAATACTGGTTAGTTTAGTAATTATTCGCGAGAGCAGTGCTACCGGCAAAAGAGCTGTCGAGATTATGTTAATTTTATTTCTCTTTTCTACTTATCGTTTTAGCGACGAGTAAAGTTAAAATACGCTAGCATTGCTGTTCTGACCCTCAAGCTAACCCGTTCCGATGTTAGATATTATTTCAATGGCAGATCCTGTCGTTTATTGTCGACCAATTTCAGTTCAAATGACAATTTTGAAATTACTCATAAGATAGGTGGGAGGGAAAAAAAATTAACTAGAATAACAGTCGATGTGATTTCCTTCGTAAATTTAATAGCGGTGTTTTTCCTGTCATGTTTAACCCGTCACCTGACTCTTAACTGTATTTTTGTAAGCGCTGTTTTAGGACAATTATTACTTTTCATTGAAATTAATTCGGCTTAAATAATTAGAAAGGTAGTACAAGAGTGTAAAGTGTTGTTATATTGTCTCTTAGTTTTAAGCGCCATAGATTTGTTGCCTTACCGAATATTACCCAGTTGTGTTAATACTTCTACAGTTTGTTTTCGCATAGATTATAAACACAATGTCTGTCTCGATACAGCTATAAATGCAAATGACTTCAACTTGTTTAAACAGTTCGGAAGGAATGGCTGCGATGAACACTGGATGACGGCTGGTCGCTGCTTCAAGGAGTTTTCTGCTTCTTTATTTTGTCATGAAGCCCGAGTATGACAGCCATGGGGTTCCGAAACTGAGCTTGGCCAATCCTCGAGCACAAGTTTTGTTCCCGACAGGGCAGTATACTTACGCGTTCGGAAACACGCCCGGGTTAGGTTTAGCGGAGCACTTCGGAACTTCCAGAACTGACGACAGTTTGGAGATTTTGTTGCTAGGCTCGGGAGATGTTCGAAATCTCTTGTTCACAGTCTCTGAACTTTCGCAGCGACAGTGCGACACGATTCTTGCAAGTTTGTCTTTTCATCTTAATGATCACGACCCATCAATACTCGCCCGTAATGCCATCATGTTAGAGGTCGCGCTATCTATAAATCCTGACAGTGAGTTGGATGTGGAGTTCTTGTGGAATCTGTGGTATGATTTAGCGCTCTCTGGCGAGGAATCAAAGCGGCTGCAAGCGATTCTTGAAAATCTCACTTCGCCCAAATATGCGAGCAACGTGTTGCAGTTTGGTTCTAAGGACGCGTTTACAGAATGTCTACAAATATGGAACGATTGGCTTCGACTGGAATTGAATATTGATGATGTTTCAACACAGCGGAAAAGTTTAATGGTTTTTGGACTGAATTTGACACAGCATGAAAATCAGCCGGACATAAAGGAGGAAAACATGAACTTTCTTACTGCAGTTTCCTCGCTTACTAACACAACAATGAAACAACTGTTCTCGCCAATTGACGAACAAAAGCTTGGTCGCAAATGTCTACAACGGCCTAGCCCGTTGTATCAAGAAGTCTATTCATATTTCTTAAGCGGTTGTACTTCGGAGGTTCACACTAGTTCAAAAGTAAACCCGACTCTTATTCGTCCGTTTGAACACAAGTGGAAGGTCCATTATGGGAGCTGTCCTTTTTCAGGCTTCATTCCAATTGACAGGTATAAACATTCCTCATTTCTTGCTCTGCTGTACAGGTTTTCGAAGTTATTGTTGTGATATATATTCAGGCACGTAATATGCAAGGTTGTTGTCGTGGTTAACGTTTACCGTAACCCTGGCTGGCCAGGTCCCTGTTCCATGTTTAGTGCTATCAATTTTCTGACTTAAAGCAATATTCATTGCAATTAAGGTCAGTCATGAATTAACGATTTGGTCGTGCTTCGAATGGATGTGTTTGGCTGTTTTCAGCCAGAATTATGTCTGCGTCCGTTGTTACGGCTAAAAGCTGTAGTTTGGGAAGCACAATTTCCCGATCGATAAAATTAAAGTCACTAGTTAATTGTCCCAACCTCCTTTTGTTGTGGGTACTATAGAAAGCAAATCTAAGCAAAAATTCGTAATTTATGATTAACTTGCAACTAGAATATAGAAAGTGTGGAAAGTTTAATTCTTGTAACACAATAAGTTTTACAACAAACCTTTTTAATAAGAGTTAGTTTAGTTTTACAGATGGGACAAAGGCACCAAAGAAGCGAAAAGTAACTTTAAAGAAATGTACTTAACTGGAAAAAAACGATTATCTTCCAATATATAGTAGTCAAGAATTTACACAGGCTTCAGTATTTGTACAGTTAACTTTATTTTTCCTTTCATAAAGTGGCAATACATTGATAAATTTGTTAATATTTCAGGACTCGCTTTCAAAACAACAAAAGTTTAATTAAAACTTGCAAGGAAAAGCTTAAGTCGTTGGTAAAAAAATTTCAGAGCTTCGCTGAGTTTGAGTCTGATAATCCCCGTATAAAGGTACGTATAATAATTATATTCACGGTCTGTTGTGTAAATAACATTTTAATTGGTACATGTAGTAGGCTTTAATTTCAATATTGGATCATGTAAGGTGGCTCAAAACAGTTTCCAGCCATTAGATTTTGATAAGTTGTTATAATACTACTTTATCACTTGGTGCTACAATCATGGTATCAAAAAACTACCCAATCATTGGTGAACACGTTGTTATCATTTTCGTGACACAATACGTTACCATAGCAACAATTTGACTCGCCAAAAGCACTCTTAATTACAGCTTTAGGGGCTTACAATTCAAAAACTGCACAGTGAAATTTTTTTACATTATCAAATTTTAGTAAGCTCGATAAGACGCAACTTTTGGCAAAGTTTAAAAAAATTCTGTACAACGTGTTCACCAATGATGGGACAGTTTTTTGATACCATGATTGTAGCATCAAGTGATAAAGAGTGGTTGTAAGGACCCATCAAAATCTAACCGCTGGAAACTGTTTTGAGCCACCTTAAGTCATGGTTTAATTAATTTATGGTAATAGAGACCATGAGTTTCTTGACAAAAGAAATAGCCTCCAGATGTTACTTGTAGCCACTGAATGAAGATGAAACACATCAGTTAATACAAATTCGAAATACATTTTTCACGGTGATATCGTTGTTATGGTAACATTGTTCTTGTTTTACCTTTTAGCCAACTGAAATGACTGAATTGATTCGTCTGCAATGACCGTGCAATTCGGTGCGGTGAGAGTCAAAATAATTAAGTTTTCATTTCGAAACGTTGACCACAAATAGCTCTGAATAACTCTGTTGTTACATTTACATTAAATTATATTTCCCTCAAACTGTAGACGCATGATTCTGACAGATGTTTTGACAGAAGCACAAAAACAATGGACATTTATCTTGCCTCGTGTATTAAATCTTACCCCAGAAATAGAAAGTCCTTCGTTTTCAACTCTTATAATTTTCAACTTCATTTGTTAAGGCTATTCAATCTTTCAGGTGACATTATGGAGTGGAGATGCTCTCGAGCTCTGTCGCAATGGATTAACAAAGGACGCGCTCTTTGATTTTATTGACACGAGTAACCTTAGCGACCACATTGGACTATTGAACATTCTAGTGTGTTGTGGCAGACGACTTAAAGAGTAAGTCGTGCCTTACTTAAATACGCATCAACACGATTTCTTAAATTTGTGCGCTAAATGAGAGTAACGAGGCTTCAAGAGACTAACAAATTCGACATATGCATGCCAAAGTAGGGTCGTCCTTTGTTCTCTTCAAAGCAGCTTCATAAGTATCTTACAACGAATATTATTAACTGATTGATCATGCTTCAGACTTTGGAATCTTCTCGGCTTTTCTTGTGATCTAGCAAACGGTAATATGGAAAACAACTGTTGATTAATGGTAAAAGAATGTCTTTCTTCCATAAATCTGCAACTGCTTTCAGTATGTAAAACGATCTAGGAACTCTGGAGTTCGCTTTGAGTCAAACAGGAAATTTGAAATTTGGCGCTTTTCTTCTGCTTAAACTAAACAGTTTTCGCCAAGGAGAAAGGAAATCTTTTCCATCTTTCACACTTTATTTGTCTTTACAACACCATTCATATTGCCAATTTCGTGTTGTGATATAGGCTTCCTCCTTTGCAGGCCAGGTCAGTCCCAGTTGTTCACATCGACCATGTTGTGGAGAGCGTCTGGTCTGTCGAGTCTTGACGATTACTTGGACTCCAGTCTTGAAATACAGAAGAGTTTGTTTCCCACTGTACTTGGGCTAAAGCTAGCAGAGGACTTGGATCTCGGAAGGAGGTCTGAACCATTTGATCATACAAATGTAAATTCACTTATTCGTCACGTTTTCTCAATCACTCTTGATCGTTATCAATTCAGTCGCTTGGGTTATTAAAATATTGCCCCTTATCCTATTGATTCCTTTCACCCTTGCATTTTAGTTATATGATTGTATACATTTGCAGGCATGACTGCTTTCCTTACTGTCTGTCTGTCTGCCTTCCTTGATATGCATGTCTGTCTGCCTCATGTCTCATGTCTCTCACGGTCAGCCTGCCTGTCCACCCACCTAGATGTGGTTGTCAAACTGTAGAACCGCCTATACACCTACTTACCTGCTTCCTTTCTTACTTCGGCTTGCTAGCTTTTTGCACGTTAGTCCTTCCTTTCAGATCTAAACTTGCATCTTGCATGCCTTTTTGAAATTCAACAGAACTCAAATGCGTTTAATTTCTTTCAGTGACGTTTTGGCCGTGAAGGAGAGTCGACGAATAGAAGACAGGATAATTTGGGTAAAAACTGAACCAGAAAGGTCGCCGATCTCTTTTAGTAAGTCTGCTTTATTTTCAGGTTTTCTCTTACTCAACAATATGCATATGTTTAAACACGCAATCGAGGACCGACTCTTCCCCTGTGCGATTCCAAAAAAGCTTGCTAAACGAAACATAGATTACCGATGAACTTCGTCGGACAACTATAGTTTTATTATAGATTAACGAATCTTAAATCTTAAAACATTTCAAATCAATTTGACTTTGAAAATCAATTTGTAAAACCTTTTTCAGGGTCACAAAAACTTACATGTTATAAATTACAAGTAATCAAAATAAATAGATTAGTCGAATGCTAAATTTCTTTTTTCTGCTGCCGACAGTTTTGTTTCAGTTTAAGCAAAACCAGTATGCGAAAAATCTAAAAAGCTTTAACTGTTATCGGTCCAATGGCTTAGAAAATGTTACACTAGAATAAAAAAATTTTGATTGGCTGTTTCCATCAACTGTCTATTGGCCGTGTTATAATGTACAGCAGTTGAAAAGCTTGATATTCTGTAGTTTGAGTAAGCCGCGCGTTATTTGAGACACATTCAAAGCGTTCTGTTTATTACCAGTTACTTTCGTTTCTTCCCAGCCCGTTCACCAGATGTCTTAGCTGCTCTAAAGTCCATGGCAGCCCGATGCTTCAGATTGCCTTCTCCTGAAAAGCGATGTTTGCAGCTAAGTGGCGTGACCCTCTCCTCCCCTACGACATTTTTTCTAGCGTTTCTGCAAATGGCTGCGACTTTTGAAGAGCATGGTAAGTTGGTGATGTTAACATAGCAACAGTAGAGAATTTTAACCAGATTAAGAGCCAGCTACAGTTTTCATTTGACTACAGAAAACTCGCGTTTTAAATCGTTCTTCAATTCTATAGCATCACAGGAACTCTTCAAAGAATTTGATTTCTGGATGAATGGGAAACATTTTATATAAGCTTATTATATGTTATTAAAATACCCGGGAAAGTTTTGAAAAACTCGAGAAAGCCATAGAGACAATAATCTACCATATCTACCTCTCGTGTTTCCATTCAGAGCATTGCTAGTTGTTGGTCTATGTGTGTTCTATATGAAAAGTCCCACTCTTGTTTTTATAAGTTCTGGGAAAATGTTTCCTTTTTCCAAGTCGCTTTTATCAATGTGTAGAAGTTTCTAAAAGATTCCTCCAAAAAGACACCTCGACCTTAAAATAATAATTTTCTGAACTGTGAAGAAACTGCAGACTGAGGACGTCATAAAAGAAAACTATCCAAAGAGTGGGAAGATTCCAAGAGATTACGAAATAATAAATTTGAAACCTTAGCTTACACACTTGCACACTTCATTTCAATGATCCGCAAGTAGCCTTGATTTTATCTAGCCAAATGTTTCTAGATTGACATTGACACTGCTTTTTTCTACTCCGCTTTATGTTCTCTGCCCACAGCTGGACAGGCTCTGAGCTATGTTGAGGAGTGTTTGCCTTCAGCCAGACTGTTTCAAAAGCGATCTTGTACCAAGCTCTGTGAGTTGTCATGGAATGTTCTCAAGTGCTTGGCTGGACTATCTCCAGGTAAAACTAGTTCAACACGTGTGCACTGTTCTCATGTGAAAACGCAGCTATTTTCCAGGTTTTCAGAGACCTTTCTTTTTTCATTGGAGGCACGATGGTGGCCTCGTGGTTAATGCGTTCAACTCCCGATTGAGCGGTCCGGGTTCGAGTCCTGGCTGGCGACTTTGTGTTGTGCTCTTGGGCAAGACACTTTACTCTCACAGTGCCTCTCTCCACTCACGTGTACAAATGAGCACCGACGAATTTAATGCTGGGGTTAACCCTGCGACGGACTAGCATCCCATCTAGGGGGTGTAGAATTATTCCTAGTCTCTTGATGCTACAAAAACTGGAATAAGTTCCGGCCTGACGGGTCAATTGGCTCAAATGCAGACTTCACCTCTTTCTTTCGTTTTTCATAGGTGTGGTTCTCAGAGTTGAAGTTCGAGTCACGTTCCCTACAAACGCTTTGTCACGCAATACACCTGTCATGCAAGCAGTGCTGTTTGAGGATCCAAGTGATGCTAGATTTCTTAAAGTTTGGCCAGTCTCTCAGGTGAGAAATATATTTTTATTATTCTATGAACGGCGATGATAGTCTAATATGGCCGCCATCTTGAAACGATGTGTAAATTTTCTGGTCTAATAACTTTTTATGTAGTAACTTGGTAGTTTTTGTGGGGATATCAAGATATAAAATTGTAACGTAAAACTTCATCTCGCGATGGTAGAATCCCATCTCTTCAACGGGTGAAAAACAGAATGATGTCAAACATTGGCAGTGTTAGTCTGATATGGCCCCCATCTTGAGACGAAGTCCAACATTTCAGGTCTAATAGCGCTTTTGCTAGTACCTTGCTAGTTTCTGTCTTTACATCAAGGCAGTCTACTGTCGCCTGGAACTTCATATCTCGACATTAGAACCCCATCTCTTTCACGGGTTGAAAAGAGTATGAAGTCCAAAAGACGGCCATGATAGTCTAACATGGCCGCGATCTTGAAACGATGTGTAAATTTTCTGGTCTAATATCTTTTTATGTAGTAACTTGGTAGTTTTTGTGGGGATATCAAGATATAAAATTGTAACGTAAAACTTCATCTCTCAATGGTAGAATCCCATCTTTTTAACGGGTGAAAAACAGAATGATGTCAAACATCGGCCGTGTTAGTCTGATATGGCCCCCATCTTGACACGAAGTCTAACATTTCAGGTCTAATAGCGTTTTTGCTAGTACCTTGCTAGTTTTTGTCTTTACTTCAAGCCAGTCTACTGTCGCCTGGAACTTCATATTTTTCGAAAACGAGGACGTCACGACAATTATGTGACTTCCCTGATGCAGTTTTTTTTTTCTTTTTCTCACATACAACTCCAAAATGACCGGTGATTGTCGCGTTTTCAAATTTCTCCGGCGTAGTGTGGACGGAAAACATTTGATGCGTTTTCAGAGTGAAAACGCCGTTTTTAAATTTCTCTGTCGTAGTGTGGACGTGGTCTTACACTTATGAAGTATATTAACGTAACGTATTTTTTTGTTTACAAGTTAGAACAAAGGACATTTCACCGCCCTGTTCATCTGTTTTACAACAACGTGCGTTATGATTCTGATCAGGGAATTGTTACATTGTTGGTACTTGAAGCAGATTGGCAAGTCCTCCATGTTGAAACAGTACTGATTCTAATAAGTTCTTCTGGCAACTGTGCATCGAACGCTGTCAAAGTAAAGAATGACTGCAAAACGACGAAGAACAACTTGTGCTGTTTCGCGAATGAAACGGTGGAGAAACAAAGCAGAAACGATCGGGAAATGGTAGAAATACGTCGCTCCAAGAGACGTAAACCACGTCTGGCGAAAAACCTCTCTTGCGTTAACATGAGCTGCGTCAGCGATCACAGAGACAGCGGTCTCCAAAAGTACGACAGCTGCTACCGGCTTGAAATCATGTCCAGTCAGGATGTCATCATTCATAACGCTGGTCACGTGCACAGAAGTACAGATTGTTTGGTCATGGAAGAGAGGCACTCGAAGACTCCTGTTAGACTCTTCCCATCAGGCATCGATTCGCCATCTTATCAGTTAAAAGATGATATTTCACGGGAGAAAATGATAGCTGGTGACGTCATTACTCGTAACGGTGGTCACGCAATCGAGGGCGACAGTGACGGTAAACTCGTGACAACAACCAGGGAGCGAATGGATGATGTTACACAGCTCTTTGGATTGCGTGATATGACCTTTGTGACGCGTCAAAAGGCAAAGACTAACCATCTTGAGGTAGCGTATGAGCCAAAAGGTTGTTAACGGTTTTGTTGTTATTGTTGTTGTTGTTGTTGTTGTTGTTGTTGTTATCCTATTTACAATGTTATTGTATACTGTTTTATCCAAGTAGTATCGATCCTACTTTTCAGATCTTTGTCTACCATCTTCGCCTGCCCTCTCACATACCCACTTTGCATATTATTCCCATACCAAGAACACATGTATTTAGCTCTTATTAGTCGAGCAGGAGGTCTGTATGGGAGAATCTGAGTACAGACCGAACGCAGTGAGGTCTGTACACACGACTGATGTCAAGATTCTCCCATAAAGACCGACTAAGCTCGGTTAATAAGATGTTTATTATATGGCAAACAAGAACAATTTAATTCGTTGGATGTAACTGGTTTGAACTAGCTGACATTTTGCTTGCGAACGGCAATGAGCTGAACCTAAATCTGCCAAAGTTGGCTCGTCCTCTTTACTTTTTTTCTCATTAGGCTTTTTGGCACGTCCATAAATAAATATTGTTAGAACAAAATAGTCAGTATTTTTGCATTAATTTTTAGTTCAGTTGCAACTTTTTCACCGCAAAACATTACTGGTCTAGATGCCGGTCTAGATGGGAAAATCTAGACCGCTTTCAATATCAATAGGCCACTTTGCTAATGCAAATATTTCCTAGTTCCATTCGCTTGTGGGGGCAGGAAATGATCACTCGGCCAAAAATGGCCTCATTAATTCGTTAAATAGATCAAATTTTGCCCCCACATTGAACTGGAGCTACCATTAGCAAAATGGTTTATTTCAGCCAAACAAATTCGTTAATTCAGTAGGTCCCAGTCCTTGTGAGACACAGCCATATAATAAGATATGATAATGATATGTATGATTTATCACTTGTCGTTATACGAAACAAGACTTTAACTGCTGTTTTTTGTTGTGTTTTGTTTTCCGATCATCTCACTTTTGATGCCCAGCTGTTGGCTTTGGAAGAACATGCCATGTGCTTCAATGCAGACATCTTGATTCTGAGAACAGCGAATACAGGTTCTCCTACCGTGAAATATATTCCAAAAGAAATACCAACCACTGTGGAAATCGCACTTGATAGTCAAGGGTAAGAATGAAACTAGAGAGAGTCTCTTATTCAGAGGAGCTGTCAAGGGTAATGTGTTACTGTCTAGATCACGAGGTCTTGGTTTCACACCAGTACTTTGCCTGGGAACGCTTCTTTTCCCTCCAAGCCAGTCTTGTATCAGCCGATGAAAACACAACCTATACCGTCCGTTAAGTAAGTTATTTTAGTACTTTCACCCAGCTTGGAAGGAGATGACATACGTTTGTAAAGTGATTGGGTACGGCAGGTCCTGTATAGCGTGTTTACTTGAAAAAGCTTCATTGCTGCACCCATTTAGAAATAAAGACTGCTTCTGTGGAAGTTCAATATCAATCTTATGCCCCATTCACACCAACTAAACTCTTTTAACTAAATCAGGTTTAGGTTTTCCCAATTTGTCGTTTACGCTTTAATTTGCAGTCAACTTGAGAAGACAAATTTCAAAGCACCTTGCTAACATATTTTAATCAAACGGGTTTTTCCCTTGTTTAGGTGTGGGATGTGCACAGTACGAGCATCTAATTCTCAACCATTTTTAGTGATTAACATGTTGGTGTGAACGGGGTACAGTGAAATCCCGCTCTATGGACTCTCGCTTAATAAGGACACCCGCTTATAGCGGACAGTTTTCTTTGTCCCGACAATCAAAAAGCTCATATATTTTCTCTTAAATTAGCCCGCTTAATACGGACACCCGGATAATACGGACACTTTATCATGTCCCTTTGGAGTCCGTATTAACGGGGTTCCACTGTATTAGACTCAATACTGATTTTCTGCTGTTTTAACTTCTTCAGTTTATGTGATTAGAATAAACTGAATGAAACCAAAGCATAAAGCTTATAAAAGGTTGTTATTCTGTTTCCAGGAAACCACTAAAACTCTATTTTTCTGCTCCTGTGGACGAGAAAACCTCTAAAGTTCAACTATTAAAAGACAAGAAGAAACTAAGATGCCATTTTCCTAAGAGTGAATTCGGGGTTTATGGGCAAGCCTGCATCAAACGACTGCCGATCATAGATCTCTCAACTCTTCCAAAGTGGGCTTCGAAGGAAGACTTGAGGTATGGCTCTGTCGACTGCAATTTACTTTATCTACAGCAAGATAGAAATTTTCGTGGTGATCCCAGAGGTCTTCAAATATATACAATAGGACAAAGCTTGAATAAAATGGAGGTTTTTTCCCTCAAAATTTTCTTGGCACACCATTATAGTTACCGAGACGTCACAAGTTTTTTTATCCCCATTCAAGTATTTTCAGTGATAATTTTCAAGCGAGGCATGTGAGCATCTTTAAAATTCATCAATTAAGATTGAGTCTACACACCTAAAACTCTTCAAGGTGGTTGTTTGTTTTGATATTTTGTCTTAAGTCTTAGCGTTCCTTTTTCTTCTTGGGTCATAAATAATTGCTTGCCGACGCAGAAAGATTTTGTGTACGCAGGTTACACCAACGAATCTAACACTAATGCTCAAAACTTCAGCTTTAGAAATTTACTTTTCCTCTCAAAACACTTCCAATTGATAATTACGTCTTTCACGTATCATCTAACAAAAGACAACAGTTTCCAACCGGAAACTAATCGCTTAGCATTTAAATTAATGGAAGACAATCAACAACTAGGTATTTAATAGAGTGGTTTTATCTGTTTCAGTTTCTTGATGGTTTTCAATCAGATTGGTGAGGAGGAAACAGGACCTCAGGACAGGACAGCATTTGAAGAGTTTCAAAATGCTTTACAGTGTGTTATCGCGTCTTTTGTCGAATATCCACAGGTAACACAAACTTTGAAACCTTCATTTCATTTCGACTGCAAATCAAAGTATCGTAAAATTCCTCAATGTGTGTTTCGGCCATTTAAAAGAAGCTTTTGTTTTACCCTTTACAGAAAAATACGTGTTTCACAATTCATGAACCAAGTAACACGGACGAAAACGCACCAAACTTCACCATTGTCGTGCAAGACGTTTATTGTCACCGACAAGTTCCGCTGGCCAAGGTTCTGTTTTGTGACCATAGCGTTATAGCTTTCCCTTCCGAAGGTAACAGAAATTCAACTAATTCTGCCAAATACAGAGAGGTCCTGAAGCAAATGATGGCAGGTAAAGAAGAGAGTCCGATGACTCACGTAACTAAAGAGGTCAGTAATACATAACTATAAAAATTATTTTCTGGATTCCTTCAAATGAGTACTTTCAAATGATCTTCTGCTGAGATCTTGCTCTAGATAAAAAATCAGAGCTACATGTTAACTTTCAACCAATCAGGAACAAGTTAATCGCACTCACTTTTCCTTGTAATGATAACAGCTACATGTTTCTTTCCGTTTTCCACAAAAAATATTTCAAGGGTGAAAAATTGGAGTTACTCTGCTCCAACGTTAGAAGTATTTAAAGCTTATTTTAAAGAAATTTTGGTAGACTGAGATGATAAAATTGATTTGTTTATGTTTAGTACGGGAAATTAGAATCATTATAAGCCATGCCATGAACTGTACCTCAAAAGGTAGTAAGCCAATAAATATTTTTATTTTGCGTACGCAGGGGCAGGTTCTTCTAAAGAGACTCTTGTACACAAACGCAAAACGGGTCAAGCAGACTGAAGCACTAAGCCCAGTGTGGATCGACTCAATCCTACAGCTCAGATTCCAAGGAGACAACACTCAGTTGGCAACCCAGGACTAAAATGAAGCTTTTCCTACTGCCATCGTGTTTGACAAATAAACAGCGATTGTACTCCGGCGCCATCTTTACGGCACTCGACCGACACCCGAGTAACAGTTAGACTTTCAGTAATGTTTTGCTCTGAGAGCAGTGCCAAGATTCTTTTTTGAGTCACAGGTTCTCTAAGAAACACTCAATTAATACTACTTTGGAAATGTCCACGATCATAAGCAAAACTTTTCACGTAATTCAAATGGTTGTTTACGTGTAAGAAATTGTGACTTTTCGATGTAACTGGCTTTCAAATCTTCTGATTGCAAGGGCGTTGGTGAACTGAAGTAGAGGGCTTTCAACTAGCATAGGCTTTTTGTATGTAAGTAGTATGCCATCGCTGTGACCGGTTAAAGGGTTACTGATTAGAATTTTTGGCAACTTTGAGCCTTTTTCTGAGAAACGTTTTTACATATTACGAGCGCAAGACGTAGATTTATTCTTAAGTTTATGAAGCCACGTGATCTGAGCTGGTCTCATGTTTGCAGTCAACTCTCTCCTGGTGAGAGCAACGAAATTGCTTTGAAATAGTTTGAAATGGAAATGCGCCATTTGTTTGTCAGGCTCTGGTAAAATGTCAAAAGCACTGCACTGTGACTAAACTTTTAAAGCCAAATGACGAGAGGAAATTTCTACAGCCAAAGCGGCCTAAATTGATGCAAAGTGAAACGAAAAAGTGTAAAATAATGCGAAAACAAAATGCGCCGAACGAACCTTACTGATTGTTCTGGCATTGGGGGCTAAGCCTCCGGAACGTTGCAAAAACAGTTTTGTAGAATTGTTTGTGTTAACTGTGTAAATTTTCATTAAGAACATTTTTAATATAAACCTGATTTTATTAAATCTCACTCTGAATAGTGTCCTGCGTGTAGTTGTGGCATTGGTTTTTTTCCCATATCATAGCAGATTGTCACATTAATTGATTTTGTCTCTGTTACATAGTAAAACGATAAAATATATTTGCTGCGAAAATATACGAGGATAATTACGCGCATGCATTAGTAAAATATTTGTAAACCAAAGCTCAAGGAAGACTATGAGCTTCATGGCTAAGAACAATTATTGGTGCATATTAGTTCAAACAGGTAAATTGAGGCTTACGTCTCAGGAAATAGATACCGCAACGAAAACTCTGTTTACCTCTTCCCCCTCCCCCCCCCCCCCCGCCCCCTTCTTACTCTTCCCACCTGCTCCCAGCTCAGAGGTGGGATGTCATGTGATATGAATGCAAATATCTTGGGAAGTCACGCCAGGTCTGTTTGACCAATTTGTTGGAGTTTGTGCGGGTTTGTTAGTTGGGTGAATTTATGTGACAAGGACTTCCTTGCTGGGAAATGGAATTTCGAGCCCCTTTCGTGGTAGCCCCAAGGAAAAGTGAAGAGAGGGCGCTTAGAAACAGCTTACAATGATGTAATGACACAGGCGGCTCAAATATAGTTGATAGGATCCGCCTGGAAGGAATTGAAACAAAATGATTAACCCGAACCTGGATGTTTGCAGGATGGAGGTTGTAAAGATCCAATGCCCATACAATATCTTTCTGAAATAACTTTTAACTAAATTGGCTTATTTTTCGGTGCATTTAGTATTTTTGTTTCAATCGGAAATGCACCACGAACCATGAACCTTTAAGTTGGTTGGAGCAAAGGTGAAAATCGAGGTAACTTATGTTCTACAAATATTTTACTTTGCTGCATTTGCTTCACCAATGCAAATGAAATATCCGAGCTCCTCTTTATAGCACAACACGTGGAAAAAGAAAATCATGAGGTCTCAGATATTCTTGAAAAAAAAAAAAACATTTTTCAATTTTCTTGTTAAAAATCCAATATTTCTCGTGGCATAATATGGGACAACTTTTCAAAAAAAAGGTTAGCGCATTAAAAATTGTTATATTGTTTTTTGTACTGGGCAACCCATTCAATTCGATGGTTTCTGCCATAACTGTCTTAAAATTTACAGGATAACTAAAAATAATAGACCTCACTTATTTAACAAGGCGTTCTTTTCTAACCGAGACTTCGGGAATTTATCCCATAACCTATCAATAAGTACTAAACATTAATCGTATCTCTTTAAAATAATTTTTTATGTCCTTAGAAAGTATACATTTTGTAGTGACAACTTATTAATGCCCCTTTTTTCATCAACTGATCCCCTGTTTTTACATCTGTACACTTTAAATACTTCTACATTTAAACAGTGTTTACCAAGACAAGAAACACAGCCTGTCTTTAGTCATTAATTTTCATTTATCTCAGTTCATGTGACAGGGTCCCAAAAGGTTATGGGCTTAAAGTTTGGGGACAAAACCAAAAGGGGCTAAAAAGACACTGCTTTTATCCCGCCTCTTCCCTTTAGGACTTTGAGGAAACAATATGTTATATACAGTTTGAAACCTACTCGTTCTATCGTTTGCTGTTGAGTTTCCTCTTTAAATTGTGTATTTAGATGTGGCATTAAAAATTTCTGAACTTCAAGTGAAATGAAGCATGTTAAAAAAAAAGTATTTTCCTTCGGCAGTTAATATGATAAATGTCATCATTATGAATTAAAGGAAGAGACCATTTTTTACATGTAAGCCAACTTCCGCAAAACGAGTTCTGGAGTAAACTCTTTTACCGTGGAACAAAGCTAACTAGCATGATCTAACTGAATAAAGGTTCTCAGTTCTGAAGACGATGTAGATAACTCTAAACTATAGAAACGGCCTTCTCTTCACTTCTCTGTTTATAAACTGAAGATACATACATGTTATACTTGAGCAGGATTCAGTTAAGGCTTCGTCGAAAGCCGTTTCAACATCTAGCTCATTTGAAAGCTCTTGAAATGGAAGATAATCCTTCCGGACGGGTCATTGTTTATATTTTGCCGTGTAGTCATTACCGGGTAGTTTTTTAAAATGTTTTAAAATTTTTAATCCTTCGAACTCGATTCCTCCGGTGACAAACAAAACCACTTTAGCTAAGTTGGATTCCATATCAAAAAAACTAGAAAGAAATTTAAAACAAGTTGGATCTCATATTATCTTACATGTAAACCCATTGGCTAAAAGCGATTGAAATTTCGAGAAACTTAGAGTAGATTTAAATAGTTATATCAAAATTTGTATCAGTTCTTCCTAATCGGTGAATGTTTCAAAGACATGTCCATGGCAGTTAGAAAAAATATTTGATGTGAAATAAATTCAAAACTTTCGACCAGAAGGATTAAAATTTCGAGAAGCGCAGAATAAATTAATTTAAATAGCAATACCAAAATCTGTATTTTCATTTCTATCTGGTGAAGGTCTGAGAGAGATGACAAGAGCAGCTAGAAAAGTAAGTGACAACACAAACTTAACTTCTCAAACTCATTAATAATTTATCAAGTTCAAACAAAGAAAATCAAGAGAAATCGGTGTTTGGATATCTGATCTTAATTAGCATGGATTTTTACGATTTCATTTCTCTGTTTTCTCCTTAGTTTTAGTTTCGATTGAGAAGATTGACACTCGAGACCGTGTTTGACTAATTAAATTTCCAAACACCTCGAAGTTCGTCAAAAATACTCCGCTACTCGTCATATTTTCAATTCTCTTCTCGGTGTTAGGAAATGACGTCAAACACGGTATTTCGTGTTTGATATATCACTTAAAAATACGTGTCCTCTTCATGATCTTGCGCAGTGACACTCGTATCCTCCTCTGTCGCTTTATCTCCTGATGTGCAGGCGCTGTCATCCAGAACATCATCATCCGAGACATCCATGGAATCTGTATGATACGTTTTATTGAAGAACCCTTTCCGGTTACCACTCTTGGACTTGTCAAGGATTGCTCCTACTTCTATTTTGTCGACAGCTTCCTGAGCATCTTCTGGAGCTGTTTCACCTGAAGTACTCGCGCCATCATCTGTTAAATCCATGGAATCGGAATGAAAATTTTTATTGAAGAATCCTTTCCGGTTACCACTCTTTGACTTGTCAAGGATAGCTCCCTCAGGTTTGTTGATAGCTTCCTGAGCCTCTTCTGTGGCTGTTTCACCTGAGGTACTGGCGCCATCATCTGTCAAATCCATGGAATCAGTATGAAACGTTTTATTGACGAAGCCCTGTCTGTTACCACTCTTGGACTTTTCCAGAGCAGTTTCCAGTGGTTGGTTTACGAAGACCTCATCTACATCTTCAGCACTTTCCATGGTCTCGTTTTGAACCGTTTTATAGGCACCTCTTCCTTCACTGCTCCTGGAATCGCCAAATACGCTGACAACTGAAGCCTGGGAGTAATCATCGATGGAATCCATAGAATCGTTTTTGAAATTTTCGTTGTACAATCCTATCTCTTTAGGGCTCTCTCCGTCATCAGCCGTCTTGTCGCGTGGCACGTGCGAAGCCATTTCCACATCATCCAGTTCAACTGAGGCATTTCGAAAAGACTTATTGTAAAATCCTTTCTTCCGGTCACGTCTACTAAGCTTTTGACGAGGCTTGGGCTCTGGAGTGCTGTGAAGGTCTCCTCCCATGTGCATCTCAATGGAAACGACTCCCTGCTTTGTCTCGTTGTTATTGGGTCCCCCCTCACAGGGGCTGTTGAACAGTAGGTCCCTGGACAGCTGCCTCGTCTGCTGGCGTTGTTCAGCGTGGGGGTGGGCCACAGATGAGCGTCTGCGTTGTTTCTGATGTTGCTGAGGTGTTTCTGGTACATTTTTTCCATTGTCCTTCCTTCTGATCAGCAGATGGATGAATAAAAGGAAAGACAACACGGCCACTGCCAGAACAGGCATCAACACAGAGATGTTCACACATCCAGTCGTTATTTCCTCGCGTTCTAGAACATAAAATGAACAAGTCAGAAGAAGACGAGAAGCCCTGGGAGACTTCTACATGAGACAAGTGGGGGTGCTTCTGGTCTCGATTAGAGGCGCGTTGTACGCTAGACTCCGGATCGCGCGATCCGGTTGATCGAGCCCTAGCCGGGGACATTGCGTTGTGTTCTTGGGCAAGACTCTTAACTATCACAGTGCCTCTTGCCAACCAGGTGTATAAATGGGTACCGGCGATGGGGGTAACGCTGTGATGGACTAGCATCCCATCCAGGAGAGAGAAGAAATACTCCTTGATCGCTCCGCGCTATGGAAACCGGAGATAAGCGCGGGCCTGATGGGCCACTTGGCTCGTATGCAAACTTTACCTTTTACCTGTTCTCGATTAGGGATGCAAACGTAGCACTTTGGCACTGCTTAAGGTAGGTCGCCTATGTTTTCATCCATGGATGAATCTATTAGGTTTACATGCGAAGAAATTTTAAAAAGCTGTCGCACCGCACTGTAGTGCTGGTTTAGATCAACCTGACTTGAAACCTGACAGGAGTGAGTTGCATACATTGTAAGCAGGTAAACTGAAAATGTCTGGATTGTGTCTTAACCAAACAAATCAAACAGAGAATTGTAAACCTGTGATCGCAGTCACGTTTCCAAGCCTCTTTGCAGCTGTTGTTAAATATTTTCTTCACATTAATTCCCTGACGATGCCGCCGATCGGCGAAAGCTTGGAATTAAAAGAATATTAGTAGCTCAAGCTCAAAACTCAGTCCAATCCTTTATTTAACCACAACTGCCATAATAAATTCTTCCAAGAGAGAATGAGGAAGAGAAAAAATTCCTGTGCCCCATGAAAACTATTTAATATTACCAGGTTATTTATAGGAATCCGCGAACGATAAATTGCATGACTTTTGTCTAACTAACCAGTCAAGTGCCGTCCTTAAACCTTTCAATGCCACATTTTTCTAACATAGTAACCACAGACCCATGCAACACTAGTCTCACAGTTTGAAATGATGATAGAGTGTTCTCGCATGACGTCACGGCAGACATATTGGTACCCTTAAACACTGAAACAGTGTCTCGAACTAATCCCGTGGAAATTGAATTCTCTTCTTGAGCAAATACTTTATTTTTTTCAAATAACTTTGAATAGCTGCCAGGCACGTGAGTGAAAACCTTCTAATTTTCATTGGGCGAGGCCTATCTATAGATCAATTTCATGTGACGTCATCATTCTCTAAAATCGAAAACTAAGGAGCCAACAAAGATTTTGTCCCCATCAGGCATAAGAGGGGGTAAATTTATATCTGTTTACAATGTTACAGCTCAATAGTGTGCTTCGTTTGAAAACAAGCGTATTTTGAATTTCAGAGTTATGGCGGTGCGTGACACAAAGCTACAATCACATTTGTCGAAAAATATATACCTATCTCATGATTTTTAGCTTTTTTAGAAGTTAGATCATTAGGAAAGGTGCTTATGTAAATGTTTGTTTGTTCAGTACAGATAATCAGTCGCCTAGATAGCCAAAGTAAGTTCCAGATGTTTACACTACCATGTTCCAGATGTTTACGCCATATTGGTGCACCACAGAGGTGCACCACAGAGGTGCACCAACATGTCGTTTCCATACTGGGCTCTGTAAATTTCTGCGAAACATTTCGACAAATATCTACAGTCTGGGAAAACGCACAAACCTAAAACTTGGAGAAGGGTCTTCTCTGCCTATTTCCTATAAGATCGCAATTTCTTGGCTTTATCCACTGAATGGTTTTCGATTTATTGTTTTATTGCGTAACAGTGAAAACGATCTATAGGGGATCTGCTCCCTAAGTCCCGTGCACATTACGCTGGAGAAGTTTGAAAACGAAACAATCACCGATTATTTTGGATTTGTGTTTGAAGAAAGCTCCGGCAGGGAAATCAGATCGTTATCGTGACGCCAACGCTTTCGAAAATCTCCGTTTTCAAATAGTTTTCCGTCCACACAAAAACGAAACGCCGACGTTTTCAAATTCCTCTAGTGGTTTGAAGAACATTTTCGAAAAGCTCCGTATTTTTACGGATTAGTGTGGACGGAAAGCCAAACCGTAGAAATAAAGCTGCGTTTTCAAATTTCTCCAGTGAAGTGTGGACGCTGCCTTATTTTCTCTTGATTCGTCGTACTTACCTGTCTTGGTCCATCCCCGTTTCAGTTCAATTCTACATCGAGTACTAGAGACGCCATTAGTCGCGTTGCATTCATATATCCCAAAATCCGTGTCATTCTTTGGGGTTACAACAAGAACGTTCTCGTGTATTCTTGAGTTTGGGGTCTGAGGAACAGATTTGCTGTCCTTCAACCAGACATACGTAATAGTCGACGTAGCCTGAGTCTGAATAGTTTCACTCGTATAATTTTTAATCACATAGCAACCGAGATTGACAGGACGGCCAAGGATAGTGGTGATTTCTACTCGTGTGAGGTTATCGTCACGTGCAAGCCTCTCTGTAAGGAATAAAAGAAAATGATCGTTCTGTTTGATTAGTTAATGTTGAATGACTAACTGTCTGAATGGCTTATTGACCGACTGACTGACTGACTGACTGTCTGACTGGGTGACTGACAGTATAACTGACTGACTGACTGACGTAAAATACTGGCTGGCTGGCTGGCTGACTGACTGACTGACGTAAATTACTGACTGACTGACTGACTGACTGACGGACTTACGGACTGACTAACTGACTGACTGACTGACTGACTGACTGACTGACTGCCTGCCCGCCTGACTGACTGACTGACTAACTGACTAACTGACTGATTGACTGACTGACTGACTGATGAACTGGTCGATTGTTGCATCAATGCTCATGAGGCAAAACGTGATATCGATATCGTGACCGCTTAGCTTATGTATGAAATACAAACTTGAGGTTAGAGATTTAACGGTACAGCATCGTATCAATGATGTACTTGTTTTGTTTAGCACTGTATCTTTAGGATCGAGAACTGGTGGCTAGTTTTTGAATACCTGTCATGCCTGTTTGACCGGTATGACAGAACAGTCTCCTGAACATTCAGAATTCCGTTCAATCGATACTCTTAGAAATTTTTTCGATTCCCACGTGCTGTTGTAAATTTTTTCATGGCACAATTTCCAGTTCGTTGACTTAGGCTTTCGTTTCGTGACTAAACGCGAACAAGGTTCACGAGTTTGCACACAAGACGAAGCAATATTTCAAATCAGACCTTACAAGTGCTAAAGCGCAGACAACGTGTAATGGCACACGAATTCACAACCTGGCGTGTTAAGGCGTACAAAGCCAACAACTAGGGTTGTACAGGACAAACCAGCCTCTGAGCAAGCAAGGCTCAGTTTGAAAATTTAATTTTAAGGAGTAGAGAAGGTTATGATAAACCATCTGAGAATAAAAATTAATGAATAGGACAAATATCAAGAAGCATCAGTAGTTAAGATCGATAGAGTTTACATTTCTCTTCTTCTTGCACTTTCATCATTCTCAAATCGATTACTTGAACATGGAGAAATGATCAACCTCAGATATGTATGAGAAACGCTTTTGGTTCTCTTACAACAGGAAAAAATGACACCCTCTATATATTCAATCTTGAGTCAAAAAAGCTATCGAAACACAAATATCTTAGTCTATATGTATTCCATATTTTTGCCAAAAGAACGTGAAATTCTTTCAGATGTTTCCACATATTATTGAGAAATACGATAGCAAAAGGCCTCTTAAACCAAGTGATTAATTTAATTCGTTCATTTATTCCCTGGGCTTTTTTTAATCGAATTTTTTCAGCCGTTGCGTAGTTCCAAAGTTCATTCCACAAATGAAATTGAACTACAATACACGGCGAGGTTTTTTCTTGCACTACACAACCGGAAAATGGTTTCGTACAGTTCTCTGTAATAACGAGAGGTTTCATGGTAAATTTCTTTTCAGGTTTCAAATCGATCTCTTTGACAATTGCCAATTAATTCTTACTCAATATAACAATTGAAGTACTCGTTTCGCTGGCTCTGGACGTTTTCTAACCCAACTTGCTATACAAGGCACAGAAACGTAGCGACAGCGTTTTCTTACCATTTCCTGCAACAAGGTGAAGAAAGAACCACACAACTTGAATAACGCGCACGTACTGCGCACATGATCTGTTGGCCGCCATGATATTTTGGTTGCCACTCTATACAGTACAGTGCAAAGACTGATTCCAACACGAGATTTGTATATTAGTCAGCTGTTTGTACTATACAGTCCAGACTATGCTAAGCTGTCTAATTGTGGATGGCATTATCAACAGAATTTTGCATATTTAGTATTCCTTTTACGATATTGAAAGTATCGATATTAAACAAGCAGTTTAGTACATGCTGGAGGAAATTTATGGCATTGTTCCGAGAACAGAGACTACTTAGTCGCTGGTATTTTCCTGAAAGCCATTGCTAAATCATCAAAACGGAGCTAAACGAGGGTCCAAGGTCGGTGATCGTGTAAAGATAGCTCCAAAAAGGATTCTGTCAATTTTATACGGTATCCAATATTGAAAAGGCAATTGAAGCTATATAACTGAAAACTTCCTCTTTACGTAAACGATGTTTTCTTATCGCTCGTAAGACTATTATATGGCTCTATAATTTTTGGTAATTTTGGTTTCTCTGCAGATAAGAAGCAGATAACAGATAAGAACCAGATTTTGGATCTTGTTAAAACGGGGAAGGAAATACTAGTTGAGAATGTGCGCTTAAATATTTTTAACACCGTTTCGAAAACGTTTTCCATCACAATTAAAACAGAAATCAGTCTTTTATCCCTATTTTTAAACACAATGACGGGACGTAAATAGCTTTTTTAGGATCATTTTTAGCGCACTCTCCAAATGTTTTATAATAATCAAGTATTTTAGCCTTTCTCATTTTGTTTTTTGTAACATCCTCTTCAATTTAGTTAATGAGGTTACAAGCAACTTGCTGTCTTTTTTAAAAATGATAGGGCTAAATATGCCAGTGATCTGTACTTATCACGACCCCGATGTCTTTTTTGTTTTTGTTTTACTTTTTTCCGTGCCACCCCAGTGGTAATGACATGGAGTGATTACGTCATTCGAAAAGAAATATGTCGGAGTCGATACTGATTCTTACGTCACTCGTAAAAATACGACAGTGGTGAAGATCAACTTCAGGTATCATGGTAAATAGATTTAGTTGATAAGGAATCACCTCCAGACAATTTATCGAATAAATCCCAAAATACAAGCTACGTATAATTACTACGAGTCATTTCAAAGCTTGGAGCACGACACTAACACTATTCCAAGCGGCAACCGCTGGAATATCGCAGACCCCCCATGCGCACTCAAAAGAGTATGATACAGTAGAATTAAATTATAACTTCCTCAATATTTAAGATTAAGGACATTCTAAAAATTGCTATGGTTTAATTAAAGAGAAAATAAATTGTTAAACTTGCTCTATATAACATAAAGGCAAAACCACAAAACCACGAGACAAAAGGACAGGATGCACTTGAACTTGCTCGCGCCATACAGCCTTGTAAAGTCACTTGAAGGCAATTCAGTTTGCAAAATAGTTCATTTTGCCTTGGTATATACATACCTCCATAAAAATGGCTACTTCAACGCTATTTAAACGTAGAATGTTTTCAGTTTTAACTTTTAACTACTAAAACAAGAAAGTTCACAGTGAAAACTACAACCGTCAGGTCATGATTGAACAGTCAACGCAAGGTCAACAGTGTTCGCCGTTCGCAAGCCTTGGCACATGTTGAGCACGTGATCGAGTCACAACATGGAGTATTTTGTATTGATTCATTTATTGTGAACAGTAAATTTGTTCTTCTCTTCGTGAATGAAAGTGACGTCTACACTGGACGTCAGTTTTTAAATCAATAAAACAATTTTCATCATGATTTCTGGTTTTAGAGTCTTGCAGCTTAAGCTACATAGATAACACAGAATTCAAAATATCGATAACAACTTCTACCAAGTAATGTTTTCAGCCAAACAAGAAATCACACCACCCAAAGGCGCAATATTTCAAAAACTTCACCACATCTTATCACCCTAATTTATGCTTTATTTCTACTGCGCAGACAGTGAAGCCAGGTCAAACGATGCGGCGAAAAACCGTTCTACAAAAACTGAAAGACTTATTATCGCTTTCCAGGCATAGTTTGAAGCTTTTTCATAACGTCTATGCGATGCGCGCTGCCATTTCCGAGCTTTCAGCACGTGTACAAGATAACCAAAAATGGCTAGGTATTAGCTTCAGATCATTATTACATACTTATTACCTAGTTTCATAAACTGATACACTGTTAGACTATTTGTTTACCTCTTGCATCTAAAACAATACACACGTATTTCTTACCAAACGACGACACGAGCTTGGCTGTAAAAAGCAGAGCATAGCATATGAAACGTGCTCTAAACGCCTCCATGATGTTTTCCTGCAATATCTATCAGCTCGCTCAACGCACTTTAGTGCAAACAACTTATAAAACGAAAACACATATCAATCGTAATAATTTACTAATGAAGTTTCACGTGAGTTCATTGGTTGAAAGTGGTCACGTGGACAGGATTGGTCAGGTATTATTAAATGTTCGCACTTGACTTTAAGAGGAAGAAAAATGCTCATCTTCCCAAACCTCTAAGTTATTTACACGCAAAGCTTATAAAGTAATCTATCAGAGGTGTGGAACTGTTTTCACGAAAAATACAAAGACAACATTCAATTATATTTTAGGGTTTGGTTGTTTGCAAAGTAACGGTTTGGAGACATTTTGACAGTCGTTTAGCACTTCCTAGGAGTACCCTTAAATTCCTTCCTAAGAGTGCCCCCTAAATGCTCGTCTCGTCGTTTGGTAAGAGATACTTTGAGCTATATATATGCTATAATAAACAGTGTAATAAACTAAATAAACACTACCAACAGGAAGTGGTGTTCTTCAGACTTCATTTTAACAATGCTCATCGTGACTATCGTGTCCACGAAGTAACCGAAGTATTTTTAACACAATTTAACTCTCTGCTGGCAAATTTTCATCTTTCTTTATCCCAGCGGAAATGTCTCACTTCCCAGCAAAGTTCCCTGTCAACCTTACCCAGCGACGAGACATATGACCCGAATTCACAGACAATGCCGGAAAACACTTCAGTGAAGGTGTTTCCCAGCTCGTAAGAACTTGGCTGGGGAACAGATATTTTGTGGAATAGATCCGTTGTACACCACTGCTTAATGACTTTAGTAATGGCTGGGCAAGAGGGAAACAAAATGTACGAGCATTTAGTTTCCCCAGGCCGGGGATGCTACATTTCATGTAGATTAGTTTGCCGATGACTGATACTTCAAAAGCGATGAGTTAACCTGAAACGTTGGCGCTGTCCGCTTTTGATATTTAGTCATTCTGATCGGTTGATTCTAAATACTGGTTTTCTCATATAGAGCGTTTTCACATGGCGTCACGCCAGCCATATTGGAGCTCCAAAACAATAAAACGGGGGCCATGTTGGGGTGCCAAACCAATCCTGTGAGAGTTGAACTCTGTTCTCATGCAAACACTTTCTTTTGTTCCAATAAATTTGCATGCGTTGCCACATGAGTAAAAACGCTCTGTACAGACTGGTGACGATAGTACTGAAAAACAATCGACTATTGTCCAAATAAGCCCTTTTACTAATGCAAATATTTCCTAGTTCCATTGCCTTGTGGGGCCAAGAAGTGATCACTTGACCAAAAATGGCCTCATTAATTTATTAAATAGATCAAATTCTGCTCCCACAAGGGACTGGAGCTACCATTAGCAAAATGGTGTATTCTGCACCTTATGCTCGTAATTGTACATCTGTTAATAATGCAAAAACTAACCTACACATTTACTTGACAATGACATCCAACGATTTCGAAACGTCTTTTATTGATTTGGCTAATTTTTGTGTTGAAATTATTCCGTCAACTCTTACTTATTCGATCTTTAGACTAAAACAAAACTAAATAAACACAAACTGGATACACTTAATGTGTGGAGTATCACTCAACTAACAAGGGAAATTGCTTACGGTGGCTCAAAACAGTTTCTAGCACTTTCCAAGACGTAGATTTTGATGGGCCATTATTACCACTCTTTATCAGTTGATGCTTCAGCATGGTATCGAAAAACTGCCCGATCATTGCTGAACACATTGCTATCCTTTTCGTGACACTATATGTTACCATAGCAACAGTATGACCTGCTAAAAACAACCTTGAAAACCTTTTTTATTATTGAATGTTGATGAGCAGGATAAGATGCAACTTTTGGTAGATGGGGTTCAGAGCCACCTTAAAGTTTAAATGCCATGCCTGGAAAATTAGCTAGTTGTAGCTAAGTGCATCAACCACTTTAAACATTCAACATTTAGCACTTTTTTTGACATTTTTAAAGAGACTCCGTGATGCATTTCACAGTTAGGATAAATAAACTCGATTCATCTAAATCAA
This sequence comes from Orbicella franksi, assembly GCF_964199315.1. NCBI lineage: Eukaryota > Metazoa > Cnidaria > Anthozoa > Scleractinia > Merulinidae > Orbicella > Orbicella franksi. The sequence continues at coordinate 19,678,149 of NC_138158.1, forward strand.
TGAAAACCATGGCTTAATGTCGTTAAACGGTGCTTGAAAAATGACAGGAGTTCATCAGGAAGTGACAGTAGCTGCGGCAACTGAACTTGTTCAAGTTTGTTTATTTGCAGCATCAAGATCCTACCTAGATTCGCCATAGGTTGACCTCGTGAGGATAGAATTGCTGAGCAAGCGCAGGGAGTCGAGAGGTTTTCGGCAGCGAAGCGGGCGAACGAGCGACGAATCGAACAAGACGAAAGACTTTTCTGAAAGTCTTGAACCTACCTAAAGTTTGCAATGTTACCGCTACATGAAATAATAAAGAGCATTACATGCAAAACTTGTCAAAATCTTGAGTTAAAAAAATGTTATAGAGCTAATACTGATGTAGTGCAACCTTGTTTGTCATTATGTCCTTCAGATCACCGAGAACTCCAAAATATTATTTACTAACGAAGGTAGGCTCGATTACCAGCCGCTGTTCGGGAAAAGAGCCCGCGCTCTCGCGAACGTAGACCGGGCTCGAGAAAGCAGCGGAAATCGAGCCCATACCGAAGGAAACACGCGGACACCGTCGAAGAATGGAAACTTCACTTAACGATTAACATTTTTAGAAGAAGGAATAAGACAGATTGTAAACTAAGTGACCCTACAAAAAGTGACCTGATTTCTGTCTCAAATGTCAACTGAAATTAAAGTATTAGATTTTGTGTAAACTAAGTTATAGACACAGCAGTACTGATAACAACGATAGTGGGGCCAGTCTGAAGGGAGGGCTGAAGATTATTTAACACGATTGCACACTTGCCATGTAATTGGAAGCAATTCTTTTCGAAACATGAAATTAAACATGAAGGGTTTCTGTTTTCATTTTAAATTATTAAGTAATTATCATTCTCTTGGTATTTCTTTACTTCGCTAAAATATATATTTTTTGTACTCTCAGGTTTCTTTCGACCTAAAGATATACATTTAGTTTTGAATCTTATCGTATAACGTTGATGTCCGTGAAAATGTCTTCAACGATTCTAATTTTTTATCTGATCGTTTGCAAGATTTGTGCTCATGCTTCAAAGTCAGAAAGCCCCCTACAATTTCTAGGCTATTTTATCAGTTCTAAACTATAGAAGTATACCTTATAGTCTTGGATCCTTCACCAAACACCACTTCGTATAGTTTGCAACATTTTCGTCTCACGTACCACGTTCTTGCAACTGAAATGTTTCCTCAATCACGGTTTGTTTTAAATTATCAATTCAAAAAAACGGCAACATAATCAAACACGCAAAACTAGTTGAGAGTTTATATATTATATTGATCTAACATTTTTATTGAGTATTGGCACATTCACAAAATAACTCCTTTCCATTACTAACCAGTAAACATCGTCAGACCGCTCGCTGAACTTTCTGATAACAATGCTTCGCACCGTTTTGATGTATTTTTGTCGGTTTCCTAAACTTTTCAGCCAATCAAACAGGCAACACCGCATGTACATGTGACTACTGTGACATCATTGCCAGTTACACTAACTTCGTGATTAACTGGTTAAGTAATTAGCAACTTAATATAAAGACTGTTAAGCGGCACAAACGTTGACTGAAGTTTCGACTTCTGCCTCAAGCAATATTGTCACGTTCTAATAAAACTGGGCAGTCACTCACTTTCAGGCCCTTCTCTAAAACCTCAGCGATGAGGTAGAGTTTAGTCCAATTCTATTTGCAGTACTTTATGTCTTCAAAAAATCGACGAGAAAATATAAGATTGATATGCAGGTTAGCCGCAATGATGCGGCGGTTTTGAACCTCGAATGAAAATATTTGCCTTCTACGTAAATTGTATATAAACACGTTTTAATGATACTAGTCAGACGCTTTTAAGTGCAATCTGACTGCCTGTTTTGACGCGTCACGCCGTAATCTAAACTAGATAGCCAGTTGATAAAAAATATCGATCAATATTCGCAAACGTTTTGACGTTGCTTATCAAGATTATTCCACCAATGAACATTTGGTTAGTTGGTTAGTTAGAAAGCAGAACATAATCATGGTAACTTGTTTTTGTTGGGTATCTTCGGTGTTTTTTGCTGTCAATTTTGCTGCATGGAGTGGTAAGTAGGCATGAATTAGTTGTACATACTTCATCAGTCTTCTACAGAACAAAGAGAGATTTTGTTGATGGTAGCACGTTGTTTTGTTAGAATATGTTAGCGTGTTAATCTAGAACTGGCCTTTACAACGATTTTCAGCTGGTACAGTTGATAAAAGAACACAACGTCAAAGTTTTATCATTTTGTCTTGACCAAGAACAATTGACAAATATTTAAGGAAGAAATAAAGATATTTACTTTATAACTACGGGAAGTATTTTGTTCGGAATACCCACTGCGACAGAAAAAAACCTGCACGAAATTACTTACACCATAATTTTGTAATTACAGGGGCGAATCGTACAGAGCGTTTTTCATTGGACCAACGATGTTCAAGTTTAGCTTATGAATTTTTTTTTTTTTTTTTTCATTCTTTTGGAAATAAAAAATTGAAAGCTGGTATTATCCTAAAAGCTTCGACGTTAAAAAAACTTGAAAACTAATTATGTTAGCTTATATTGATGGCAAAACTGCTTTCAGTGCCTCTTGTATGCGTTTTATGGCGTCATATTGGTTTGCCACTACAGCAAGAATGAAAATTCTCGCTGAATTTTCAGAAGTAACTCTCATTATCTTCTAGAAGGAAAGCTACAGAGAAGAGTTGCAGACACAATGTCTCATTCAGTGTACTCAATAATTAACTTCAGTGTTTTAGTTAGTTTTCTTGTTGTCCAAACAAGTATCATATTGTCACATTGAATAATCCAATCAATACAACTTTAATTTAATTAATATCGAAATAACTATAGTTTCTTCATTTCTTCTTTCGGCATCCTTCGTTTATTCCCGTAACTGGCTCTACTCGGGTTTTACTAGTTTTACTAGTTAAACTGGTTTTATTTTTTTAACAAGAATCTTGTTATGAGAGAGCGATTCAAAAGTTTAAGTTTAAATTTTTTTTTTTTTTTTTTTTTTTTTTGCTCAACCCAAGTTATAAACACAATATACAATATACAACCACAATTTTTATTTCGGCAAATCAGCGTCAAAATGTTGACACATCAACTGCAATTTGGGATTGCATTGAGTTTTGTTTCTTAAAGTCCCTTTCATTTCATTGTTGTAAAACTATTGCACCAGGTGGTTGAAAGCGGATTAAGAAAGGTCGACCCGAAAAATGGTTCTCCAGACTCCACAGCCGTGACTATTACGTACGTGTTGTTTGATGAGGGCATTTATAACTTGCTTAGACTGGCTCTTTCGCTCTAAGGAGTGCTTTAGTTTAAAACTGGTCAAAAAATCATCTTTTAATATTGAAAAAAAATTGTAGGATGGGATTAGAATTAAAGCTCTCATTTAAGTAATGGCACAAGGGCTTGAACCCTAGACTGAAAACGTTTGCACCTGCTTAAAGTTTTGTATCGCATATAGTAAACAGTTCCATAGACAAATTAAAACTATTGCTAAAAACATTTCATATGAATGGTGACACATTGGGGCTCGTCCACAGACTTGTACAGAATTGTACAGAAAATACAGTATCACGTAAAAGCACAATTCAAGAACTTTAATTTGAAAGTTTATGATTTAGAGAATGCAAGGCATATCAACTTTTACTTAATTGAAAAATAGAAACAGAAAACCTCTGGAACCAGGCCGGTTAGAAGACTGGTACCGAGTAACCTTCAAAAATCAACCGATTTTTGGAATTTATGTAAAGCTATGCAATAATTTACTCCGTCATTGCAGAAAATGTTGAGATTTCTTTTCTTTTAACTGTGAAAGGACGGGAAAAAACCCTTCGAAGAAATAATTGAAGGAGAGCACATATGAAAATAGCGCTGGGTTGTTTCCAGTCCCCTTCTAATTTCGGTTCCTTACTTTTGCCTAGTACAAAATAGCGCGCCTGCATGGCTTAGAGCACAGATTAATTAGGTACCGTATTTTCTCGATTAAACTTCGGGCCTTGAATCCGTCGGTTCTACGCCAAGGAATCACGGTGATTAGCTACATTCACAATCAACGTCTTAGTAGCTTGCGAGGTCAGTCTTCTTCCGAGCAGCGAGGAGAATCTCCCCATTCTCCTAACGGCTCGGATACACTCGGCCGAGCCAAATGTTCGTGGCCATGGAGACTACCTTTTTGGTGACGTTCCTCACCATCCAATATGGTGCCCAAACCGGTTTTAATTACTTAAGAACCGGTTCATCATTACTATCGTATTTTCCTTGAAAGTCCATTCTCTCCACATAATGGCTGAGAAGCGGATGTTCAGAGTCCATGGTTTCGCGGCCACTACCTTCTCCATCGGTTTCGTCATCAGAAACGAAAAAATTTGCAATCCTCGGGGGTTCCGCTTCTGTTGAACTGCGGGGCGTATCCGGAGGAGCATGCGCTTTGTCGTCAGTTTCCTCGTCAGTTGTTGTGAAGAAATCTGCAATTCTTGGAGGTTCTGCTACCGCTGGCCTGCGAGGTGTCCCTGAAGACTCAGAAGCCCAATCGTCTTTTCTTTTGTCGTTGGCTTTGAAGAAATGTGCTATCCTGAGCATGTGGGTTGCATTTGAAGGGAGAGGCGCTATTAAATCATTTTCGTCGTCTGTGGTTTGGAAGAAATCTGCAATCCTTGGAGGTTCTCGTACTGCTGGTCTGCCATCCTCATCTGAAGAAGCATGCGCTGTGTCGTCATTTTTCTCGGCGGCTTTGATGTCGGCCACACTCGGAATGTATTGGATTTCCTCCATTTCAATAAGTTCTTCCTTGTGTCTGCTGTGTGAGTCGCTGCCACAAACGGTTTCCTGATGATTCTTCTTGTTTTCTTCAAGGTGGTGATCATTTTCATATTTTCCTCTCCGACATTTCCTAAGTCGCCCAAGCAAAGGTTTCTTTCTCTCCACTTCAACTGGTTCTTCAGTGCTCTCTTCAAATGAGACAGATTCCTGAGACTCTTGCAGTCGCATGATTTCTTCCTCAGAGAGCTCCATCCTGTCCCTTTTTTTCCATCGAATAAAAAAATGAATATTCAACAAAAGCGAAATTATGACAATCGCCAACACTGGCATCAGTACGGAAATATTCGCCCATCCAACTTTTCCTTGAGGATTTTCCTTATGATCTGAAACAAGAAAACAAAAGTTTATCCAAGATCAACGACAATAGAAAGTGATTCTTAATATGCTGGGGCGGTTACGATGCAATAGGTAAACATTAAACTATCAACTGCCACAACCGTAGCTAATTGGGTGATTTTAAGTCGTGCATACAAAAAGCTGACAACCGCTATGTCGAAATCTCTCGAGCTGCTAGGGAAAAACGAAAAACAGTTCGAGATTATGGAGGATCGAGATAGATAGCCGATAGTAAATGACTGAGAAAGCGAATCCATGGAAAATTGATTTGAGTCTGAGATAGCAGGAAATTCGAGATAACCAAGCTCGAGATATATAGCGAGGTTCAATCTTAAAGGAGCTATGTCACGGTGTGCACACCTTGAAAAGTTTAGCCGAAGTTATGTCAAGTTCGTCTTTTGTACATCCTTGTTAATCTTCTCCATCCTCAACCATGCTTGTTCCTTTATGATTTATTTTTGTCTCTTTGGAGTTTTTCTATCTTAGTAAACTACTATTTTCAGGCAGTTTCTTCAATTCAAAGGTTATTTATTACGTGGCCAAAATAACTCAAAATGTTCCGACTGAGCTCTTTTAAAATGAGAGCTCTCGAAACTCCTCATTGCATTATCTTGACGATCAGTTGGAGAACTGCTAAAAAAGAATTCACTCGTTTTTATCAACTGTGATACAAAATGATTTTGGTGTCTCCATAGATATAATACTCATATTTGCCCTACTCACCAGTGTTATTGCACCCCGGCAACAACGTAATATTGCATTTCGTGATTGTCACGCCGTCAGTAACGTGACATTCGTACATTCCAAAGTCTGATTCTTTCTTTGGAGTTACTACGAGCACGTTATCATAGACTCTTATGTTTGAGGATTGCGTGACAGTTAAATTGTCTTTTGCCCAAGAATAGGTTATGGAGGTTGTGTTAGTTAAGTTCGCATAGCAACCAAGGTTTGCCGGCTGACCGAGAGAAGCTATGATTTCCAGTCTTGTGAGGCCCATGTCCAGTTTTAGACCTGAAAAAGTATATAAATTGGTTATTGAAAATCATATCTTATTGACAAAGGCTGGTTAGGTTTTAGTACTTACTAACTGAACAACAAGTTTGGGTAGTACTTGGTGTACGCCTAATGATTGTGTCCCAAGTCCCAACCCGTTGATGGTAGTAGAAGTCGCAGCTCATTTGCGGCAGCTACTGGCAATAACTACAAAATCACAATTCGCAGTGAGCTCAATCTTCCCTCGTTGCACTGACAAATATGGCAAATCATATGAATAGATTGCTTATCGCTAAATAGAATTTCATACTTTACGTCCAAAAACAAATATCAAGTCACGGCTCAAGAAAGAAACCGTTATCACTCAAACCACAGTCTTTCAAAAGACTTCAAATAGTCGACCTCTTAAATTAATACGGACTCTTAAGGGACAGAGCCGAGTGTACGTATTTAACATAGAAGTGTTCGTAGCATACAAGGAGATGTAACAAAAATTCGTGTTTCTCTGTAACCATGTGAACTGTCGGTGAGACAGAGGTGTCCATATTCGAGAGATTCGCCTGTATGAAAGATTATCAAAGAAATACGGCATCACCTTCGATGCCACTCAGGACAACAGTTTTACTACGGATCTCTTCATCTTTAACAGATATGTAAGGAGACATATTGAAGCAAGAAGCTTAAAAGTAATCGAGTTTGAGAGAGCCCATAGTATTAAACAGTCATTCTCATTCGTGTTACAAAAAATCTTCAGTTTTAAAAGTGATCAAATTTAATCAACACGCAGTCTAAGTTTCTTTCCTGTTGAGTGATAATTCTTGAAAGGTTGTCATTTACGGTTGAAGTCTTTTGCGACGTATAAAAGCTTTTATAGCGATCAGAGCAGAACTTGTGCCGCTCTTCGCTTTGCTCAGAGAACTAACGTAAACGCCACAATATTAAAAAGGTAAGTGTCAAAAAAGGAATGAAACTAAAAAAAGGTAACATCGAGTACATTTTGTTAAAATGATTTACATAAGCTTTTAATATCGTGACTCCAGTTGTCAAACTGAGAGCGGTTAATCATCAGGCAATTACTTTGGTTTTCGTTTTGGTTTTAATACGGTTTGAGGTTGGCTGAGCAGTCAAACTGTCTTAGAGCGGTTTTCAATTGAGTGTCGAAAGTAACCAGGCAAATACTTTGGTTTTGGTTTTATGACGCTCAATTGAAAACTCCGTAAATTTCCTTTGAAAACGCATCAATTTCTGGGACCGGTTATACTTTATTTCTTCGGCTTTTCCGACGAGCTCGCATGTCATGGCAGATTTCTCTTCCAGTTTCTTCCGCCGTTCAGAATCGAATTTCACCTTTGCCACTTAGAATATAAATGCTGCTCGAATCTTCAACTCTCCGAGTTCCTCACGAGTATTGTTCATTTCTTTTATATCCAAGAAAATACGTGTTTAAAAAGCCAGTGAAACTACTTTAACTCTTACAATCTAGAAAGGCATTTGAGAATGAAGTTAAAAGGAGTGAAATTTGACTGCGTGAGAGCGCTGTAACAAAATGAAAGGAGAAGAAAATCGATACCAGAGAGGGGATATTGTAGCTCGACATAAGGAAGTTGTTTACAATACTGCTCCTCAACTGCAAGATAACATTGTTTAGAAAACATTTCTTGACTATGAAGTCCGGCAGAAAATTTGTCGGCATTAGGGCATTGGAAAACTTCATGAAGAAGTAAACCTGCGGACTGTTGAACTCTCTCGGGGTCGTAAACATTGATTTATCTTGACCGATGGCTTAACCAATTATTCAAAACTGATAAAGGACGTGTCTCCCGTACCAAACTTGATCATATGCATTGGAAACAATACAAATTTCACGTTTAGAAACAAAAAAATAAAGTTAACGTCTAAAGGCTGACGCTATGTACTTACCGATCGTAAAAGCACCGTTGACGATGATGAGTATTCCTTGCAAAATTAACACATAACCAGAGCAACTCCTTGAGGTCGCCATGTTGTTCTTCGTTATGACACGTCTTATGCAAATTTATCCGAAAATAGACCTTCACAACAAAAGTACCACCATTACAGCGGAACCTTTCTTCCTTTAAGTTCCGTGGCAATGGATTCGGCTGAAAATTGCAACCTTAAGATGGCTCCCTAGAGTATTTACGAACACCCTCTCTATAGAGCGCGAGTTAGAAAAGGAAACTCAGTTAATTTCTCTTAGAGTTTTCCCTGTAGAGATTTATGAGTATGGGTACCATTAAAATGGCGACATCTCATCTAATGACCGGCAGATATATTCCTCAGTCTGGCCTAAACTCCTTGATATTTATACTTTCCTTCCGTGAAATTTTTTCATACTTTGCCATGTCATGGAAATGATATTGCCTGACATTCTGAATTCGTAAAAAGTCAAACTCGTTCAGACAGTTTTTCCAATATTCTGTAATTTGTCATTCTTTAAAATTTAAAAATAATTCACTGAAGGAAACGCGAGAAAGTATACAGTCAGTTTTGCTTTTTGTCCTCATGTTGACGTCATAAAAATCGAAAAACACTTACGTTTTCCTTTGAGCGCGCGGAAATTACTTGAGCTTTCGTCCTATGTGCGCGTGCAATCGTAAAACTATAGGGAGCCGCCTTAACGAGAAGAAATAGTGTTTAAACCATTCAGCTGTTGTCTGAGATTTTCCCATGTATCTTTGGGGGTGCGAGACCCCCCACGTAAGAGAAAAAGAAAACGTGTTTATGGCGGTTCGCTTTCGTTGAGTTCTTGTGTCTTTGTGTTCGAGTATTGCACGCTGTTTTCGCGCATGGCATTTAGCCTGTAAAGAGTTCCGGATTAAAGTTTTCACAGCTGTCTCAGGTTTTCTTGCGTCACGCTTGGAAGGCATACGCGGATCACGCGGTAACATAGAAAATCTCATGGGAAAATAGTCGTGTTCAGTGTTGTTATTAAATTGTTTATCGTGGCTTTTACGGATTAAACTCGGCTGTATAGTAGCTATTTCGGAAGAAATTCGACTTCCTCTCGACATCGAGTGTTTTCGTTCGTCAATCAAACTCTGTTCCACCGAAGACAACTGACGAACGGAAAGACGAGTAACTGGCAGCTGCTGCAGCTTGTGTAAAAAACAACTTAAAGAAAACTTTTCAGTTTGAATAATTTTGCTTCATTGGCGCCTGAGGAGAAGAGAAAGAAGAACTCCTATCATCGTATAAGGCCAGTTACAGCTTTTTCAAACAACTTGATATGGCATAGCCTTTCTGGGAAGTAGCTTGTTAGATCTGACAAATCTTCATCAGGTTGAAGGCTGGCTAGTCAGAGGAAAAGCCGACATGACGGTCCACTGATAAGTAGATATAAGAGAAGCGAGGATTGAAAGACTCAACCCAACAAGGTACTGAACAACAGATAAGATCAGAAAAAATATCCAGGATTGGAAGACTTTACACAGCACTAGATCAGGAAAAAATAAATCGATCAGCCTAATGTCACATCTTCTACAAGAAGCATCTTCTAACTTGCAAATTATTCAAACTGTGGAGATGAGTCATGTAAAGCGACCATGAAGTTTATTTTCTTTAAACCTGTCATAGTTACACTAGATTTTTCGATTCTGTCATGCCCAGTTCACCGATCTATTAGCATTTAATTTCGTTTCAGGATCCAGCTGCACTTTCTCAAAATATTACGCTATAAAATATATGAGATATTTTGTAAAAATTGAAATTCATCGCGGTGTTTTTAAGTTTTCCCGTAGTTTAGGTGAAATCCTCGATCAATATGTTGCTAGGTCTCAAATGGTGTTGTTTTGCAATCTATATATTCAAGTCCCCGATCAGAAAATTTGCCATCCAAATTTGCTCTAAACAGTATTCATTAGTTGTCCCATCAGCAATGCATCCATGTCCATTACTATCGAACAGATACGACCCGTGAATGGCTGAACACGACCCGTACGAGTCTTACGACCCGTGCGGGTCGTGAAACAACGTTTTACAAGTCGTACAGTTGGTGAACTACACATCGTTAGAGAGACTTCGGGTGTATATACAAGTCCACGACTCGTACGACTCGTCCAAGTCGTACGGGTCGTGAAACATTGGTTTACGAGTCGTACAGGTAGTGGAACAATGGTGACCTGCATATCATTATTAAGACAACTCTCCTACCTCGACAGTATGACCCGTACGACCCGTACGGGTCGTACGAGTCGTGAAACAATGGTTTACGCGTCGTACAGTTGGTGAACTTCATACATAATTACGTACTAATGATAAGTGAGACAAACATGCTAAGGGCAATGTATGTTCCTCGTGCTAAAAACGTGAATGCTCCAAAGCGCAAAACACGATGAATATTCTTCGTTCTAAAAACGTGAGAGCCCAATAGCGCTGTATACAGTGTATACTCTTCATAGTTCTAAAGCAGGAGAGAGAGTCCAAAAGCGCAAGTTAGAATGTATATTCCTCGTTCGAAACGTCAATTCACAAAGCGCAAAACACGATGAATATTCTTCGTTCTCAAAGCGTGAGAGCCAATAGCGCTATATACAGTGTATATTCTTGAGAGTCCTAAAGCGTGAGAGTCCAAAAGCGCTAATTAGAATGTATCAGCGATTGACTCCTCAAAATGTTCCACTGCTCACACATGGATCTATGCTCTTAAGGCTTCAGCACACCCTAAATGACCAACATGCTTTGGCGCCGCCCTCCCGCTTCACGGTTCGTCGTTTAATATAATCAAAACCCTTCCAAGTCAAGTACACTGTGTAGATTTTCTGAAAGCTTACGAATTGTAGATAACAAAGATATATTCATTTTCAGTAAAATATTTCTGTTTTCTGAATACAAACTGAAAGTTTTCCAAAAGTACAGAGGATTACATATTAGAGTTCGCTTGATTTCCGGTGGGATTTCAGGACAAGTAAACGATCCGTGTCAACATCGCAATGTGTTCTGAACACCTTTCTCTGAAAATCCACGTCGAGTAATTTTGATTACTTGTCTGGTTGGTTTTTGACAAGCAACGGGAGATGGATGGTTAACAATTCAAATCAGTGTCAATATTTTTCTTAACCTGTGAGCAACTTCCTCGAGGAAGACATAATACATTATTAAGACAAACTTGATAATTTGACAGAAAAACTCTAACTGCGAGAAAATATTGGCATTAAACTGTCGACAAATGAATGACTTTGTAACTAGTATGTTAAAACATCGCAACAGTAACACAGCTACAGCAGCCACATCGAGTCAACAAAAGAACAAGCGACCTGGATAAAAAAGGATAAATCAATTATCTCAATATTCCCTGATCAGTATTTTGTTTTATTTGGATGAAATGTTTGTTGCTACAAACGTTCAACATTGTGTTTCATTGTTTAATTGCAAAAGAAAAAATGCTCTAAATATACAAGACTAAAAAAAATTCTTTTGTCAACTTCAAGACACGTTTTGGTATTATTTGAAACAATTTCATAAAAAAAGCAATGTTTGCCTTTAGGTCTACTGAATTACTATCGTGATACAAGAAGTATAATTTGAACAGTTTTTGTGATCTACTTGAGATCAAAAATACAGAATTTTTTTTACTCTTGAGTATTCTACTTGCCTTACATAATAGTTTAAGGCGTTGGTTGAAGCTTTTTTATATCACATCTGGTTCGCGCAAATTTCATTTTTAACTGATTTTGAATTTGTTTTGTTTATCATTTAAACGGTGCAGCATCGTATGAATGATGAACTTATGTGTCAAACACTGTGTCTTAAAGATCGGGACTGACGGCTAGTTTTCAAATAAGGACTGATATACAGCTTACTTTACCTGTCATACCTGTCAAACAGGTATGATAGAACAGTTTCCGAAACCATCCGCATGCCATTAAATCGATACTCTCAGAACTTTGCCTTGATTCCCACATGTTGTAGTTAATTTTTTCATGAGAAAATTTCCAGTTCGTTGACTTAGGTTTTCGTTTCGAGACTAAACGCGAACCATATTCACGAGTTTACGCACAAGACGAAACAATATTTCAACCCAGACCTTACAAGTGCCAAAGCGCAGACAACGTGTAATGGCACACGAATTCACAACCTGGCGTGTTAAGGTGTACGAAACTGTACAGGACAAACCAGCCTCTGAGCAAGCAAGGCTCAGTTTGAAAATTTAATTTTAAGGAATAGAGAAAGTTATGATAAACTACCTGAGAAAAAAACTTAATGAATGGGACAAATATCAAGAAGCATCAGTAGTTAAGACCGATAGAGTTTACATTTCCCTTCTTCTTACACTTTCATCATTCTCAAATCGCTTAATTAGACAAGGAGAAATGATCAACCTCGGATATGTGTGAGAAACACTTGGTTTTCTTACAACTGGAAAAAAAGACACCCTCTATATATTCAGTCTTGAATCAAAAAAGCTATCGAAACACAAATATCTTAGTCTATATGTATTCCATATTTTCGCCAAATGAAGGTGAAATTCCTTCCTACATATTATTGAGAAATACTTATAGCAAAAGGCCTCTTAAACCAAGTAATTAATTTAATTCTATCATCTATTCCCTGGGTTTTATTTATTCGAATTTTTTCAACCGTTACGTAATTCCAAAGTTCATTCCACAAATGAAACTGAAACTGCAATACACGGCGAGGTTTTTCCTTGCATTAACGAACACACAGCCAGAAAATGGTTTCGTACAGTTCTCTGTAATAACTAGAGGTTTCATGATACATTTCTTTTGAGGTTTCAAATCGATCCCTTTGACAATTGCCGATTAATTCTTACTTAATGTAACAATTGAAGGACCTCGTTTCGCTGGCACCGAATGTATTCTAACCCAACTTGCTATACAAGGCACAGAAACGTAGCGACAACGTTTTCTTACCATTCCCTGCAACAAGGTGAAGAACGAACCACACAACCTGAATAACGCGCACATAAGGCACACATGATCTGTTGGCCGCCATCATGTTTTGGTTGCCACTCTATACAGTACAGTGCAAAGATTCCAGCAAGAGCTGAGATTTGTATATTAATCAGCTGTTTGTACTAAGCAGGACTTAAAAAATATACAGTCCAGACTATGCTAAGCTGTCTAATTGTGGATGGCATTATCAGCAGAATATTGCATATTTAATGTGTTGTTTGCGATTGATATTGAAAGTCTCAATATTGAACTAGCAGTTTAGTGTACGTTGGGAGAAATTTATGGCATTGTTCCGAGAATAGAGACTTAGTTGCTGATGTTTTCCTCAACGCCATCGCTAAATCATCCAAACGGAGCTAAATGAAAGTTCAAGGTACATGTCGGAGTCGATACTGATTCTTACGTCACTCTAAGAAATACGACAGTGGTGAAGATCGACTTTAAGTATCATGGTAAATAAAGTTACTTGATAAGGAGTCACCTTCAAACAATTTATCGAATAAATCTCCAAAATACAAGCTACGTGGAATTATTACGAGTCATTTCAAAGTTTGGAGCACGACACTAACACTGTTCAAAGCAACAAACGCTGGAATATCGCAGGCCCCCATGCACACTCGATCAAAAGAGCATGACATAGCAGAATTAAATTATAAATCCCTTAAAATTTAAGATTAAGGACATTCATAAAATTGCTATGGTTTAATTAAAGAGAAAATATATCGTTCAAACTTGATCTATATAACATAAAGGCAAAACCACAAAACCACGAGACAAAAGGACAGGATGTACTTGACCAGTCATCGTGACATTCACAGGCATGCACAAGCCGTTCGCAAGCCTTGGCACATGTTGAGCACGTGATCGAGTCACAACATGGAGTATTTCGTATTGATTCATTTACTACGAGCAGTAAATTTGTTCTTCTCTTCATGAATGAAAGTAACGTCTACACTGGACGTCAGTTTTTTAAACCAATAAAAAAATTTTCACCATGATTTTTTGGTTTTAGCCCCGTGCAGCTAAAGTTACAAGTTACATAGATAACACAGAATTCAAAATATCGAAAGCACTTCTACCAAGTAAAGTTTTAAGCCAAACAAGAAATCACACCACACAAAGGCGCAATATTTCAAAAATCTCACCACAAAATCTTATTACCCTAATTTATGCTCTATATCTACTGCGCAGACAGTGAAGCCCGGTCAAACAATGCGGCGAAAAACCGTTCTACAAAAACTGAAAGACTAATTATTGCTTTCCAGGTATAGTTTGAAGCCTTTTCATAACGTCTACGCGATTCGCGCTGCCATTTCCGAGCTTTCAGCACGTGTTCAAGATAACCTAAAATAGCTAGGTATTAGCTTCAGATCATTATTACATACTTACTACCTAGTTTCATAAACTGATACACTGTTAGATTATTTGTTCACTTCCTGCATCTAAAACAAAACACATGTTTCTCTTACCAAATGACGACACGAGCTTGGCTGTAAAAAGCAAAGCATAGCATATGAAACGTGTTCTAAACGTCTCCATGATGTTTTTCTGCAATATCTATCAGCTCGCTCAACGCACTATAGTGCAAACAACTCATAAAACGAATACACATATCGATCGTAATAATTTACTAATGAAGTTTCACGCGAGTTCATTGGTTGAAAGAGGTCACGTGGGCAGGATTGCTCGGGTATTACTAAATGCTCGTGCTTGATTTTAAGAGGAAGAAAAATGCTCATCTTCCCAAACCTCTAAGAAATTTACATGCAGAGCTTTTAATAAAAGTAATCTATCAGAGGTATGGAACTGTTTTCACGAAAAATTGAAGGCCAACATTTAAATATATTTTAGCTAGGGTTTGGTTGTTTGCAAACTAACGGTTTGAAGACATTTTGACAGTCGTTTAACACTTCCTAAGAGTGCCCCTAAATTAAACTTTGAACTATATATATATATATATATGCTATAATAAATAGTGTAATAAACTAAATGAACACTACCAACCGTTAAACTGATGTTCCTTAGACTTCATTTCAAAAAATGCTCAAGCACTAAGACCTCTAGAGTTTCATCCGTAAACTGTGAAAAGTTAGAACCAACTCGTGCAGTTTAATAAACAGTACCGAATGAAAGTACTGCTCAATAGCTTTCATTTGAATGGTGACACATTAGAGTTTCATCCACAGACTTTAAAGGAAGAATCACTTCGTATAACATAATAAACAGTACCACGTGAAAGTACAGTATGCCCAGTAGCTTTCATTTCAGTGGTGGCACACTGGGGTTTTATTCAGGCTTATAAGATAGAACCACCTTGCAGAGCATAGTAAGCAATGCCAAACCCAACTTAAAAGGAGGAATCATCTTGTACAGCAAAATAAACAGTACCACATGATCGATGAAAGTACACTGCTCAATAGGTTTCATTTGAATGGTCACACACTTTCATCGACAGAATTAAATGATAAAAACGTCTTGCAAAGTATAAGTAACATGCAGTACTGCAACTTTGCTTTTATTTATCAAATGGTCACACACTAACGGTTAATCCATAGGGCTAGGCACAATGCCAGCATAACAATGGTAGCCCGGGGTTAGGGTTGGGGTTAGGGTAAGGGTTTTGGGAAGTGGGTCGTACAAACCCACCCAACTTCAATTTAATTTTCTGGGAGTACCCCCCAGGAATGGTAGAAATTAAGCACCGAATGATATTCGCAAACTTTAAAGTAAGATCCACTTCTTGTAGGAAATATAGTAAACAGCACCACATAAATCTGCTAAGACTAGTATGATCCTTATAGTCACGTAACAATTGCCACTATCGAACGGAAGCTTCTTTGTACAACATTCCTGGCGATACTGATAAGCAGCAGCCAACAATCAACCCCTTTCCTTTCTTGCTAAGTCTTTCTCTCTTTCTTTTACTAATTTTCTTTGCTTTCGTGATATTTGTTTCTACTAAAATCCCATTCATTTTCAGTTGACTGTCGATCGTTAACCTTGATATTGTTGTGTTAGGGAAAAATTACGCTCTCAGCTATGGGCACATGACAAGCTAAATATGACAACTAGCAGAATTCATCTGGGACTATCAAGTAACCAAAGTATTTTTAACACAATTTAACTCTCTGCTGGAAAATTTTCATCTTTCTTTATCCTAGCAGAAATGTCTCCCCCTCCCCAGCAAAGTTTCCTATCAACCTTTCCCAGCTACAAGACACATAACCCAGATTTACGGACAACGCCGGAAAACACTTCAATGAAGGTGTTTCCCAGCTCGCAAGAACTTGGCTGAGGAACAGATGTTTTAAAGATCCGTTATATACCATTGCTTAATGACTTAAGATGACCGAACTAGAGCGAAACAGCAAGTTTAGTTTATGCTACATCTCATACGGGTATTTGTCGATGAATCGCACTTTTAAAATTGATGAGCTTAACCTGAAACATTGGCGCTCTGCGCTTTTTATTTTTAGTTATTCTGACTGGTTGATTCTAATTACTGTTTTTCTCATATAGAGCGTTTTCACATGACGTCACGGTACGGTTCCAAAACAACAAAACGGCGGTCATGTTAGTCTACCAAACTAATCCTGTGGGAGTTGAACTCTTCCTATGCAAACAATTTCTTTTGTTCCAATAAATTTGCATGTGTGCTGGACACTTAAGTGAAAACACTCTATAAAGACAGGTGACGATAGTAGAAAAAGCAATCGATATGCGCACAATTGTACATCTATTACTAATGCAAAAACTAACCTCAGATTTACTTGACAATGACATCCGACGATGTCGAAATTGAACGTCTTTTAATAATTTCGCTAATTTTTGTGTTGAAAATATTCCCTCAAGCCTCACTTATTCGATCTCTAAACTGAAACAAAACCAAATAAACACAAACTGGATACATCCAATGTATGGAGTATCATTCGACTAACAAGGGAAATTGTTTACGGTGGCTCAAAACAGTTTCTAACACTTTCCACGACGTAGATTTTGATGGGCCATTATTACCACTCTTTATCAGTTGATGCTTCAGCATGGTATCGGAAAACTGCTCAGTCATTGCTGAACACATTGCTATCCATGATTTTCGTGGCAATATATGTTACCATAGCAACAGTATGACCTGCTAAAAACACCCATTCATTTAAAGGTTAACATTTTAAAAGAAGGAATAACCCAGATTATAAACTAAGTGACCCTAAGTGACCTGATTTCTGTGTCAAATGTCAAGTGAAATTAAGGTATTAGATTTTGTGCAAACTAAGTTATACAAAGACAGTAGTACGAATAATAACGATAGTGGGGCCAGTCTGAATGGAGGGCTGAAAAACATTCTTTACGAAACATGAAAAAACGAGGGGGCTTTTTTTAATTCAAATTATTAAGTAATTATCATTCTCTTGGTCTTTGTTTACCTCGATAAATTTTTTTTTTTTTTTTTTTTTCAGGTTTCTTTTGACTTTAAGATTTACTTTTAGTTTCGAATCTTACCGTACAGCGTTGATATTCGTTAAAATTACTAAACGAATCTACTCTGATTATTCGCAAGATTTATACTTATGCCTCAAAGTAACAAAGCCACCTACAATTTTTAGGCTATTTTATCAAATCTAAACTATAGAAGAATACCTTACAGTCTTGGATCCTTCGCCAACCACCATTTCGAATAGTTTGCAACATTTCGACCAATTCGACTTGTTCGCCATCTTCTTGCAACTGAAATTTTCCTCAATCACGGTTTGAGTTATATTATCAATTCAGAAAAACGGCAACATAATCACATGCAAAACTAGCTGAGAGTTTATATATAATATTGATCTAATATTTATATCGAGTATTGGCATACTCACAAAATAACTCCTTTCCTTTATTACCCAGTAAACATCGTCATATCGCTCGCTGAACTTTCTGATAACAAAGCTTCGCATCGTTTTGATGTATTTCTGTCGGTTTCCTAAACTTTTCAGCCCTGATCAAACAGGCAACACCGCATGTACATGTGACTACTGTGACATCATTGCCAGTTACACTAACTTCGTGATTAATTGGTTAAGTAATTAGCAACTTGATATAAAGACAGTTAAGCGGCACAAACGTTGACTGGAAGTTTCGACTTCTGCCTCAAGTAATATTGTCACTTTCTGATAAAACTGAATAGTCACTCACTTTCAGGCCCTTCTCTGAAACCTCAGCGATGAGGTAGAGTTTAGTCCAATTCTATCTGCAGTACCTTATGTCTTCAAAAATTCGACGAGAAAATACAAGACTGATATGCAGGTAAGCCGCAATGATGCGGCAGTTTTGAACCTCGAATAAAAGTATTTGCCTTCTACGTAAATTGTATATAAACACGTTTTAATGATACTAGTCAGGCGCTTTAAGTGCAATCTGACTGCCTGTTTTGACGCGTCACGCCGTAATTTAAATTAGATAGCCAGTTGATAAAAAATATCGATTAATATTCGCAAACTTTATGACGTTACTTATCAAGAATATTCTACCAATGAACATTTGGCTGGCTAGTTAGAAAGGAGAACATAATCATGGTAACTTGTTTTTGTTGGGTATATTCGGTGTTTTTTGCCGTCAGTTTTGCTGCATGGAGTGGTAAGTAGGCATGGATTAGTTGTAAATACTTCATCAGTCTTCCAAAAGACAAAGATAGATTTTGTTTATGCTGGTACGTTGTTTGTTAGAATATGTTAGCGTGTTAATCTAGAACTGGCCTTTACAACGATTTTCAGCTGGTACAGTTGATAAAAAAACACAACGTCAAAGGTTTTAGCATTTTGTGTTGACCAAGGACAATTGACAAATATTTAAGGAAGAAATAAAGACATTTACTTTATAACTATGTGAAGTAATTATTTCGAAATACCCACTACGGAAAAGAAAAAAATCTGCACGAAATTACTTACACCATAATTTTGTAATTACAGGGGCGAATCATACAGAGCGTTTTAATGGACCAACAGTGTTCAAGTTTAGTTTATGATTGTTTTTCATTATTTTAGAAATAAAAAATTGACAGCTGGTATTATCCTAAAAGCTTCGAAGTGAGAAAAACTTGAAAACTAATTATGTTAGCTTATATTGATGGCAAAACTTCTTTTAGTGCCTCTTGTATGCGTTTTATGGCGTCATATTGGTTTGCCACTACAGCAAGAATGCAAATTCTCGCTGAAGTTTCAGAAGTAACTCTCACTATATTCAGGCAGGAAAGCTACAGAGAAGTTGCAGACACAATGTCTCATTCAATGTACTCAATAATTAACCTCATTTTTTTAGTTAGTTTTCTTGTTGTCCAAACAAGTATCATATTGTCATATTGAATAATGCAATCAATACAACTTTAATATAATTAATATCGAAATAACTGTAGTTTCTTCATTTCTTCTTTTGGCTTCCTTCGTTTATTCCCGTAGATGGCTCTACTCGGGTTTTACTGGTTTTACTGGTTAAACTGGTTTTATTTTTTTAACCAGAATCTTGTTATGAGTGAGGGATTCGAAAATATATATAAGTTTAATTTTTTTTTTTTTTTTTGCTTAACCCAAGTTATAAACACAATATACTTTACAACCACAATCTGAACATTTCTATTTCGGCAAAACAGCGTCAAAATGTCGAGATATCGACTACAATTTGGGATTGCATTGAGTTTTGTTTCTTAAAGTCCCTTCCACTTCAATTTTGTAAAACTATCGTACCAGGTGGTTGAAAGCAGATTAAGAAAGGTCGACCAGAAAAATGGTTCTCAACAGCCGTGACTATTACGTGTGTGTTGTATGATGAGGGCATTTATAACTTGCTCAGATTGGCTTTTTCGTTCTAAGGAGTGCTTTAGACTGGTACAAAATCATCTTTTGATATTGAAAAAAAAAAATGTACGACATGATTAGAATTAAACCTCTCATTTAAGTAGTGGCACAAGGGTTTGAGCCCTAGACTGAAAACGTTTGTAACTGCTTAAAGCTTTGTATCGCTTATAGTAAACAATGCGTATACGAATTAGAACTATTGCTAAAAATTTTCGTTTGTATGGTGGCACATCAGGGCTCGTCCACAGACTTGTACAGAATTGTACAGGAAATACAGTATCACATAAAAGTACAATTCAAGAACTTTAATTTGAATGGTAGCACCAGTACTCTTGAGTGTCATGTACACTTCAAGTTCGCGTTTCGTAAGCCATCATTGTAGAACAAGCCTTTTTACATGAAAAATTCACCTCAAGTAGCCTTCACATTAACACTTACACGCCAGAATTAAGAGTAATACCAATAAGCATAGGCCGAATATTACACATGAAGTATCTCTCCAGGGGTGGATCCAGGCTTTTACATGAGTGATTTGGACCAACTTTACTAAAGGGGTTTGGGGGCATGCTCCCCGAAGAAAATTTGAAATTTAGTGCTCTCAGAAAGCAATTTATGTGATTTCTGGAAATAATCACTTCAACTACTATAGATCCACGCCTGTCTCTCAGTGGCTCTTATAAGCCTGTGTTTCACGTGTAAGTGAGGTAATTGCCTTCTTATTTGAACACATTTACGGAATCCAATATGGCGTGTAACTGATAAGGCTAGTGTGGTAGTGAAATACATTTTGTAGTGCCAATCTTACAGTTTTTTAAACAGTTATAAGAACTTTTCGAAGGAATATCCAAGACGAGATGTCTTAAAATACGTACGAACGATCCAAAGAGCTGTTGTAAGACCGAACAAAACGTTTTGTTTTCATTCATTTCAGAGGCGCTAGAACTCGACCTCAACTTAACACGGCAGGAAATCATCACATTTCTTGGACAGCCAGCAAACCTCGGTTGCCACGCAACGACAACCCTCATTAACTCGTCCCTTTCCTATTCCTGGACAAAAGACAACCAGACGGTCACGCAATCTCCAAGAGTGAAGGCATTTGGTGACGTTCTAGTAGTAACGCCAGAGGGAGCCGCAGATTTTGGAACATACCAGTGTAACATTACTAATGGCGTGTCTAGCATTTTGTGTAGAGTCTCACTGTTACAAGGACTTGATAAACCTGGTAAGTCTAATGCACGAGGAAGGAGGTGTGAGATGTATTTTAAGGGGGTGGGGGTTAGAGTTGTGTTAGCGTTTTCTTGATTCCGTTGTGAGCAAGGCATGTGTAGAGGCCAAAATCGATGATGACGAAACGGAAACTCGAGGTTTATCACTGATACCATTGGACAAAACAAAGTCGTAATGCCATTTGAACACATAAAAACTCTAATGAAACTTTGGGAAAAACCCGTAACAATCGTTTGTTTTCAAATCTACTAATAGGAAATGAAACTGTTTGAGCATCCCATCAAACGTAGCGTAATAACTAAGGTCCTGGTCAAACGTCAAACTTCATATGAGACGAACTAAACTGAGTGAATTAAGTTCACGATAAGTTCAACGTTTGACTCAACTGAGTTCGTTCGGCTGAATTAATTGCAGTTTAGTTCGTCTCATGTGAATTTTGATGTCTGACCTTGTTTACTAAACCCTGGTTTTCACTACGAAATAAGCACAAGCGTAAGAGTAAAGGTAGTGAAGAAGCCCACAACACAGGCATGAACACAAGCAAATGGGTTCTCACTACCGTTCTGCTCATTCTTGTGCTTGTGCTTATGTCATAGTGAAAACCAGGCTTAACATTGACCAAATAGGTTCATTGATATCAGTCCCAATCAGACTCGCCACTGTTTATAGCTTTATAGCTTTGGTTATAGCTTCGTGAATATTGAAATTAAAAATTTAATTATTTAAATATTGATTTTTAGATGACTCTAAAACTGGATGTGTCAACGTTTCCGTATTAATGCCTGTTCTGGCTGTGGCGGTCTTGTCACTTCTCCTGTTCATTCATCTCCTGTTACAAAGTAGAAGAAGAAGACGAAGAAATGATACCTTCAGGTCCAAGAGAAGTGATGAAATTAGTTTACAAAACCAAGAACAAACCCGAGTGCATGACGCAGACGTTGTTATCGAAGAAAACCAATTACAGCCCATTGAATTACCAGCCAATGGGCGTGTCCGACGAATGTCAGGTGACGAAGTGGTTGAAGAAAACCAAGTCACACAATTTTAAAAAAAGGTTTCTATGGAAACGCGTTACGTAGAAATGGACGTGGCAATTCAAAGAAATGTCCAAAAACACTACCTTATAAGCTATATACAATGTGTCGTGCATAACATTCACTGCAATCACGAAATTTTTAGGGGGTAAGGGTAACCTCCCCTCCCCCCTCAGCATTCTGAGTACTCTGCCATTGTAGTGTTATCGTTTCCATAAATATCAATGACAAGTTTAAAGTTCAGACGGTGGACATAACACACCTTTCCCCATCCACCTCACCCTTAAAAAGGTGTAAGATGATTTCCGCAGAACATTCGTGCAACAATGGCAACAATTACATTATCAAAAAAACCTCATGGCATGGTAATATTTTTAATACAGTTAGGAAGAACTTATAGAGACCTTCGCTCTCAAGCTGACCCCGTGAGGGAAAATTGAACTTGAAGTTTCAATTAAAACAAACGTTTCGTGTTAGTTTAAAACACAGTAACACACGCTTTAAGCATTCTTACGAGGTTTGACTTTAACTTTCTCGAGAATTTAATCGCGGGGTCACTTAAAGAAATGAACCAAAGTGAGTTGTTTTCGATAGTATTCCAAATCGTACCGCGCAATGAGTAGATTTTTAGTAAATAATTTTTGCACTTATTGCTCGAACTTTCTTCGAGCGGAATCCGTCTTAATTAGTTCCAAGTGGCGTTACACTCAGAGAGTTGGGCAAATATTTGGTGGAAGTGTTAGTTACAAATCGTGATATCAACAATGAAATTCTGTTTGCTGGTCTTAATGACTTAACCCCGTATCCACGATTTTGTAAAATATAGCAAATGACAAAGTAACTTTATGTACTTGATCTATCATCTCTTTATTAGAAATATCAAAGTTTGTGAAAGACAAGTTGTAAAGCAGATTGGGTACAGGTAAAAACCAAGGCGTTTCTCTTTTTATATAGTGATTTAAGCATTACGTCATTTGGTCCGTTATCGTGATTTTCTTCATGGCTGTAACTTCTTACATTACAAACTCCATTCAATAGCAGACAAATTTCAAAGTTTGTGAATACAAGTTGTAAAACAGGTCAGGAATAAGTAAAAACGACGACCTTTTTTTCACCGTGACTTAAGCATTAATCCATTTTGGTACATTATTTTCTTCCTTACGCAAAAAACTCTAGATACAACCGCGGACAAATATCAAAGTTTGTGAATACAAGTTGTTAAACAGGTCAGGAACAAGTTAAAACAACGACCTTTCTTTTTTCGTCGTAACTTGAGCAAAAATTCATTTTGGTACATTGTACCTTATTTTCGTCATGGTATGTAGATTATCATGTACAAAACTCTATACAGCACAGACCGCTGAAGAATACAAGTTGTAAAACAGGTCAGGAACAAGTAAAACAACGACCTTTCTTTTTGTAGTGACTTAGGTGTTACTTCGTTTTGGTATATTATTTTCTTCAGACATATGAATTCTTCTGTATTAAACTCTACACAACACACGAATGGCTAAGTACCAATTACAATTTCTGATAAAAGCCATAGCGTATCATTTCTTTACAAAGGAACAAGGCACATTTCCAGATAGTCTATTCCCTAGGTTTCCTACAAAATGTATAAAACTGTGATCTTTGGGTCACACAACTCTTCTTCTCCATCAAGTTTTTTGGAAAAACATAGCAACTGACGAAGATGCCCCAAAAGATCCCCAACCCCCTCCCCCTATTTTCGGCTACGATATTCCGGTACTTCTATCTCGAAAATCTATGAAATAGAGGGAAGATTGCTTCCTTGGTGATGGTCAGAGAGATCCCCTTGCTTCTTTCTTCTGCTAAGCGAAAGAAGCCTTCAAAACAGTCGAAAGGGACGAGAGAAAAACAACCCCTCTTTGAGACACTCTCTCTTGGGCCTTATGTAATAATTTACTACAATAATATCTATTTCGGGAGATCTTTAAAAGAGCTCCCTGCCTAGCCTAATTTCTGAACGCATTGCAAAGTTTGACGACGTAAAGGATGTAAGGCATATAAACTTTCCTTTAATTAAAAAATAGAAAAGAGAAAACCTCTGGAACCAGGTCGGGTAGAAGACTGGTACCAAGTAATCTTCAAAAATCAGCCGATTTTTGGAAAATATGAAAAGCTATACAATAATTTATTCCATCGTTGTGAAAATATTGAGGAGATTTTTTTTTCTCTTAACTGTGACAGAACGGGAAAGACCTTCGGAGAAATAATTGAAGGAGAACGCATAAGAAAATAGCACTGAGTTCTTTCCAGTCCCCTTCTAATTTCCGTTCCTTATTTTTGCCTCCCTACAAAATAGCGCGCTTAGCACGGGTTAGAGCACAAATTAATTAGGTACCGTGTTTTCCCGCTTAAACTTCGGGCCTTGAATCCGCCGAATCTTGGCCAAGAAATCACGGTGATTAGCTGTCAAAACAATCAACGTCTTGGTGGCTTGCGAGGTCAGTCTTCTTCCGAGCAGCGAGGAGAGTGTCCCCCATTCTACTAACGACTCGGATATACTCGGCCGAGCCAAATGTACATGGCCATGGAGACTACTTTTTGGTGACGTTCCTCACCCTCAAATATGGCGTCCAAACCGGTTTAAATTACTTAAGAACCGGTTCATCATCACTTTCGTCTTTTCCTTGAAAGTCCATTCTCTCCACATAATGGCTGACAAGCGGATGTTCAGAGTCCATGCTTTCGCGGCCACTACCTTCACCATCAGTTTCGTCATCAGGAACAAAAAAATCTGCAATCCTCGGAGGCTCCACCACTGTTGAACTGCGGGTTGTATCCGGAGGAGCATGCGCTGTGTCGTCAGTTTCCTCGTCAGTCGTTGTGAAGAAATCTGCAATCCTCGGAGGTTCCGCTACCGCTGGCCTCCGAGGTGTGCCTGAAGACTCAGATGCCGAATCGTCTTTTCTTTCGTCGTTGGCTTTGAAGAAATCTGCTATCCTTAGCGTGTCCTCTTCAGGTGGTTCCTGGGCTACATTTGAAGGAGGTGCTATTAAATCGCTTTCGTCGTCCGCGGTTTGAAAGAAATCTGCCATCCTTGGAGGTTCTAGTACTGCTGGTCTGCGGTCTTCATCTGAAGGTGCAGGCGCTGTGTCGTCATTTTTCTCGGCGGCTTTGATGTCGGCCACACTCGGAATGTCTTGGATGTCTTCCATTTCAATAGGTTCTTCTCTGTGTCGGCCGTGTGAGTCGCTGTCACAAACAGTTTCCGGATGATTCTTCTCGTTTTCTTCAAGGTGGTGATCATTTTCATTCTTTCCTCTCCGACGTTTTCTAAGTCGCCCAAGCAAAGGTGTCTTTTTCTTTACTTCAACTGGCTCTTCAGTTCTCTCATCAAATGCAACAGGTTCCAGGGCTGCCTGCAGTTGCATAATTTCCTCCTCAGAGAGCTCCATCCTGTTCCTTCTTTTCCATCGAATAAAAAAATGAATATTCAAAAGAAGCGACACGACGACAATCGCCAACACTGGCATCAGTACTGAAATATTAGCGCATCCCACTTTTCCTTGAGGATTTTCCTTATTAGCTGAAACAAGAAAACAAAAATTAATAAAATACAAAAAAAAAAAAAGAAAACAAAAATTTACCCAAGATCAACGACAATACAAAGTGACTCTTAATGGGCAGAGGCGATTACGATGCAATGAGTAAACATTGAACTATCAACTGCCATAACCGTAGCTAATTGCGTGATTTTACCATGTGCATGAAAAAGCTGGCACCCGCAATCTAGAGATCTCTCGAGCTGCTGGAGTTCGAGATGATGGAGGATCGAGATAGATAACCGAATGACTGAGAGAGCTTATCCAAGGAAAAATTATTTGAGTTCAAGATAGAAGAAAATTCGGGATAATCAAGTCCGAGATAGCAAGGTTCAATCTTAAAGGAGCCATGTCAAAAGTTCAGCCTAAGTTTTTTCGAGTTTAGACTACGAGTAGTCCGCCTTTCGCTTAGTCCGTCGAGCGAGACCGTAAATAAACCGCGAGGAAAAAATCGCCGCGTGAAGGGACTACTCGTGGTCTATGTCGAGATCGTCGTTTGTCATCCATGTTAATCTTCTCCATCCTCAACCATCCTTGCTTCTTTAATGTTTATTAATGTCTCTTTGGTGTTTTTCTTTCTTAGTAAACTACAATTTTCAGGTTTCCTTCAGTTCAGGTTATTTATTACAAGGCCAAAAACACTCAAAATGCCGTGACTGAGCTCTCTTAAAATGAGAGCAGAACTGCTCCACGCGAAACTCCTCGTTGCATTATCTTGACGATCAATTGGAGAACTGGTAAAATAGAATTCCCTCGTTCTTATCAACTGTGATACAAAACGATTTTGATGTCTCCATAAATATAATACTCATGTTTGCCCTACTCACCAGTGTTATTGCACCCCAGCAACAACGTAATATTGCATTTCGTAACTGTCACGCCGTCAGTAACATGACATTCATAAATTCCAAAGTCTGATTCTTTCGATGGAGTTACTACCAGTACGTTATCATAGACTCTAACGTTTGAGGATTGCGTGACAGTTAAATTGTCTTTTGCCCAGGAATAGGTTAAGGAAGTTGTGTTAGTTACGTTGGCATAGCAACCGAGGTTTGCCGGCTGACCGAGAGAAGCTGTGATTTCTAGTCTTGTGAGGCCCATGTCCAGCGGTAGACCTGAAAAAAAATATAAATTGATTGTCGAAAAAATATATTTAATTGACAAAGGCTGGTTAGGTTAACTGAACAGCAAGTGTTGGTAGTACTTGGTGTAGGCCTAACGATTGTGTCCCAAGTCCCAGCCCGTTGATGGTAGTAGAAGTGAGCCACAAAATCACAATTCACGGTGAGTTCAATTTTCTGTCGTTGCACGGATAATCGTGGCAAATCATGGCTATTGAGCAGATTACTTGTGAATGTCGCTGTGCACAGCTGTTCTTTTGCTCATTAGTGCTTTTGTTTAGTGATGTTCTCGTTGCCGTTGCTTTAGTTAGGCTGCCTATTATCAAAATAATACGGGATCGCCTTCGATACAACTCGGGGCAACAGTTAAACTAAGGATCTTTTCATGCCTTACCGAAATGTTAAGAGACATATCGAAACAAAAAGCTTACCAGTCATCGAGTTTGAGATAGCCCGCAGTATTCTTATTCGTGTTGCAAACAATCTTCAGTTTCAGAAATGATCAATTTTAATCAACACGCAATCTAAGTTTCTCTCCAGTTGATTGATAATTCTGGAAAGGTTGTCATTCACGGTTGAAGTGTTTTGCGACGTGTAAAAGCTTTCATAGCGATCAAAGCAGAACTTTTGCCCCTCTTCGCTTAGCTCAAAGAACTAACGTAAATGCCATAATATTAAAAGATAAGTGTCAGAAAAAGGAATGAAACTAGAAAAAATAACATCGAGTACATTTTGTTAAAATGATCTGCATAAACCTTTAATGTCGTGACCCTAACTAAGTTATTGTAATGCACATAGAGCGGTTTTCACTTGAGTGTTGAAAGTAATCAGGCAATTACATTGGTTTTGCTTTTCGTTTTACTACGTTTTGAGTTTGGCTGAGTAGTCAAACTGTCTTGGAGTGGTTTTCAATTGAGTGTCGAAAGTAATCAGGCAAATACTTTGGTTTTGGATTTACGACACTCAATTGAAAACTGCTCCGTAAATTTCCTTCAAAAGCGCATCAATTTCTGGGACCGTTTATACTTTATTTTCTTCGGCTTTTCCCGCGAGTTAGCATGTCATGGCAGATTTCTCTTCCAGCTTCTTCCATCGTTAGCCGGAATCGAATTTCACCTTTGCCATTTTAAATATAAATGCTGCTCGAATCTTCAACTCTCCGAGTTTCTCACGAGTATTGTTCACTTCATTTATATGCAACAAAAGACGCGTTTAACAAGCCAGTGAAACTTAACTTTTACAATCTAGAAAAGCATTTGAGAATCAAATTAAAAGCAGTGAAACGTGACAGCGTGAGAACACTGAAACATAATCAAAGGAGAGGAAAATCGATATCAGAGAGAGGATATTGAAGCTCGACATGAGGAAGTTGTTTACAATACTGCTCCTCAATTGCAAGATAACATTGTTCTCATAATAAATACTTCTTGATTACGAAGCCAGTAAATTTGTCGGCAATAGGGCATTGGAAACTTCATGAATAAGTAAAACTGCGGACTATTGAACTCTCTCGAGGTTGTAAACATTGATTTATCTTGACCGATCGGTTAACTAATTATTATTCAAAACTGACAAAGGACGTGACTCCCGTACCAAACTTGATCATTGCAAACAATACGAAATTTCACGTTTAGAAACAAAGAAATAAAGTTAATGTCTAAACGCTAACGCTATGTACTTACCGATCGTAAAAGCACAGTTGACGATGAGGAGGATTCCTTGCAAAATTAGCACATAACCAGAGCAACTCCTTGAGGTCGCCATGTCGTTTTTCGTTATCACACGTCCTATGCAAATTTATCCGAAAATAGACCTTCACAACAAAAATACCACCATTAAAGCTGAACCTTCCTTCCTTTAAGTTCCGTGGCAATGGATTTGGCTGAAAATTGCAACCTTACCGAGAAGAAACAGTGTGTAAATCACTCAGCTGTGTTTCACGGAGAGGAAACATGGCAACGGAGTTACGTGACAAGTTAGCGCGTGACAAGGTAAACTATTCGGCCCAGTCTCCTTCGGTTTTCTTGCGTCACGCTGGGAAGGCATACGCGGATCACGCGGTAACATAGGAAATCTCATGGGAAAATAGTCATGCTCAATGTTGCCCTTACATTGTTTATCGTAGCTTTTTCCGATGAAATTCGGCTGTATCGTAGCTATTTCGGAAGAAATTCGGCTACCTCTCGACATCGAGTGTTTTCGTTAGCCAATCAAACTCTGCTCCACAGAAGACAACTGACGAAAGGAGAGACGAGTAACTTGCAGCTGCTGCAGCTTGTGCAGAGCCACTTAACGAAAACTTTTCAGTTTGAATAATTTTGCTTCGCTGGCGCCTGAAGAGAAGAGAAAGAAGAACTCTCACCATGTTATAAGGCGTTATAAGGCAAGTTACAGCTATTTCAGACAACTTGATATGGCCTTTCTGGGAAGTAGTTTGTTAGATTTGAGAAATCTTCATCAGATTGAAAGCTGGTTAGTCAGAAGAAAAGCCGACATCACGATCCACTGTCTCAGAAGTAATTATAAGAAAGCGAGCATTGAAAGACCCAGTCCAACAAGACTGGTTTAACAAGGTATAACAACAGATAAGATCAGAAAAAATAGCCAGGATTCAAGACTTTACACAGCACTAGATCAGAAAAAAATGAATGGATCAGCCTAACGTCACATCTTCTACAAGAAGCATCTACTTACTTGCAAATTATTTAGCTATCATGACGCTGATTTTCTTCAAACTTGTTTACACTGGATTTTTCGATTCTATCATGTCGAGTTCACCAATCTATTAGCATTTAATA
The DNA here is from genome assembly GCF_964199315.1 of Orbicella franksi. NCBI lineage: Eukaryota > Metazoa > Cnidaria > Anthozoa > Scleractinia > Merulinidae > Orbicella > Orbicella franksi. Next base: position 19,707,846 of record NC_138158.1, read on the forward strand.
TCGTTTTAAGATCCAGCTGCCTTTTCACATAATATTACGCTATAAAATATATGAGATATTTTGTAAAACTTGAAATTGATAGCGGTGTTTTTAAGTTTTCCCGTAGTTTAGGCGAAATCCTCGATCAAGATGTTGCTGCGTCTTCAAATTCAAGTGAAATGGGATTGTTTTGCAATCTATGTATTCAAGTCCTCGTTCAGAAAATTTTGAGTTTTTACATCTAAGCGCCATCCTTGGCAAATTTGTTCTAAACAGTATTCATCAGTTTTCCCATCAGCAACCGAGGTTATCATGCAATATTCTAGAGTCTCTACTACAAGTCAAATTCGTGACAAATTTTATAAAAACCTTGTCCATTCGAAACTAAACAGGAAGTTTTGAGTCTCTGGGACTTTTCAATGGGAAGGTCCTCCCAAGAATCGAGAAAATCAAGGAAAAGAGCACGACTTGGAAAGCTGTCAGACTCTACAGCTAAAATTCGTATCCATGTACAAAATCGGGTATTGACAAGGTACAAGGAGATTTCTACACCATCACAAATCGTGAGATTAATAAAATTGTGGCAAGCAGCTTGCCACCGTACCAGAACTGACAAACATCACACAAGCCGGCCGTTAAACAAGAATGACTCCTCAACATGTTCCACTGCTCACAAATGTATGCTCCAAGGTTTCAGCATACCCTAAACGACCAACATGCTTTGGCGCCGCTTCACGGTTAGTCGTTTAATATAACCAAAACCCTGCAAAGGTAAGTACACGGTATATATTTAATTTCCGCTGAAAGCTCACGAATTCTAGATAACACTGAAAGATATATTCATTTTCAGTAAAATATTTCTGTTTTCTGAATACAAAATGAAAGTTTTCCAAAAGTGCAGAGGATTACATATAGGGTCCATTTTGAGTTCGCTTGATTCAGGGCAAGAAAGCGATCCGTGTCAACATCGCAAATGTGATCTGAACACCTTTCTCTAAAAATCCATGTCGGGTTATTTTGATTACTTGCCTAGTTGGTTTTTGATAAGGAAGTGGAGACGGATGGTTAATAATTCAAATCAGTGCAATATTTTTCTTAAACTGTGAGCAACTTTCTCGAGGAAGACATATTTGATAATTTGACAGAAAAACTCCGACTGCGGAAAAATATTGACATTAAACTGTCGACAAAATGAATGACTTTGTAACTAGTATGGTAAAACATCGCAACAGTAACACAGCTACAGCAGCCACATCGAATCAACAAAAGAACCAGCAACCTGAATAAAAAGGGATGAATAAGTTCTCTCAATATTCCCTGATCAGTGTTTTGTTTTATTTGGATGGAATCTTTGTTGCTACAAACGTTTAACAATGTGTTTCTTGGCAAAAAATTCATGGTTTAATTACAAAAGAAAAACTACTCTAAATAAAACTTGTTGCAACAAATGAATATGTCATGTTCTTTCAAAATTTGTTTCTTATTTTTTACTACAATGTTTGAAATTGAATTTTACTAATTTCAAAGTTTTTGTATAGCACAGTCAATGTAGGCTCGATACAGTCTTTTCTGGACGAGGCCAAGCATTTTCAATAAACTTTTTCACAGTCTTCCCTTAGTCGGTTCGATAGGAAAATAACACCAGTAATTAGAAATGAATTGAAGTTTGGTATAATGTATTTTCTTAAGCCATCCCCGATATTTTCATGGAAACGATAGACAAAAAAATTGAAAATCGGTAAAATATGAATTTTGTCGTGAAACAGATGTGATATAAAAAAGCTAATACTAATGTTTTAATTATGGTTTATGGCAAGCGGAATATACCAGGATAAATAAAATTCTTGTCCTAACTTCAAGACACGTTTTGGTATTATTTGAAACAATTTCACAAAAAAACAATGTTCACCTGCACGGTAGGTCCACTGAATTACTATTGTGATGCAAGAAGTATAATTTGAAAGGTTTTTGTGATCTACTTGAGATCAAAAATACAGAATTTTTTTATTCTTGAGTATTCTACTTGCCTTACATCATAGCTTAAGGCATTGATTGTAGCTTTTTTATATCACATCTGGTTCGCGCAAAATTCATGTTTAACTGATTTCCAATTTGTTTTGTTTATCATTTCCATGCAAATATCGCAGATTGCCTTAAAAAATGAATTATACCAAACTTCAATCCATTTTCAATTACTGGTGTAATTTCCATCTTCGTCCCATTAAGGGAAGACTGTTAAAACTCTGATTGAAATGGCTTGGTATGGTCTAGAAAAAAAAACTGTATCGAGAAAATCAACTTTAAAAATTTCTATAACACCCCTCAATCAGATATAGACACAAACGGATAGCTATGTAACATTTAATATTTTGGGGGTTTTCTTCAATTTTTAATAAGGCATTGATATCAGCTCTTTTTTTTTGTTTTCAATTTGTTTTGTTTGTGGCGGGGGGATATGGTTTCCATGCAAATATTGCTTATTGCCATAACTTAAGAAATACATTATTCCAAACTTCAGTCCATTACCAATTACTGGTGTAATTTTCATCTCGATCCCGCATCAAGGAAAGACTGTTAAAACTCTGATTGAAAATGCTTGGTTTAGTCCAGCAAAACCTGTATCGAAAACCTTGACTGACGTAATCAACTTTGAAAATTTTATTCAGACAGAGATGGCTACATAATATATTATATATATTTCCTGCATTTTTCATGAAAATACTATAAATCTGAGCTCAAGGTGCAAAACACATTCTCGTGTAAGTATTGAACTAAGCCATCCATACATATCATACCAGCAAAACTGTTCCTATTTATGAGCTCACTGACGGATGCCTTTGATTTACCTGCGCGTACTTCGCATTCACGCTTGCTTTAATAAACACGATCTAATAACGTTCTGGGGTCGTGCCCAAAATTCGCAATTAGCCGATCAGAAGTCGTCTCTACTGCTCTGATATCCCACGATATCAAGTCACCGACCTGATATAGCTACGATATCACGCCTGTCACTTTCAAGTAAAATAATTCTCCCGCGATTTAAATTGAAAAGGGGTTCAAAAAATTTAGAATATCACGCTCGCAATTACATATTGAGCGTTTGTCTTTGCGCTTTCAAAAAAGTGTCAAACCTTCCCGCCAAAACTAAACTCTTCGCGCGCGCCACAACACTCGACCGCCTGACAGATATCCTTAACTAGGGAGATATCTCCGGAATTTTGGCGAATTTGAGTACGGTAATTAAATACCTAACGTATCCTAGCGTCCACACTGACGCCAGAGAAATTTGGTCAGACCTACCGTCCACAATAATCCGTCACGAAAGCCGAGCTTTTGGAAAACGCTCTTCAAACCGGAGGAATTTGAAAACGTCGGCTTTGTGTTTTCGTGTGGACGGAAAACATGTTTAACTGAGCTTTTGAAAAAGGATGACGAAACGCTAATCTTGTGATTTCCCTGAGCGACTTTTCCTCTAACACAAATCCAAAATGACCGGTGATTGTTGCGTTTTTAAATTCCTTCGGCGTGTCGTGGACGGAAAACATTTGATGCGTTTTCAGGGTGACAATGCTTTTACATATTTCTCCGGCGTGGAGTGGGCGGAGCCTAAATATTTTGGCTCGACTCTGTCTCGCAAAGATGCAAACCATGGCACGACCAAAATTCGCCTGATATTTCGTCGAAGCGTACTTTAAAGGTATAATTAGCTATGAATATCGATCTTACAGATGTTATTATTATTATTATTATCTCGGCAGGCGTGACTTGAAATTCAAACTCTCATGATGTTGCGTGACTGGTTCCAGTTCATGTTATCAATTCCTCGACGCAAGCCGATGACTAAAACGGAAAAATTCTTTCAATGGTCTTCATTGGTTGCCTACTGTTTAGGTGGCTTTTCATTCCTGGCAGCTCCGGAGTTATATCGCATCATATTAAATCTGGAATACCATGGCCGTTCTGAAGGTTACATCCGATTGGCCGGCCTAGGTGTCGTGGACATCGGATTCATATTTATAATCGTGGCGCGGTCCAATCACAAAGCCGACCGCCACGGAACCATTTTCGCCTCGTTTCTGAGTCGCGTTATCTGGATCCCAGCCACAGGGCTGATGTTGATCCTCAGAGATATGGTGCCTGTTGCTTTCGCAGCGCTTTTCATGGGCCTTGATGCGTCGCTCACTCTGGGCACCTTAATCATTTGGTGCTGGGAGACGGACGAGCCATCATTTAGCGCATTTTTCACCGAACTCCTAACACCATTTCGTGAATGCCGTGGAGTTAAAACAAGAGGCTCCATCACAGTAATGTTCATTATTGGTCTTATCCAAGGCATTTTTTGGTATATTTTGGTGGTAAAACCAGATTTTGCGCTAAAGATGTTAGCTCTTAAAGAATTTCAAGGCTATGCGAGTGGTTACTTGGCCGTTTCGTTTTATCTGATCTCAATACACGGGCTATATCATGTGCTCTGCGCTAACAATGCTAACCTCTGCCTTGCCCCAGTGTCATTTTGCTATCGTATCTTCCTCAATTTCCCGGTTTCGCTTATTTTGTTTCTTGTTGATCAGATAGAAAGAAATCTCTTCTTGGCAGTCCTGACCTTTGACCTCATCGTCTCCTTCATCTTGTTATGTTTTATGATCAGGGAAGGGCGACCGAGTGAAAACACCGCTGTTTCCCCAAGCCGTTCACCAGAAGTGGAATCTACTACATTCTAGAAAACAATACAGCGAAGTGTTTTCGAGCTGAACACAAGTAATAGCAAAGGGGCGTAGTGGCTTAATTGTGAGTGCGCTGGATTCGCGATCAAAGGATCTAGATTCGTCCGACCCCCGATCGGTGTAACACTGTTGTGTCCCTGGACAAGACAAGTTGCTCTTACAGTCTATTTATCTCTACCAAGGAGTATAAATGGATGACAGCGAACTATTAGGGCAACTTAACAACATGCTGATGGGAGGTGTAGCCTGTGATGGACTAGCATCCCATCCAGGGGGAAGTAGAAATACTCCAAGACTCTTAATATGCAGAAACCGGATCCTCCCCTCCCCCTGTGCGTTTAGTTGGTCTTGCTCTCATCGGAGCGCAGTCTTTGCTCCTTAAACTAGTAATAGAAATCAATTAAGTATAAGTAGAGATTAAGCCCTTTTTAATAAGTAATCGCATCAATGACAGAAATCGAGGAGAGGTAAAGATTGCTAGAACAAACAAACGTCCTTTATCTATGAAAAGTTTCCAGTCCCTAAACGGTAAGACCAGCGCTCCGTCAGTGCCATGTAGCTAATTCTCTCCGAGGGGGGAGCGCATTTTGAACCGACCCATGTAACACTAAAGCAACCAATGGAAGCAATTAGTGAACAATTAAAAATTTATTCAAAAGAATTATTACATGTTTCATGATCTCTTGGTTTCACTGCGTGCAACAATCAACTAATATTTGGCCAAACTCTCAGATACTTCGCCAGACGGAACGGCTGAAAAATGTCCACAGTGGTTCAGTTGATCAAACTTAGGAGGCACCAGGAAAGTAAATCTTGAATTACATTGTAAACTACTTGAACACCTTGGATTAATTTGCTTGACTGTATTTCTTCAATCTGAAGAAACCGGGATCTACATTTAAAACATAAAATAATTGATTAGAATTAAAATCAGGAAAATTTAATGAGCAGATAAGTTAAAAATCTGGGATCGAAGGCGGGGTGGCCTGGTGTTGAGCGCACTGGACCCTTGATTAGGCACACTGGGTTCCAGTCCTGGCCGGGGTCATTGAGTTATGCTTTTTGCAAAACACTTCACCCTCACAATGACTCGTTCCACTTAGGTATGAAAGAGGTGCACTCGAATTGTTCGAATTGTTCATGAAAGGCACGGATAAGATTTTGGTCTCGAAAAGAAAGAGAATCAGCAGCTAAAGAACGAAACAACTGAGACCTATTCTCAATTAGGAGAGTATGGACTGAAAGCGGGAATGTACGATAGTCGATAATGAAAAAGTTTGACTTTTGACAGTCAATGGAAAGCCATCCGCAGCAGCATGCCCTCTCGAAAAAATGGGCTCTGTTTATACTATAGACTGAGGCATATGCGTAGAGCGGTTTTCGGTTAAGTGTCGAAGGTAATTAATAGGACAATTACTTTGGTTTTAGTCTAGGTTTCACTACGGTTTGAGATTGGCTGAGTAGTCTAATTGGTTAGCAATTGGTTTGGTTTTGGTTTTGCGACACTCGACTGAAAACCTTTTTAATCGGCCCAAACAAATTATGCGTCTGTTGTTTTACATATGGCGTCTACAATGTAATGTAGTTTCCTCTAACCCTAACTCTCACGTTTCCCGTTGACAAGTTGTGTTACTGTCAGGAGAAATTGGATTTTTATCAAACTTACCGATTCGGAATTTCTTTTTGTGCTCAACCGCCGCTTATGTAAAGCTAAATGTTTTATTGTATCTTGTGGCTCAACCGACTCACTCAGTACCGTCACTTGCTTTACCCAGCCAATCAGCTGACCAGATTCACTGCACCTTTGAAGCGTGTGATGTGTTATGGAGCTTTCTCTTCTTTCCCGCCTCTTTCCTCCTATTATGAGATCCTCGTCGATGACAGAATCTCGTTGGATTGTGTCTAAGTGCGAAAGAAAGAAAACTAAGCACGTTGTGCGGAGTTGAAGCAATAGTTCCGGCATTCCACTTCAATGCGTTCGAACAATAGCACCAGAGCGAAGTTGGGGTGGGTAATTTCATACATTTACTGTATTTTTGTCCACCCTGACCTCGACTTGGCGCTATTGTTTGTTGGAATGCGGGAAAGGTCTATTGAGGCTAGAAGGCTGGACTTCAGATCGATCAAGTGTTGAGGCGTAGAGTCGTGGTCGGGGATATTGTCCTGGGGGGTGGGGGGGGGCGGGTATTGTGCTCCTGAACAACAAAGTCTGTCCCTCACAGAGACTTTCAACGCTAAGCCAGGAGTGTAAATGAGTAAAGGCATCCCATCCAGAGCAAGCAACAAATTTCCTGCTAGCTACAAGCTACGCAAACCAAGATAGTGTATCAACAGGAGCGCGCGAACCCAGCATTTTTCAAGCTGGGGTAGATTGTACCTTTGGGTTGTAGAATCAATGGGGCATATCCCAAAAATGTTTCAATTTGAGAATTGGAACCCAATTAAAACTGCTACACCACCAATACTAAATATAGCTATGCCACAAACGAGAAATGACATTGAGGTAACTGTCTGGAGTGTTTTCTTTCATTCCTGCTATAATCTTCACAATTTATTTCAATTTTTCATTTTTGCTTTCTCGAAAGGAGGGGGCTGGCTAGCAACTCAATCCACCCCCCCCCCCACCCACCAAGTCCGCCCCCGATCAATCAAATAGGAATATAGGGATATGACTCCTGTGGTATATATTGTGGTAGGAAATTTGGCGCCACAAGGGAGGAGGGTTTAGGAGATTTGGAAAAGTTACCTCGAAAAATGGTGGCGCTAAAGGACAACAAGAGACAACAAAGTTCTTTGTAAAGTTCTGGCTCGAAATTAAAATAAAGCCTCGGGACGCATTCTGTTGCGTTTGAAGGTAACTATGGATAGTTTCGTTTGTGAAAATTTAATCTCTCTTTATAATTCAACCAGAATACGTAAACAATACTTGGGACACTGGGGAAGTTCAGAGCGGGAGTTCGAGGGGAATTTTTTCTCACACTTAATAATTAATCCATTAATATGTCCCGGGGGTAGGGGCATTTGATCGCCTGGTACGACCCTAAGGTGGGACATTTTGATCACCGTTTATGACCCAGGGGATGAAAAAAATTTGATCAACTTAAAATTCAAAATGTCAAACGCCTGGGGACTTGCGCGGGGGAATGTTGAAGTTTCGAATTGACTGATGCGTAAAATAAATAAAAATTATGATATTTAGAAAACCATCCCTAGCTGGTTTCATGCGGGGTCCTCTATCCTGGTCGAATTGGAATTTGGAGATGTTCGTTTTTGTAGAGGGAGGAAAACCGGAGAATCCGTAGAAAGACCCTCAGAGCAAGGCGAGAACCAACAAGAACCCAACCCACATACGGAACCGGGCTGGAATCTAACCAGGGCCACACTGGGAAGAGGCGAGCGCTCTCACCATTGCGCCATCCCTCTTCTCCTAAAGTGCCGTATTTGACAGCCTCAGCTCCGGACTCATGAAGACATACCTAGAAAAGAACTGACGCTACCTCCCCATCTCCTACCCGGTTTGTAGGAGATATGAGTCAAAGTGTTGGCTCTGCTGCGAATTGGAGGTAGGACTTTAATTTCCTTGATTTTGGGCGCGGCGGGTTCATCTTCCCTCACTGCCTTTCTGAAATCACCTTCCGCCGGTTTCGCTTTGTGAGAATTCTGTTCATCTTGCTGTCTTGCTCTCCTCCATCGCGTCCTGGTCTTAACTGAAGCTAAGCAAGGCCCAAATGCATCTTTATAACGCGCAGCTTTGTCGCAAGAACAAGTGATTCCCATTTCGATCAAAAACATTACAACGCACGTAAAACGTAAACAAACAGGTGATGTCACACTAATGAGTTAAAGGACCCTTGACGTCATATTCATCTTAAAAGAAAATTTTGTGTTTTCTTTACCACTAAAAGCGGCCAAGGATTTAGATCAGATTTAACATAAAAGCTATTAACATATAAATCTCCCACAGAAGTTGTGTACCTCAGCTAGGTTTAGTCAAGTAAAAAACGACCTCTGTGATGACGCATTTCGTTGTCGATAAGAGTACAGACAACGCTAAACCACATTTCATTTGTTAATTAGCCTACACTGGATCACGAAAAGCAATGGTGAAAAACTTTCGTCGAGTTGGTGCAAATTTGATATCGACCTATGTGAATGGAAGTCAATGCATGCGTCTGGCCAAAAGAGGTTTCACGTCAGTGTCTGTAAAAGATACATCATCGTTTCCCGTTCTTTCGTTGTAGAGAATAGCATCTCAGATTCCAAACCATACAAGAGCAGTCTATTTACTATAAACTCTGTGTTTATGAAGTCATTTTTCATTCACAATGCAACTAAGATGCGCACGTGCGTGTCAATTAACAAATTGACGTCAGTTTTTCATACGTCTGCTTTATTGGTCATTGTTAACGTCATTCCACTGAAATAGAACCTGCATTGAGATTGTTGTCAAACTTTGCCTATTGACTGTTTTTATTGTAGGAACTTAAATTTGGAAATAAAAATGAGGGGTCCCCATGTTCGTTTCGAAGCAACAGCACCTTGTTTATACCATATAAATCCTTACAATACCACCATGATTATAGTCACGATTACTTGCTAAATTCACGTTTCCGACGATTGTTTCTTGCTCAACACTGAGAATTGGCTCATATTTATTTTACGTAGAGAAATTTATTACTCAATTCAACACAACAGAAAAAAATGATAGGTCACCGTACTCGTTTTCGAGAAGATGACGATTTACCTCTATGGCGAGGTCCAGCCGCAAAGAAAAAGCCGTCAATTTTTAATACGCGCGCGCTAATCACGCGTGAAATTATGCGCAGTAGGGATGCGCAATGCAATACTGGGGAATGACCTTAATAGGGAGTTTATTTACAGGACGCAACGCCGAGGACAACGTCGATTAAAAAATGATTTTATATTTTACGTACGAATCTCGCGATGGTCTAAAGTCATTTTCCTTTGTTTCTTAGTTTCAAAACCATCACGAAATTGGATCTCGGACAGGGCAAAACATCTGAAATCAAAATAAAAAAAATTAGCTGTCGTGGTTCACGTTCTCTGTACAACGCAGGAGTTGGTCATTTCACGTTGTTTTGTAGAGGACGGCAAAGAAATGTACCAAGAGTTTTAACGCACGTGCACAGCCATTGTTCTGCTCATTAAACATTTTGTTGAGCGACGTTCCCGTCGCCGTTGCCGTCGTGGTTTTCTTAAACTCCCTATTATTGCTCATGAATTTCGTCATAACATTGTCAAAGTAGCTTTGGATCAACAAACTACTTTGACAATGTTAATAACAATGTCAATAACAGGACAGGCACATAAGAAACTGACGTCAATTTGTTTTTTTTTGTAAGAAAAAAAAGGCAGAAGGGACAAAATTAACCTCGCATAATTTAGAAATTCATGTGTCTGTCCGCTTAGTGACAATGAAAATTAGCCAGCGAGCGCGCAAGAATTTCTGCAGTTATTGTAAAATTACCGTTCGCTCACAAGGCCTTCTCTAACAGATTATCCCGACTAACCTCCGTCTACGAAATTAATTTATCGCCTGCCTTTACGATTGCAAAAAATGCAGTTTTCTACTCAAATAGCTTACAAAAATGCTCCAGCAAGTTCCACTGATCGCGAAGCACCTTGAAATTATATTATTTTATTTTGTTCAACCATGCACTTTAAAAATAACGCAAGGCACGAAGTTGTTGTTACATTGTTGTTGCTTTTCGTTTTTGTCAGTTGTATCATTCCTTTCATTAAAACTGCGCACCACTCTGCTAATTTTTCAAAACTCATGCTATGGTGCCAGATCAGCTTGCAAAGTGAGTGGTAATTTATTCTCCTCTTAGAAGAGTTAAGTCGTGAAACGCGAGATAATCACGCGTATGGCGTTTAAATTGGGCGTTTTGTAGTGTGCAAAACGGTAAGGCGTGGCGTGGCGATATATGATCTGGTATAGTTTATAGCGCTTGGTTCGTGATGAGGACGATGACTTTGTCTTAACTGTAGCGTGAAGTGTGTCGCTTGTAGCGAGTAGTTAGGGACAAGTACCATACATTGCATAGTGTGATGTCGAACTTTTAAGGCAGGGGTGCGTCCTATCAGTTTATTTTCCCTTTCCATTGAATGGTGCAGACAACAAAATGTCGCCAAGTTGGACAGACCTTTTGAGGGAAGAAATACCATGTTCGTCTGTTACCCGCGTTGGGATGAAATAACTTCCTTTGTTATATAGCTGGTGTTGTTCCCGCTACAGCGCGCCCATTCATTGGCTAGTTCATGGTCACATGACATCTAACAATGAAACTGTTTACTGCCAAATGTCATGAGCGGGCAACATTGCGAAAACTATGACGTCAAACGGGAAACAGTTCACTGTTGCCCGCGAAATGTTGACCGCTGTTGTACGTCATTTGTCAATAAAGTGATTACTTGTTTTCCACAGGTTTGACCCATTTGTTTTGCTATATAACAAATCACTTAATGACTGGTCCCTTGGGGAACAGTAAATTCTGTTTCCCTTGAATCTCAATGTTTCCCTCGACTTCGTCTCGGGAGACATTGAGATTCTCGGGAAACAAAATTCACTGTTCTCCTCGGGACCAGTCATTAAGTGTCACATGATAATGTGGACAAACCCCGAGGAAGGGCGAATAGCCGTAGCCACGACGAGACACAAAAAGGCCTGGATTCCCCTTTAAAAATTTTTGTTACGTCGCATCTTTCTCAGTGGCCTGATGCACTTCTTTCATTAATTCTTCCACAGCAAATTTGTAAAAGTTTCTGTTCACTCGTTTCACGTTTTCTAATTCTTCTTCAAGTTCCTGCCGTGAGAGCTGTCGCTTTTTTCCTGTCGCAGTTCCCTGCTCTTCAAGCTTTGTCACCTGGATGCGAAAAGAAACTAGCATTAGCACGCTATGCGGACCTGTTAGCTTGTATTCTGTAGCCGAAACGAGTACGTACAGTTTACGGTAAATCACCGCAAAAAGAAAGGAACACTTTCCGATTGATTGTCCAAGCGAAAATGACGAGCAGTCGACAATCGTCATGGCTGAATATTGGACAGTGGCATCCCATTTGGAGGGACCACTAGTTCCGGAAGGGACGTTGCTTCTGTTCTGGGAAAGAAAGCGTTACAGAATAACCCATTCATGGTTTCTGACGCCATCTTACTTGGGTGACTAACACGGCACAAATTATGTAGTAAATACAAGAAAAATGTGGAGAATCTCACGTCACGCAAAATTTGAGTTCTAAAATATTTATGAATTAAAAACTAAAGAAACCAGCTAGGTAAAATAATTTACTGATCAAATTTGAGGGAGATAGCCCCGCTAGAAAAACCACAATTAAGGTTTTCATTTTTCCATACATTTTTTTCTGTAAACGGAGTCGCAATTTGTGGGAAAATTTAGAGACATTTGTACCAGAAATATAAAGGGCAATTCCTCGCCTCACAGCAAATCTTCAGACACTCAAGTTATTGGGCATCGAACTTTTAATTTTTCCATACTTTTATTGTAATTTTGGTCGTGTTTGTCCACCAAGCAGATCACTTACCTCGCTTAGAATTGGTCGGGCCATTGCTTCACAGCTCTTCTCCATACGCTCTAAGCTACTTTCCTGTTGAGAAAACAAAACAGTATACGTCTTTTAAATACAGCGGCAACTGTAAACAGTCGATCTAGTGAAACGCGGAAGAATTACGATTCCTCTAGGGGGGTTCGGGGGATTCAGTCGAACCCCCTAATTAAAAAAAAATGAGATATTTAACACACTAGCTTGGCCTCAAAATGCCAGAAATCCCATTTCCGAGGACGTCAACTGATTTTAAAAATTTTTCGGAGGATGCCTCGGACCCCCATACAGAGGAACGCCTTAGGCGGTCCGTATCACGAACCTCTTCTCCAAAATCCTGCATCCACCCAGGCGATCAACATAAAAATTCACCTTACAACAGCAATACACTGTCTATCAGACAGGTGAGGAGAACAATCAAAATCATCAACTAGGAAACAGTTTTGATGTACCACTAAATTCTCTAAACTAACATTACGTGGAATAAATGACATTCGCTGAGGAGAATTACATTACTTGCAAAACATTTCGGACGATTTTTATTTCGGACCAAAAAAAGTGTCCGAAAATAAAACCGTCCGAAATTGTTAGTGTCCGAAATAATTATAGTACAGTATTAAACTTTTAAGTAGCTTCAAAACTCTTAGTTTCCTTTTTGGAAGGAATTCTTGTTGACACACTTCCTTGGGATACGTAACGGAATGATAAATTTGATTGTGCTATTTTCTCGTTAGTGTTTCTGTAAAGCCTTAAGGGTGCAATTAAACTATCATTTTCACAGCTGTTGTTTTAGTCTAATTCCTGAATTTCACGAGTAAACTTACTTTAACTATGTTTCAGCAAAGTATCCGAAATGTTTGTTCAAAATTTGTCCGAAATCAGATAAAAAAAGTGTCCGAAAATTAAGCGTTCGAAATTGTTTGCAAGTAATGTAATATTATCTTGGAACTGAACCATACCTCACTTAATTTTCCTTTCAGCGTAAGACGAATGCTGTCCGAGTTAGAATCCCCTTCGGCTGTTCCTGAATGACCACTCACGTGCTTTTCACGTGATAGGTTCGGTACGTGCACGTGTCTTTTGAACGGCTGGATTGGAAGGAGGGAGGACTTCGGAGGCGGGTTGTCGAGGTACAGAGGTTTTTTAATAATCTGAGAGTTCGTCACCGCACCTATGAAAAATTTAATCAAATCAGCAAAAGATTTAAAAGTGAACAAACAGGGTTTGAAACTTCTTTTAATAGATTAACTGGCTATCACTATGCCCGAGAATAACACATAGTAACCAACTAGACAAAACTGAAGAAAACTAAAGCCTAAGCGTACAGGGCTACAGAAACATGCAACGAGTAACAAGCGCGGGAAAACATGTAACGCACGGTGAGCTTATTACAATAACAGGTATATACGTACTATATCAAACAGGAGAGACAGTGTTTCATGTGGATATCCAAACACCGAGAAGAGAGTTGAAAATACCACGCGTAGCGGAATATTTTTGACGAAATTCGAGTTGTTTGGATAGCCGACGAAACACTGTCTCGAGTGTTTGATATATCTTCTCAATCGAAACAAAAAATAACGAGTAAACGGAGAAGTAAAATCGTCAAAATCTATGCTAATTAAGACCGGGTATCCAAACCTTCTTCACGGTTGTGATTTTCTTTGCTTTAACTTGATGAATTATTAATAAGTTTGAGAAGTAATATATCAAGCGCAGGAAAACATGTGTGCACGGCAGGCGTGCAAGGGTTTATCCCTTTCACCTTGACCAAAGGCCATTTATAAATTAGTTTACAACGCAGGTTTTTAGTCGCTTCTAGGTTGAGAGTTTGTTCGCTATCACTGACTCATCCTCAGGCTCCGTCCACAGTACAGTTGAAGAATTTGAAAACGGAGGTTTCGCTCTGAAAACGCATCAGAGGTTTTCCGTCCACACTACGCCGGGACGGGAGGAATTTAAAAACGCAAAAATCGCCGGTCATTTTGCATGTGTGTTTGAGGAACATGCCATCGTTTTCGAAAAGCTCCGTTTTTAAAATATTTTCCGTCCACATGAAAACGAAAAGCCGGCGTTTTCAACTTCCTCCAGTTTGAAGCGCTGAGAGTTTTAGAACAGTTCCGTTTTCGTGACAGATTAGTGTGCACGATAGGCCCAACCGTAGAAATAAAGATGCGTGTTCAAATTTCTCCGGCGTAGCGTGGACGCTGCTTAAAAATGGCTAGGTGTCCATCGAACTAACGTACCTTTGTGATTCACCACTCTCAGGCATTGTCTGCTGTGAACATGCCAAACACGAGCGCTTTGATCTTCTGAACCAGACAACAATAATGTACCGTCCATAGAAACCGCTAGGCTGTTAACTTGTTTACTAAAAAGATAAAAAATTTACAGTAAAATGTGCCAAAGGAAAAGTCTGCCCTCGAGCCAAATGGCCCATCAGGCCGAAGTCTGTAGCATGAAGCAACCAAGACTATTTCTACTCCCCCCTGGATAGGATGCTAGTCCATCGCAGGGTTACCCCCTGTATTAAGTTCGCCGGTACCCATTTATACACCTGGGTGGAGAGAGGCACTGTGAGAGTAAAATGTCTTGCCCAAGAACACAACACAATGTCTCCGACCAGGGCTCAAACCTGGACCGCTCGATCCAGAGTCGAACGCACTGATCATGAGAGCACCGCGCCACCACACAAAAAGTGTGGCAAAACAAGTTATTAATTTGTCATGCAGTGATTTCATTAGCCCAAAGAGGAAGGGTCATGTTAGACAAATGAGACTGAATGGAACGCAACAGTGTTACGAGAAAAATAGTTACCTGTGACCATTAAAGATAAGAGCCTTCTCTTTCTCCATGTGAATGTTATTCTTCATACCCTAACCGGTAAAAACAACAGTTGTTTATAAAATTAAATATGGCCTTAGTAAATTGTCTTTTTTCTCCTCTCACACTCAGTTATGCAGGAATTCCTCATGATCACCCCCTCGAAAAAGTCTGACATTCCACATGAACAATTCAATACTGATTACATTAACTACTTGATCTACCAAGATCCACGAGTGTCTTTAATTGGTAGTTTCTTGGTTTTCGGTTTCACTACACAAGTTATTGAACCAACCAGAGATGTTACACGGATCTCTGTAGAGCTGCTGTATGTCATCAGTATGGAATGATTAAGGATGCTGAAGCATTCACAGCCACACTAGACTGCTTCCCAAACAAGGACGATTTCCTCTATCAAGAATTTTGTGACATATGGGGATGCACCATACGCTAACCTTCACTAAGTTGGCTACAGTATGGACTCTAACCATGTGCTTATGCCTGCACTAATGCTAATGTTACTGTTGAAAACCAGGCTGTGTTACAGTCACTTCATTTGAAATTTTGTCAAACATTGTGTAGTTCCTAACATCTGACCTCAACTTACAAAATACATTCAATGCTGCCGTGCATCTGTTCAGTAATAGATCACAGATAACGTCAAAATGTGGTAAGAACCAAAAATCGACAGACGAGCCATTAGTCAAGTGTGTCACTGATGTTTTTACCACATTTTGACGTCTTCTGTGATCTATTAAACAATTACATTATGAGCTCGAGATTTCCATCGCGTGATAGTTGACGAGGACGCAGCCCGAGTCAACTATCACGCATAGAAATCGAGAGCGAATAATCTAATTGTTCTAGTATAAATTTACTAGTCGTTCAAAGCTGTATCTAAATCCTCTTCACAGACACTTCGAAAACACCAAGAAGCGGCCGTCATTTTGTTAACAAGGGTACACTGCTACGCTACTCACTTTCTATCACAGAATAGATAGCGAGTAGCGTAACCAATTAGACAACGGCATTCATGATAGAACGTTAGTGGATTTATACTAATACTGAACAGAGGTATGGCAACATGGAATAGATCTCTCTTGAACAGTCCCGGTAAGCACAGCATTTGTAACAACAATATTGAGGCACTTACGCGTCTAAAAAGTTCCACTTGATATATACTGCCATCTGTACATCCAGCGAAAAAGCTCTGTTCTGCAGCATCCATTACCACAGCAGTGACTCCAATATCAAACACAATCGAACATAAAAGTTCCCCAGAACTCAAATCATACAGCTAGAGGGAAGTAAAAGTTCTCAAGGTGAGTTGACAAAAAAAACAGTCACAGGTCACACTCTTTGTAAAACTTTTCCTTATTGTTAACTGCAAACTAAGATTGGCAAAAGAAATTTACTTCCCTTGTGTCTTTCTTAAATTTGAATCTGTAAAATATGGGTTTTCAGAACATTTTGTACAGTGCCATCCAAACATATGCCACTGGCACAATTTAGGGAGAAGGGGGCTTCCTCTATGAAACAAACAAGGTTGTTGATCAAATCATTAACCATGATAGCTGTTCCTGTATTGCTTTTAAACCATGCCCACGGCTTTTTACAGTTTCCCTTGTCTACACATGCCTCGTTGTCATAATATAATCCCATGCTTGCTCATGGTCTTTTGTCTTGTTCAGTATTGTGACATTTAACCTGGAGTCCGTCTCAATTTATTGGCGAAGGGTCGCAAATGCCTGTTTTGGCACAGGGCTGTCATTAAGGGATGTAACCCGTAACACCTGTTTCGGCTGAGTATGC
This sequence comes from Orbicella franksi, assembly GCF_964199315.1. Taxonomy (NCBI): domain Eukaryota; kingdom Metazoa; phylum Cnidaria; class Anthozoa; order Scleractinia; family Merulinidae; genus Orbicella; species Orbicella franksi. The sequence continues at coordinate 19,724,765 of NC_138158.1, forward strand.
TTGATTTTCCTTGATGCTACGGGTGAAACTGCCTGTTGTCGATAGAATTCAACCACAGAGTAACAAGTTTGTTACGGAGAACGAGGCTACAGGTGACTTAAAACTTAATGACAGCCCAGTGGCACCACTTGATAGAGGTGTTGAACTTGAATTAAAGTAAACTGGATAATAACATACTTGTTACTGACCAAACACAAGGTTCAGATACCCACAATAAGAGATATTGCCCGAGCATAAAATCAAGGCAAAAAGAAAACAAAGGCAACCATGAAGACAAGCTGGATATTGGCCAAGTACTTTCTTGCTAACATTTGGTACCCTCTCTACACCAGTACCTTGCAAGTTTGATCAAGAGATGAAGTGATCACATGAGCTCTCATGCCTCCATGGCCACAGTGAATGTCCATGACTGGGAGGGCGTGTTCAGACCAAGTGTACCGAGGAGACGGACTTGACTCAAATGTTCCTAAGCTGCTTGATGAAAAGGACAAAACCCTGGAATACAAACAAAATCAAACAATAATAATAAATTTTTCTGTCTGTACATGTCAAGCCAAAAAGAATAAAAAGAACCTGAGCAGACATTTCTAAAGATTGTCACACCTAGAGTAGTTTACACTTTTTTCAGCTCTAAGGTTGAAATACATCACCGCTTATTCTGTACATGTATGTATATTATTATTCGGTTCAGAAATGGGGGAGCACTGTTGCAAACTTCTGAAAGTCTACTTTGTGATAATCATCCTTAATTTCTGTGTTAAAGGGACGCTTTCACACATGTTGGACTATGCACCATTTAGCTATAGTGGCACCATTCTTTGGAACAGCCTTCCTTGTGACGTTAGGGAAACAGAGTCCCTTGGGCAATTCAGCGCATAAGGCATGGCATTCCAGGAAAGCATCTTTTTATTTTATTCTTAATTTACATTAAATTAGGTTTAGATTAGTTATTTATAAATTGTTTTTTAAAGATGAATATATTGTTGTAGGTCAAAATGAGATTCAGGTTAAAATGATTTTAAACTAGTTTTTCTCAATTTCCTTTGTTTTCTAACCCTAATTATTCATGACCTGACCATGAATAATTAGGGTTAGAAGACAAAAGAAATTGAGAAAACTCGTTTAAAATCATTTTAACCTGAATTTCATTTTAACCTTAAACATATACATCCATCCATCCAGTTCCTTCAATATGATTTCCTATACCTTAATATTGTCATCCACAGTTCTTCTATATATATATATGATGGTTCTGGAAATTTTACAGTACATCTTGACAGTAATGTGCCTGTATATCTGTCTTAGTTAATTAAATTATTAATGATTCCCTTAATTCCAAAAGTCCATCTCCTTGCCTGAGAAATGAATATAGAGTTAACTTATGGGTTACCTTGCCATTTTCCATACCATGACTAAGTTATCATTACCACATGACAGAAAATGAGATCCATCGTCAGTGAACTTTAGGCATGAGACACACTGGAAATGTCGTGACAACAGTGCTAATAAATTGCCACTTGCAACCTTTTGAGAAAGATAACATCAAAATTTAACTTGACATTGTAACAACACAGTAAATAGTATGTGGCCATTCAAATGAAAGTTATTGAGCAGAACCTTCATATGATACTGTTTATTGTGCTGTACAAGATGGTTCTAACTTTTAAGTTTGTGGATTAAACCCTAGTGTGTGACCATTCAAATGAAAGCTATTGAGCAGTACTTTCATTTATTATTATACATTGAACTTACAATCTCTTTTCTGATTGGCCGAAAGCACACAGTGAATTTTCAAAATCAGCACCTGTGATGTCATATCTGCAGATTATACAATAATCATGTCAAGGACACTCAAGGTCACAGGTAATCACATCAAGTTCGTGTGCTTTGCTTTGTGACGGCTTGCCGTCAGTGAAGAAGCAAAAACATGACTTCCATGTTTTTCGTTCAATGTATAACAGAACAATTATTAGATTTGGGTTTTGTGATATCCAGAATAATCAAGGTCTCGGTAAGGATTATCAGCCTCAGCCTCAGCCTTCGGCTTGGGCTGATAACCCCTACCTCGACCTTGATTATTCTGGATATCACAAAAACCTCATCCAATAATTGTTTAAAAGCTGTACATGAATAGGTTAAAGTCACTGGATGAAACTTTAATGAGTAACCAATCAGAGGAGAGCTGCTGAACAGCACCTTCATTTGGCAGTGCTTGTTTAAATGATAATTTAGGAATTAACTGTTTAATGTAGATTTAACCAACCTGCCAGATGTAAATTTTTTCTCCACATGCCACTACACAGTAAACACCGTCAGGGGAACTTGTCATGGCCGTCACTTTTCCTGGACAGATTAATTTGGTGAGAACGGTCTCCTAAAATGAAATGAAAGAAATGATGATCTATTTCAGTTTTTAACTAAAATGTAAAACTTTAAATTTAACTTGACATAAAAATTGATCTGTCATCATCTTCATCCATTGTTGCGTCAAAAGTAGATTGCGTGCAATTTTAGATTGAAGACAACATGCATTTAAATGATTAACTTTATTCACAGTTTCTTTATCCTGGGCTGTCACAAGTAGGAGCCTGCTAGCAAAAATCCTCATCTACTTCTGATTTTGAACTCTGTCAAATACCCAGCACGCCAGGGGGGGGGAGGGACTCCCGTATGAAAACATTTGGGATGCTCGTCATCTCACTTAGGAGTATAAATCAAGGATTCTGGTCTCAATTAGGGCATTCATGTCAAAATGCCATCAATTTTAGCTGCCAAAGTATCTTTTAGGGTGCACTTGAAAAAATAAACAGGATAAGCTCCAGCCTAATGAGCCACTTGGCTCATATGTAGACTTTACCTACCTATCGGAAGAAATAATTATTTCTATTTATTTATTACAAAAATGCTCTTATTTCCTTTTTAAGGCTAGCGCCAGTCTCTCGAGTCGTTCTACTTGCATGGGTTCCCTTCCCGAACAGCAGCTGGTAATCAAGCCTATTCTGTTTCAATTGATATCTTTAAGGGGTTAAATAAAGCTCAAGCCATGCCTAGATTGGTCTCCTTTAGGGTTTAATTCAAATTTTCCAAGAGCATCCCCAACCTTTTCATTTAAGAGCTCCCACCCCACCAGGCCAGCACGACTACTCTATTCTTCTGATGCAGTAGAAAAGATAGCAAAATCAACATCTCACTCTAGCTATAAAGCCACCTGCGTCAAAACTTTGTGGCAATCTTAATCCTGCTTTTGCTTTTTTAGAACAGGGTGTATAACTCCAGAGATGCCAACCTAAAAAATTAACTATCAATTGCAAATTTTACCTTCATGACCTTAAACAATGTTGTTCAAAGTTGCCACCGTTTCAACCACAAAAATTTGTCAAATACCCAAAAGGGTTTCTAACAAAAACACCAAAGTTGGCCAAAATATGTCTAAAAAAATTAATGTATTTTATGGGCTTTTCTTTGTATCATCCGGGAGACTTAGTGAAATGTACAGGAGAACAGGAGATTCATTCTGCATCCAGGAGAGTTGGCATGGATGCATCCCAGGCAGCAAGTATCATACAGAATTGGTGGGGACGACTATCATTCCTTCTGGGGGGTCAAAGTTTGTGTTTAGTAATGGTTGGTTTGCAGTGTCACGCCATCAAAAATAAAAATCGTAACCATTCAATAAATTAAGTCAAGAAGCTGGGATATGAAAGATGATTGATACATAAACAACCCTCATCAAGATTTAGGTCTCTGCAGTTTTTCATTTGTGCATTATTCAGAAAAGTGTTTCATTCAAATTTATAGAGCTTTGTATGGAGTCACCATGTTTGTACCCCTTGGAGGGACACAAACATGGCGGCCGAAAAGTAACAGTAACATCTGTCATTAAGTTTTGCCATGAAAATGAAATGAAAAGTTATTACTCTAGAGCTCCAACACATTGAAATTAATACTTCTTCTAGAGCAAGAACTGTTTAGTTAGCAAAGACTTGAGCAATAACTCATCTTTTGACCTACTCAAGACCCTTATCAGGTCACCATTTTAATGTCACACCACAGACTGACCACTCTATGTGTGCGTGGTTAATAATTTTTTATATGAAACAAACAGAATCTATAAGGGTTATAAATAAAGTTCTGAAAATTGCATATCTAAATTACATCTCGGTCTGAATATCCCAATCAAGTTAAATGAAACGTTAATCGACTCGTGTGCTGTTTTTTTGCCTTCCTGGGCCGTCTGATGCATCTTTTTACAAAATTAATTTTGGCTGGAGACCAGTAAGCCAAGAGAGGGAGACAAGGCTTGCAACTTGGTGGCTGCCAGCTGAAACCTCCTCCACGTCGAGCTGGAATTAATGCCAAAATACTGAAAATCTCACCCGAATGGCAACGGTTGTTGATCGATGAGATTTTTCTCTGTCTCTTTGCCGAATTTGAGCTTTATCCCTCCAATATTATCCAAGAAAATTGATGCTAAAATCACGAAAACAACTTTCTCAATATGATCGGTGCCAAACTTAATGACCAAAGGAACTCAAGGCATGCAGGCCATTTCAAATCTACCAATCAGCGATTGGCATACCACAGCAGCCCACTGTGAGATCATATGACCCTGACAGGCCACAGGTCACTTTGACATTTTAGCCACCAGCAAAATGAGTCAATTTGAAATGGCTGTTTGACTCTTAAGTTGTTAGCCAGGCAGCTTTTAATACACAATTTCAGAAGTAAAAGAAAGTTTTAAACTTTTACATCCTAAAAAAGTTAAGAACACTTGGCTATAAAACACAAAGCAATTTAGCAGTGAAAACAACTTTAAATTTTAGCAAGCCGTACAGTAGGATACAGCATGCTAAATTGACCAATCACAGTGCATGTACTAACTGAGAGACATAATAAAGGTTTTTACAACATCTGTTGTTTTGTTATGTTAGTGAATGCAGTTTGATTTTTTATTTTTAGTCAAGCTAAAAGGGCCAAAGAATAAGAGTTCCTAATACCCTAATACCCTAATCCATCAATTCACAAATCCACCAATACTCTAATACCCTAATGCCCTCACACCCTAATACCCTAATACACCAATCCACCAATCCAAAAATACTCTGACCCCCTAATGTCCTAATACCCTAATACCCTTATATCCTAAAACCCAAATACCCGTATACCCTAATACCCTAATACCCTAAAGCCCTAATAACCTAATACCCCAATACCCTAATACCCTAATACCCCAATACCCTAATACCCTAATACTCTAATCCACCAATCCACTAATACTTTAATACCCTAATACCCTAATACCCCAATACCCTAACAAATTAATACCCTAATACACTAATACACCAATCCAACAATCCACTAATACCCTTATATCCTAAAACCCCGATACACTTATACCCTAATATCCTCATACCCCAATACCCTGATGCCCTAATCCACCAATCCACCAATCAACCAATACTCTAATACCCTAATACCCCAATACCCTAATACCCTAATACCCTAATACCCAATACCCTAATACCCAATACCCTATGGCCTAACACCCTTATACCCCAATACCCTAAGACCCTTGTACCCTAATACCTTAATACCACAATACCCTTATACCCCAATACCCTTATACCCTAATACCCCAATACCCTTATACCTTAATACCCCAATACCCTTATACCCTAATACCCCAATACCCTTATACCTTAATACCCTTACACCCTAATACCCTTATACCTTAATACATTTATATCCTAATACCCTAATACCCAAATGCCTTTATACCAATACCCTTATACCCTAATACATTAATACCCATTACCCTAATACCCTAATACCCTAACACCCTAATACCCTAATACCCTAATAACTTAATATTCTATTACCCTAATACCCTTATGCCCTAATACCCTAATACCAGAATACCTTAATACCCTAATATCATAATACCCTAATGCCCTAATATACCAATCCACCAATTCACCAATCCTCCAATTCACCAATAATCTATTACCCTAACGTCCTAATACCCTACTACCAAAATACCCTTATACCCTAATACCCCAATACACTAATACACCAATCCACCAATACTGTAATACCCTAATACCCCAATTCCCTGATACACCAATACCCTTATTTCCTGGAACCCCAATACCATGATACCCTAATACCCTAATCCACCAATAACATAATACCCTAACGCCCTAATACCCTAATACCCCAATACCCTAATAACCTAATACCCCAATACCCTAATACACCAATCCACCAATACCCTAATACCCTAACACCCTAATACCCTAATATCCCAATACTCCAATACCCTAATACCCCAATAGCTAATGCACCAATCCACAAATACCATAATACCCCAATACCCCAGTACCCAAATACCACAATACCCTAATACCCTAATATCCTTATACCCTAATACACTAATACCATAATTCCCTAATACCCCAATACCCCAGTACCCCAATACCCCAATACCCCAATACTCTAATACCCTAATACCCCAATACCCTAATACCCTATAGGGTAAAAACCTTGATTTGAGAACTTAATGTTTCATATGCTTCTACATACATCATCAGAAGTCTAAATGGTTAGCTGCATTACAATAAATTTAAATGAGAAAACTAGTACCTAATAAGGAAAACTGGTACGTAATAAGTAAAGAAATGTCAATAGATATAAATGAAAATAAACAGACTTAAAATCTGTGGGGAAAAAAAAACATATAAATGGCTAGTAGAGAAGGAGTTTCTCATTGCCAACAGTTTCATTAAGTGCTGGTTGCAAATCACAAATCATTATTGTTTCTTTAATTTTACAATGCACATCAGATCATCTGGTGGCTAAAATGTCAAAGTGATCCCATTTTATCCAGTAGCCTGTCAGGGTCATATAGTCTGCCACGGCAGAAACCTGGTTAGTACTTGTCAACGCTTTAAAATGTTCTGTTTTCCTGTCATGCAACCGACGTTCTGTTTTTCCAATGTAAAAGGCATTACAAAAAGATACTTCAGACAGTCCAGGGAAGGGAAAAGCATCACACGAGTCGATTAACATTTCATTTAACTTTATTGGGATATTCAGACCGAGATGTAATTTAGATATGCAATTTTCAGAGCTTTATTCATAACCCTCATAGATTCCGTTTGTTTTATATACACAATTATTAACAATGAATACATGGAATGGTCCGCCTGTGGTCACACAACGCATAAACTTGGAAATTCAGACGTGCCTTATTACATAATGAGGACCCTGTCAGACTTAAGCGTTGCAAAATGTAAAGTTATAAGAGGGTCTAACATCTGATGAAACTACATTGTAAAACTTCAGAAGGATTGGTAATTTCTTATTTTGGAAAATGATGATGTCACATGAAAACTGGTAATACTTAGTGTATTTGAACTATAAATGGCGGCCACGTCCCCATACTTTTTAAGATATTATGCCTGAAAAAGTATTACAGGAACTTCTAATCAATGAATAAGATATTTAAAACTATTGTCTTTATTGATATTAGACAAAAGCATTAGTCACTGCTATTTCAATATCACCCACTTCTTCCTGGGGTTGAACCCTATGCACTGCCCAGAAAATTATACAGGGGAATTGCATAGGATAAGGGAAAATTCAGGGAATAGTAAAAAATTCATAGGAATAGCAAAAGGGGATTTTGTAAAGCCATAGCTGGGAATTAAGGGGGAAATATCTGCCAAGGAACTGGTAGCTAGGGGGACTTTCCCTTGTACAATTTATCCCTACCCCCGCGAAAAGTCATTAAGAAATAATAATGGCTTCAACCTCTAATATCAGGGGGAAGGCAAAAGCCATTGAAATTTTAATTATGTTTGAGAAATGATGCCACTAGGGGGCTAGAAATAAATTTGAGGGAAACATACGAAACCCTTTCAGAAACCCCCGAGGGAGATCCCCTCCCCTAGCTAGGGGGTGCAAACACTTTGTCAAATTGTAAATATATCCCCCTAAAATTCGATTTCTATTGAAAAGTTCACTATCGATACCTTCTCCAATCCACTAGTTTATAAACTATGTATCTGTCTTAATTATTGTACCTTTGCCATGTTCCACACGTGTATGACCGGCTTATTCAACTGTGATGCCAGGACGTAATCATTTCCAAGCAAGCAAACACATCGACACGGACAGCCACCTCCTTTGTAAGCTTTCAGTTGCATACCTGAGTTTATATCCCACAAAGATACGCAGAAATTATCGCCACTAGCTTCCGTGGACAACGCGACTTCGAAGTTCGCCATTTTGGTTTTATTCTCTTCGAGCCGGCAGTCATTTTAATCTGATCAGCGGTAATTTTACTCGGTCCAACGCAGAAAACCTGGTGACGAGTGAGGTCAGTGAGGAAACAAGAAGCTCGAAAATGGCCTCCGTCGAGCTCTCGCAGGTGTACGTGCCTGTAGCGAACTACTGTGTACAGATGATGAATGCCCTTAACGAGTTCCGGAAACACAACATATTGTGCGAAGTAGTGATTGTGGTCAATGGCAAACAGTTCTACGCCCATCGTAACATATTGGCGGCGAGCAGTCCGTATTTCCGGGCAATGTTCTCGAGTAATATGCGAGAACAGTTGGAAAACAAACCCGTGATCCTTGAAAACATCACAGCGGAAATCATGGAAGAGTTGTTAAACTTTATGTACACCGGAAGCATCAAGATCACTCCTTTCAATGTCAAGGATTTTGTTTCCGCTTCGAATTATCTGTTGATGACCAGTTTGAAGGAAACTTGCGTTTCCTTTATGAAGGCCATGTTGAACCCTTCCAATTGCTTGGGGATCGAAGCGGCGGCGTTTAAATTCGACTGCTCTGCGCTGAGAGGTACGGCAAATGAATACATCTACGATAATTTTGTAGCTGTTTCACAAACGGATGAGTTTAAATCACTGTCGGCTGAACGGCTGGCCGAGTATCTTAGCAGTGATGACATACGTGTCGAGAGAGAGGAACAGGTGTTTGAATGTTTAATGCATTGGATCAATCACGATGCGGACGCTAGGAGAGGTTATTTTAAACAGCTGTCACAACACGTCCGTTTCCCTCTCATGTCACCGTATTATCTTGCGGATCACGTCGAAACTGAAGAGATCGTCCTTTCATCTCCCGAATGCACAGCTCTGTTGCTAGAGGCCAAGAACTACCACATGCTTCCTGATCGAAGACACTTGATCAAAGGTTCTAGAACCAAGCCTAGACGGTCGATGGGTGTTATTTCAGTCATATTTGCCGCTGGCGGAATTCAGGGGTCTACAGTGATGAGAGACACTTATGGGTATTTTCCATCAGTAAACAGGTGGAGTCCATTGGCACACATGCTCACGGCACGGTGTCGGCATGGACTGGCTGTCACTGGAGACATGGTGTATGCAGTGGGTGGACAGTCACGTGAAGGTAAGTGCAAATTATTCTCCTCTTTCCAACTAAGGCAGTGTTTATGGAAGTGTCCAACTTAGACAGTGTTTATTCTAAACACATTGGAGTCACTGCCATGAGGTTGGTATTGGGGAAATATTGGTCGAGTGTTTTTGTTTTGGCAACTTTCTGGACCTTGCCTGTGGCTCGCTCCATAAACTTGCAAGGAAAAGAACAAGAGCAATATTTCCCCAATACAGACCAATTAAGTTAGTTGAATAAAGTATTTATATCATAATGGTTCTTTTAAAATTCTGCTGATAAATTAATGAATCAACTCTAAGCATGTGCACCAAAGTGAAGCACATATTTACATTTATCAGGCACATTCGTGAAAGTTTAACTACAAAATGCAGACTGCTCAGGGATCTGATCAGAATTCTTCTTTTCATCCTGGATCAATGTACCATATAATAATGACAACTGCTGTTAATTATTTTGAATTCTCTTTTCCTCAGGTGCTGCACAGAGCTCTCTGAACTCTGTAGAGAGATATGATCCAAGAACTAACACATGGACAATGGTTGCACCCATGAATATGAGACGAAGCTTGCTTAATGTTGCAGTGCTTGATGGTGAGAATTATTTTCCTTAATCATCTTTCTTCTGCAGTTTGATTACTGTTAACAACAACACAGGGGCCGATCTAGGGGGAGGGTGCAGGGTGTGTGCAACCTCCCCACCCCCTGAGATGAAGCCTTCTTCTTTCTATTTGCTTTTAAAATTTGTCTACCTCACCAGTCAGTTATGCCATTCCTTAGTAGTGCACCCCCCTCTCCAAGAATAATCCTGGATCTGCCCCTGAAACAACTTTATCAATGTGTCTTGGTAAAATAGCAGAAGGTGAAACCCTCTGCTAACTGGAGGCACCTAAACGTTAAGACTAATAACTGATTTTAAATGCGGGTTAATCCCCCCGAGAGGCTAATACTCTTATGATTGTATCTAGGTGTTGAAGATGGAGGAAAAGGTTTTTAATCAGTTAAATAATAATATAAAGATGCACTAACATGAGAAGAGTATTTGAGCAAGCCAGTGACAAGGGATGTTTGTTTGTTCATCAGGCTAGCATGCTGTAGAAAGCATAACTAAATGTAACCATACTTAGCCTGTCAATGATTCTATTAAGAATTTGAAAAGCAACCTCGCAGTGATTGTTCTTGGGCAAGACACTTTACTCACAAGTGAGATAATTTGTAGTATCTCTGTCCACCCATGTGTTTAAGGGTACTGACAAATTTAATGCTGAGAAGTAACCTGGCAATGGACTGGCATCCCACCCAGGGTGAAGTAGAAAGATTCTTAAAGCAAAGTTGTGTTCAACTGAATCCAGAGATAAGTTGCAGACCAGACTGGCCCATCACTCAAATACAAACTTGATCTTTTTACCCCTGAGCCTTGATCAATATTAAACATTTGTTCTTTATAGGAAATATGTATGCAGTTGGAGGGTGTGATGAAAGCAACTTCCGGCTAAACAGTGTGGAACGTTACAACCCCTCTACAAACACATGGACATTCACAGCACCCATGACAACTTGCCGTAGCAGCCCATGTGTGTTGACATGCCGTGCACTTTACGTGATTGGTGGAGTGAGTTATGTTGGGATGTCCCTCAACACTGGGGAGTATCTTGACCCTGTGACGAACACATGGCGGCCTATTGCACCAATGCATGACAAACGTGCAAGTGCATCTGGGGCAGCTACAAATGGAAAAATCTATGTCATTGGTGAGTCAGAAGATATATTCTACAGTTTCTTCATCAGGCCGATAGTGAAATATGATTTCTTTAGCATAAAATGGCTTGCAGTATTCCTTCTCCCTACTTGGATTAAGGATACTCATTGGTTGAAGGTTATATTCTCAAGCATATTGAAGGCCTTAGGGTGTTTGACAATCTGTGGCTGACTTCTGGGTCATGTTTTGTTTGTTTGTATGTTTGTTTTCCTTGTTTTCTTCCTAGGTCAAACCCAGGAAAAATTGTGGTCCATAATTGGTCTATGATCTTCAAGTGAATTGCACGTACAAAAACAAAAACAGGCAAATTGGGGAAGATGAAAGAAAATGTTTAATCATCAACATTGGTTGGTTATGCCTACAGCCCTTCATTTGGCACATGCCAGTTCTCAAATCCTCAGAGTCAAGTTTTCTCCTCAATATTTTTTGTATCACAAAAATTTAGGTGCTATAGGGAGGATTCTTACATTTCTAACTTCTGAAATACATGACATCATGCTCGCTTAACAGATAATAAGTTTGTAAAAACTCTAGTAAATTACTCCTTAGGTGGCTGGGATGGCTCATTCCACCTGAACAGCGGTGAAGTTTATGAGCCTGACATTGACCAATGGTCCATGATTGTACCCGCCAGCACTGCCAGATGGGATGCAGGGATAGCTGTGGAGAGTGACAAAATCTACATTGTGGGGGGATGTGACAGGAATGCCCTTTGTACCTTAGAAACTGAGTGTTATGATCCTGACAAAAACAAGTGGAGTAAAGTTGCATCATTACCAGTAGCAACACACGGCCTGAAGTGTTGTACCATTCAGCTTCCACATAAGTTTGCTTAGCTATTTCAGCATGTGCAGTCTTTTTATTATGAGGGTTGCACATGCATATCTATGTTTTTGCAGTATGAGGTCTGTGGGAGACTCTCTTATAAAAGGGATGGGGGTGCTTGTGGGAAATTTTGAAAAGAACCCCCAAGTGAGGTACCAAGATCCTGCTTTGTGGGTGTGGCTTGAAATATTTTCACCCCAAAGAACTATCAATTCTAGAACAACACACTATATCCAGTCATATTTTTTTCCTCGGCTAAATACCCTTAAAGGTACCGTAAAAGCCCCTGCTGTGGACCTTTTGAGGCTAAACACCCTAAGAGATAGCAAAACCACTTTTTTTAACCCCTAAAAGATACAACAAGCACCCCTTTCCTTTTTATATTGAATCCCCCCGCCCCCTCCTCCAGGTATGAGGTACCACAGAATCAATGGATCTGTTGCAATGGATCTATTGGAAGCTCTTTGCAGTAAACATCAATAGACTCAGCAATTCTATAAAGTTTATCATGCTCTTTTGATTTCTGGCATGAATTCTGTTCCACAACCATATTATATGATTAATTTCTGAAGGTCACATGACAGGGCTATGTGAAAAGGCCTATAAAAACACAAAGCATTAGTTATAATTAGTAATTGATAATAATTGGACGTCATTTGCATAACTAGCATAATTATTATGCTAGTTATGCAAATGTCGCCCAAGGAGGTAGAGTAGAGCATAAGAGAGTATTTTACATACCTGTAAGAGATGGCAAACACAGAGAGTGGAATGAAATGTGTATAAGGTTTTCCTGCAAAGCTGTTAGATAATACATTCCAGACAACTTTCTGTAAATTTTCATATTGATGCAGGACTCCATTCTTTTTGTTAATAATTAAGATATTTTAGAACTTTTATCAAATTTTTAACACCCCAAATCAGCATAATTTTCAAATGCCACGAGAACATTTTCATTTAATTATTAGTTCTCCCACATGATTGACAATTTTACTGAAAGCAATTATATCATTATAATATATCTAAAGTTGAACAAAATGTACCAAAATATACCAAAATGTAATGTTCTTGGACAAAATGTACCAAAAACTCGACGAAAGGGGGTAAATGTCCCCCCCCCCCTGACTTGTTTGACCCCCTGACTGTCCCATGAGGTACCATTTGGGCTCTTTAATTTATTGGGGTAGTGAACCTTGTCCCCAGGGTCTTGAGATCGGGAAAAGAAAAGTAGAGAAGATCCCGGGGACGAGGTTCAATTGTTCCTTTTCAAACAGGGAGAGGAATGCTTGACGATACCAAAGAGTAGATGTAATCAGAAGAAAGTCGTCGACCTATTTTAGGCAAACGACCACACACTAAGGTGTCAACGTTGTGAATTTCAAAAGCACTTTTTTCCTTAAAAAGATAAAGACATTAAAGTATAACGTTTCTGAAGAAGACTACTTGGGTGTACTTGTCTGGCCCAGTTGTATGGCGATTTGGCAATGATGCAAAATCCTTACAGTTCATTCCAGGAGTCTCTCCTGCCCCTCTCGTTTGTCAGATTTGAAGCAATAATAAGCTACCTGAGAAGCCACGAACAGCATGATTAGCACGGGTGTCCCAGCAGCGAACGAACGGAACGCATTTACAGCACCGATTGCGTCAATAAAAAAACCCGCACAGACCAGTTCCTATTCCACATCCCACTCCAAGAAACAAGCTATTTACGCCTCCTGCAAACACGAAAAATGTCGTAGGGTTATCTAAATTAGGTACACGTAAAGGAATTCCCAAATAGTACAAACACCTACCCTGCCACTTACAGAGGACGAGCTCACTTTCTTGCGCCGCACGCCTCTTCTACTTACAAGCCAAAAGAACACTCGATGTGCATGTTTGAAGAGTACCGGTAATGGCTTCAGGCTGGAATCCTAATGATGCCGAGCTTTTTTGGGTCCCCAAGGGAGACAACTGTGAGACGCGGAAAATTATAGGAAGGAGGCAGAAAAAGGCGAGGCAACTGGACACGGGCACTCTTTAACTGGATCAAAAAAAATGCCACTAATGGGAGTAAAGGAATTGATTGTTTGTTTGTTTGTTTGTTTGTCTGTCGTGTTTTGATCTGCCTTCTTGCATCTACCCAGACCAAAATCAGCTTAGTGAGAAATGACTTTTCAATAATTCCATTTTACGGTACTTATTACATACCTTGTACTGTATCCATCAAATGGCGTGGTGTAACCTCACTGAAATAGATTATTAGTCCGGTAAAGCCAACCACAAAGGCTATGTAACCGATTGACTCAAAAAGGAGCATAAACCAAGGATTCGTCATGAAAGAAATTCCTGTAAACCAACTCAGAAACAGTAGCATGGAAAACACGGTGACACCACTGTAGCCCGTCTTTTTGACACAGGTCCCTGTGAGACCCAAAAACACCAGACTGACAGCAGAAGCAGTCAGTCGAGAGAAGCCGAACACCAAGGTAGCAATGGAAACGTCCAGAGTCTTGGTGTACCAGAACCCAAATGTCAACACAACTCCATCGAAGCAACCGATCAGAAATGTCATAAAGATGAAGACAAAGTTTTGATATCGAGAGAAGAACTTGATCAAAGTCAGTTGTTTGTCACTGTCGCTGTCTTGAGCCACATCTCTTGTGTCCTCTGTCTTTTGATTTCCAAACTGTGTTACAGCTACAAACGCAGCTGAAGCCATCAAGGAAATAACACCAAAGACGATGGCAAAGTTGTCTTGGTACTCTCCACAAAGGACGTAATGGAAGTGAGTAACCAATACAGCGGTGGTTGGTGCGGCAATCATATGACCGATTGGACCCCAAAGCCGGATCCTTCCAAATTCTCGACTATTTTCTCCGAGGTATTCCACAATTTCGGAATTGGCCAAATTGAATGCTGGGGACGAGAGAAGTTCTCCAACAAACACAATGAAGATAAATATGATGAAGATACTGTTAATGTCCTCTAGATCCTTCTCAAGAACCAAGACCTTCCGTTGTTGGCAGGTATCTGCTGCCTTGCCAGTCGTGTGGACCCAAATGAATGTACATATTGAAGGTGGTGAAGCTTCTCATACCGACGCTTTATACGTTTTTCTTCTAACTTGTTGAGATGAGATTGAAAGCCAAAGATACGGTTAAGATGATTGCTATGGTCTTTTGAATTCATTTTACCAGCCATGCGAAGGTTGCTCCATTGATGACCAAAATCATCTTGATCGTCTTGAAAGACAGTTGTGCGACGTTTAGTTGCCTGCTCGGGCGATCCCATTCTCAGCTGCTCCAAGCATTTGTCATGTGTTCTCCTTGGAAGCAAGGAAACTAGCGGTGTTATAGCCGTGGACAAAACGCTCATCAGCAACAATGCCCGCCGGATTTTCCACTCGCTCGCCATTTTCCCAAAGATGACCGTTCCCAAGGAGTACGCAACGCCCCAGACTGCTCGCAAGATCCCAATTTGAGTCGGAGACAAGCCAAGCTGCTGCCAGTAAACGGGCAAGAAAAACATTTTAAAGCTGAATGATGTTTCGAAGAAGAAGTAAAACAGACCCAGGGTAATGCGAGCTTTGTGCTTCGAACAGAATGTGAAGACATTGCTTGACTTTTTTTCCGAGGGCTCTTGTAAAGGTGTACCTGCCATCTCTGTCCGGCGCTACAGCAATATTTCCGGTTGCCCGATGGATTTCTGAAGCAAAACAAAATTCCTTTGGTTTATAGGGGATCAAGAATCATCGTTCGATTACTTGAAGTCCTTTCTTGTCATGTCTCAATAAGGATCTTCAGTTTTTGAATTTAGAAATTATCATATAAACAGCATGCTCGCAGGTTACCAAGCCCGCCGGTGATAAGACGCGAAACAAGGTGAAAATTCTTCTGTTTTAATTTCCTAGCTTATTAATAGTTGTGGCTTGTATCATCTGGATGTGAGTCTAGTATCACTGGCGCTGAGGATAACTGAATTTTCAAGCAGAATCTTGAAACAGAATGACCAGAAATTCAGCAGTAATTAATCGTGACTACGATACAAACATGTTAAGTGGGGTTAAGTGTAATTATAAAAAGCGACATAAAGAGAGTCCATTGAGGACAAAGCTTAACATAATATACATACAACCGGTAGCATTACCTGGTAAAATAAACAAAATTGAAACCCCGGTGTTGCAATTGTTTTAAGAATCCTCAATCGCTGGCCCCAAAATTCGGCAAACCTGAACGTAAATCACTCAATATTCAACCGAGTAAAAATACATTCGTTTGAACAGAACTATGAGCAGAAAATAGACTTCCTTTAAGCGTTGACAGGCACTTTCCTAAATGAGCAAAATTTATGCTGCGAGCAGAATTTTCTCAAACCTATCACTTTCTTATATGAATGGCAGCAATTTGTAATTTTACCGATCATAGAAGCTATTAGATGTAGATATAAAAATAATCCTCTAGGCAATGTTCTAGGGCCACTACAATCTCTTTTTTTATAAAAACATATCTTTTAAGAATATCGAGGCTGAAATTTGCGAAATTTTAAGAATATTTTAAGAATAAACCCAAGGCTGAGATTTTAAAAAGAATGTAATTTTGTGTGTTAAAAATTTCTAAATACCGAATCACATGTTTTAACTAAACCGTATAATTAAAATTCTTCCTATCTTAAAACGGCAAGACCTCCCAAAAAAAAAAAAACAGCAACAAAACAGCAATAACCGTAATAACATTTCTGCAAAAAGTTATGTACTATATATGTGTGTGTCATGTCAGACTTTGATGTCTGCAGTCTGGCTCCAAAATTACTTCAACACCATCTAGACACCAAACACGTTCTAACTGATACCCCAATACATGCCTTCGACTGAAATGTCATACGCTATATTCTAAGAATATATTCACAATGATATTTTCAGCCTAAAATCAGTGGCAGAAAAATAAGAATTTTCAGCCTAGGCCGGAAAAATAGTGTTCTTATGAAAAAAAGAGTGTATTTTAAGACGGTCCGGCCAAGCTCATGAACATAATATTTTGTAAAGCAATATGTTGTGGCAGTTACGTCGTCTTGTTATGAGTGTTTTCGCATCAAAGCAATCATTTGACCGAAAAACTAGGCATTGAGGCGTTGGATGTACTTCTGTAAGCATTGTAAGAATGATGCGCTTCGATTCATTTTCAATGTTAACATATAAGAAATACTTACACCTTAAAACGGCTTATCAGTATTGCTTGTCACTTTCCGGAGTCGAGCTGATGTTCAACAAGACTTAATGACAAGCGTTAAGACCGAACCTGCAAGAAGGTGACACCCACAGGCAGAAAGAACTGGTGAAGCTCTTATGTTGGCCCCTGATGCAAACAAACCTCACCAGGGTAGTAAGGCGATTAATAGGCCATTTCCGAGTTACTTCTGCTTCAAAACGAGTCCCCGTGCAAATATAAAGATGCAGGAGTTTGATTTAAATGAAAATGAACCTGTAGGGGAAATACATATTCATATGAATGGTTTCGCACAATGCAAAATATCGTTTTAACATAGAGTCAAAAGGCAGCTCGGAAATAGCCTATTATTCATCGGGGTGTTTCTAGACGCAGAGAAAAGGATGTCTAAAAGTAGCATTAGGTGGAGCACAAAATCAGGTCCCTTCGAGAGCTATAATGGAGGATAGATGTCCTTGCCGTTGAAACAGTTCCAGGAATCCTTTCAAATTGGTGCGTTTTACTCTGGCCATCATTTTTATGACCCTGGATCCACCTCGGTGATCAAAATCTGTCTTGTCTGGTGTACACGGCCGTTTTGCATGGTTGCCTCGCAGCACTGTACGTAGGCCGATTAACATACAGTGTAGTTTTTGAATGTGCCTAATTTTGAAATGAATCATGTTAAACACATACAAGCAGCTAGGTAAGTCTCTAGTAAAATCAGTTGCTCGACTTTTCGCAAACTTTCAACACAATCGAAGCGAAACCATGCGACAAAAAAGAACCTGTTGAAACAGCTGTTTCTCTTCACTTGTCTAAGGAATCATGAGGCAAGATGTCGAGTTTCGTCATTGACCAAAATCTAGAATTACAAAGAATATGTTAACATCAAAACGTTTTGTCAGAGAGTTTGCAAAAATTATCCAGTATCAGGTTACACGTCGATCTGTTTGATTTTGCGAATACTGAAGGAAATGTTTTCAAAATTGAACCATGATTTTCTTTCACTCGATGGAAGCTGGCTCATGGAATTGAAAACAATATAAAGTCTAGTTACAAATGACTTACTGTACCGTCGTCTCCTCGCTAATAATAGTTTCCGGCCTTTAGTGATATCAATCCGAAAAGATTGCTATAGATTTAGCCTTTGTGGACAACCTTACTGCGAGCTGTACTTTTGTCCTGGAAAATGCCCTACAAATTTTGTAACAATAAACTGATATGAAATCGATAGTTTTGACAAATGCAAACAGCGACAGTAAGTAAGTAAATAAAGCCTCTAGTTATCGAGGGTTAACAAACAGACTAGGGTAGGCTACTTAACAAAATAATGAAAAGAATTCGTGGAGCCAAAATTACGTATTCTTACTCATCATACATGTTTTCACCAACAATTTTTTAGTCTTAAACCCAAGTGCAAGGCAAATGTTGAACATGACGGACAGAAAACGGCAACGTTTGCCAAGGACGTCAGTGGATGTTTCAAAGCTACTGTCAAGTTGCTATCACGACAAAACGTGACTATTTAAAACCACTTAGTAATTTAAAGTAACATAGTAGACCATTCTAAGCAAGCACCGAATTTCTCTAGTAAATTCAAAGTTTTATCGCAATGTTGCTCACATGCTGCCAACTCACTTCGCCATACTAGAGATACTACTCAATTCACCATACTAATTATTATTAAACTCTTAAGTGAAAACTTTTTTTTTGATATTTCAAGTTGCTGTTCTTTCGAAAAAGGGGTAAAAATTGATTATTGACCACTCAAAGCAATAACCACAACCTTAGATTAAGCAAGAAGAATGAATATACCACGACAGTTTGGAAATTTACAAAAACGTATTGTCGAAACTTAACAGTGTCGCAACATCCCGACCAGACTTCTTGGGTCAGCCGGTAGGACTCGAAGACAGTACATAGTTGAATTTATGTCAAACCTCGAAAAAGATAAGAAAATCGGTTTGGTCTCGTAGTCTGCAGAGATAAAAATTATACGTTCGTATCGCAGATGGGTGTGTATCGACCTTATCACGGTTTATGGAAGCCATCTTATTGACGGGTAGGCAAAACGCATCAGAAATTACAGTGTTCTTTATGAGAATCTCATGGCGAATAATTTTGTAAAAAGTTGAATTCTGAACAATTTATGAATAGTAAATTTACGATGCTTGACAAAGGATTTCGTTAACCAAATTTGATGGAAGTAGCGGTACAAGAAAGTGTATCATGGCAGTTACGTACAAGTTTGTGAGGGAACATTATTGAAAAATGTATATGTAATTAAAAACGCTGCCTTTTTGTTTGTTGACGAGAAGAGTAAGAAATAACTCACTTCAGGAAGGAAACATTATTCACGCGACGTTACTCTATGAATCGCGGGCAATTATACGGTTAATATTACAAATTATTACATGGCTGTGTCTCACAAGGACTGGGAACTACCGAATTCAAGAATTTGATTGGCTGAAATCGATGTTGAAAACGGTCTAGATTTTCCCGTCTAGAGCGGCACCCAGACCGGCATCTAGACCGGTAATGTTTTGCTGTGGAAAAAGTTGCAAACTTTAATGCAAAAATGTTGACTATTTTCTTCGAACAATATTTATTTATGGCAATGCCAAAAAGTCTGATAAGAAAAGAAAAGAAAAGTAAAGAGGACGAGCAGACTTCGGCAGAATTAAGTTCAGCTCATCGCCGTTCGCAAGCAAAATGTCGGCTAGTACAAACCAGTTATACTAAACGAATTAAATTTCTCTTGCTTGCCATATAATAAACACTTTATTAACCGAGCTTAGTCGGTCTGTATGGGAGAATCTTGACCTCGGTCGTGTGTACAGACCTCACTGCGTTCGGTCTGTACTCACGATCTCGGTCAAGATTCTCCCATACAGACCTCCTGCTCGGTTAATAAGAGCTAAGTCTATATATAAAAATATGACTTTGTACAATTGAGTCTTTCGTTAAATCCGGCTTTCCCTTCATTCAAGTTTCTTCGGTTATAACCTGAGCCAAATTCGTTACAACTTTGGTGTCCGTGGAAAATTGAGCGCCGTTTGCCCGCTTAGTCCATTAAATAAAATGTATTCATTATTATGGAACAAGACAATGTGAAACTGGAAGCTTAAAACTGAGAAAAGTCTTGTTAATGGAGCATAGGTTCACTAGATCTTGACAAATCCTGGAAGGAAATTTGGTGGCAATAGTCGATGTTCTTGAAATTACACTTAACTAACCCTCTATTTTGTTTCATGGGCTGATCACAGAAAGCATACAATCTAGTTGAGTGGGATGAGAGTAAAAAAAGAATTAAGAATAGTGAATTGTTTACCTGTAACTCTCCGTCTCCTATAGACGGTTATGAAAGCTCTTCTAGAGCGAAGTAAACGAATGTCATGGGAAAAATATCACCATGGATTCATAGCCGAGTTCAGTAAATATGATAAAAACTAGTTTCAAGACCGAAAGTGGTAAACACTTTTCAAACAATGTTTATGTCTGGATTAATGGAAACGGTGTTAATGACTGTTTCGTTTTGGTGTTGCACGATTACAAACTTCCAGCAATTTAGAGGCATTTTTTCTTTAATAATGTGCAAGTGTAAAGCCCTGTGTAATCAAAATATGTTTTGGGACGATCAAACTGACATTGCTTGGCGACCAATGCAAACTTGTTGATGTTGTACTGACTGGCCAAACAGCCGGTATCAAACATGTTTGAATGAACTATGTTTGATCAAATGTTTATCAAACACGATCAAAAAGGGTGTCCAAACGGGAAAATCTTTGGTCACCAAACAATGTTTGATTGCCAAATATTTCCCCTTTGGACAGGACTTTAAAAATTAATAATCAGGCCTTTGAATTCAATATCACATCCGACTTTGTTCAATGAAATTTACGCCACTGTAACAATGCCCTGCTAATAACCTTGTAATAAACCAGGGGGCCAACGGTTTTCCTTCAGAGAGATTCAATCAACGCTGTACAACATTTCAGCCTGTCATAGTTCGTTTTTTCGTGGGGTATGTTTGTTCTCAAGTCTCAGGCCCTGTCCACCTTACAGCGTTTTCAGTCGTGAAAACGCCCACGCATATCTCACCAAGGAGTTTCTCGTCAGTGTCTCGTCAAGGTATATAATCATCTAATGAAGACGACCTGCATAATATTCATAATAAGTTGTTATATTATACAATGTTTTTCTTTTCTTATTTATTTTTTACTGTTAAAAAGTGACGACCGGGTGGGGGAGAGGGCTAAAGCCCGCTCAGCCCCTTTCCCTGCGCGGTTTCTGAAGTAAAGCTAGGTAAGCTGTTCCTTGTTTTCTCATTTCATTCCTTTATTTACTATCATTTGACTCAACCAGATTCTATCCTCCTTATGGGCTGATGTTCGATTCCAAAACGTATAATCACAAAGCCCTAAGGCGGATATAAACCTACTTTCTCTTCGACGGTCTTATTTTCTCATTTGTGCTTTCCATCATGATCAAGTAAACGTAGATGCGTTAGCCTCCCCTTCCCCCAGGAAAAAAAAATACGAAAGAAACACTAGTACATTTAGACCCCGCTGTTTGAGGGCCTATGGAGGGGGAGGGGGGAGGGGAACATGTTTCATTGATCCCTCAAAATTTTCACTTTTTCCTCTTGTTCTATTTCTGTCCCTCCAACTAATCTCCAAAATATCCCTTTTCCCCAGGATTGTTCCCTTTAAATATATGATCATGTTCCTAGCCTGCCCAGCAAGCGTTCCCGTAAGAAGAGCTTTTCCGCATTCTGGCCGCGCGTACACCCCCCTGCTTCGTCGAATTTTTGCTCTCGCTCCAATTTACGCGTAGTCAGAATGTTTGTACGGGAACGCTTGTTACGCAGGCTAATTTCAAACTCTCAGAGGAAACGGAAAAAAGTTCGAAATAGCCGATATTAAATGACTGAAGGGCAAATCGAAGGGAAATTGTTTTGAGCTCGAAATAACGGGGAAGTTCGAATAGGCGGGGTCCGACACACATTGTGTAGCGTACACGACTACGCTGGTCCCAGTCTCTCAGCTCAGAGAATATCCCGGATGCTGAGCGGCCGCGGTGGTTTGGCGCGCGTTCGAATGGCACTGTTGATTATTCCCGCCATTGTTGTTAAAATGAATATGGCCGGCGGTGAGAATTTTTACAACTTTTCAACAAGTCTCTTTCTATAATGGGTTGAAAATCTTCCGAAAGGTTCTGTGGTTATTTCTTCGCCTTGTGTGCCATCGTTTCGGTTCCGTGTTGACGGTTTTGTCTCGGGAGGATGGATACAAGTGTGCCCATTGCAACACTTGCTGGCATCACCAGTCTAACCGATCGTAAGTAAAATTTTGACATAGTATTTCACTTTGCGAAAGCCTTTAATTTCAGTCTTTTCCATTTGGCGGAGCGAATAAAGTCCTAAAGACTGTCGAGTACAGAATTTACGAACTGATTGCAAAATCGATCTCTGATTTGAGCTTGGTGTAATTGCAACTTCCGTTCAATTTTAAGCTCATTATAGCTTTGTAGGCAGGATTCATTCAAACATTTGAGGCTTTAGCTTACGTATCACTCTTTCATTGTAGTACTACCAGAATTGCCTTTTCCCGGGCCTTCATCTTCCAAAAGGACAGATAACTTGCTGCACAGCCCAAACATTGCTGAGGAAGCCAGGGAAATTCTTCATCGGCCTGATCGTGTACTAGTGCAGCAGCTTTCTCAGGCACTTTGCATTGCAAAGTCGACGACAGACCAATTGTAAGTAAAAAGCTCGATAAAAGTTCATTGTTCGTTTGCAAATGGGTCGTTAAAACGTCGAAATAACGTAGTTAGTATTGGTCTTTTCGTTAATCACAATCAAATTGATTTCAACGTAACTTCTATTTTGAAACAGTGAGTTCGTATTTTTCGTGTTTACATGGACATGTTAGAGCACGATTGTACTTAGGAAAGGATATTTAACCTTTTAGCTTAGTTTGAACAAAGCCTCTTGTATTTTAATATCATTGCAGTACAGTTTTATTTTCGGCAAATAACAAAACGTGGTTTAGATGTAGCTACCAAAACATTTAAGCTTTCAGACTTTTGTAAACTGTTAAAAACATGAATAATGGCAAGAAAAATGTAAGATTGCAAGAACTCTTAAACAGTACTTCCTCAATATTTTGTTTTGGACATTTGTACTGTAAGCCTGTGTTCTATTTTATTCTTATTGCGATGCGTAGATGTATGTAATTTTTAAGAGAATCACAGAACTTCTGGGAAGTTTACATTAGTCATAATTTAATAATAATAATAATTAATAATTCTTTATTGAGGTGTTAATATATAAAGGATAATACATGGGCGTGCATAGATATGGAATATATCTTTGAGCGTTCATCTCGATATCTCACAAGTGAGCGCAACAAACGAGTGAGATGTAAAGTTGAACATGAGAAGAGATATTCTATATCTACAAACAACCATGTATTTTGTTTATTATATAGACATACTAATAATGAATTTTTGACGATTTTCCGAAGATTTCGGACCACTTTCCAAAGATTTCCAAAGATTCTCCAAAAATTGTCCTATGGGCACATGAATGTTTCCAAACAATTTCCGAAAATTTCCAAAGATTACTGAAGATTTCCAGAGATTGCCAAAGACTTTCGAGGGAGTTCCAAAGATGTTTAGATCATACACCAACAAATTTAAGTACAGTCAAAGGGTCAAACATGATATCAGTGAAGTAATCAATATCTTTATTAGTGAGGATATAGAAAATATGCCACCGAAGTCCCAGATGTGGTTTTGTATGAATTTTGCAAGTGGTGTATTTTCTAGTAAAAAACTTGTGTCTATCTAACAAAAAGAGGATATTACACAGTAGCACAAAGATATGAATTTTATTTTTGAGTGGTAAAAAAATGTTTTACTGATGAGTGCAGCGAGTGAGTAAAATATCGTTTTAAACACTGGAAAATAAGAATTTATTTCTTCAAGCCAGAGTATAATTTTCTTTTTATTATGCAAACCGACTGACTGTTTGCACAAACAACTGTTAAACAGTGGGAAACAACATCCAGGGCTTGTAAAAAGTGCAGTCCAGTCGTCCGGGACAACTGGATTTTCCTGCCTGGCAAGAAAATTTTCATTCTTACTTGCCCAATGGGCAAGGGCCCAGGCAAGTTATCTGCCAACTAAATTATAAAAAAGTAAACTAAGGCTTGCCCAGGGCAAGTAAAATTTGAGACCTGCTCGTCTGAAGGGGATCCTGGAATTCAAGTTTTTTGAGTCCTGACTTTCATCATCAATATCTTCACTATGAGAAGATAGGCAAAATACACCACTCAGGTTCCCAATGTAGTTCTTGTGAACTTTAAGGGTGGTTTATTTTCCAGTAAACCACTCATGTCCATATAAATAATTAATTAACTAATTTTACAATCTTAAGATGGCACATACGTTGATTCAATCTGTAGTGAAAGTAAAGTGCGAGCTAGAAAGCTAAATTTACCAGTTGGTTTTCTTGCTAGCTCCCTGTACAATGTAAGTTCTACAATGTAAGTTCTACAATGTAAGTTCTACAATGTAGATAGACAGCAGGGAATTGAAAAGAAAACAAAGAAGGAGAATTAATTAGTGTAAAAGGAAAATTAGGGTAAAGCCGAAAGGAAAATGACTTTGTTTATAGTGTATTGTGTTTTTGATCAGGATCTTGAAAGATGGGGCTAATCAAGATGATGACATTTCCTGTCAAGGGGGTCCACTGCTTCTGCAAGCTATTATTTCACAGACACCAAATGTGTTTAGTCCCCAGCCAGTTAAAACTGTAGCTGAAAGTTATCAAGATGCACAAGGTAAGTGAGAAATAAAATGACACAATGACAAATGAATGAAAGTTAAAAACTTGTAAAACACAATGTCTGACCTAATCTTTATATAAAACTGAATTGCAAAAGGTGATGTTTTTTGATGGAGTATTTTGAACTAACAACTCTATTGTTGTAACAGTCATCCCAAACACAGGGTCCGAAATTGCGCTTTCCTGGTTGCCAATGTGACTAAAAATTTTGCACTGGCGACCAGAATTTCACAGCTGGTCGCCAGCGTGCGATTAACTATTTCAAGCAACGATAATTACACAAACTTAGATTTTCAGCCAAATCGATTAAAATAAAATTCAAAGCCGCCCGCCAGTTGGTCACAATTGGTCGCTGCTTTTAAAGTATAAAACCGATTTTCCTATTATTACAACTCTACCACAACGTTTCACAGCTATGATCAGTGCGAAGCTTCACCGCCATGTTTTTCCAGTGGTTTCCCATAACATACATATTGCGGGCACAGAAGGCCACGTGCGTTCTTTCGTCATGAATATTTATTCAGGCGATGTGGTGTCCAAAGATGTCCTGAACTCTTTGCATAATTTATTACAAAGTGGAGACAGAACATCTGCGAAGAAATTAGTGGAAGATTTCGATATCCAACATGGCGATCCGTCGATCGTCTTGACAGAACGTGAAAGGAAAGATTGTTTTGCACATAGAGCAAAGAACCAAACAGCAGTTTTCAGTCGGGTATGTTTCTTCTCCAAAAGGTAGAGACAAGAGAAGGTATAAAATTGACTTGAAACATTTGGCTGTCGCATGAAACTGCGTATATGACTGGCATTCGATTCGTTCGTCATGGGTTTTCAGTGGTAGATGTATAAATAATCAGCGTGTTTGTATTTAATCTTATCATTTGCAGGAAAATCGCGATCATTGCGGCGCCAAACGTGTTCTTCCCGTTCCGATTCTTAAAAGAAAAATTGGCGAGCAGAATTTTCCATCTGGCGACCAATAATTTTGGTTTGTGTTTCGCTGCGAAGGAAAATTTTATTGACACTTTTTGGCGACTAAATTTTTCCATATGGCGACTGAAAAAAAAATTTCAGTTGGCGCCTGCCTAAAAAAGTTAATTTCGGACCCTGAAACATGTAGCCCTTTTCAGAGATGTAGGTGAAAAACACTAAAGGGCAGTCTTCAAAGCTACCCCAAGTCTTTGTTTTCTTGTAAAATTCCAGCCAGTTTTAAGCTCTCTTTCAGTCATTGTTAAGCAGGCAGGCGACCCTTAGCTACATTCCTGCCTTTTACTTCAAACCTCTAAATTTGTTTTCATTACATATCGTTGTAGGGTTTTCTCCCGTTGGATTCAATCATATGTCCCCTCATCAAAGGGTTAGTCCAACAAAGGTAAGGTCACCGCTTTATGCAGGCTCTCCAGGAGCTTTGCAGGCACATTCTCCTTATCAACGTGCCACTCCTCAGCACAGCCCTCCAGATCAGGGTGCTAGTCCACATCAGATGGCCTCCAGCCCACACCAGTTTGCAGTTCAAAACCATGCTGCACCTTACTCTCCATACCATGGAACAGCACAAGGTTCTCATAGCAGCACTGGACAACTAAGAGGTGTGCTTCTATTTGTTAAGTTCTATATGGATCTTATGAGTACATGGATATATACAGCGTAATTATAGTATAAATTTACTAGCACTCTATCACAAATGCTGTTCTCTCATTGGTTACACTACTCACTATATATTTTTTTAGATATAGTGAGTAGCCTAGCAGTGTGTGGTTGTTAACAAAATGGCAGCCACTTATTTGCAGTTTCGAAGTGTCTGTAAAAGGATTTAGATAAGGTTTAAACAACTAGTAGATTTATTCTTAAACAATTAGGTCATTCACCCTCGATTTCTATGTGTAATAGAAATCTTGACCTGATAATCTAATTGCGACCAACAAGTTCATGTAATGTCTCCTTGCAATATTGAAAATCAAAAAGAGGGTACCGGTACTTCATATAAATTGGGAATGTTGTTCTTATATAGTACTAGACTTCTGATTGTAGATCCGCAGCTCTTTTACCACCAAATGATAGAAAATTTCAACTATAGCATTTGTAAGGACATTTGTCAAGCACACTTTTCCATTCTGAGAACTGCAGTTCTGTGATATCATCAATATTTTGGTCTACATACAAGTATATGATGATTTGTATATATAATTTTTTCCTTGCTTAGCTGAAAATTCTGTACTTGTCAACGGAGGATCACCAAATATACATCTTATGCAACCTCACATAGTATTGAGTCCAACACAAACTTTTTCACCAGTCAAGACAAGGCATATGAGACAAGGCTTGTCCAATAGTGAACCACAAATTAAAACAAATCAGGATGTTCTTGATGTTAATCAAGGTTAGTCATTCTTTGTTATGAAATAACTTAAGGCTAAGATGCTGGAAGAGTTTTGAACTTGAAATACTATTACTGTAAATTTCATAAATCTGTTAATCCTCCACCGTACTGCTATTTGGATTTGTTCTCGGTAGCCCCGAGTTCAACTCCTCGACTGTGTTGTGTAAATAGCCAACTGGTCAGCCTTCAACCAGTTGGGATTCTTAATAGTTTATGCTATATTTGGAATATTTGTTTATTTATTTACATTGTCCCCAATTACTGTAGCACATTTAATAGTGCTAAATACATTTGACACTTAAATAAAGTAATTATTTATTTATTATTAGTTAAAGTCTGCATATTTGCCAAGTGTCCTATTAGGTCAGCAGTTATCTCTGGTTTCTGTAGCATAAAGTGACAGGGAGTATTTCTACCCCCCCCCCCCCCCTTTGGATAGGATGCTAGTCCATCACAGGGTTACCCCCACACAGTAGCATACAGTAATGAGGTAAAGTCTGCATAAGAGCCAAGTGACCCATCAGGCTGGAGCTTATCCCATTTTCTGAAGCATGAAGCAACAAGGAGTATTACTACTCCCCCCTGGATGGGATGTTAGTCCATCACAGGGTTACCCCCAGCATTAAGTTCGCCAGTACCCATTTATACACCTTGGTGGAGAGAGGCACTATCAGAGTAAAGTGTCTTTCCCAAGAACACAATGCAATGTCCCCGGCCAGGGCTCATTGAGTTGTGCATACAGTAGCATACAGTACATAATTGTATTTGCTGCCTTTTTTGTATACAGGTGCATTGACAGCTCCTCGTCAAAGCAAAGGACAAAGAACTATTGATTTATCTACAACAGTCAAAAGAAACGTGAATGAAACTCAATTTTATCAACATGTTTCCCAGCCACAGGACAGAACATCAAATGTTTATGATCAAGGTGCTTATGATAGTCTTAATGCTCTTGAGGCACTTGCATCACAGAATGGCTTTAATTTTAATGCCTCAGTTCTGGGACAAGCATCGCAGCAGCTTGCTGCATTAAATCAAAAGCAAAGAAATTCTCATCCACATGACAAAACTTCAGCACAGCAACAGGAAGGCCATATGGGCAGAACTAGAACTAGTTCAGAGTCAAAATCAAAGAAAAGGCGTAAATCATCTAGGGGCAAATCAGAGGCTGACATTGAGAATGAGCCAGTACAGCACAGCTCAACACAACTACACCATTCAGAGATTGTAGAACATGACAATGTCTTTAATGTAACACCAAGTGAGAAAAGCTCACAGCAGAGAGCTTCAAGATCAAATAGAAAGTCTGTGGAAGAGAAAAATGACACCAGTGTTGATGCTACAGCTGATGCACAGGATTTAGCACCCATGTCAGCGATGGACTTGAATCTCGCAAAACAAAATCATTCGCATGTGTTACCCAATAGAACAGAGGGTATGATATCACCGAATAGTGATCAAGGAAGGGACCACCCTCAATGCATATCACCAATGGTAAAGTTATCTCCTGCTCTCAAGGGGATTCAGCTATATGTTCCAAAGTTAGTTATAACCAAAGTGAAGCAGCGTCGAGGCTCCAAGGAGGTGGAGACACATCAAGTTCGAGAAGTTTTGCCAGGGAGTGAAAGTGATTTGCAAAAGACCAAGAAGCATCGGAGGTCAAGTGACGAAAATTCTAGAAACAGTAGTATTCATGACTGGGAGGAAGGTACTGTATGTTACTGACTATGTTAAGTAGGCATGGCGGTTTCCCTTTACAGTCTGTCACTCCATTTAAACAGCTTCCTTGCACGAGTATGAGAACAAGGCTGTGGTCTAAGAAAAATTACAAGGAACCCAAAGGTGCCTAACCATGAAATCCTGGGTGCCCAGCACTAAAGCTTATATGGAAACAGAGAGTTTTTCCAGTCTCCCAGAGGCAAAAGTTAGTCACCTGTTGCACACAGGCGCTTCTAGAGCACAGCCCTGGAGAAGGAGGGGTTTCTCACCATGCCTGATATCTGGGGTCCTTCTCACTTGTCAGCTCATGCATGTACTTGGAAGAATACGGTTTCCATGGCTGGTGATTTTTGCAAACCAACCATGACCCCCAATATCCAGGCTACCATCATACTGACTACAGGGCTTGGTCCGGGACAAGTAGATTCTCCTTCTGGACAAGTACCTTTTCATTCTCACTTGCCTGATGGGCAAGGGATGAGGCAAGTCATTTGCCAACTAAATCATTAAAGGAGTAAGCTAAGACTTGCCCATGACAAGCAAAATTTGAGAGATACTTGTCCCAAGGGCAAGCTGGAATTCAATTTTTTTTAGCCCTGTTAACTAGGCTGTGGAGTTCAGTGCAGTGTAAGGTGAAAGAGGACGAGGAAACTAAATGAAGGGAAGTTGACTGTGTGGTGGATTTATCTAATTGGTAAAGATCACTGACAGTACTGCACTAACAAGATTCTTTATTCTGAACACTCAGGGAAGAACCCTGTCAGGATGTGTGGTAAATAAGTCACTGTATGTGGCAAAATTGCAAGTTGCTTGCACATTTTCACAGGGCTGTAAGAACTTTAAGTTCTGAACCTACCAACTACTCAAGGCTGCCTATAGATGGTTATTTGTTCAAAATTTAACTTTGAAATAACTGTTTTTTCAGCCCCGCCTAGGAAGAAAAGCAAAAGCAAGAAGCAGAAAGTTCAAGAATCTCACGATCCTGAAGGTACGTGTGTATTAGGATTGTTTAATTGGCTATTTCTGAGTTACAGTACTCAAAAGTAAGTTACCATTTCTCGCACAACGATAGTCTCATCTCCAGAGATGAGAGTGTCACCTCGCAAGACGAGAATCTCATCTCAAGAGACGAGTGTCTCGTCTTGTGAGAGCTAGTGAAGTGTACATTTTGGAATAAATTATAAGCAGTTGAATGTTTTCTTGGTTCTGTTTTTAGATATCATGGAATCACCAACCTTCAAAAAGCTTGGAGATTTACTTGAGAACTTGTTTGAATTTGATGATGAGTGTGATGCACCAAGTTTTCATGATTTGGGTAAGTCTTATATTTGAAGTAATGCACTGAAGGTACTGTACATGTAGCTAAAGACACTTCTGACTTTCTTGGGTTGTACTTTACTTTCCATTTCAGATTTTTTTTTTTTTCCTTTGTCAATTGAATAGGAACTTTTCTTCATCACACTGACTTGTTTTCTCCCGTAGATGACCAGGAACCAAAACCAGAAACCCTTCTTTCGAGATCAATAGTTTTGGAATTTTACACTGAGACAGCAAAGCTCAAATCTTTAGGAGTATTACATAAGGTAAAAATACACCTCAATTTGCTATCAATAAATCAATGTTCTTCATGTGCATCTATCCTAATCACAAGAAATTTGATGAATTTACTCTGAATTGTTCCAGGTACCCACTGAGGATTTGATGAGACTATTGAATGTAATGGAACGGCACATAAGAGATGGTTTACATTTACAGTTGCAGAGCAATGCAGACCAGGTGAGTGTTAACGTTTCTCTACAGTAATGTCTTAGCAAAATGTGTTGTACACAATAATGACCTCTGTCCAACAGTGACCTTCAGCTTTCAAGTTCCTTTTTACTTCAGGATGATGACGAAGAACAGAGGCTTTGGCGTGACTTATGCCTCGATAGGATGGTGCGAGCAGTAGAGGCTTCTCTGGTTGTCCTTATCGTCCTCACATCTCCTGCCATGTCCAAACAGTTATACCTTGAAGAGGTCATCAACAGGGTTATTTCTCTTGCAAAGTATCAGCTGAAAACCAACATTTTCCCTGAATATGATCCCCTTTATAGAGAATCAGATCCTAATGGTGAGATATTGCTTTAAAATACAATTCAATGTATAGTTAAACTACATTGTTCAGATGTAACTTGATGTAATTTATAATTTGAGGGAGCTGCATTGCAGACCTATTTTGCCTACGACTCAGATTACACATGTAGATACTTTTCCAGTCTGGGTGCCCTTTGAGTGTAGAAGTGTCGTTAACTTGTCAATGAGCATATTGTTAAGGCTACTTTGTGAGTGAGTTAGAAAGCAAGCATTGTAACGAGGACAAGTTCCTAATGTGATAAGCTTTTGAAATACATCACACTGATTCTTTTTGGAGAACCTGAAGTTAAAAATGACCAGACCAACTGATAATTGCACCAGTACATTTACGTGATAGAAGCAGTCAATAAGTTCAGCAAATGGGATTGGTAAGGGCAAATAGAAGGGAAAATATGTCAGCAGCTTATGAAAGTAAGTGCAAGGGTGAGATTGCCTTGAAATGTGTACATGTACTGCACTCCTTGCAAACAGTGTAAATTAAAATAAGTCAAATTATTCTTGCAGTTTGATTGGTTTACTTACAATCTATTGGAGGACAGATGTATGGATGATGATATATTGATTCCATGTTATCATCCGTCTGTTCAGTATTAGTATAAATCTATTAGTGTTCTATCATGAATGCCATTCTCTGATTGGCTTCGCTACTCACTATCTATTCTGTGATAGATAGTGAGTAGCGTAGCAGTGTGCTCTTGCTAACAAAATGATGGCCGCTTCTTGGCATTTTTGAAGTGTCTCTGAAGAGGGTTTAGCTAAAGTCTTGAACAACTAGTAGATTTATACTAAAACAATTAGATTATTTGCTCTCGATGTCTATGCGTGATAGTTGACTCGGGCTGTGCCCTCCTCAATTATCACACGATAGAAATCTCGAGCTCATAATCTAATTGTTTAATAGATCACAGAGTACGTCAAAATGTGGTAAGAACATCAGTGACACACTTGGCTACTGTCTTGTGTGCCACTTTTTTGTTCTTACACATTTTGACATCATCTGTAATCTGTTACTACACAGACACACAGAAACATGGAATCTATTTGTTGTATAGAACTCAATCTAAATCCGATATAATATTGTAGAATGCGTGTGAAATTTTACACTGTTTCAGACTTGTTTATCACAATTGATTTTGTTGATTTTTCTAGAGAGTGTCCTTATGATGCCAAAAGCCAAAAGAGCCAAGTCTGCTCATATAAAACTCAAGTCTATGTCACTGTTTTACAACAAAGTGTGTGAACTGGTCTCACTGCTGGGAGATCTTGTGGATATTCAAGCCCTTACTGATACAGATGTTTTGCAGGTACAATAGTTTCATACCCTAAGGAACGGGCATGTTTAAAATCTGAATTGGAAAATGTCATCAGGTTATCCTAAATAGTGCTCAGGCTAGCCTATATATCACTGACTTGAAGGGGGTTAGTTCTCAGTAATTGTATGGTGAACCGTGTACATCATTGTTAAGTGGCATTTCGTCATTTTGCCAAGTTTGTGCCATTTCAACGCATCCGTAATGGACTGCATATTAACTAATTTGAGTCATAATATTTGAACTAACATGATGGCTCTCATAAATAAGGCCTATTGTACTGCACATGCTTGAGAGAAAACGAGAAAGTCCACGACTTATTTCTCAAAAGACAATATCCACATATTAAAGAGCACAGCTCCCATCAACCAGACTACCAGTCCTACAGAGCATACACTGTATTCAAATCTTCTTCAAAGTAGTCATTTCTGTACATGTATGTAGATTGGCTGAGTTTTTTTTTTGACAAGAAGCCTTTGAACAGAAGGCATTTGCATTCTGCTGTTGCACAGAATAGCTTGCAACTTAGTGAATAGTGAATAGGGTACATGTACCTGTATGTGACTTAACATAATTTTTTTTTTTGCTTACACAAATTTTTATTCTTTCTCTCCAGGTATCAAATCTTGGGACATCTCCATTTTTTGTAGAGAACATCAGTGACCTTCAGCACAGTGCCCTCAAGCTAGTCAGATCGGTATGGTACTAATTTCTTTCTCTGAAGTTCACCTAGTGTCTGCATACACTTGAACAGAGCCTTGGGAGAGACCATCAGGACTGATGGTCTGAAAATCTAACGATATTAAGAGACACTTGCAGAGAAGTTTGAACATTGGAGGTTCTTTTCTAAAACTCGTAACACAAGTTTGTGCATACATGTACAATGTTCGTACTGTAAGATGGGATTTCTTTTTTGGAGTCAAAACACCATGATGGCAGCAGTTCTAGTCTTAATTCTTCTAAGGTTTCATATTTGTTCTACATATATGTCCATAATACAATTTAACAATAAAGCAAGTACATTCATATACAATATTGGTACTTTGTGCAGTCAGCTTCAGAGTTTCTCTTCTCTTGGCAGATTTTCCGAAAATATATCAAGCATAGGGATTTGATCCTGGAGGACATTTTTGCATCATTAGCAAAACTTCCTAGTAGTAAAAGGACACTCCGAAGTTATAGGTTTGCCATGAAAATGAATGTTGATATATATTTTTAAATAATAATTAAGGAAATAATTTTGCTCTGTCATGAAAAGAAACTCACACATGTAGAATGGTACATGTTAATACACCATAATATGAACAGAAGTGTTACAAATATTGTAGTTTGTAGTAGTAGATGTTGCGGTTCAATTTTACTTGGTGCAATTTGACATTTTCCATTGTACTGGTGTATGGTAATATACTTGTATCTTGTCAGTAATGCATATGAAACAAAGGGAAATACCAATTTGTGCCAATGTCAGTGATATTGAACTGCAACATATACATTTGGGGATGGTGTTTTCAGTTCAATATTGGTGAAATTATTTTTATTTTCCCTTGTGTCATATTCATTACTACAAGTAAAAATTAACATCAACGTGTACATGTATGCCAGGATTTTAAAATCGCAGAAGATTGTTTCTGAGATTAGTCAAGGGCAGATGTGTTTAGCTGATGCATTGACTATTATTTTTGTGTGTTATCCTCAGACTGAGTGGAGACTTATCCATACAGATGGTCACAGCCTTGGTGCTTCAACTCATTCAGTGCTCAGTTAAAATCCCAGAAAAAACTGATGAGATGCAAGATGTACCTGATGCTGAAGGTGGAGGAGATGAGAGCAAACCACATGTAAGCTTTGTTAACAAAATATTAGCACAGTGCACCTTTGAGTGACCTTTCCTGTGACCATGCAAGTCCTTCAGTTGCTAGTTTCCTGATCACAATGTATAGGTTCTCTCCTTATGGTATACTGGTAATGTCATCAACAGGATGTGAATGTGAATGTGTAAAATTGCAGAACTGGACAAAGAAGAAAACAGAACAATAACTATTTTACAACAGTTGTAGCCAAAACATGTGTTACATTAAAATTTATTTCTTACAATTAAGAAAATTTACTTTTATTGCTATAGGCTGTGCTAAAGTTGACTTCGCGGACATGATTTTAAAATCATATCTACGTATTCTTTATGCTCTCACAGTGAGGTGTATTTTTCCCCTTTTTAATTTCTTATGGGTCAGATCATAATTAGATAGCTCTTTTTACATGACTGCAAGTTAGAGTGATTTACATTAAATGATAACTTTTCTAATAATTCTCATATTATTTACAATTCAGGTTGACAGGAACCTTCTTATCATCACATCCTATGAAAATGCTTTGAGAACAGCGCAGAATTTCTTGTCAATGTTTTTAAACAAGTAAGTTATTTTACTCAATGACACCCTGCTTCACCCTGGTGCATGTATACAAAATAATTGGTTCTCACACACTGAATGCCATTTGTCTGCCACACGACAATGCAACAGCACTTTATTCACATTTCTATCAACATCACAACGATAACAGAATCGGAGTCAACAACAGGAAAAAACTACCCAAATGTTGATACAGGTCTATAAACTTTAGGCAAGAACTCACTAAGGGGTGGGAGGGTGGGAAAACTGTTGCACTGTCTGGCAAGAAAAGAATAACTGAATCACGTGAACGAGCGTGAAACTGGCATCCTGACTTGTACCCAGGTCTCCCATTTAGTGTGAAAGAACTTCATTTCCTTCCTCTTTTGCAAGCTCAGCCGGCAGGAAAAACATTTAATATTATTGTCAGGGAAATGGTAATTTAAAGGTCATCAGCTACATGTATGAAGGATTTGGAGGGGGAGGTTATACTTCTGGCCCCGGTTGTTTGAAGGGTGGATAACGCTATCCACTGGATAAATCGCTATCTAGCTGGTCCTGGTTGTTCAAAAGGTGGATAACGCTATCCAGTGGATAAATCACTATCCAGCGGATAGTGTGGTTTGTTCTGTTAACACTTATCTGCTGGATAGTGATTTATCGGCTGGATAGCATTATCCAGCCTTCAAACAACTGAGGCCAGATAAGTGTTGGCAAAACAAACCATGCTATCCACTGGATAGTGATTTATCCAGTGGATAGGGTATACACCCTTTATTTGAGCCTGACTGCCTAATACCAGGGAAACTAAGGGTTAGTGTAAGCAATGACCAAAGTGTAAGGACAGTGGCTAGCATTAAACCCAGAGCTCTCTTGGAGATGAATCCAACATGCTAACCACAAGATCACTATTCCTCTCTTATAAGAATCTGAATGGTCATGTTAATCAATAATGGGAAAGGTAGAACTGATTTTGAGAAATGTTTAATGATTGATTTCTAACTGAGCTTGTAGGAAGATGAATTGAGAAGGAATCCACCAGATGGTCGAGTAACAAGTGGACAAAAACTTTGTACCAAGATTGTCTACATCGTATTAAAAACTTCTGTGTGACTGTTTTAAATATCTCAAAAGAAATCATTTCTGTTAACACCAAATGTCGAAAAACAAAGTTTGAAGTTCGTGTGAAACAATTGAAAGTTCTGGTGAAATGCACAATTTCTCTGAACTTTGAAATTTATTTCCTCAAGTTCCCATGGGTAATTGTTTTTGTTATGCAAAAAGGACTATACTATACTTAAAATTATTCTGGTACAAGGTTTTTGTCCACTTTAAACTGAAATTGCTTGATTTTCATTCAGATTTCCCCTTAAATGTTAAGCTACATACATATGTATACTGTACATGTACCAACATAGTCAAGTTTCCTTTACCAAGGAATTAGTGTACGGGTAAATCGAAGCCTTTGAAAATTCAGAGCTTGAGAAGTTGAACATGGTTGATGGCTGCTGAAATGTCTTTTCTTTTGAACCTGTGTTGACAGTACCTTTTACATATCTAAAATTATTGTAGATGCATAAGTGTTGGGAAAGATGAAGAAGATTACCGTCCACTGTTTGAGAACTTCCTTCAAGACCTTCTGGTTACACTGAACAGACCTGACTGGCCTGCTGCAGAGGTTCTGCTCACCCTTCTAGGCAGGTTGTTGGTAAGTTCAGCTTCCTGTGCTTGTCAGGTACATGTATGCAATGTAAGACAGGGCAAAACTTTGTCTGAGTTGTCTTGCTGAAAGTTCAAACAACAATGACTTTACTGGTTTCTTGCCTTACAAGACTGTTATGCTGTTGACATTACTCACTACAACCCTACATACACCAGGGCTTGAAAAAAGTGCCGTCCGGCTGTCCGGGTCGAGTAGATTCTCTTTCTGGGGAAGTACCTTTTCATTCTCACTTGCCCGGGATCAGGCAAGTTGACTGCCAACCAAATCATTAAAGATCAAACTAAGACTTGCCTGGAATGAGCAATATTTTAGAGATACTTGTCTTAAGGGCAAGCTGGAATTCAGGTTTTTTTTTTGAGCCCTGAATACATGTATACATGTACATATAGGTAGAAAAGTGCCCATGTTTAGTTCCTTTTCCCCCAAGTAGCAGATAGGACCAGAAGGCATAAAAGAAATAGTATTTTTAAAATCGATGTTAAAGTTATTTATAAAATGTATTTCACTCTTTTGTAGATTGTGACCTTTAACAACAAAGGAAATGATGTGAGCCTGAGAGTCTCAGCCATTGACTATCTTGGTGTCGTTGCTGCTCATTTGAGAAAAGATGCTGTTAACAGTCAACAGGATACAGAAAGCATCACAGATATTTTAGTGGAGGTACCTATATAAAGGTTCAACAAATGATTCAAGTAGAGATTTACAAGCTCAGTGTCTGTCTGCCCATCTGTCTGTCTGTCTGTCTGTCTGTCTGTCTGTTTGTCTGTCAGCCACTGTTTAGTAATTTTCTTGTATATTCCTAATCAAGTTCTTACTGATACAGTCGAACCTCGATTATTCAGACTTGTTGAGACTAGACAAAATAGTCTGGATAATCGAGGGTCCAGATAATCGAAAATATGAATATTGATGAAGAACCAAACTGTTTAAATAAAGCAACATTTAATCGTGAAACAACACTTTTACAAATCACTTGGAAAACAATATGGTCTACTGTACATCTTGAACCACTCAACTCTGAGCCAATCAGAACTCATTTGAGTGTGCTACATTAGTTACGGCACATGCGAGCGCTGCTTTTGCTCTTTAAAAGCAAAGCAAACTCACTTTTGACTGCACTTTTCAATGCTATAGTTTTAAAAAGAATAAATTGCTACGGATCTTGATCATGACTAACAAATATTCTTGACAAAATTGGGACTAGAGAAAAAGTCCGGATAGTAGAGAAATCCAGATAATCGAGGTACAGATAATCGAGGTTCAACTGTAAATAATTAAGAGGCACAATGTGTTTTTTTTATTTAGCAACTTGGGGAAGTGTCTGATGACTCCAGTGATGAAGTTTCTCATTTGGTAAGTCCCTGTTGCTAAGTTTGCAAATTAGATGTAACTCAACATATTTCACAGAATGTACATACACATGTAACATGATGTTTATATTTTTGATAGCATTCATCTTCAGTAGGTAGTCAGAGGTTCACGACACATTATATTTGACAATTATGAAAATCCACAAACATGATATGTATTATTAATAAAAGTGTAAATGTATGAAGGAATAAATATGTTGTTGTACATGTAAGTTTGCATACTTTGAACATGTGCAATATCGTGATTGATAACATTTTCTTGTTATGTTTTTTTCTTTTGTTTTTAATAAGGATGAACGTTCTGACAAGAGAAACCAGATCTTACAAAAAGCTGTTACAAACTGGTTGAATTCTGAGGGAAACACAGATGCAGCTTTCATGGTAGTTAAATATATTTTTTTCCTTTCTCCTTTTTTGTTGTTGCAACATCAGGGGTCCCAGATTTGAGAAGCTAATAATCACCTTGATCTTAAATCTAAATCTTGTTCATCTTTGTATCCAAATACTTTGTCACAGCCAGTTCGTGATTGATCACCCTCATTGTCTAAGCTTTTGTTTCCTCTAAGTTTACGGAGCTAATTTTGTTTTCGTTCATAGTTTGCTAGGCAGTTCTTTCTGGCCCAGTGGATTAGAGATAACCACATTGAAATCGAGCGTTCCCTAAGGAGTCCTGCTGATGATCCCCTTGATGCTGCAGAAGGAGTGACTAATGATGCCTTGTTAGGAGCACAAAGCATTGCAAAGCTGGAAGACAAAAAGGCTTTCCTGTTGTCTATTTTGGATGGAAAAAATCTGTCAAACTTCAGGTGAATACTACTTGCTCTCTTGTTTTGCTGTGGAAAGGCATACAGCCGTAGCTACATGTGGTCTTGGCTGAAGCAGACAAACAAATTTATAACCAAACAAAAACAAAACAGGATACCGTACATTGCTGTAGCCTAATGATGTATATTAAAACAAATGCCCCTCTTTGCATTTGTGTAACATGTCTGTTTGGTTGCTACTTGTGTGCAAAAATATTAATTTAAACCAAACCATAACAAATCACACAAAAAGCTGTACATGTACCTCCTGGACCTTTGTAGAGCTGCATCATTGGATTGAAATATTCTGAATGGACTCTCAGAGGTTTATTGAGGGAGAATTAATTGCCTGGTTTTAGAAAAGTGCTTTCTCAAACTAAAACATTGACTGAAACATAGGAAGCATTCATGAGCCAACACAGTCATTTCTCAGAAAAACTCTTAAATATATTGTTATCAAAATTTGAAGGAATATTCAGTGGTGATCACTGTGATATCATATACCAGTTTCAAATTATATACATATGTATATGTGCATTTTCTGAACTCCATAAGTATCTGAAGTGGCTATTTGGCATGTCAGACCTTCAATGAGGTTTATTACAAATTGTACAAAGATTTGGGAACTACTCACAGGAATAGTCTTTGACAATGAAATACCTTGATCTTTGCAGATCATCTAGTAACTGTTTAGACTATGATCAGGCAACACTGGTCACAAGACATCTTGCTTCATCAAGATCATTCTCAAGGAGCTTTGACGCATACTTGAGCCAGGTATGGCTTATCATCATGCAGTAACAGTGGATATCTTTACACCTCAGTTAAGACAACTGTTAAGACAGTTACTCAGACTGAGACTCAGGGCCTTATACATGTTGTTCCTGAGAAAACATGTAAACAAACACAAATGTGACTAAAATTAATGATTCTACCTTTGCAAACAATGTGCAGAGTTGACCTCACCTCCTCTCCTCTCCTCCTCTCCCCCCCCCCTCCCCCTGATATAAACACATCTCTAGTGTAAGCACCACTTGGTAGTTAGATTTTTGTCATTACTACAGCTGTACATGTTAACTTGTACATTGGACAGATCCTCAGAGTGCTGAATGAGAGTGCTGTCGCCATCAGAACCAAGGCAATGAAGGCACTCTCTGCTGTCATCTCCGCCGATCCTTCCATTCTCTCAAGGGTAAGAATGCATGTACATGTATTTTAGCATTGTTTTTGTAATTTATCTAGTTGACTATGTACAATAACTGTTTAATATAGTATTAGAAATTAGTCCAGGGAAATAAATTG
The DNA here is from genome assembly GCF_964199315.1 of Orbicella franksi. Lineage (NCBI taxonomy): Eukaryota > Metazoa > Cnidaria > Anthozoa > Scleractinia > Merulinidae > Orbicella > Orbicella franksi. The sequence goes on from NC_138158.1 coordinate 19,764,953, forward strand.
TGCTACTAAATACGTATGATTTATTCTAACCTTTACCTTGTTTTATGTTTTAACTCTTTTGCCTATTTATATTTATGTCCATGTTTAGGATGATATGCAGAAAGGAGTTCATTCAAAATTTGTGGACATGTCAACCAGTGTAAGAGAAGCGGCAGTTGAGCTCATTGGACGTTTTGTCCTCAATAAACCAGAGCTTATCCTTCAATACTATGACATGATCATTGAGAGGATACTTGTAAGTTGTTCTCATTATATACTTGTACAAGATAAATATTGAATAACTATGATATTGTTGCAGTTCACAGTATACATCTTGGTAACTAGAGGGGAGTCGCACAGACAAGTGTCGCTGCAATCTTCCTCAAATGGGTTAACTTGGGTTGATAACAGAAAGCCAATACTAAGTTCAATTGTCATGGTCAAGGGTCTGCCTTCTGTGATGGTGCAATGCCCATGACTGCTCTAACAAAGCTGAAGTTGTACAAGGGAGAAAAGACAATAGCATAAGAGTTACTGATGCTAGTTACACAGTTGGAATGGACGCTATTCAAGATGTGACTAAATATGTTGTTCTAAGGATGTGACATTGAAGACACAAGGGTTTCATTGATGTTTTCAGCTGGAAGAGAATTGGTTTTCACCAGCATGCAAACCTTTTTTTGAATTGAACTGCTTCATAAGACAAAAATTCTTAAAGATGGTCCAGAAAGCAGGCAAAATTATTCTTGCAGCTAACCAATTTGCTTGGTTCCGAGCCCTCAATGAAATCCTTGACTGGAGGATACATGTATTTTTACTTTACATTCCCAGTACCCACTAGGAGAAATGAGGAAATATATATAAAGTAGACCAAATTTCAATCCATAAGTTTCTTTTGTGTTTTGTTTCATTTTGACAGGACACTGGCATCAGTGTAAGGAAAAGAGTGATCAAAATCCTTAGAGACATATGCATTAGTCATCCAGACTTTCCAAAAGCTACTGAAATATGTGTCAAGATCATTAGAAGAATATGCGATGAAGAAGGAATAAAGGTAATACAGGATTGGTTTTTAGAATTAGACAAATCTTTTCTCTCTCTTTTTCTGGCTAGATCTGCCCTTTAGGAATAGCCTTTTATTTTTTTTAAATAAAGTCAGCTTTGCTTAATGAATTTTTTCAGGAACTGGTCACCAAAGTGTTTCAGCAGATGTGGTTTACTCCACTCAAGAACGATGAAAACTCTGATGTTCTTGTCAAACGTGTTGTTCATATGACCGATGTGGTAAGTCTTTATTTCCTTAATGTAGAGTGTTGGCAGCCTGTTTTTCTCTCGAAATGAGGCTAACCCCATTTCATCATTGCTGCCTTTATGCGTTCATGTTTGCAGATAAACAGTCGCCCTTAAGAGAAAAGACTGGCTGCCAGGAATCTATCCTTAATGCAGTGAATGTTTTTTTTTCCTTTTAAAAAATTGTAATTACAAAACTGTCTGTATAACTTGACTATCTTCAACGTAGGTTGCAGCATGTGGTGAGAGTGGGGACTGGTTCGAGCAGCTATTGGAAAATGTGAGTTCCTCGATACATTGAGGAGTTTTAACATGCATCTACAGTCGACCCAGTGAAAAATAAGAAAATTGCCAAATGCTCCACATCTATAGTATCACTGCTAAATGTTTTTGTTTAGAGGTGTGGGGTTTATAAGGAGGAATTATGTTACGTTATTATAAAGACAGTTAAGGAAAATACCAACACCAAACTCTAAGAACTAAATGCAAACAACAAAAAAATGCATTGTTCTCAGTGCAGCTATTGAATACCTCAAGGTTGGTACTAAAAGTGTTATTAATTCTTTATACTCTTTGTAGCTGCTTCACAATGAGGAAGATTCTATTTCTAAAGCTTCAGAGGAGGCCAGTCGACAAATTGTAAATTGTCTGGTTGAGAATGTGTTGAGTTTGGAAGAGAGAGCAGTTGGTAAGCGAAAACTGTTCTTTTTTTGTTGCATTCAGCCTTCTATAGAACTAGAAAGAATATAAAAGTTGTTTGGTCAACCAAGTGGAGAAAACCAAGTCAATAAACACATTGAGAACACTCTGAGAACACTGAGAAAGGATAGAATGCCAGGATGAACATCATTTCCTGTTATTCACGAAGAGAAACATTAATAAGAACCTTGGTCTTTATCCTTTGTGTCAGTAATGTGTCTCGTTGTTGCAGCCCAGTCTGAAGGCAAAGGCTCAAGCAGCCAAAGACTTGTGTCAAGCTTGTCTACATTGTACCTGATAAGCAAGATTAAACCACAGCTGTTAGTGAAGCATGCTATGACATTACAGCCATACCTCAGTACAAAGTGCAGTGTAAGTATGAAAAACAAAATGTTAACTATTGAAAATAAAGCTTCTCGCTACAAACGTGTCCCTTTCTCTTCCAAATATGAGCCCTTTGAACATACATGTAAGCCCGCTTATGTTCAAATGTAGATTGTAAAGAAAACAAAAATAATACTTGCTTCACATGTACGTGATTGTAACACTCAGACAGCAGCTTGTTTTGATAATATTGCGAGTCGAGTATATTTAGGCACTTTTGGAAAGTATATTTTTGGCGTCAGAAGAGCTTGCTTTGTGTTGCATTATATTGTTCAGTTTCCTTACTGAATTCCACCATAGGACGTCCTTATAGGTAACTTTAGTATGAAGGTTCAACTATATTTATTTGGAATGCAAAACTCGTTCCAGGAGGCCACGCCCTATTCCAGTATATGTATGTTTCAAAATTAGAGTGACTTATTTGCTGGATTTTGTTCTTTTTCCTCTGTCACTGTTCACTGTAGACCCAAGGGGATTACCTTGTGATTCATAATGTTGCGCGCATTTTGGAGCTTGTAGTTCCACTGATGGAGCATCCAAGTGAAACATTCCTCGCTAGTTTAGAGGAGGACTTGATGAGACTTACAGTCAAACATGGGCAAACGGTAGGAACCCAGATAGTGCTTTTTTTTTAGGAGGAGGCAGCTTGGCCTAGTGGCTGAGTGGTTGGGATGCTGAAGTTGAAATCCGGAGGTCGCTTGTTCAAGTACCGCTCTGACCACTAAGCTGGAGTTGTTTCTCGGTAGACCCTAGTTCAACTCGGTCATGCTTGTAAATAGTCAACTGGTCTGCCTCCTGTCACTGGGGATTTTTCAGCCTATTATGTTGAGTTGATATATTTGTTTCTTTCAGTTTAAGTGGCATGCCTGTGAACTAGTTTCAATCGTGGACAAAAATCCTTGGGGCACTTATGCAATGTAATGGATTATATGTGTTTTAGAACTGAAGCTTGAAAAAAAAAAACGTTGCTATATCCATTTTAAACGCGTTGCTGTTCCCCCTCCCCACCCAATGCAATGTTGAAAATTAGGTGAAATTGCCGGAACTAGTTTTCAACATTGTATGTGGGGTGGGGGGCGAGGTTAGGCAGGTGAAGTTGTATTCGCATCTGGCGTGTGCGGAAAAGTGCCAAAAGTGTAAAATTTGTCCCAAGACCTTTTGTCTATGATTGTAGTTGTAGCTACATGTAAGCGCATTGGCCATTATAAACAACATTTGAACATTGTTTTAACACTTAGAGAGTTTTTTTTTTTGCTGTGATTGCAAAGACCCATTTTGCAGTCAAAGTTAAGCGGTTTTTCCTTTCAGTTCTGTTATTGAAGTACTGTACTCTTGCTCTATATTTCAGGTTGTTCAAAGTTGCATAAGTTGTTTAGGTGCTGTGGTAAATAAAGTCACCCATAACATCCGGCTCGTCAAGGACTACTTCCAAAAGTACCATGGTAAGTGTAAGGCCAACAAAGAGAAAAAAACTCAGTCACAGGGTCCGAAATTGCGCTTTCCTGGTCGCCAATGCGACTAAAAATTTTGCTCTGGCGACCAGAATTTCACAACTGGTCGCCAGTGAGCGATTAATTATTTCATGCCACGATAATTATACAATAACTTTGATTTTCAGCCAAATCGATTAAAATAAAATTCAAAGCCGCCCGCCAATTGGGCACTTACTTTTCACCTTCCCGCTGCTTTTTAACTATGAAACCAATTTTCCTCATAAATCTACCACAACGTTTCACAGCTACGATCACTGCGAAGCTTCACCCCCATGTTTTTTCAGCGGTTTCCCATAACATACGTATTGCAGGCGCAAGAGGCCACGTGCGTTCTTTCGCCGTAAATATTTGTTCAGCGATTTGGTGTCCAAAGATGTTCTGAAATCTTTCCATAATTTATTACAAGGTGGAGACGGAACATCCGTGAGGAAGTTAGTTGAAGATTTAGATATTCTCTGGGCGTCAAAAGGTGGAAATGTAGATCTGTCAAAGTAGTCAAAAGATGATTTGCGTACTGGTTTGATTCCTGATTACATCGATTGCAAATATTTCTCCGGCAAGTCCATGGCGCCCAAAAATTTTGGTTTCTCTTTCGCTGCGAAGGAAAAATTTTATTGACACTTTTTGGCGACCACATTTTTCCATATGGCGACTGAAAAAAAAATTTTCAGTCGCCAGTTGGCGCCTGCCTTAAAAAGTTAATTTCGGACCCTGACTCATGGAAAGTCATGAAGTACGTATGGGCAAAAAATTCAGTGTAAATAAATTAACTTATCATGCACCCATGTGCGGCAAATAAGCAACTACATCGTGTGCAAGTCAAACTGCAGGGCTTAAAGGACTCCCTTGAGTCACCCAGAATGGACAATCACGGACCAACATTTTCTTGAGGTTAACTTTGCCTGAACTACTTTCAGCTACATGAAGTAATGTTGAATTTACAGAAAAAAGCTTGCATACATGATCTTTCAATCTTGATAAAACCTTCAGAGAAATATGACTTTTCTGTTTGGTCATGAAAAATTTTGGAATGGTAGACACAATGTAACAAAAAGCGTACAGAACCAGTCTATAAAATAGCCGAACATGTCGAAGAGTTTGCACCAAGTCGCCGCTGTTTGTATCAATGGTCTGTTGTTGTACTCTTGTGATTATTAGGCTACCTAGCAAAGTCCAAAGCAGATCTGTGCAAGAATCCTGGCAAGGCTCAGGTGAACAGGCCAACTCTATTACGATCCTTGTTCACTCTTGGACTGCTCTGTAAGCAGTTCGATTTTGACAGTGATGTGAAACCAAAGAATGAGGTAAGCTCCATCTTTCAAACTACATTCGACCATATGACTGTAACAATGCTATAAACTAACTTTAATAAAACACTTGTTTGATTTGTGTAACCATTCAAATGGAGGCTCCTGCAAATAACTGTCGTATGATGCTGTAATTTTTTCATTTCGGCAAAATTTATATGTTTATTTATTTACAAATTTGATGGGTGGCCGGCAGAAAGACAAACGGATATAAGTCCTTTACAAGGCCTGCCTACCCATCCCAAGTTAAAACCTAAACCAAGGCTCGACTTTAAGGAAAAAACCTTGGGGCCAGGTAGCCCCTAAGTTTTCAGATTTAGTCTCCAGCAAAAGTATTTCAATCAGTGAAAAGCAAGGAAAGTTAGTCGCCAGTGAAAAGAATTTGGTATTTGCGACCCCAGCGGTCACAACGTGGAACTCTGTAAACCCAAACCCAACCCACAAAAGAATTAAGAAAAAATGCGGCGGCGTTTGGGGCAGACAATTCTGCATGTTCGGATATTGTCTGCATCAAAGACGTTATGCAAACGAAAAAATAACGCTTCTTTACGTGATTCTTAAAACTTGATAGAGAATCGAAATTTTTTATGGTATAAGGCACCCGTTCCACAAGTTAACTATCCTTATAAAAAAAAGTGTCACGGAAGCCTGAAGTTCTGGCAAGCGAGGTCCTCAGATGATTACCAGTAACATCTCGGTGGAAAGGCTCCTGACTGAAGGTTAAGAATTGCGAGATGTCCAGCTTAATTAACTCATTTCTACGTTTGAAAAAGTAAAAAAAGCTATGGCCTTATTGTCAGTGACAGGTTTATTTGATGCCGATCACTGATGACGATGTGCTGGTTCTCTATTTTAAGCAGGGTTCCACTAAGGACAGAGTGTTTGCTGTGTACATCTACTTCACTAAGCACAGTGATGAAGAAGTTTGTCAAAAAGCCATTACAGGACTAGGTAGGTTAATTCACATCGGGTTAAACACCGGTTTTGTGAAGTCGATTTTTCGATATCTGTCATGCCAACAGTGAAAACCTACAGTATGATACATTAATAGAGTTTAGTTAGCGCACATAAATAAGTTTAGTGCGACACCGCGGAAATACTTTTTTGGGGGCGCGATACAGTATTTTGCTGGTCAGCGGTACACCTTAACAAAACTACAAAATGTCTGCAACTTTTACTTTGTTTTCAGAGCGAGTCTTGTCGACAGTCAAAAAGATACAAAACTTAGAGCGCACACTGTAAACTTAACTTTTAAACTCCGCTCATTTGTTGGATAGTTCTCAGTTAATATTATATATTGTGCCAAAGACAAACTGAACTTGCACACGGTGTGAAATTGTTGTTGTTTCGTGAGAGTACATGCTCGCAAGTGGCGAGCCAGTGGCAATTTACGTTACGATGTGCCCTAAGGCTAAAACTAGGCAGCTTTTATGTTGCTGTAGCGGTGTTCTGAGGACATCAACTTCTCAAGTTTGTTGAATTGATGGGCTTTAACCGTATGAATCGGTATGTAAGCGGCATTTCGATCAAATTCGTCGGGAAGACATGCTCGTGTTCGATTGGGGGCACTCGCGGAAATAAACACGGTCATCCTGTCCTCACTCGGTATCACCGAATTATAGACCAAGTTGGCCGAAATCGAAGCAGTACTTCGTATAAATCTTGGACATGTTGGTGTAACAAGTGTAGGACTGAATCCCCAAAAGGGTTCAAAATTTGGCCTCAACTCGAGGAAGAATTCATCAAGGTATGTTTTATCATAAAATATCCAATTTTAATCATACTGTACTTCAGGAAGCTTGAGGCTGACGAAAATAAAATTTTAAATTTTCATGTTTATTATTGTTTCTTTGTTTCTTGTCATAATTTCGAATTGTTGCAGTTCTGTATTTTGCTTATAGCGCCTCTAAAGTGTGAAAATTATTTTAAACTAGTTGCATAGCTATTAGAGTTTAGAAAAAAAAAGCTATTTAGCTATTAGAAAAAACCACAAGAAGTACATGACATCTGATTATCTTAAGATGGCAGAAGACATGGAATACAAAGCTGTTTAAAGGATAATTAAAAATACATGCATATGTTATTGTAAGACAATAAAAATACCATAAAATCTGGGTAATGACAACTTCCAGTTAAAACTCAATAAATGAATTTCATTTTTAGTTATAAATAGGCTATCCCCCCTTTATTCACACAACAATCTTCTGATTATAAGGCCACCCAGACAATTTCTGACCACATTACCTTAGAGCCTGAGACTCTGTATAACTTTCTAAAATTAATATTTGTTTACATATTACAAATATTTTCAAAAACAAGAACTGAAAATGTTACTTGACTTTCATTTAGTGTCTTTAGAGACTTCTAGGCCGATGGGCAAAGAAAAATTCACCCTTGGGCTCAAAATGAGGCTCAAAATGAAACCCTTTGATAGTGGTTACGTCATAGGTCATTCACTTGAAAGACGTGGGTAAGAGTAGCAAGGCTGAAAATGAAGGAAAAAAAGAAAAGGAAATGCCTAAGGACTGTGCAGCTAAATGACTAGGATGTGTTTTGAGTCTCTTAATTTACAGGGGACAGGAGCAGGACAAACAAGGGTGGGAGTCAAGAGATAGAGGTATGGAAAGTGGGAGAACAGGGTATGGGAAGTGGGAGGTTCTGACTCCACTGTCCCTTCCCCCACTTGATGCAGTACCTTGTCCCTAAGTAAAAGGTAAAGTCTGCATAGAGCCAAGTGGCCCATCAGGCCAGGCTTATCTTGGTTTCTGTAGCATGAACCGACTAGGAGTATTTCTACTACCCCCTGGATAGGATGCTAGTTGATCACAGAGTTACCCCCAGGATTAAATTCACCAGTACCCATATGTACACCTTTGTGGAGAGAGGCACCGTGAGAGTAAAAGTGTCTTGCCCAAAAACACAACACAATGTCTTTGACCAGGGCTCAAACACGGACCGCTCGATCCATTGCTGAGTGCACTAACCACAAGGCCACCGCACCTCCCACCTTGTCCCTTAGGCCTAACCTTAACCCTAAACCTAAAAAAAAGGAGTCTGTAGATTTCAGTCAACTTTACCTCTTTTATCACTTGTGTATTTGAGACAATTTCTAATTTCCTCGCTTTCTGCCATTCAGTTTACTGTACCAAAGCCTGATTTTAAGTGATTCGCATCTACTGACGGAACTTGTTTTTGCAACTTACAACTTCAGACTTTGCACAAAATTTCTCACTGGAGAAAAGCAATGTTGTAGAACTTAAGTGATGAACTAAATGTAATAAATATTAATTTGTAAGAAATGTATCTGTTCTTTAATACATGCTTTTGTGTCTAGTATCTGAGTTAGATGCAGCGAAGATATATTACCAATGGTTTGTAGACGACAGTAAGCCAATTCAGAGACACAGTGGCATAAACAAACCCACTTGTTAGCCAATTTATCACAGGAAAAAAAAATAAATACATATAATTACATATAAATAATTTATTGCCATCAGGTGCTATAATGTCTTGTAATAAAGTGGTTACAAGTTAAGTAAGAATCTTACAGAAGGGAGGATGATACAATATTATTACTAAGGGGATCATAATTAATTTCATATTGATTCAAAGCATGTGATATGTACATGTATGATTGCAATGTAAAAATTATTTTGTAGTGATTGAGCAAAGCTCATCTGAATTAAATTAAATGAAAGGAAAAACAACAACAGTCAAATATATATAAGTTGATACAATGCACATGTGAGATAGGGAAATAGAAATCGAAAAGCTTCAAATGACTGAGTAAACAAAATAAACTAGTGGGTTTCATTGTGGAGTTGATTACTGCCTCTCTGAAATGTTGAATGTCTTTTCAGCATCAAAAGAAGTGAAACTTGACCACATTCCATAAGTGGAAGCGGTTTCTTGTAAAAAAATACAGGTGTTTGGCCATTTTAAAATATTTAGTTACATGTGCATACATGTACAAGGAAACGGTCTTGAAAATTTCCATGTACTATCAACATTTAATCGATGTAAACAAAAAAGACCTCAAGCAAGGAAAAATTGTCATTGAACCGAACATATTGAGCGGTCTTAAATGTTTTCAGTATTTCTAGCGTTCACTGCGGCCAACAAATCACAATATTTTCGATTTCTACTCCCTTCGCAAACGCCACCATTATATGAATGTAGGCTTAAACAATCTTTAATGATACAGAAATATCTTGTGAATGAAATGAACAAATGTAACAAATGTTTCATTCTGACAGCAAACGACAGGTACAAAAAATTTATTTCACCCGTTCCAAAAGGCGCAGAAAGTCAGAAAGGTGATAGAAACGCCAAAACGCCAGTCTTTAAAGACAAATTCTTATCAAAGTTTCTTGGACGCGTTCCGAAATATAATCTCAATGAACAAGCACCACACGTCGGCGCAAAGTGAGTGTGAATAAAACGGTCCCGACTTACATGTAGTACCTTAACCATTTCGCGCAAATTACACTTTAAATCCAACCAGTCTTCAAAATCCTTGCAAAACCTGCATACAGGACCAATCTTCTGCTTTGCTGGATACCCATCGTTGATTTTGACAATTCTGAGGCGAGGGCGGCTGAAGCAACGCGATCCACGCTTCGTCCGCTCGAGCTGGCTCGAGTCAGCAAACTACACATTACTTCACACAAAATGACTCCCCTCCCTTCTTTACGAACATTGCTTGAGTATTAAAAACCCATTTAAGGGCGTCAAGCTCACCAATAACGAGAAGTATCAAGGATATTTTCAACCTTAAAACGAAGCAAAATACCGATCTCAGAGAACTGATCGATCGAAGGACAACACAGCCCGATGGTGATGACCACTGACCAGTTACTGTGACGTCAAAAAACGTATTTCCGCGGTGTCGTTTAGTGCCGGACTCGGACAGACTCATTTTAGCCCGAGCCGCTAAGCGAGGGTTAAAAGGAGCTCCGAGAAGGGCGCAAAACACATTTATGCCCAAGAACATAAACTGTACCACTATTATCACATAGGAAGGCATTGAGAAAAGAAAAACTGCAAAAAATGACAACAAAACAGTCTGAACAATCACGCGAGCGTTTATGAGTTGACTGACTTTTATTTACATCACGCGAAGCTGGCTAGAAATGACAATATCTTGCCATTTGAGTTTTCAAAAATTGTTAAAGACACGAAAGGAAAAACGGTGAGGCTTATTTGTAAGTGTTTCAGCGGGTTATAATACATTTTAGCCTGCCAAATTCTCCATTTTAGCTCGCAAAATGCGCCACAGTGCTGGACAAAGTGATAATAGGGAGCTTAAGCAAACCACGACGACGACGGCAACGAGAACGTCACCAAACAAAAGGTTTAATGAGCAGAATATTGGCTGTGCACGTGCGTTATAAATTTTTGTACATTTCTTTGTCGTCCTCTGCAAAACAACAACCCGTGAAATGACCAAGTTCTGCGTGGTCTACGGAACAGAAGGGAATTTACGAAACAACGACGGCGACGCCGAGGACAACGTCGGTTAAAAAATGAATTTATATTTTACCTACGAATCTAGCGATACTCTAAAGTCATTTACTTTGTTTATCACTGTCAAAGCTATCGCAAAACTAAATTCGGAACACAGCGATAAATTTGAAATAAAAAATTAAAAAATTAGCCGTCTTGGTTCACGTTCTCCAGGCAACGCAGAATTTGGTCATTTCACGTCGTTGTCTTGCAGAGGACGGCAAAGAAATGTACCAAGAATTATAACGCACGTGCACAGCCATTGTACTGCTCATTAATCTTTTGTTCAGTGACGCTCCCGTTGCCGTTGCCGTCGTGGTTTCGTTAAGGACCTTACGCAAAACACGATGGCAACGGCAACGAGAACGTCACCAAACAAAAGGTTTAATAAGCAGAACAATGGCTGTACACGTGCACTATAATTCTTGGTACATTTCTTTGCCGTCCTCTGCAAAACAGCAACGTGAAATGACCATATTCTGCGTTGTCTGGTGAACATGAACCACACCGGCTAATTTTTCGTATTTCTATTTGGAACTGAACGCATTCGGAGCATATTCAGTAGGGGCAAGTTTTAATACCGACAGACACACTGGATAGTTCCAAATAAATGCGAAATTCCAAAGTAAAATAGAACCACATTTTTTACTCGGCGTCGTCCTCGTCGTCGCCGTCGTATATGCGTAAGGTCCCTGTTAACTCCCCATAGACGACGACGGCTAATTTTTCGTATTTCCATTTGGAACTGAACGCCGTCTTTGCATATTTAGCTTAAACACGTTTTTAGAGCCATTTGCGTACCTAACAGATCTAGACAATTGCAAATTTCGCTTGTAAAATATAAATTCATTTTTTACTGGGCGTCGTCCTCGGTGTCGTCGTCGTTGCTTAAACTCCCTAATAATAGCTGCATTAGGCACAAAATTTTCCTACTCTCTACCTTTGTCTCTTAGAGTCCCACTGACTCAAACCGTTATGATTAAAACGTAGGTGACGTTCGGAGCAAAACCTTTAAAAGCTCCTAACATGTCAATTCTTGAGAAACATTACTATAATTTCAATTTACTCGGTAGTACTGAGATTTGTGTTCATTATATTGCCGTTGCGGCTTTCCAAAATTACTTGATGATCACATTCGTATCTCTTCAGGGTTTCTTTGTATGAGGTATGGTGAATTACTCCTGAAGGGAGAAGCCAAGGATCTTTACCAGGGAATCTTATCACAGCCCAATCAGCCTTTGAAGCTTAAACTGCAGGTAGGTTACTTCATTTACATCAATTTTTGCACTGGTCATTGGTAAATTTTTTTTTTTTTTGTAGACTGACAATTCTTCCTTAATCTCTCCCGTCCTACAATTAGACATAGCTAGGCTGGAGAATAACTCGAAAACCTAACGGTTCATTTAGCCTCCAGGATTACAACAGTTACTTTATCTGAAATATACGACCGACATATGTTAGGCCCAGGTCAAACGTCGAACTTCACATGAGACGAACTAAACTGAGCGAATGAAGTTCATGATAAATTCGACGTTTGACTCAACTGCGTTTGTGCAACTGAATTTGGATCGTCTGCTTCTGACGGATAGAACGTGTTGGTCGATCTAAATTCTTTACCCGTTTGGATCGACTCAAATTTCGATTTACACGGAACCCCGCCTTACGGCCGCCCCGTTAATAGGGTCACTTTATTCTGACCTGAACAAAAGCTCAGTCAGTCATTTTCTTATTTAACGAACCTCGTTAATACGGCCACCCCGATAGTTCGGCCAGATTTTTGTGGCCCGTTGGTGACCGGATTAACGGGGTTCCACTGCAGTTCGTTTCATTTGAAGTTCGACGTTTGACCTGGGCCTAAAAATGTAATGATATATATAGTTTGTATTGAGAAACTAAAGATGTTGTTGTTGTCAATGTACAGAATAAAATTATCTTTTTCAGAGCCGCGGATGAGTTGCTGTTTTTTTTTTTTTTTTTTTTTGTGACGTAGTCTTATCCTTTAATTTTGTAAGGTATTGAAGAACTTGCAGACACACCTTTTAGAGGAGGAAAAAAGACTTCATGTTCAAGATCATCACAGTAAGAGAAACACTAAAATAGTGCATGTATAGTTAAAGGAGGGGTGGGGAGGGGGGGAGTAAAGTCTGCATACGAGCCAAGTGGCTCATCAGGCCAGAGCTTATCCCGGTTTCAGTAGCATGAAGCGACCAGGAGTATTTCTACTCCCCCTGGATGGGATGCTAGTCCATCGCAGGGTTATCCCCAGCATTAATTTCGCCGGTACCCATTTATACACCTTGGTGACGAGGGGCACTGTGAGTGTGAAGCGTCTTGCCCAAGAACACAACACGATGTCCCTGGCAAGGGTTCGAACCCGGACCGCTCGCTCCGGAGTCGAGCGCGCTAACCATGAGGCCACCGTACCTCCCTTTGCTTCATGTAACTAATCAATCACTGGCGATGTCAGTACTATTAGTTTGAGAACAATGTCATGTTTTGAAACAGCTAGGAACCTCTGATGCAGCAAACACGAAAATATTTTTGTGACAACACTGGATGTTGGTCAAGCTTATAATCAAGATGTCAAATAACAATAATTGAAATATTTTCCTGAACTTTGCGAGTTTGTTAAGGCGAAGTTAAGTAACGATGTAGATTAAATAGTTTTTTAAGTCACGAATTGTGAATGGTGTAACAGTATCAAGGTAACAGAATAATATGTTCATTTGTGGTCTTACTCTAGGACATAGGAAAGCGGAAAAAGAAAAGGAAAATCAAAACCTCAAGGAGTTGGGGGATAGTCAGTCTGGGTGAGTATTGTTTGACGTACAACGTTTGTATACATGGCACCCTAAAAGACTTGAATTCGTTATTAAAGACTAAACAGATTTTTTAAAAGTGAATATTTGTTGTCATTATTGATTCGCAACCTCTCAAATGGTAAATAGTTCCAAAAAACTTAGATGTACCTTTCAAGTTTGCCATTAAGGTGTAAGATGGATAGCAGCTCTGTGCTGTTTGAGTAATATGTCTTCTAGAGGTTGTGTTAGGTCCTTGAAGGTCCTTAAGGGCCTTGCTTATGTAAGAAAAATAAACGTTATAAGCACGTTGTTTCCTTAACAGAACTTTGAAGTTGATTGTGTGTATGGTTTCCTTTCCACAGTACAACTAGTGCAGTGATGCAAGTGTATCTCAAGAGTGTGCTGGAGAGCTTTTTACACCCCCAGCCTTCAGTGCGAATGGCTGCCCTTCACGTTGTGAATTTGATTCTGAGACAAGGTCTTGTTCATCCCGTACAGGTCGGTAGCATTGCCTATCAATTGAAACAACAACTTTGGCACGTACGAAATTGCATAGGTGTAGGTCTGCATTCACAAACCCATTTACACACGCGCGTGTGTGTCTAACCCAGTCTTGTTGGTCACAGTAGAAGACATCATTATATCTTAGGCCTCGTCCACTCTACGCCGGAGGAATTAGAAAACGGAGGATTCAAGAGTCATCAAATATTCTCCGTCCACACTACGCCGGAGGAATTTAAGAACGCGACAATCACCGGTCATTTTGGATTTGTGTTTGACGAAAACTCGGTATATTACGTGGTGATCGTGACTACATCGTTGTCGAAAAGCTTCGTTTTCAAAATGTTTTCCGTCCTCAGGAAAACGCAAAGCCGGCGTTTTCAAATTCCTCTGGTTTGAAGAGCGTTTTCGAAAAGCTCCGTTTTCGTGACGGATCAGTGTGGACGTGAGGCCTAACTGTAGAAATAAAGCTGCGTTTTGAAATTTCTCCCGCGTAGTGTGGACGCTGTCTTAGAAGAGCTCTACACTGTTCTTGCACTGTTATTGAATTCAATACTGGTTTATAGCTTTGACAGATTTTCTATTTGCTATGTTTTCTACAGTGTGTTCCATATCTGATCGCCATTGGAACTGATGAAGAACAACAAATGAGAGTAAAATCAGACCAACAGTTGTCAGAGATTGACAGCAAATATTCCATGTTTGTTCAGGTTGGTACTAGTCAACCTTGTTTCCGTGGTCTTTCATATTCCCACCCTCCATTTCCTCTCTCGCTCCGCGAGGGCGGAAAGGTGAGACTCTTGGAACGAGGTTGGGTGATAGTTTGGCTTAAAAGCCAAAGCTTAGTCAGATTTCCTTGTGTTTCGCATGCATCTTTGTGCTCGATGTAGAGTCCAGCATGGTAACCAAAACCCCAGAAACCTATTATACGATTATACTTGAAAAAGGATACTTTCATTGGCAAACTGTTTGATATCTTTTCAATTTTAGATGAAAGCCCTGGCTGGAATAAAGATGTCGTTTGAACTTCAACGCCTAGTTCACAAGGTTTGTGATTTCGGTTTAAGGCACCCTTTTGATCATTGATGTCTCACAGAAGGGGGGATGGATAGATTGTTTTACTTGTTGTTTCGTTACTGCCATCAGCTAACTTTCATTCAGAGGTTAGCTCGGACGTTAAAGGAATTACATATATGTCTCGACATTTAAATTTATTTTTCTGATTAAAGGAAACCTCAAAGTAAGTCTAATGTTGTAATCATGATAATGGGCCGAAAGTAAACAAGATTGCCTTCCAATGAAGAAGATTAATACGGAGTACGATGTCGAAAGGCAAACTTGAAAAAAAAGTGGTTAAGATGTGCCATTGGTGAGTGAGCCCTTTAACGAGTTTGGTCACCTATTTGTTTGTTCATTCCACAGGATAAAACAACACCGATCCGAGGATTCAGAAAAGATACAAACCAGTGTCTGTTAAGTCATTTATATTCCATCATAAGAACTGGTAGACAGCCAAGGCGGTCCCTTTTACAGTCTATGTTGAGAATATTTGATGATCACAAGGTACGCCAGGGTTTTTTTTTTTTCCCCTTGAATTCGAAATCAAAGTTCTTTTTCCTCTTCATCCATGTTGCCTACTAGTTATGCTACGCTCTCTCGTTGTATACCAGGGAATATCCCACGAATCACTTGTATTTTCTGGTATACACACGAACCTTTTGGATATAAGTGACCAGTGGGATCCTTGGTATACCAGCCGAAAGCGTTGTATAACTACATTTGCTAACTTTATTATTGCCTTTTCTGTCCGACTAGTTGGGTGATACTAAATCAATTAGACCCTTCGCCCTCAAGGGCCACGGGTCTAATTGTTAAGTATTTTATACCATGCCATGGTAAATACAGTGCCCAACATAATCAGTGCAGTGCATGGGAAGGCTGGATCTAATACCGTCCAGTAGACAACGGCTTCCAGTATTCTGAAAGACTGTTTATTATATGGCTAGCTCCGTGAGCGGGTAAGATGAATCAAATCCTGCGCTGTGATTGGCTACCCGAGCGGGCCCGATGGAGCTATCTTGCCCGCTCGGGACTACCCGCCATTTTCCGCAAGAAAATTTTCCGCGAAGGCCATATAATAAATCCTTTATTGACCAAGCTTGTTCGCTCAAAATGGCTTGATATTGGCCCCGTTCTTTTTTTGCGAGTTTATAGCCCTTGACTCCGTCTCGGTCCATAAACACGCAAAAAAAGAACTTGGCCAATATCCAGCTATCTTGACCTCACACTTGGTCAGTAACCCATACATCTTTTATGGTACAGTATATTCGGTTTATCGCATTTGGTGGTACAGCATGGACAGTGAAGTGACCTCACCTGGGCGTAGCGACCACAGAGAGTCTCGGGGCGCTTTCCATTCAACCAAAAATTACAAAGCGGCGACGAAGGGTACGGAAATTTCCTGGGAAAGGTTCCGGAAAATCCCGAAATTTTTAAATAATCAGAAAACGAATCATTCAACCGAAAATTTCGGAAGTGCTGGGGGAGAAATCAAATGAAATGAAATGGACATTCTCCCGATAAAAAAATTTCCGAATATTTGGGTATACCTCGTAAGGTTGTCTTCTTTACCTGATATTCCGGAAAATGCTGTTCCATTCGCCGCTGGAAATTTCCGGAAATGCAAACCTGAGTTTATGGTCGAATGGAAAGCGCTCTCTGAATAGAAGAAGCGTCTCTATACACGGTCTTTTATTATTATTATTTTTTTTTTGATAAGAGGAAGTGTATGAGCTCGGGACCAAAGCCATTGTAACAGCGCGATTGTTCACACACCGTGTTCTTAACTCTCATGTAGGGTGCCAAATTAGACCTTCTGCTGTACGTGGCCGATAACATGGCGCACTTTCCTTACTCTGTTCAAGAAGAGCCACTCTTTGTCATTTACCACATTGACAACATCCTATCCGTGACAGGTGCAAATATGCTCCACTCCTTCAAAGAGGTAAGTTAGTTTCAAGCCCAGTCAAACAGTTTCAGTTTCAGCGTCACATTAAAGGAGCTCAGTCACGGTATTTTAGGGAAAAAAATGGCGACTTAAAAAATTCAGTGCGCAAGGCTGCCCTTCACGTTGTGAATTTGATTCCGAGACAAGGTCTTGTTCATCATTTAAATTGAAGGAATCCTGAAAATAGTAGCTTACAAAGATAGAAAAACTCCAAAGAGATATTAATAAACGATAGAGGAACAAGGATGGTTAAGGATGGCGAAGATTAATTCGGATTGCAAACGAACAATTTGAAAAATTTAGGCTAAACTTTTCAAGATGCACAAGCCGTGACGTAGCTCGTTTAAGACGATAGTCAAAGCAAACGGTTTCATCTTCATTGCGAGTGCGATTAGGAAATGGTTTCACAAGCCTTTGTCAGAATTCGATCCTTAAGACAATGAAATTAAAAAAAGAATTGAGAAAACTCAAATGTTAATTCCACGAGAACTCATTTGATCCAATGAAAGGGGAATTTCGTAATTTTAAGAACTTTTCACATCTTTTTAATTTTGGGTCTTCTCGAGTCTTCAGACACTGTTTTCTAGCCCATGTCAACACAATTTTCTCATAAGGTCTTTCATGTGTTTTACCAGTTTCTTGTTATTTATCGTTCGGAACGGAAACTGAATAGGCCATTTCCGAGTTGGCTTCTACCTCTGTGTGAAAACGAGTTTTCGTGCGAAACGATTCATACAAAAATGTGTTCCGCCTAGAGGTTCATTTGCACAGTGTAAATCAAACTCATTTTCCTATGAAAGGTTTTGCACAAGGACTTGTTTTGAAACAGAGACACAAGGTAACTCAGAAATGGCTTGTTGAAACATTAAAGGGGCTCAGTCACGGCATTTTGAGTTATTTTGGCCACATACAAAATTACCTTTAAATGGTAGCAAACCTGAAAATAACAGCTTAATAAGATAGAAAAACACCAAAGAGATAGTGTTAAACCATAAAGGAACAAGGATGGCTAAGGATGGAGAAGATTAACACGGATTACAAACGACGAATTTGAAAAATTGAGGCAAAACTCTTCAATATGCGCAAACTGTGACTGAGCTCCTTTAAGTTGTGCAATTAATGTTACATGTAAAAGGCAGGTTGCCTCTTAACATGACGAGTTGTATTGTTGTTGTAAGTTACCTATAATGTTTTTTTAACAGGCTATGACGTCCAAAGTAACGCCAACAGTTGAAGGAGTTGACAATGTTCCTCCACCTTTAGAGAACGAGTTTGAAGAAGAAGAAACCTTCGAGTCTGTTTTAGGTAGGTGAAATAAGGTTCAAAAAAGACATTTGTGAGGAAGTGGATATCAGCAATTAACAAACCTAGCCGACCGTCTATTTGGAATCAGTGCATTTAGTTGGCTGTTACACAGTTAATTGTTTCACCGATAGAAAATGTGTCCGAGGGTGTTGTCATATTCCAAGGGTTATCAGATTTAATTGGAGCATCAGTCCATGCTAATCTGAATTTAAAACGCAATGTCTCTTTTCATGTATGATATAACCAAACTGTTTTTGTTTTCTGTTACATTCAGCTCGGATTCCCCCAGACCCAACAATCTTCGAGCAGTGTTGCGTTTCTTCACAAGGTTGCCTACTGCTTCTGTATTTGAAACAGCACCTAAAGGAATTGTATGCATTTTCAGACAGGTAAGAAGCCAAGAACGAACCACCGTATACAAATTTTGCGTTAGCCACCTACTTACGCCAATCCAGTACACAGGTCCCAGAGGTTTTCTTCCTCTTAAGTCCTGGCCAAACGCAATCGCAAGTAGCCGCAAGTTGAACTTGCGTGGAGACTTGCGATGGGTGGCCAAGCGGACTCGCAGTTGTACATGCAAGACCCCAAAAATCTCATTTCAAGGCTGTATTTGATTGGCTAATTGGTTGATATAACGACGAATGGATTTCACTCAACTTGCCTCGACTTGCGAGCAAATTTGATCTCGACCAAAGTGAATACAGGTCATCGCAAGTCAACGGAAGTGCACGCAAGGCCTCGCCAAACGGAGTCGCAAGTAGAGCCAAGTTTTTAACCTTTCAACTTGCGTCTACTTGCGAGTCCGTTTGGCCAGGGCTTTACTTCTGACATGAGGTAGCGTGTACTTAAATTTGATGGACAAAATTTTGTTACAGAAAAGAAAACGTCTGTTATCAGGATACCAACAAGTTTTTCACAACGATTCTTTGTCTTAGGAGAGTGTTGTGTGACTCACGTCACGCTTGCATATAAAGGCAATAGCCGGGCAAGAACGGGTGACAACTTTGTACTTGCTTCAGTAACTGATAAATTTGACTATCTTTGTTCCTAGTAAATGTCACAAATATTCTCCGTCCGAGCCCACCAAGACGTATGACAAGACTGTGTCAAGAAAAGTCGGAGTTGTCTTTAATCCTGAGCAAGTCTTACGATATGTTGAAGAACCAGAGGCTGTGAGAAGTCATGAACAGTTAGTCCGCGACTACTTAGAGGTAAGAATTTAAATATTTTCGAAGCAATTCATCTATATTGAGGTTATGAGAAACGATGCTTGCTCTCCAAAGTGGACGATATAAAAATTTAAAGGAACGACAGTCTGTTTTAATGTACGGTCTTATCTTCCTTTTCGTGGTCATCTCAATTTTCTTTATCATTGCTTGGAGTGATTTTTAGGCCATTAGGTAAAGTCTTCATACGAACCAAGTGGCCGGGTTTCTGTAGCATGAAGAGACTAGGAATATTTTTACTCCCCTCTGGATGGGATTCTAGTCCATCGCAGGGCTGCCCGAGTATTAAATTCGCCGGTACTCATTTGTACACCTGGTTAGAGAGAGGCACTGTGAGAGTAAAGTGTCTTGCCCAAGAACACACCTCAATGTTCTCGGCCAGGGCTCGAACCCGGACTGCTCTATCCGGTGGCGAGCGCGCTAACCATGAGGCCACCGCGCCTTTAGGCCTTTAGTAGTCGTGACTAAAAGTGTGTAGCTATTTTGAGAGGAGCGCATTTTCATCGACATTCTTTTCATAAATCCAGTCATTAATACATGGTCTCATTTGTGGCTGTGCATTTGTAAGTATTAATGAAACGTAATTGTGTCTTCGTCAGTTCAAATTTCTGATGATGAAGCTTGATCCATCGGAAGAAGACAGTGATGATTCTGGTAATGGTGGAAGAGATAGTCCTGTGGGAGAGGCGGGACAGATGACTGACCTTGAGGTATGCTATTCAACCGTCAATTTTTGGCCCCTTCCAAGTTACGCTGGAGAAATTTTAAAACGCAGCAATCCCCGGTCATTTTGGATTTGTGTTGGAGGAAAACTCGGCCAGGGAAATCACGTGATTATTTTTATGTCATCGATTTCGAAAGCTCCGTTTTCAAAACATATTCCGTCGACGCTAAAACGCAAAGCCGGCTTTTTCAAATTCCTGCAGTTTAAAGAACGTTTTCGAAAAGTTCCGTTTTCGTGACGGATTAGTGTGAACGGTAGGCCTAACCATAGAAATGAAGCTGCGTTTTAAAATTTCTCCCGCATTGTGTGGACGGGACCGTTGCTATGGTTCCTTACCTTTGTCTTGTTTTGTTTTCCTAGTCACAAGGTTTTATTAACTAAAAATTTTGTACCTCTCTTCTGGACTCCGTCGCTTTTCAACAAGTTCACAGTGCAAATACGTGACAGGTTTTGATTTTGCTTTTTGTTTCAGGGCAACGTTAAAACTCCTGGTGGCAAACCACGAGACAAACGCGCGCCTAAACCAAGAAAGGTCGTCAAGGGTCGAAAAACGCCGCCAGCTGGACAGACAAAGGCAAAGACGAAACCCAAGGGAAAGAGACCTAAGAAGAAAATAATATCCTTTGATTTATGTCATGTCAGTCCTTAGCACTGTAAGATGTAGTTTGGACATTTACAGAGTTGCTGACCGTATTAGTCACAGTCGTTCGGTTGGTCACAGTCGGTCGGTTGCTCGTAGCAGCGCAACCTACAGATTATTCACTAATCTGCCTAGCAGATCATTAAATCTGTAGGTTGCGCTGTTTCCCAGAATTAGCTGTAATCTGTAGGTTGCGCGCGCAATGCATGATTTCGAAGAGCAATGTCAAGTTCACGGACAGCGAAGTAAGAACATAGCTTGTCGAAAATAAACTGTGTTCGGTGCGATAATGCTTTTGTCGTTATTTTCTTTAAAACCATGTATAATATAGAAAAAGAAGATTAGGTTAGTGTTATCACAAAAACCTCATCCAATAGTTGTTTAATATACATGTATGATAAATGAACTGTTTATGGTCTTTAACAGTGGAAACGCGTCCATAGATTTGGATCCGAGTCTGTTGGAAGAGAGTGATGAAGATGTTGACTTCCTGTGTCAATGAAGCGGTGGCCATATGAATTATTGAAGGAATTGCATACTTGCTGAATTCTAAGACTTTTAAAATTAACGTAGAAAGATCAATTAAGTTTAATGGGGAATTTTTAAATCGCGAACATTATTGACCAAAAGTTATTGTTATAAGATTGCAATTGGTTACAGTACAGGCATTTTTATAGATCTGTTGTATTTTATATCAGCTCTTTATTTCATTGTACATAGGTTCTTTTTACCGCGTAAAAGATCATACATTATTAAGGTAGTTACGGTTATTTATTGTGCAAGCTCCGTCAACTTAGTACATCCTGCTAACCATGTATTAATTCGTTATGTTCATGTTTAACTTTGCCTTCAGTCGTAAAGTACTGTCGACTTTGCAGCGCTGGAAAGACTATCTTTCACTACAGTCAAATCCCAAAATTTGAGTGCATTTTGCAGGAGGCAGTTATATCCCCTTTGCTCTCCAGTTGCAGTTTGACTTATTTTAGGGTGCTTTTTTTCAGTAGAATCTACCGGTTCCTCAATGGAAGTCAAGTGATATGCTAACAACAGTTTCAAAATTATGATCAAGTGAGAGGGAACTTTTAGCAGAGATCCACGTGTAAATTTAAAAAAATCAATCCAGTTCGTGTTTGTTTTTTATAAAACAACCGCCATAGCTCAAAGAACAGCTCTCTTTATTAAAGTAGAGTAGGTGTAAAAAGCTTTGTATGTATTTTATCAGTGTTAATTTTTTTTTAGTTTATTTTTTGTTGTTGTGATGTACA
The DNA here is from genome assembly GCF_964199315.1 of Orbicella franksi. NCBI lineage: Eukaryota > Metazoa > Cnidaria > Anthozoa > Scleractinia > Merulinidae > Orbicella > Orbicella franksi. The sequence continues at coordinate 19,787,079 of NC_138158.1, forward strand.
TAAAAGCTAAGGTTAACAAGATAGTTTTATTTTATTTTAGTGGATAGGTAACAAGGTCAGTTACTTTACTGGAGTAACCGTAAAGCCTTTTCTTTTCATTTGTTACTGTTCCTCTGTCAACATGCAAAGTCTCCTCGCTGGTTTACGTACATTTCTTTTTATACTGGCTGGGAGAATTTGACTGTTCATCGTACATCATCATACATCATTTATCACATCGTTCGTTCACACGACCCACAGTGTATAATGCTCTTAGGCTGAAAGTATTAAATGACTTATAACGAGCGTTTTAAGAAGTCACTGCTGAAATACCCTCAACAATAAACTCGGATAAATTAAGAACAAAACAACTGCAATTGTAACCATTTTCTATTACGCTGTACGTAACTTTGGGTTTTTGGCAGATTGCGCGACGTGTAAGAAGAAGTATTAAAACGGGAACCCTTGCCATTGTAAAAACAAAATAGCCAGTGAACATGAAATAACTGACTATTTCAATCGTATGACAATCTTGGCATTACTTGTACGAAGGATGCAGCAGAGCTGTACTTATTAAAAACATTTGAACACTTGTCTGTTCAGTGGTGGAAATAGATTCACAACTAGCCTAGCCTGTGTAGCAAGCGCTCCCTTCCGCATTCTAGGCCGCGCGTAAATTGGAGCGAGAGCAAAAATTCGACGAGGAAGGGAGTGGTGGGGCGAGAGAGGGGTCCCTCTCTCGCTCCACCTCTCCCTTCTTCGTCGAGTTTTTGCTCCCGCTCCAATTTACGCGCTGCCTAGAATGCGGGAAAGCTCTTCGTACGGAAACGCTTGCTACGCAGGCTACAGCTAGCCTGCCCCACTTACCCGCTTTAGCCTGTAGACATGTTCCCTGGTGGTAGATAGGGTTGAAAGAACTGGGAACAAGCGATAGGTTGCGAGAGATGAGAGCCGGTAGGTAGGAGACAGTGAAGGTTGGGAAAAGAATTGGAAGGGAACCCTTTCCTTAAACTCGCTCGGTTTTCTTCCTTCCCTCTGTCCTAATTTTGAAAGTCTTCGCAGGCTTTATTCACTTAGCGGAGGAGCGCGAGGGGTGCTGCCTGTGTGTCGGTAGGTATGCCTAGCAAAGGCAACGAAGAGCTTTTTACGCATTCTGGCCGCGCGAAAATTGGAGCGAGAACGAAAAAATAAAAAACCGACGAGGCAATTTACAATTTGCACGCGGCCAGAATGCGGAAAAAGCTCTTCACAAGACAGCATTTCCGTCATATCTCATTCTCGTCCCCAGAGGCCGCGCTACTTTTGGTCAGCACCAAGAATCGCGACCTCTGGCCGGACCTGATTTTCTTTGCATGAGAGTTCGTTTCGTATTCTCAGCCAATCAGAATCGCGGACTTCCGGTGTTGGACCAGCCCAGAGGTCGCGATTCTTCGTGCCGACCAAAAGGAGCGCGGCCTCTGGGGACGAGAATGGTCTTATCTTCTCTCCTTCGGTAAGATTTGGAGAAAAAGAGCGTGAAGACTTCATACGAAATGCGTGCAAAATACTCTACGCAGCCCTCCAAAACTTGGAGATATGCCGTATAAATGCAACGCATAACTGTCTTACGCTTTATCCTTCAATTCAAATCACACATGCTGGAGAAAATAAGCGTTATAGCCATCATAGAAAACACAGTGTCAAGCTGTGCACAATAGGATCGAAGACTTTATGCCCACCATTCGCTAGTGGCAAAACTACCAATCACAATCAAGAATTCTCGATCCGCCGAACGAGTATATAATACCAAAAAAATATGCCAGGTGCGGAGTGTTACCGAGTATTGGTCTCTACCACTCCATTTTATCGGCAACTGATGAGATCCAGAAGGATCGAAACCGCGGTCTTGCCTGATCTACAAGGCTACGAGCCTCCTAACAAAAGAGGGACTATTAACAGTCTCCAGAAAACCTGACAACATCGCAAATAAAAGCAATGACAACCACAACGTGGAGCTGGATGAACAATCATAGGAAGAACTCCTAAATTCAGAGCTTTTGCCTGAACAAAACCACACAATATCATAAGCAACACGCAAAACGGTCCACAGACTTGCGCGTGAACACCTACTTTTGCAGCTCCAGAACGAACAAACTGGAAGGACAAAAAGCTCGATGAAATTGATGCAAGAAGCATAAGAACGTCTCTCTAAGACAGACTCATAGCTTTCAACAAGAAAAGCTACAGCTATCTCTGGCGAAGCCGGACAAAGATAAATATGACACCCGTGATAACAAGCAGCATAACTTGCAACAGTAAATCAAACAGCCGGGCCCGGCGAAATAATACAAAATGCAAGTAACCAACATGCTCACGGAATATTTCAAACTTTGTCCCTCCAGAGCTAATATTTAGAGAGCTTAAAACATATCTTGCAATCAAATGAGCTAAAAAAATAGCACGTGGCCAAAAACAGAGGTGTCAAACTCAACAAATTACACGCGGATAGCAGCGGAAACCACGCAGACCTATGACCTCTAACGGCTCTACTCTGGTGAAATGTCCTCCTAAAAACAGGATTATTGCTTAGCGAAATATTCAAAGATCCCCCTATCGTACAATACAAAAGGGGCAGATCCTCAAAGATATACTAGTTCGAGCAAAACTCTCAAAGCGGCTATGACACGTGGATAGGAGTTGTGTAGGCCTGTCAACCCATTGTTATCACATGTGAATAAAAGTTAAGGAGAGTGAATCAATGTGAAGGCGAATGCGTAAAGGTGAGGGTCAATGAATACAAATGTATGGAAGTGTATGTGAGTTGATCTTTCTGCCATATTACGATATACCATATATGGTATAAACATAAAGTGCTCTATATGCATGCTAGCATGAAGTATATACCCAACCATGATTTACGGCATACATATTTGATATTGGACATTCATGTTATGGTCAATTGTTATGTATCACGTGATCATATCGCGCGCTCAGGTTTAGAATTAATTGAGGTCACGTGGTTTTCTTGAAGTTGACCGCTGACCAGGAACTAATTTTTTGATTGAATCGCGGGCTCAAGCCAGTTTAATTTATCGTTATTGGAGCTCCACTTTTAGGCTTGGCTAAATCTATATATTATTGCTTGAGTTTCAAAACTTAATATGTCGATCTTGAATAAAAACACGGCAAACACAAAACAGCTTTTCCAGACCAGGGTGGTCAAGGTCCATAAATGTGTGACAAAAATATGGTAGACATCCAGCCAACTTTGTGGATTTGTTATTACAGGACAACATTTTCTTGTAACAAAATGTGGGAAATCAATGGCCCCATCTTGCCCACTCACGTGGCCAATCGCAACAAACGTCTTTAGCTGCCTTTCAAAATGATACAAAACTGTACACAGGTCATGCCAGAAGGTTTTTATTTTACCTTCAATCCGTTAATGTTATACTCTATACACTGATCATCTTAATATCCAAATTACGCACTTTGCAGGTATTTCAAATGAACAGCAAATACTTACAAAAATCATTGCTATAAAAAGAGAAATCAAATTGCCCCTGACTGTTTGGGACTAATAGTATACTAGTGAACTGGAATTCTCTTATAAATACTGTTTAATATTACCGCAGGGCATGAAATTTTTTGTGGGATCTAATTTTTGCAGATTTTTCATCAATCCTTGAAACTTAAATCCCATGAAAAAAAACTCCCGCCAAAAAAAATTTGCAAAAATTTACACCTTTTATTTGCAGAGCTGACTTTCAATGGAATTGGTTGCAAACAGTGTAACGAAAACGACCACATGACTTCCGGTTTTGTTACTTTCAAGTACTGTACATGAAATCCGCAAAAAAATTATTCCCAGGAGTAAAGTCTGAAATCCAAATTCATGAAAATTTGTTCCCGCGAAACTCGAAAATCCAAAATCTATGAAATTAAACTCCCACAAAAATTTCATGCCACAAGGTATAAACTAGATCTGAAATTACAGCTAGCAATTCGGGTAATGGGGATGGTTGTAATGTTGTATTAACATTGCCTAAGGGGTGTTAATTCTAAAATAAAACAAACTGTGGAAATCTTGCAAAATATCATTTTAAATTAAATATAAAAAAAAACCCAACCTAAATGGTAACCAATGGTTTACAAATGGGCATCCACATCACTGCCAGTAGTCTTCACAATAAGCCAACTAGCAAGCTCACTCCTGTGACGTCACATGCAAGGGGTAATAATACAGAGACAAGTTAGCTTGCACAGCTAGACCCCATTTGTGAGCCTATGGGTTGGGGGGTGGGGAAGGCATAGGGGAGAGGGAGGGGATTTCATTGAGGTGCAGGGCACCGGGTAAATTGGCCGGTTGTGACGACGATTTGTCCAGCTCGTTCGACAATCTAGAGGAAAGTTTTTTTCTTATATTAGAACTAGAGTTCAAACAGTTTTGCCCACCTTTGAAAACCAGTTGCCCTCCTGCAAAAAACTTCAATGAAACGCCTGGGAGAAGGGGATTTGAAATTTTAACTTTCTGTACCATTTACTCCCAGTTCCTATGTTTTTGTTGGTGGCTTCCACCTCTTAGTGCTTTTTATATTACAAAATATCACACAATATTACAATTTTTACCTATTTCTCCTAGCTCCCCTCCCCTCCCAATCGGAATTCTACTCTCAGGGAATCTCACCCTCTCTACAGCTGTGACCTGCATTGCAGGCATAAGTGGTAGGAGAGGCAAAACACTGCCCCTCCTTTTGCATCCCCACTCTCCTGGCCTTCATAGCAGGCAAAATGGGGGAGGGAGGGAGAGCGAGAGCGGGGATAGAAGGAGGGGGCCTCACATTTTTTGCCTCCCTACCCCTTCCCCGTTTGCACATTGCAGGCTACTGCTCTGCCCCCCCCCCCCCTCCCCACCGCCCCATCTCTGCCCTGTTTTATGCCTGCTATGCAGGTTATACAGTTAAACTATGCTAAGGTTAGCAGCTATGTTGTTAATAATGCATCCTCAGTTATTCTTATTCTACTGTAATTCAGTCCACTATTAAATTGTTCCGTGTTTTCTTTGGTCTCTGCATGTTTGCCATTGAACAGAAAACATTAGATGTATAATGCACAATTATAATCACACTCTTGTAGAGTGTATACCTTCAAAAACACCAGGAATTAATAATTTATAAAAAGTTGCATATTTCAGTAAACTTATTTAGAAGAAAGACTGTACAAAACAATTAGAATTAGAATTACTATTATCCTCTGGAAGAAATGGAAGTTGCAGACTGTAGCTTTTCTCTTCAAAATCCCCAGTCATCTTCACCAGAGAAAACAAGAAAATATGCCAGTATAGTAAAGAAGATGAAGACGTTTCCAGAAGACACCAAGGCAAAGGCTCCCCATTTTATCTGAGGAATATAAGGAAAAAAAATTAGAAAAGGGGCTTCACTAAATGGTAGACCTTTTAGAAAATGTGTTTGAGTGATGAAATTAAAACTATTTAACAGCAGTTGACATATACTTTGAATGGTGGTACTGTTTATTACGCTTTATAATTACATGGTGGTTCATTTTTTAACAAGGTATGAGACACCACTGTCTGACCATTCAAATGATAGTGACTGAGTGGCGCTGTCATGTAGTACTAACTGTTACACTGTACAAAGTCATTCCAACTTTAAAGTCTGTGGATGAAACCCCAGTGTGTAACCATTCAAATAAAAGCTATTGAGCAGTCCTTTCATGTGGTACTGTTTAGTATACTGTACAAGGTGATTCTAACTTTTACATCTGTGGATGAAATAGTAGTGTGTGACCCTTTACAGTGCAGCACTTTCTTATTATGTAAATACTCTGAAAGTGATTCTGGAAAGTGAGTTGTTTTCACTTTTATTGGGTTGTAATTGTCCCTTGACACTCTAAGGATTGACAACTGATAATTCTATGATATAACTGTACACAATTTTCAGCTTTAGATTCTCATGTTATTATTGCTTCATATTGATGTCATGAAAAAAGCACCAAAAAGATTACTAATTTATACATTTTCTCTATCCTAATCCAAAAAAAAGTATGGGATTACAATTTATTGTACTTACAATTTCAGTATGTGCAAGAACCAATGGAAGACCTAAAAGAAATTATAGTTTATATATTATTGCAGTATAATATTATAATGATAGTATTTTGAAAATCATCTGAGGTATAGTTTGCACCCCACTCCCATCTCCCATCAAACTTTTCCAGATGGATCCATCCCCCCAAGTGCTAATTGTCAAATTTCATGCTCAGCTAGTGGACCTCAACTCGTGCATGTAGAACGTACAGCGTACATGTACATCAGACTGTATAACTTCATGACCATGCAAGTTAATTTGACCATGTATTCACTGAGCAAATCATGGCAAAATCCAAACTACAAGAGGTTAAATGCAAAGTTATACAATTGTCATTTGATAGTTAGCAACTTGACATATAATAACTCACCAAATGCTGAGATCACAATTCCGGCAGTGAGAAACATTGCAGTCTCTTTCATGACACTACGATGAAAAAAGAGAATGTTGTTAGCAAAAAAAAAAAACAAATTTTACTGTGTGATAACAAACGAAATACCAATACTTACGCCCTTTTCATAAAGTTCTAGTCAAGAAAGCATTCATCATTCATCAAGGGCCACCCCTTGGCAGGTTGGAGCAAGGAGATGGTTGACTCTTCAAACTACATTTGCCAGCCAATTTACAATGTCTTTCCAGTTACTTCACAATAAAGTCCTAAAAATTCTTAAATAGATATATTTTTGAGAGCTGCTGTTTTTGATTAAATTAAATACTTCAGCTTCTAAATTACTATACAATCAGGACAGTGGAATCCTGCTAATCTGGTCATCACTGGGCTGCAAAAAATCTGGCTGTATTAAAGAGGTTTTTTTAAATAAGAAAATGACTGACAGCTTTTGTTCAAGCCAGAATACAATGGCCATAATAACGAGGTAGCCCTGCTAATGGGGTGGCCATATGGTGGGGTTTTACTGCGTGTTGTTTCAATGATACTTACTTTGAACCATTGGAAGAAAAGTCTTCACTAAACCGTTTGGCTATAATAGTGGGTACTGGGGCTAAAGCATAAAAGAACACTAAAAAAAAAAAAATAGCAGCATTTTAGTGAGGTAATGTCATCATGTAATGTACAGCCAAATCTACATGGTGAAGAAATATGGATGACACAACTTGCTGCAGAACAATGTTGCATTGCAATGTTGAGGGTGCGCATATAAATTAAGGGGCTTATAACTAGACTTCTACAGTATACAGTGTACCGTCGTGGCCTCATCCATACGCAGACACTGTGTTAGTTACCCTGCAGTAGTTTTTTAGGTTGAAGAAGGGATTTAACCTTCTCACTGGAGGTTTAACTGTAACATGCAAGTACAGTCATAGTTCAAAGTCATCCAGAGTCAAAAGAGGCCTAACTGATTTCACACACACATATATATTTTTTTGCTATTGTAAAATGATGCTATTCAGTAATCTATCTACTGGTCAAAAATAATAATAATACGATTGTGACTTGTTGATAACAACTATTTATCACTAATAAAATATCACCAATTTATCAAGTAGGAATTCCAATAAGCATTCAGGCAAAATTCTTAAATGGAGGTTTTAATATAATGGGCCAAAAAATGGGATGACTGTAGTGAACAAAGTGAAACAACAACAATTCCAGTTACTCAAATTAAAGAGTGCACTTACATACAAACATAGGCCACCATATTCTATAATAAAAACAGATAAACAAAAATCAGTGCAAATACCAAACTGTTCTCTTTAGAAAAGTTCAACAGAAAAGTCCAATACTTTGGCATTACAATAATTATTATAACATAAGCTCCTGTGTCAAGCTTCAATAGTTGTACAGAGTAAAGGCTGGTTTCTACCATCGCATAAGCATATAAGCATAAGTCAACATTTGCAGACGCAATAAGATGTTGATAATTAGCACCTTTTGTTTGGAAAATTCCCTAACAGAAGGCATTACTTAGCAGCACTCTACTGCATCTGCGTATGGGGGTTCTACTTATGCTTGCTCCTCAATGAAAACCAGCCTTAAAAGATTCAAATATTGAACTATTGTTGGGGAAATGGTTGATCAAAACTTCACACTTTTTATCTTTATTATAGATATTCCACATCATGCGTAATAAAGGTCAAGTGTTGATCGATACCCTTGATCGATACCCTCAATTGACCCTCGATCACCACTCCACTGACACCACAGTTGACACTCAATCAATACATCATCGACATCTCGGTCAACAGTCGGTCGACAGTCGACTAATTTTTATTGATAAATGTTTATACAGTACTGCTCAAAAGTAATTTACCACCCTCTCTCACAAGACAAACATCTTGTCTCACAAGATGAGAATTTCGTATCAAGAGATGAGACACTTGTCTTGCGAGATCTTTAAAAAACTGTAAGTACGACTGCTTGAATTTCTAGCAAGATTTTAATAGCCTATTGTAAGTTAATGTCATATATTCCAGTACGTAAGACTTACACAACATAATTTATAGCATTGATGAACTTTTAGATCAGTTGATTGTCAATCTTGTGACACTCAGTTTCAACAGGTTATATCACAGTTATTAGTTTATCAATTAAGCTTATAAGTCCTTAACTTTTTCAAGTGTTCTCAAATACAATTATTTTGCTCCCACTTAGTGAAAATAAATTATTCATTTCACCTAAACGATCTCATTTTTCAATACAATGTACCCATCATTTGTGCTTACTAAGGAGGAAAAAGTTCGACACAAGTTATCAATTAATCGAATTTGGCTTTAAAAGGGAGCTGGTACAAAACTCCGACTGGAACGACTCGAATAGCTGATTTAAAGAAGAGTGACAACCACTTTTTACGTCTCGTTCTTGAATAGTTGCCATTCTTATCTAAGACAGCGATTCGAGTTGATCCCCTGTCTTTCAAAAGCTATTTTTATAGCTTCAAAATTTAATCCAAAGATTTGATAAATTAACTCACCCATATTCCTTCAAAGCACAACCCAAAACAACGAAAAGTACACCGATTGCTCCCGCGAAGGACAGTGCAATGATTCTAGAAAATTGCAATATCAAAAGAAAGTAAGATTTTAAATTTCATGAAACATGTAAGCTTAAAATATCAAAAAGCTGACAGTTCTTAAGTGTTAAAAATTGTACTCACGCTATAGAGTCATCCATGAAGGAGGCACAAGAAAGAACATAAAAAACAAAGTAACGTTATTTACACATTAAGCAGGTACTGTTCAACAAGCCTATAAGCATAATAAATAAAACAAATCATTGACACAAAATTCCAAGTCTACCTAAGATCGCCATTTTGTTTCTTAGTTACCAGATCTCCACGTTTCCACAAAATACGTAAATCTCTATTTTTAGAATTTTCTGAGAATTTTTTTAAAAGACGCTTTTCCTACTTTTTGTGTCGTAAATTTCGAATTTTAATGCAAATAATTATCTAACGTGACTAATAGTTAGACAAAGTCACAAACAAATCTAAATGAAAGCGTTTTTTTTAGAAAAATTCAAAAACACTCTCAAAAAGCAGACGAGTGGGAGATGGGAACTGGGAACTAATAAGGCGGTCAGTTGCTAAAAATGGCGGACAACACGAATATTTGTGTACAAAATGCGCGCCATTGTTTTGCTGGTTTGATCTTTCCTGGCGAACCGCAACAGTTCTTTCAGAAAGGAATATGAAGCGTAGATCAAATATATTATGTTACTGAAACTCGACGTACTTGCGTCGACCACAATCAAAAGGAAGAAGCCGTGGCCAACTTTCGCGTGGCTTGGAAAGGTAAGCTTAGAAAATGCCGATCGGTATTGAATTCTTGATAAATTCGATAGCGTGGCTGCCATCAAACAACAGGAACCATAGCCTTATTTCATTCTTGGTGATCATGTTGCTAGAGTTGAGTGAGCCAGAGAAAAACATAGGTTGATCAACTTACGGTAGTCCAAACATGCAAATATTGTAACATTTGTAACTACTTAGGTTTGTCAGTAGATTTAAATAGTTTCTTAGGATTGGTTTTGCTTTAAAATAAATCGAAGGGTTTTAGGATGCTTTTGTCGAGCAAAAAATTTTTAAATGTGCCCTTATATATACACAACAATTTTGTAATTTACATCCAAGTGCATGGTAGTGTGATATTAGTGTGATAATTTTTGTGTTAACAGTTGAAATTTTTATTAGGCTGTTGAGTGACTTGTCGTTGATTATTGTCACTTAAAATTTATATACAGTCAATCATCCAGGATCAGCATTTGATCTACCGGTATCCAGTGAATGTATTTTACATGAAGTCTGTCTGTGAAAACACAGTTTCAAAAAATGAAAACATAATCCTGTAGTAATACATTGGGTGACATGTCTGGCAAGTTTCATATTTCACTCAATATTGCGTGACAGGGTTGTCATTTGCATAACAATGTTGCAAAGTTGCCAGCAAATGATAATATCGGCCTGAATTGCTTGCCACTGGTCACCAAACTATAATCTCTATGGCTTTCATTTGAAGATAACAAGGCAGCCTTATTTATCTTTTATTAGTACAAATTTTAGTTGTCACATCATATAAAATTTTCTGAAGTAATTGAATGTACAGAATAATGGTGTTGTTTTGTCTTTAACATGAATGAAACCATAGTGTGTTTTAAGACTGAATTTTACTAATTATCAAACATAGGTCAGCAGAAGTCGAAAAACTGATTTTTTTTTTTTCTTTTTTTGTCCATTAAGCTTGAAGCGCTTTTTAAAGTGCTTAAAAATCAAGAAAAGTGATTTCCGCCTGATGGTTGCCATGTCTGAATAGTAGATAGGGACAAAGTGAATCAATAGAGCATGGGAATTTTCTGCTGAATTGATTTTGATTAGCACTTTGTAGCAAAACCTTTTGCATTTCTAAACTGGACTCATGGTCAAAAAACAAAAGGTTAATATGTTGTTGTCATTGTTTTGTTTTATTTCACATTCTAGGATGTTGGAGATCTATTTTTGTTTGACTCTCACCGTCTCAGTCAACTTTACTTGCCATCAGGAAAAACAAAGAAAAAAATTCCTCTGCTGCAAAGTTATCTAGAAGAAGTGCAAGCGTTTGGCATCTCACCAAGTGGTAAGGAATCCCCTATTCCCCTTCCCCTAAATTTTTTTAAAATTCTACGTTGTCTTGATTCCTGTGGTTGACTGACAACTGACTGACTGAGTGTCTGGGTCACTGACTGTCATGACTGACTGACTGCATTATCCTCTCACTGAATGTCTCTCTTGTTTTACAGGTTTGTTTGTTGCTGGTGCATTGAACTCTGGGAGAGTTTTCATCTGGAACAAAAGTTCAGCAACAGTTAAATTAACAGCTGTATTGGATAAGATAAGAAATGTCCAGCCTGGAACAAGTAAGTCATCTTGATTCTTGGATGTTAACTGTATTTCAGCTTTTCAACAATAAAACTAAATTTTTAGCCTGTTGTTAGGAGACAGACATGAGACATCTCTATTCACGTGCTTGGCTCTTTCCAAACTCAAGAGACAAGTCAGAGTGATTTACTCAGATCAAGTGCTGTTTTAGTAACTAGTCAGAGATCTATGTCATATCTTTGATTTGGTTGTTACTTGCATGCAAAATTTCAGGATTAAGCAACTGCCAGTCCAACGCCTTACACAGATTACATCAGAGCCATAACATCAGTAAACGTTTGCATTTGTTGACTTTCAAAACTCAGACCACTTGAGACTCAGTTAATTAGATAGTGTTTCAGGGATGTAGCCTAGGGCTGGCTGCCAGCTAATTACACCAGTTGAAAGAGAAGTTAAATCCAGTTGAAATATCACATGAAAAGAAAGCCTTGGTTTACTATGGAGTTGTAAATCCAGGGAATTTATGAGCCGGCTTAGTGTTTTCTTTGCTTCATCCCAAGTAGTTATTTTACCTTAAGTCATTAATTAAAATTATTCAAGCTGGCCAGCAATTCAGTAACAGTCAGAAAAAAAGACAAAAACAAAGTCTTTTTTTTCTTTTGTAATTGTTTTTTAATAATTTGTGATTGCATATTTTTCGTCTATCTTCTAGAACACAACAACCCACTGCTATATATTTCAGATTGTGGCAAAAAAGTGTTGCTATTGTCAGGGTTTCGTCAGGTGTTTCTTTGGGAAACACAAGAAAGCAACGAAGCCTTAAACACCACCAGTGGTATGTGCTGCATATATTGTAAGAAAAACATTGCGTCATACTGTCTAATTATTTAAAAATTCTAATTGGTCCATTTTTTCAGTAGGTTTCTTTATATTTCTTTGCATGTGACCAGCAGTTGGTGATTCTTTGAAGGGCACTTGGCATCAGATTCAGTGTGGAAATTACGTTTTACCAGATGAAAGAAACAAAGAGACAGCAATTGATGGAGTGTTCTTTACTGACACAGTAAGCCTCAAATAATGCACATTTTATTCTTAGAGCAACCATTTCCTAGAGATTGAAGAAAATAACATTAAAATTATAACGTTATAATTGTAATGTTTTAATTAGTTATTAAACTTACTAATGAGAGGACCTGAAGTCTAGTAACCTGCCAACACCATGTCCCCTCCCCCCTCCCCTAGGGGTTTCATTTACATTTTTAGCAGGAGGGCAACACTTTTTTAAATGACCTTTTTTGTAAGAAAAACTTTCTTCTACATGGTCAAACCAGGCAGGCAAAATCATCCCCACAGCTACTCAATTTGCCTGTTGCCTGGCCCTTAATGAAATCCCTTCCAACCCTTCCCATGAAATTGAAGCATGCAGTATTTTTGTTGAATGTTTAGGGGGCAAGGGAGGGGGGGGGGGTTGAAATGCAACAATTCCAAAGTATCCAAAGTACAATCATTAAGTAAGTAAGTAAGTTTAAGTAATTACTATTTAAGATCCTTTATTTAAACACAATAACAGTAGGAGCATCACATGCTTGAGAGGTCGTGTGTAACTGGCAGAAGCATAGTCTGATATTTAAACGACCACAAAATTATAATTAAAAATGATGAAGAATTGTTGGGTGATAGTTTGATATGTTACAGTTTCACTACAATGTTCCTGCTCACAGTGTTGCCCAGTTTCAACGTTACAGTGATTGCAAACACTCAGGAACTGGAGAAATGATGGCAGAGGCATAGTCTGATCTTTCAATAACCACAAAATTATACTATCTGAAGAAGTTAATCAGTTCTAACTGCTCACTTTGGATTTTTTTTAAGGTTTGTGGTACTTCTTGTTCTCTCTCCTGGGTTTTCAACAAAGTTGACAGAATTCATGTCACGACACTTCACTTATTATGGCCCGAAAAGAACTACAACTTCCAAGAAGGTGGCTCCAAGTCCCAAATTGAGGAAGGTAAAGACTTGATGTGTACAAAGCCTTCTTTACTTTCTGTACCCTGTTGTCAACATGCATGTATGTCTCTCATATAAATCAGGTGCAAAGGCTGTAATGGAAGAACATTGATTCTGGGTCAACTGATACAGCCCTTGCTAGTAACAGGTGACCTGTACATGTACAGAAAAGAACTGTCTAGTACTTAGTGACAGGGCTTGAAATAGTGCCATCTGGTCATCTGGGGCAAGTTACTTTTCATTCTCACTTGCCCAATGGGCAAGACCCAGGCAATGTCGTCTGCCAATTTAATCAAGAAAGTAAACAAAGACTTACCCAGAGAAAGCACAATTTGAGAGCTGCTTGTTCAAAAGGCAAGCTGGAAATCAAGGTATGTTGAAGCCTTGTGTATGTTGTAGTTTAAAATGATTTCAGGTCAAAATGATTTCAAACTTGTTCAATTTGTATTTTTCTTTGTTTTAGGATTATGGTAATAAATGTGGAACAAAGGAGAATACAATTGAAACTGGTTTAAAATCATTTTGACCTGAAATTCATTTTAACCTGCCACATGTGTATGACACAACTTTATGATTTGAAAAAGAGCAGTAGAGATGTTATCCCTTCGGATCATGTTTACTAAAGGCATCCGTGGTCGAGTGTCACTCAATGCCCTCGATCAACATCTCGATTCACACCCAATCAGTATCTCGATCGACACTTGGTCAATACTAGACTGACACCTGATTGAAATCTTGATCAGTACTCAATGGGCACCCAGTCAACACTCTGTCGACCCTCAATGAAAACTTGGCCTAGTGCTGACCGAGTCATGTATCAATCAGCACTCGATGGTGTACACCTGTATCTGCAAAAATTAGTTGACTCTCGACCAACTGCCAACCAAGATGTCAATCAAGTGTTGACCGAGTATTGATTGAGATGTTAATTGAGTGGCGATCAAGATGTCCATCAAGATGTCAATCAAGTATCAATCAAGGGCATCGATCAACACTTGACTGGGGATGCCTTTAATGCACATGATCCATCCAGTCCAATGCCAAAAACTAAAACTCTTGGACCAGCAATAATTAAAAGACATAGTTCAGTTTCTGATTGGCTGATTTTAGTTATTGTCCTCTCATGTAATATCTTAACCTGAGTGTGTGTCACTGTGAACTTTACTGTAGGTCTTGATTCATCTTTCTCTCCAACATGGCACACGTTTAAATACTCTTTGTACAACCTGACACCTGCTGAAAGAGTTATCAAGACAAGAAAGGCATACATTGCTAGGATATCACCAGATGGACAAGTCTTGGTGTTAGCAATGAACCAGAAGCTTGCGGCACACAACAGAGTTATGTTTTACTCACTGTCACAGACGGCTGTAGCAGTGATTGCGGACTTGAAGGGTTGTGGAGCCAAACTGAATGTCAATGGACACGCTCCTGCTGGAAAGTTAGTTTACAATCTTAAACTGATTCTTGTTCTTTGTCAGATTATTTTGCACAGCACATGGGCATTGGGCCATCTGGGAAAATTGTGATTATTAGCAATCTGATAATCTCCAGGAAAGCATGCTGAATGAAAATTTCTTAACTAAAGATGGATCTTTTTTAAAGGATAGCAAGGTTGTGATCTAAGAAAACTTACAAACCCAATGGTTCCTGACCATGCAATCCTGGGTGACCAGCACATAAGCTTATACGAAAAAAGTAAGTTTTTCCAGTCACCCAAAGGCAAAAATTAGTTACCTGTGGCACCCAGGCGCTTCTAGCGTACAGCCCCGGATAGGTTGAAGTTAGGCCCACTTCTGCCATTGTCTCGAGTCCAGTCTCGCTCCTTTAGAAGCAGCTCTCACTCCTTTCCTGAACAACAGCTGGTAATCAAACCTTCTATGTAGGCTGAAGTAATGAAAATGCTGGAAAGGTACTGTGTCTAAATTCAGCAGTCAGGCCAAAAGGCCCACATAGCTGAAGCTTGTTCTAGTTTCTTTGCCGTGAAATGACAAGGAATTTTAAAGAGTACTGCTGAGTATTGACTCTTGAATGGAATGCTTTAGTACATAATAAGTTACCCACTGCTACTTTGTCCAGTTGCCCTTAATAGCACTACTTATTAATTTTACTTGTTCCTCTTCATCCCCTGTGGGACATAAGGCAAGTACAATCCCATTCCATTTATTCCCATTTTGTGCAACATGTAGTGCATCACCTCCGAGGCCATCAAAGAAGAGGAGACCTTTCTGTTAGAAGAAATTGATGCTCGGACACGAGCCAATGCCGATGATGACATAGTGCCTCACCTCAATGAGTTTTACCTCACTGAGCTCAGCCATGACAATTCAGCACCAGTTGGTTTGTGGCCAACCAGGTTTCCTTTACAGATTGACAGTAACCATTTATTAAACTCCTGGGTGGAAAAAGGCACTGTGAAAATAAACTGCCCTATTCAAATACTCTAGACTGTGATGCCTGAATCCAGACCACTTGATTTTGTGTCTAATGCACTAACTCCTGAGTCACTGCAGCTGCCAACAGTGATGCCAAACTTAGGATTACATATAATATTATTATTAAATCTCTGACCCCTACATCCATTTCAATCTTCAGATCCTGGTGGATTTCCGACATGGCTTGGACCAGAGATAGTCTTCTGGTGTTGTGCATCACTCGGCGTGGCTCTGTGGCTATTTTAACCAAGCTTGGTGAACCGTTGGAGATTTGCACAGAAGGTTGTTCTTTACACACTGGTCCTGCACTGTTCCTGCCACTCCATCCCAAGATAACATTTCAGTGAGTACCTACAGTCAGGACAAACCTGCCAAAAATGTACCAGTTTTGAGCAGTTTTTGGCCCTTTTTTAAACCCAAGACACAAAATGTTTCTATTAAGAAGACCATTGGCAAAAAAATTTAGGAAACAATGGAATTTATTAATAGGAAACAAGGGAGAAAATTTTTAAGAGATCAAGGAAACATGCTACCCACAACCCACCCCCTGTGAGGCCCTTGCTGAAGCTTTGCATTATTTCGTGGTTTGCTTGTTACATACAAGAAGCGTCTGTTTAACCACAATCTTGTGAGTAAAAAGGTTTATGTTTTTTTTCTTTGCAGGAGCTCCACAAATGCCTTCCATTCAGACTCATCAGAATCATGCGCATCAGAAAAGGACCCCCTCTCCCAGAGGTTCTCTGTGGCCGTGCATCCTCACCTGCCAGTCATTCTGAGCTCTGATGGTTACCTAGTAACAGTAATGCAGCTACCGCCTGTCGCCAGTTACCATGGTATCATGACAGGCTTCATGAGAGACATCACGAGGTGTGCACTGCATTTTAAAAGCGATTTTATTTGACTCTGAGGATGACTTTCTCCCAGTTTGTGAGAACGTTAGCCACATACAACAGTCCTTTTCAGGGTTATCTTCACCTCAACAATCAAACCAGACATGCCAAACTTATAATATTCCTGAGGAAATTGTCAGTTTTAGCAAACTAGAGCGGTTTTCAACTGAGTATCGAAAGTAATCAGGCAATTACTTTGGTTTTGGTTTTGGTTTTGGGTTTACTACAGGTCAAGATTGGTTGAGTAGTCTAATTGGTAAGTAATTGGTTTTGGTTTTGGTTTTGCGACACTCAATTGAAAACCGCTCTATCCAGATGTAAAACTAATCACCACCTATATTCTGTGGGGTTGGGGATTGGGGGGTGCGTAAATGTGCAGACTGAACCCCTCAGTGTTAACATGTAATAGACTGGCATTTGGCGCGGCACAAAAATACCTCCAAAATTATTACTGTAATTATTTTTTTCAGATTAGTCCCGGATGTGGATGTAGAGATTCAATCTGGGAACTTGTCTCGAGTGTCCTCTGTCAGCAGAATTAACATCATGCAGTCGGAAGCTAACGTGTCACGCGGCGTGACTTCCACAGAGTTCTTGTCAGACGCTCCAAGTGAAAACAACTCCACAGGGTCATCTGTTGTTCCAGGTCAGTAAATAGAAAGCTCTACATTAGAACCGAGTTAGAATTTTAATATATCAAAAATGGCCTATTGTTTATGTGTTTCTACGCTACACGATTGGCTTGAAAATCTCACGCCACTTTTTCATCCAGTCAGAGGTAAAACCAAAACCAATCGTGACTCACTCGCATACATTTTCCCGCGCTTTGCGTCAGCCACACTTATTTAGTTCGAGTTTTGATTGGTTCATTGTGATTGGCCAGCGTGATTACTTTGGTTTTGGTTTTACGACACTCAGTTAAAAACCGCTTTATGTAAATTCTAGTACGACTAGCATTGAACCAAAGTCATTCTGGCGAAAGAAATGCGGTGCAGTTGTAGCTTTTGTCATTTTACTGAGAAAGTGGTATAACGCTGACAACAAGAATTCGAAACAAATTTTTGTAAGTTTAAGCTCAAACCTTTACGGCATAGCATCCTCGGTCAAGGTAACCACATCGATTATTTTGTTCACAAGGAGAAGAACGTTTTATGGATTCATCCTTCATCACCCTGCGAGCAGAGCCTCTCTTATCTCTTTTTGCTTTATCTTCTCGGTACAATGCATATGTACCGTAAGAAGGGGCTCTGCTTGCAGGGTGATCCTTCATTAGACTTTGCTGGAAAGTTGCGGTTAAATTTGGCGTTCGCTTTTAAAATGTCTAATAACCGTAAACAGGTAGCGTTTCATCCTTTTTAAAGGACTTAAAGGGATTGTCTATGTCTTTACACAAGGCAACGTTTCATGTGCTTGTATCACAACAAAATCATCTGGAGACAATTGGCACCACATTTTGCAGTGTTGTGCACTCTGATGTACAACTCTTTGAAAACGTCCTGATATACCGCCAAATTCTCACAACCAAAATTGAAAGAAACATATGGCAGTCAGTTGGGAGAGTTAACTTTTCATTTTTTGGTTTTTGTTTAGGTTACGGCCTGGCAAGTGGAGATCAAGGCATGAGTTTCTTTGGACTGAATGACCCGGAACTCGAGAGCTCCCTTCACGAGTACGAACCTGGGAGCCTGGACGCCATTTCTCACGCCCAGAACCTTTCCATCGTGGCTTTGGCTCTGGGAACCGCGTGTGGTGTGAACTGGAAACAAGACGTTGGTCCTGCTATGGACCTCACTGTAAACGTGGTGAAAAAATTCTTTCAGTTCCTTCTTGGAAGTGCTGAGAGCATTCCACAGTTACACAGTTCAGCAAGAGGTTTTTCTTCATCCGTTGGCGATTTATCAACAAGGCGAAGTTCTAGTCCAGTTGTCGACTTGCAACTTTCCAGGGCTTTAGCATATTTTCGAATGGTGTTAGAAGTTTTCCAGTGGGACTCTACTCACAGAAACGCATTCGCTTGGGCGTTTCATCTCACGCATGGTATCGTAAGAGAAGTTCTGCTCCTAAGAGATACCAGCGCTGTCTACAAAATTGTCGGCAGTATACGAGTACTAAAACTAGCAGAACGAGTCCTTGGTCTTGTCTACTCGTCAAGCAGTGAAAAACTGTCACATCTACCCGGCCATGAACCTCCTTCACAACAGAGACAGGATCAACAAGAATGTACCACGAAAGAGAGAGAAGAGAATTTCGAAGGAGCTACTGTTGTCAATAGCCCTTCAGTTAAAGCTAGAGGTTCGCTAGACAGTGACACAAGTAGTTTAAATCTGCACGCGCAACAGTTATCTTTGTGTCAAACGCATCTCGGTGGATCATGGCTTTTGTTGTATAATTTCACCTCAGAGTGTTGTAAGAAGATGCAAAGACGACGAAGTTCTTTGTTCTCGGCTCAAGACGGAGAAAGTAAAGGAACAGTTGAGAAGAAAATGGTTGAATTACTTTGTGAAATTCAAGAGAAATTACAGATGCTTGGTGTGAAGATTCCAAGTAATACAGTTGCAAAACGGGAGAATGTCGAGGGTGAGTTTTAGGTGTAAAGGGCATTTTCTTTTTCCAGAGGGCTGAAAATGAGTCTTTTCACATTTGTTTCTAGACTACGAGTTGTTCCTCTTTCGCTTTGTCTGTCGAGCGTGACCGCGGTTTTCTTTCGCGTCTTCACGACGGGCAAAGCGAAAGAGGGACTACTCGTAGTCTAACTTTTTACGGGCCAAGGAATCCACTTTTCTGCATGTTTTACAGACAGTATATGTTAGTTAGCCCAAGACCTGCGTTTTATTTCATCCTGAATCGTCAGAGCAATGCACAGCACTTTGCTCTCACGAAGGGGTAACCCTCGAAACGTCAGCTAGCCAGCAATGCAGGCGTATTTTGGCGAGCGAGCGCAATTTAATTAATCTTGGATTCAACCTCACAAGAAGCTTGGGGAAAGATGAAAAGACGTCATAGGGAGTAGGAGTGAGGCTAAAAGAGGAGTTTTCCTAAGACAATTAGATGGCGGCGAATCTACTCGATCGCGAGCTGAAACCCATAACTCGTGGGCACAAGGAAAGCGCCTGCACTGCCGGCTAAACGTCAGCTACAAATACTCTTTAAGTCGGTTAATTTACCATTATTAATTTCAAGTTGATAAATAGCTAAGTTTTTCACTTGCCTGCCCACGCAGCCCAACAGTTTTTTTAGAAACTAATGCCTTTGTTCAATCTGTCTTTTTACTGTCTGCTGTTTCGTTTTTACAACGTAGGGAAAACACAAAATTTCATGTAATTATCATAAGCATTAAGGAGAATTTTTATTTCTAATGCGCTGAGTCAAGCTAATGGTGCTTGAAGTAATTATTATATCAAACACGAAGAGCGTATTTGGCCGCATTTCCAATCACCAAGAAGAGAGTTGAAAATACGACGCGTGGCGAAGTATTTTTGACGAATTTCGACGAGGTGTTTGGAAATGAGGTCAAGTACTGTCTTGAGTGTTTGATATATCTCCTCAATCGAAACTAAAACTAAGGAGAAAACGGAGAATTAAAATCGTAAAAAACTATGCTAATGAAGATCAGATATCCAAGCACCGTCACGGTCATGATTTCCTTTGTTTAAACTTGATGAGTGTATACTAAACTTGAAAAGCCCTGTTGAAAGTCTTTTTCTTCCTTTGGTTCCTGTCGTTATGTTATGCCTAAAAAATATTTAACCTTATTGCTTATTGATCTTGTAAAATTTTGTCTTTCCAGGCGTCAGCGCCTACTTGGAAGGCAGCTTCCACAACCTACCGCCTGACGGATCCCAAGACTCTTTGTTCGCCAGAAGACGATCTAGTCTACAGGAGACTGGGGTCCAAGGGCAAATTCCCGTACCGTCGAGGAGATACGGGTCGCCATCTCGGGACAACATGGGAAGTCAACAATCCCAACATTCCCCAGGGGAGCTGTCTATTATGGGAAGCCCGAACAGTCATGTAACCGAACAGGACTCCAAAACCCTTTTGTCGATTCTTTATATGCAGCTTCAGCAGTACGACCTCAGATCTGCCTTGGATCTCGTTTACTCATTGATCGAGCCGGCGTTTTCGTGTGAACAATTTCAAAGCAATACCAACTTTTCACTACTTCCATATACCCAAGGTTCTTTTCAAGCGCATAGCCATCACACAAATTCAAATCATCGCATGGATATCTTGCTTCAGAACTACCCCATCGCTAGGGTCACGGATAACAGAGGTCTCAAAGTGGTGCAGACTCTTGCCAGGTTCATGTCGGCGTATTTTTCTAACCTTTCCCTTTATGTGTACCCTCCATATCAACCTACTGCTCTTCCGCCATTTCACGAAAAGGCTCGAAAGAACATTGGTGCCAGGCTTGAGGAGGGTCCTCAAGCAGTGGAACATATTGGACTCGATAGGGCCAAGGTGTCTCAAGCTGTCCGGGACCAGGGTCTTTATGAGCTCTGGAGTGCCAACAACACATTAGAATTACTGCTTGTATCTGGGCTGGTCTCGGAAGGGGCGTGGTTAGCTAGGAACTTGGGGGATTGGAAAAACGCCATGTTGCTTTCTTTCGCAAGTGATGCGCTGAGCTCTAGATTTTCACAAACCGCTTCAGATCCACAGATTCAGCTGGCGTTCCCAGCACCACTAGAAGACATTAAACTTCAAGCAATAGCTATGTCAAGACTTGACCCTTCCTTCAAGCAAACCACCTCTTCAGGAGAAGAACAACCAGACAGTTCTGCTGAAGACAAGTCAGCTGCTCATTCCACAACAGCACGGAAGAGCCAAAGGTCCAAACAAAGTGCTGTGGACTTTGGGATTGAAGTGGATGACAAGATTGTGAAAGAGGTGTCCAGGATCCTGGAGGCTGGAGTAGTGGCTGGTCTTGACTTAGCGCCGTCGATTTTAACTGGTTTAGTAAGCCAGTTAAAGCAAGTGACGTCGTTGTTCGAGTGGATAGTTCCAGAGGAGTTCTACTTGCCTTACCCTCCGTCATTCTGCCCACAACCAATGAATCTGAGGAAGGTAATTACTTTCGTTATTCCGTTAAGGTCCCAGGTTTCTGTTAAATGTTCAGGGGGGGTGGGTCCTCGAGGGGGAAGGTTTTTTTTTTAAATTTAAACAATAGTTTTGACCCGGCGTTTGTTCTAAGAGCACAAACTGCTCATCGAGTGAGCTTATGCCTAAGGGGATTAGCCACGAAAGGGGGGGCGGAGAGGGGGTGTTGAGGACACACATAGAACACATATGGGGCTGGGAGCTAGGTCGTTAAACAAAATTATAAGTTTTCAGAAAAAGAATGGCACGTCCCAACTCATTTATCACCTTTCGAAAAAACATTTTATGATTCCTTTAGTATTGGTACAAAGTGTGTTTAATAAATCTCTTTGAACTGAATTATCACATCAGCAAAATGAACTACGTTTCTGTTGTAAAGGATATACGTTAAAATATTATTTGTTAATTTAAGGTTAAACGTTTCTTTTTTTCTGTTTAGGAGATAGTATCGCCTGCTGCCGAGAAAGAGGAGAAACTCCGTAATGAAGTTGCCAGCATTGTTCAGAAAATCTTTCTTTTGCTGAATGCTTCTAACTGCCTGGTACCCTGTGTGAGGTGGTACACAGAACAGCTTATCGTCACTACAGAGAGCTGGTACAATGTGAGCAGAACAGATTCAGAGTTTCCTTTGCCTTCTTCATTGGCTGGGTACGCTAATCGAGGATTCAGCTTCCATGAGAGAAGAGCTGGTAGAGGAAGTCACGTGTCACCCAAAGGAAAAGGTAACTTGCCGAGTCCTTTGTTTTGATTGGTCAATTCGGAATTGTTGAGTCAATAGAGTGGTAAATGCTCCTTCAAGAAGATTTGAGATTTTTACTGTGCTTAGAACATTAAAGGAGTTCGGTCACGGTATTTTGAGGTTTTTTTTGGCAGCGTACAGAATTACCTTTAAATTGAAGGAAACCTGAAAATAGCAGTTTGTTAAGATGGAAAAACACCAAAGAGATAATAATAAACAAAAAAGGAACAAGGTACAAACGACGAACTTGACAAATTGAGGCTAAACTTCTCAGGAAAACGTAGAACAATAACCAGGGCCAGGGTTCGAATAACTAGACCCTTCAGCTACGTTTCGTCTAGTTTGATGGTGCAGTAAGGTATAATTAGTTTGAAATTATTGTATTTCAGGCAAAAAAAGTTCTGGCCATCAAGAAGATAAAGTTGATGAAAAGCTGTCATCTTCGATTGGGAGTGTCCTGTGCAGTTTTCGTGAATTCTGTTCGATCATGTGGTTATTGCATGCACGCGATAAGATGAGTAAATCATCCAGGAAATACAGACAGCTGCGGAGCCAATCAACGGGCAGTGAGGAGGTATGTACACGTTAATAGTAATTTCGTGTAGTGCTGATTATTAGGCTCTACAATGTAAAACCCCTAGTGTGTGACTATTCAAATGAAAGCTATTGAGCAGTACTTTCATGTGGTACTGTTTATTACGCTGTACAAGTTGGTTCCAATCTTTAAGTCTGTGGATGAAACCCTAGTGTGTGACATTCAAATGAAAGCTATTGGGCAGCACTTTCATGTGGTACTGTTTATTATGCTGTACACGGTTATTCTATCTTTCTGTAGATATAACCCTAATGTGGGACCATTCAATTGAAAACTGATAAGCAGTTCTTTCATGTGGTTCTGTTTATTAGGGCTAAACAAGGTGACTCGGATTCTCTAGGGGTGCTTACCATTTACAAAAACCATCCGGTTGGAAATTTCAGGCATAAACATTAAACAATTAAATTGAACATTGCGGGAGAGGGAATCGCTATAAAGTATATCCACATCAGCTAGAGAGACTAAAAAGAGCAGAAAAATAGCATCAACCCAAATCACAGCCCATATTTTCTGAAGCCTCCCAAACGGAATGGCGCGAACCATTTGATTTTCCAACTGGAATTTTCGGTTTTCCCATGTAAATGGTAAATATATTTTGTAACGTTTCGCTAATTACACTGGAGTATGTTCACTATGTATGGTTCGTGTTAACCGTAGAAGTATTTTAGGCGTGAATCCCTAAGGGGCTAGTAGGCTATTTAAGAATTTGTAAGTTATGCAAGAGCCACTCGAAGGCATCTCTTTCAACTTTGCTTTTTAATTTTCTGTTTATTCACTGCTGTATTTTCTTTATGATGATGTAACGCTCGCTGTATCCTGCATCAATAAACGAGATGCCCGCCCCTGATGCTGTGTTTGTGTTTATTAAGATTAGTTACAAAATATTTTATAATCGTTTCAGGGTGATTAGAGTATAAGTACCCTAGGTCTGTGTTTGATACCGCTCTGTTTTTTTTTTTTGTTTTTTGTTTTATTTCAACTCTGCGAATTGTTTCCCATTTTCATACGCCCAACACGTCAGAAAGAGATTTCGTGTGAATCTGGAGAAAGAGATAAGAGCATCTATCTGTGTGTTCGCTTGTAGGCTAATGTATTCACTTTTTTCGCTAGGAGGCCTCAACAATCCACTCCATCTGTTGGGAGACCCTCCTGTGGACCACAAGACTGAGTCCTTTCAGTTCATTGCTTGGAGCCACAGACAAGATCAATGACACCTTACTAACGCTGTTATCCGAATTGCCACCCAGCTATGCAACAGCAGAACTGACCGCTCAGTTCTTTAACGACCCTGACGTGGTACAAACAACGAGTGGACGAGCTAAGTTCAAGAGGCTCATGGCTCAATTCCGAGGCGTTAGTTTGCGAGAAGATAGCGAGTTAAATGAAGACCAGGCAGATGAACCACTCTCAGTGTATTATCGCAAGAAGTGCATGGATTGGGAAGAGGAGCTTATGGATAGAGAAAAACTCTTTGGCAGAGTTTGCGAGCAGTTTTTCGAGGTGGACGATGCGTCTGAGAAGGCTACAGCTGATGATGAAGGTGTTGTAGCAAGACATGGAGATCAGGCTGTAGCAGTGGGAACAGCTCTGTTTGAGACACAGCCGTCGTATTTCCAGTTTTTAGACACGTTCTTCATGATCACTGTCTCCAAAACTGTGCTGACACAACACAACAAAGCTCCTTATCCTGTACCGTTACTCTCTTCGTACAGCAAGCATCTCTTAGCTTCAGACACAAAGTCTCTGGCCGCGCTACAACAGAAAGCTCACAGCGATACTGCAGCTAAGCCCATCAAGGGTCCTTCCAGCCTTTTCAGGAGCCAGAGCTTCACAGATGTGCGATCGTCCAGGTCTAAACCGGAGCTCCCTCCTTCGAGTTTGGGCTCAGAGGCGGAGATAAAGAGGAGCAGTAGCCTCAATGATGTCGCAGGATTAGACTCCCTTCCTGGGATAAGGACCCTTGGAAGTTTGATGCTTGAATTACTTCCGAGTCTCACTTGGCTCAGTAGATGGTCCTTAGAGGGTTCGTCATTGCCTTCAAGTAATTTTGATGTTAGTATTCCTGGTGCAAACGAGTCGCATCCAGTAATGCGCGTTCATGTAGCTCTTCCACTACTGATCAACGGTCTGTGGTTGCTCCCGAATGTCTACTGGCCTTGGGTATCAGAGACAGAAGTTCTGGTTGATATCAAGGTCATCCGACCGAAGATTTCTCCACAAAAGAAGATCTCTGATGTCGCAACAGAGCGTCCTTCCGTTTTGAAAGATGCCACGACGCCTCCAAAAGGTTTGCGAAAAGTCTTGAGCGATTCCAACATTCAAAGGTCTGCAAACAGAGCAACGAAACGAAATAGCATAGCGGGTGAAGATCAAAGGTTACAAGACAGCCATCATCACCAATCAACTCCAGATATACTTCGAAAATCTCAAGGTGACGCGAGGAGTCTGGCAGGTGAGACAACAGAACCAACCAGGTCTGTACCAACAAAGGCTCACGAAGAGGAACGGCCGTTCGCAAGACCATTACGTAAGGATCTACGAGTCACTCAGCGTCTGGATCGTATTCCCAAATCAAACAGTGAACCAAATATCCCGAACATCGTAGTACAGAGTCCTACAACGGACGAGGAAAAGGACTTCAGTGGTGCGTTAAAAAAGCGACATTTTCTGCAAGACAATGGGAGACCTGTTGTTGTTCCTGGCAGCCAAACAACATATTACTCTGATACAGGTACAAATGTAATTATAAGGTCTCGTTACTGACACATACTAGAGCATGACCGAGCTTTAAAGGAGCTATGTCACGGTATTTTGAGTTATTTTGGCCACGTACAAAATTACCTTTAAATTGAAGGAAACCTGAAAATAGTATTCTACTGAGATAGACAAACACCAAAGAGATTATAATAAACCATAAAGGAACAAGGATGGTTAAGGATGGAGAAGATTGAGTTGGATTACAAACGACGAACTTGAAAAGTGTAGGCTAAACTTTTCAAGGTGCGCAAACCGTGGCATAGCTCCTTTAAGGTCGGCGCGCACTCCTGAAGAGTGGGCATGTTGTAGCGACAGTTTTCCTTGTGTGTCATGTCCATTTTTGCGAAAAATGACTGCTACGGGGACAACATTTTGTCCACGAAAGATGTTGCGTGAAATTCGGCTGTTTTGGATTCGTGCGTCATGAAACAGGGACAAATTGAACTCATTTTTCGATGTCGCATTGTGTGTACTGCTCCTGCAAACTGACCTCGCTGCAATATAGAAATGAATCAATATCCACTTTGTGCGCATCAGCGTGCATACTGTCCATGCAAGGTGCGTCCCATGGGTACACACGAAGAGGCTTGTCCCTGCTTCACGACCCCACAACGTGGTGTATGCCGAACTTTATTTTCAGGGTCATTGCTATTTATCTACTGCCAATGTTCTTCTTTCTCGCTATAGAGTTAAGATCCTCGGTCAAAACAATTGTAACTTCTACTCCCGCAAAAACGAAACGCTCACGGAAAGGCAAAAAGAAAGAACGTAAAAAGGAGGTAATCTCAGGTGAAGAGAAAGAACAGGCAGAGAAAAGATCTGAAGAAGATGCACCTAACTGGGAGAAACAACCCTTTCAAGGTAATACGTTCGATATAATCCATCAAACACGAAAGACCATGTTTGAGCAAATTTCCCACCCAAGAGAGTTGGAAATACAACGCGTAGCGGAGTATTTTTTACGAACTCCGAGGTCTTTGGAAATGCGGTTAAACACTGTCGTGAGCGTTTGATATATCTTCTCAATCGAAACTAAAACAAAGGAGAAAACGGAGAAATAAAATCGAAGACCTATTCTGGAGCAAGAGAAGAATTTAAAGAGCGCTTGAAAAAATAGTAGATACAGTGCCTAATATGCCCATAAGAAACTTGGTTGTTCTTGATATACTCAACTTGTCACAGTTGGTTCACAAATTTCACCTTAACTAAATTTCGTCCTCGAATTTTGTCTCGCATTTTAGTCATTTCTACAAGAGCCCTTTATTTCGTCAAATACTCGTGATTAAAAAACTCAGACTCGCTTTTTAATCCTTCGTGTTATCACAGACCAAATTGGAGTCCTGTGTACTCTTGTCTATCCGCGTCTCTCTCGTTAGCAAAACTATGAATCGCGATACGTTCCGCGCGGCATTTTGCGTGTAACCCTACAGCAGAAGATAAACAAACTATTTAGTGTGCTAAACCTACGTTATTTTCTAAATTATGTTAACAGAATTCGAGAAGACCACTAACAAGACATCATTTGCAGCACAACTCCCTGCAGGCCCAACACAACCCATAAGAAGGACGTCTCCATCACGCCAAGCGAAAAAGAAAAAGAAATCTTCAGTAGCACAACAAGAGCAAGAGGATATTGGTACAGTGGCCAGTCACGATTCAAAGCAGAGGAACACAGTGGAACCTGCAGAGTGGAGTCAGTCTTCAGCCACAGAAGCGCTAGTGTCTCAAGGACAAATGGAGTTACTTCTTGTCGTAAGGTGAGGTTACTGTTTTGATCAAAACTACATCAGAAATCATTAATCTGGTTGCAGATTCGTCGTTATTGAAAATGGCAAATAGGGCTTCTGCTTAGTGGTGGTTCGATCTCGTTTGTCATTCGTATGACTACATACCAAATTGGTCTCCTCTCAGTCCTGCTCCAAAAGACAAACGACTAAAAAGCGAAGCGGCGAGGCAAATATCCTTCACTATTCACCGACACAAAGATAAATAATGGTTTTACTGTTTACCACAAAAGCTGAATAACAAGCGGACCAAAATAATTACCTCACTTTCGACAATAAACCGACAAACGGTCGGACACTTCTCTTCGGCTGCTTGGGGGTGAATAGTACTTTGATAATCACCTCCGAGTTAGCCAATGAGAACGCGTGGAAAACAGTATTCACTTGTGGTGGTGTATAGTGCGATAGAGTATTGTTGATGAAAATTAGCGACGGCGAACTCTCACTGCGGACAAAGGCACTGACCTGTTGAGTCAGTAGACATGGATATCGTAGGCAAAGGGTATGAACGGACTTTACACATATACATTGCATTACTCTTGCAGACCAGGCGATGGTAGTCAGGCATCCACCACGCAGACAGGCATTCCTCTTGTCCGAATACCAACGCTTGTGGACAGTCAGAGCTCGGGGTTTATCCCATCTAGCGACAAAAGAAAACAAACGACCCGTGCGGAAACAGCCTCACAAACTGATCCTCACAGGGTAACGTCAGCTGCCTCGCAGACACTGCAGCATTCTGGGATTCCATCTGACCAAGGTCATGTGACTCATCGATCTGATCAAATGACTAACACCCGTGGTGACGGGAACGTTGATGAGAGAACGGCCTGGGTTCAAACGGAACCCAGCATGGAACCAAAGCTAGACGTTCCTCGTCCTTTCTTTCCTTTATTGCAACACCAACAAGCTTCCTTACTTCAACAGCAAGATCCTTACACTGTTGGCAATCCACCACCTCCAACAACACAATATCAAAATCAAAGGAGAGTTCTGCCCTTGCTTCATATTCCAGTTGTCGACGCGTCAACTAAACTTGACTTGAGCAAGATGAAGCTTCTTCAAGTCCCCAAGCGAAGCGAAGACTCCCCGTTGTTACATCTTCCCGAATCAAACCCGACACCGCAACCGGCAGTCCCGGATTTGAGTAAAATAAAGTTCTTACAAATCCAACCCAAGAAAGAAATTTGGCAAAACGCTGCCGGACCAAAAGGGCCTGCTACCGTGCCAGTGCCGGCGTTACTGCGCATGACCGGAACTCCGGCTCGCCCAAATGGAGTCGCCTTGAGTAAAATGAAACTTTACGAGAATCCGCCGACAGTTCGTGAAGCATGGCCGCTCCTAGAAACTCCAAGACAAGCAGAGGCCCCAAGGCTTATTCCTTTGGAGAAAATACTAGCTTTTGAGAGAGGACTGAGGGACAAGCTGGCACCTTTTAGTGAGCCTGCGCGCTACCCCCATGAGAAAGAGAACATACGACCCTCCGGGGAAAATAAAATGAAGTTAGTGAAGGCACATGCTGAACCTCAGGAGAATTTGGTAGAGGAAGACAAGAGAAACACAGCTTCCAGGTAAGCCAATCAGAATGACAAAATAGAGAACGTTTGTAGACTAGCCACAAAACACCACGACCCGGTTTTTCAAACACTGACCAAAACTGACTTGACTGGGAGATAGAAAGCATTATACTCGTTGAAACTACAGGTATTGTGTTGGAGTTTTTGTCATCCATGTTTGACATTGCTTTGTAGCAAGGTTGCGTTTAGCAGGGTACGGTTGCTAGGCCCCCTCCTTTATCCTGACTTGTTACCGGCTAACTGCTCCCTAGGGAAACAAATAGTTGGGGTTTACGCTAAAAAATAGTGGTGGAGAGGCTTTTCTTTCATTTAAAAGAGATTTATTGTTTTGTTTAAATTCATTATTGACCAAACAATCCTATAAAGCAACTATCTTTAGGGTGAGAAGAAAGAGGGGTACGCAAGGCCCAAGAATAAAGGGGACGATATAACAAAAACGATTTTATGAGGGGGATGGGGGTCTCGAGTAATTATGATTTGGGGAGGATAAATTTGGGTGTTATTTTTGTTCTCTTAGAAATATCTTATAGCCTTATTGTAGGCCTTCTTTCCATTTACTGTCCAGAAAACTACACCAAGTAGATGATTATTCCTAATCGCTTTCCTTACCCATTTTCAGGCAAAGAAGAAGGCAGGCTTTGGAAAAGCAGGCTCGACCTCGCTCTACGTCACCCTTGTTCAAGAGCAGGCGAGGACGGGCACCTTCTCGCAGCAAATCTTCACAGGGAAAGATCATTACTGTACAACCTGCAAAGAAAGCGAGAAAAACTGAGAAAGTTTTGCCCGTAAAACAACAGAAGGAGAAAGGTCCAATTCCTAAGAAAACCATACATACCAAGCAGCGTACGCAACAGAAAGAGGTTTCAAAGAAAGGTTTGAAGAAAAGCGTTACGTTGAGCGAAAGTGAATTAGAACTTTCGGAAATTTCCGATCAAGCTTCTGATGGTTCCGAAGAAGAGAAATATTTTCGTGTTGAGCGAAGTCCAGAGCCGATTGCTGTGCCTGATCGTGGCACTAAAGGGCCTG
This sequence comes from Orbicella franksi, assembly GCF_964199315.1. Lineage (NCBI taxonomy): Eukaryota > Metazoa > Cnidaria > Anthozoa > Scleractinia > Merulinidae > Orbicella > Orbicella franksi. The sequence goes on from NC_138158.1 coordinate 19,817,363, forward strand.
GGGCGATGAAAAGACGCAAAGATAGGGAGGAAGAATTGAACTCCGGGGAATTTGAGGAGATTATGCCGGGGCCGCCTTCCATGCGGTATATCAAGGAAAGAATCGGACGGAAACTACATGAAGTCGACCAGCAAGTGGCCGCGTATCGCAGGGGAAGTCCCGATTGGAGAACTTCTGTAGATGGCATACGAAAGCCTTCGGAAACCCGCCGAGAGCAGAGTACCGTGGGAATTCAAGTTGACGAAGGGAAACAACCATCGCAAGTAAAATCCGTGGGATTTTTTCAGTCGTGTTTGGTGGACCGTATCGGAGATAATGTTTTGAAAGTTAATTCCAGTTCTCAAACTGACCAGGTTTCTGCGCGGCCAGCTCCAGTGAGAAGAGACCTGGTAACGTCGGGCGTTCAAACGGAGAAAGAATCTTTTGATTCTGATCACGTGACGTCTCACGCGCCAGTTCTGCCACCGGACATTTTCCTTAACCTTCAAATGCCCAAACGTGATCAAGACACGCAGGTTGGTGTTGATATGATAGAGATCTCCGAAGGGCTCCCCCCTGAAGCTGCTGTGGATTATGACCAAGCTACTACTGATCGCCCTGTTTCTATCCGAGGGAAGCAACTTGGAGTCAATGTAGGAAGTGAGCGTGACGGTGCCCCTCCTGGTGCACCGAAAATTCCTGAAACGACCCGGGGGAGGCAGTTTCTAAGTGTGGCTGATATAGATCATGAACAGTGGTTAGAGGTTCAAAGTACACCTATGACTCCTGCAGATGGAGTGGATGAAGAAAAACGAGAAACCGAAAGGACGGAGAGCGTTGATGCAGAAACAGCGCTTACATCAAGGACAGGTAGAAACCGTTTGTATTTTGGTTTATCTCTCTCCACAAACCCAGACTAAATTAATCGTCTTCACAGTCGTTTGGTTCATCCGTAAATCGCGCAACTCTCCAACTTTGAAAATGGCTGCGACGAAAACTAGGCTACAGTGGTCGCGTAAAGAAACAAGTCAATTGAGTACATTTGCTATACAGTGGAATTTCGATTTCTCAAACCCTCGTATTTTCGAACCTTCCGGTAACTCGAACCAAAAGTCCCTTCTCTCCCCTCAATCAAACACTGTAATTTTACCCCAGATTTCTCGAGCTACCCGATTTTCAAACTAATTTTCATTTCCCTTAGAGGTTCGAAAAATCGGGACTCCAGTATAACAAACACAAGAGGGCACATTTTCTCACATTTCTAGACACTGGGAAGAGGGTTGAAAATACGACATGAAGCGGGGTATTTTTGATAAAATTCGAGGTGTTTCGAAATGTGATGAAACAGTCCTCGTGCGTTTCGTATAGTTCTCAATCGAAACTAAAATTACGGAGTAAACGGAAAAATTGATCTCTTTTCCCTCAAGCATCAGAAGATAGCCAAAACTACGAGCCAGAGATGCAACAAGAGAGAGCCAAACAAGAATACGAGAGACATCTGGAAGGACCTGATAGAGTCACAGTAGACATGATGGACTCCATGGACGTCCCTATACAAAGGTAAACGATACGCCAGCAGTACAAAAGTGCGAACTTTGTTAGAACCACAGCACAGTATACTGTAAAGTATATTAAACGGTACCACATGGAAGTACTGCTTAATAGCGTTCATTTCAATGGTCACACACTAAGGTTTCATCTACAGACTTAACAGTTAAAACCGCCTTGTACAGCATAATAAACGGTATCAGGTGAAAGTACTGCTCAATAGCTTTCATTTGAATGGTCACACACTAAGGTTTTATCCACAGAATTAAAAGTTAGAACCACCTTGAACAGCATAATAAACAGTACCACATGAAAGTACTGCTCAATAGCTTTCATTTGAATGGTCACACACTAGGGTTTTATCCACGGACTTAAAAGTTAGAACCACCTTGAACAGCATAATAAACAATTAGAAGTAACTTCGATTCTTTTCCAGGCTTTACCCGCTTCTCTTCCCGACAGCTCCCCAGTCCAGTGCACGAGCTGTATCAACACAATTCCTGAATGAGAGAATGAAAGAAATGAGTGAAAGGATTGAAGCCATGGATCAAATCACGCACAATATGGACAGAGAGTTCAAAAGTTCTCGCGTGGTAAGCTTATCAAACAATCCCAGGGCTGTGGGGCTTTAGTGTTTCAAGTCAATATAAACCCTGCCTGTTTGATCTATTTTTATATTCCAGCTTCTATCTGCTATTCAGAGTATTGACGAAGTGTTAAACCCCTCATCAAGAGCTTCGTCCTCAAGGGGATCCGCAGAGTCCCGTCGGGGAATGCCTCGGAGATGGGGGGACCCCGCGCCATGGAGAAGAGGGGGGAAAACTTCGGCTGAAAGGCAAGCGGCCACGAGGCTGCCGAAAACAGAAGGTATACTCTATATCGAATTGCTGAAGACATACGCTTGCTAGATAACGTTATGATTTTTTTTTAATTTTTATTACTAACAGACGTAGAAGACAGTATTGATGTTGATGTGGATCGCGCAGAAAAAGACGAGGCAATCGCCGCAACTGATGTTGAAGAGAACAAAGAAGGTGAACCTGATAATGAAGACATCGAAGAACAGATTGACGGCGAAAAAGATAAACATGACGGAGACAGAAGCTTCGAACAGAACCAGGAGGACGAAGAAGTGAAAGTCGCCTCAAGCGAGGGGGAAGAAAAATATTCTGATCAAGAACAGCCTCATAAACGGAAGCAGGATTCTTCAGAAACTGAAGTGAAAACATCCGCTGACAAGGAAAAGGCGCCCTCGTTCACACAAGATCGTGAAAGGTAAATGCTTTTCTAGTGAGGTAAACCTTTGCAGGTAACCCTGACAATCCACTAGTATCCATGTTCATTTTAATTCTCGGTTACTACGGTCGCTGTGATTGGTCAATTTAGCGGGCTAGGTTCTACTGTACGTCCCGCTAAAATTTGAAGCTGTTTTCGTCGCGTAATTGATCGTTTTGCTTTTGACGTACGTCAGTCATTTGAAGACGTTCCGCGTGACTTGAACCGTCCGACACATGGGAGAGATATTCGTATTTCTTACTAACTTCGTTTTCTCGGTCTCTACTGTAAGACACGGATCCTAATTTTTTATCCCCTTCGATTCATGGCTCACGCGCTTTGTGCTTCGGTCATAAGTCGAAGGGGGAAAATCTCCGTCTGTAACTTACAGTACGGACCTAGAGCTCGGTTAGTAAGCGGTCTAAACTTCTGGTTGGAGAGAAGCACTGAAACGTAAGTGTCTACCCCTAGTAACACAATATGAAGACATTGATATGACACTCATACATTTGTTTGTGTTTTTCCTTATCGTTAGGTGTGAAAAACCTCAAGCTTCTCAATTGGAATCTTTAACATTATCGCAAGACAAGCTGAAAGAAATATTTCAAGACAAAGAAGTGCGAAGAACTCGGTAGGTTGGTTGGTTGATAACTCGATTCTTCCATGACTAAACTCTCTTTAGGCAGGGAACAAATGCCACTATAAAACCTACTATTTATTTTTGAAGTGCAGTAGCTTGTGAGAAGTTGTAATGGTAGTCCAAGGTCTTAATATTAAGGGGATACTCGAAGCGTTGAAATTGTGCGGCTTATCAGGTCAGATAATTACCCTAACATGTGTAGAAATGACCACATCTCACATAGGTACTTTGCACGCGTTGCGTATCTATGATTACTAATAAGTCCATTGTTTCCCTGCGTGCAGCAGGGACCCCAGCCCTGAAGCCCGGCAGTACTTAAAAGAGTGGATGAACAAGAAACGTTCAGAAAGGCAAGCAGAATGGAGAGGCCAACAGGAAGAAATGCGAGCACAGGAACACCAACCCTTCATGTCTCCCACACAGGTAGTTACGAACCTCCTCTGTTATTTAACAAATAATTAAAGGTTGTCTTTCAAAATCGCAGGAGATTTCTCTTGTGATATACCGAAAAACCGACTCGGCTAAAAACAGTCAAAGTACAGAAGAAATGTAAGGGAGAATTATGAATCGTCATTTATTTTAACTACCTCTGCTAAGGTATGTAAGATTTAACCCTGACAAAATATGGACCTAAACAGTTTCTAACCTCATAAACTGTACGAAGAGTTTTTAAGTGAAAAATTGTAAAGTCCTTCTTAGCTTTTAAAAGAGTTTAACCCGTGTGTTAGGGCGTTAGGTTATTAGGGTATTAGGTTAATAGGCCATTAGGGTATTAGGGTATTGGGGTATTCATGTATTGGGATATAAAAGTATAAAAAAAATTCCCGAATACCCCAATAACCCAAACACCCCAAACCCTAATAACCCTATTCCCTAATACCCTAATAACCCAACACCCCGGGGCCGGGTTTTTCGAAAGCCAGTTAACGCTAACCCAGGTTTAAAAGTTAACCGAAATATTAATTTCTCTTGTATAAAAATGTTTTTTACTACTTAGGCTTTGTGTAGTTTGAGCTTAATCAAGCTTAAAACTGAAAGACAAATATTATAAACAGAAAACCTCACCGATAAGTTACATAACTGAAATCAAAATTCTTGGTAATCCTTGGTAATCCTTAGTTCTTGGGCCCCTTCTATTTCTATTATGTATAAATAATCTTCCTAATTGCGTCCAGCATTCTCAACCAAGGATGTACGCCGATGATACTAGTGTTACGTTTGCTGGTAGTGATGTTGATGAAATGAATAATTGTATTAATCTTGATTTGGAGAGAATTCGTGTGTGACTTGCAGCCAACAAACTAACTTTAAATATGATAAAGTGAGAATTCCTACTGATTGGTTCTAAGCAAAGGTTGTAGTGGTGGGAAGGGTTGGGGAGGAAATCAAGCAAATTTGTCGCTTCATTAGTTGTGTGCTTCGAGTATGCCCATTTCTAGACTTCACTTCGTTTCTTTCTAACTACCGCTTATTTCCAGGGCTCCACAAATTTTAAAAAGATGAAGCTTATGGAAAAAGAGAGAAGCGTCAAACGCAGGTATGGGGTTAAATGACTATTTTGTGTAACGTACCTTTTGTGGCACAATCACGCAGAGGTCACGCTATAGATGTAACGCAATTAGACTTTATTGTGTTTCGTTACCCTTATATTTGTGATCAGCGGACTCCCTCTGATATCCGATTTTTTTTATTGTTGAATTACCAAGGAAAACAGAAGACCAGCATAAGCAGAAAAGGCTCGAGTCCGCGTCCAATCTCCTCTCCGAGATGCTGGCCGAGCCGGTTCCCAAGCCCACCGAGCCCAAACCAAATCTTCGTTACGGAGAGAACGTAAACTCGCGTTACTCAACATCGCTTACAGGAAAAAAGAAAAGAACCAATGAACGAAATAAAAAGTTACCTAAGGCTCCGCTTAAAGGCAAACGGGACCGGCAAGTAGAAAAATCTGCTCACACAAAAGAAAATGCTTTACCCGAGAAACGGGATCGTGTTGATTTGCTATTTTCCGATGATATCGCGAGACACGGACGTGAAAATATAGGATTTAGATCTCAAAATACTCCTCGGCACGAAATTATAAGAACCAGCAGTCCAGTCTCTACAACTGAGTATGCTTCAGGGAGACTACAAGGGAAAAATGTCGATGAAGACAAGGGTGAATTTATTAAAGAAAAACAGTTACCCGACGACGACTTTTGGCGCTCGAAGTCTCCGACCGGTGCCGAGTTTGTAACGACACAGACATATCGGAAGTTCACGAAGGAGCAACCTAAACGATTTAGAGCTAGAGAGGCTGCCATGAGGAAAACTCCGCCCATGGCTCTAGGTGCGTATGGTTTATCCCGGCAACCCCAAGGCGCATCCGCTATGGGGAGAACTTTCCAAAGGACACGGCCTACTGACTCTTTCCTCCCGGGAGGGGAGAGTTTAACGGAAATAGATCGCCTGCTGGAGGATATTCCTGACGATGGTTCTACCTTTGATCAAGCAAACCTTGAAGGAATAGAAAGCTTGTTAGAAGGAGATGATGAACTAAGAGATTTGTTATCAGATGTGGACTGGCGCGCCATCAGTAAGGTAAGAGATTGTGTTATCATTGTGTCACGCCTCTTGTCACGCGTGGTAGCAACAAATAGGGGAGGTCACGCAGGTTACATCTCGTATCATGGCACACGTCTAACTATGTCATTGACACACTCGTATTGCACCTTATGTAACGTCTCTTGTCACGACTAGTGTCGCGTCTCATGTCACATCTTGTCACGTGTCTCGTTATGAAGTCACATTGCTTGTCATGCTTGATGCCACGAATCTTGTCACGTGTCATTCCATATTTCATTTCTGTCACGTCAGATGGTATACTCTGTTTAATTTTGTCATTTTGTCATTTTGTTTGTCACTCCCCTGTCACGTCGAGTTTCACCAAGCTAAATACTAAATTTTGTGGCCTTTTCCGTTCCTGTTAAAAGAAGTGTTAAATCTTCCTTCACCGTAGTGGTCAAGTAATATTAGTCAATCATTGCTATGGTAAACACATAAGAGTTCTACAATCCTAAACAAGAGTCTTGGGAGAAATTTGCACTTTTGGTGCTTTTGGGCACACGCCAGATGCGAATACAACTTCACCTGCCTAACCTCGCCCCCCACCCCCCATACAATGTTGAAAACTACTACCTGCAATTTTTCCTGATTTTCAACATTGTGTTGGGTGGGGAGGGGGAAGAGCAACGCGTTTTTAAAAGGATAGCAGCGCTCTTTTCAAACTTCAGTTGTAAACACAGATAATTCGTTACATTACGTAAGTGTCCCAAGGACTTTTGTCCACGATCGTAGCTTGTTTACGTTATGCAAACATTTCCTGTTGAATAACAACGTGGTCGCTGGGTGAACACCCAATTCTTAACGTCAGAGTAAGGGTGTTATTCTTTTAGCCTCAAAGGGACAGTTCTGCCAGACCAACCAGAGAACGATCCAGTCCGTTTAACGCAAGACGAAAAGGTAAATATTTCATTCTTGTGAATAGCAGAGTAGTCCACAAAGTCCCCCAATTTGGAATTTAGTTTTGCAACACGGTTAGTAATTAGACGCTCGTGAATCCAAATCTGTAAGGATGTCCGTATCTACGATTTCTATTTGCGTGATGATTCCGAACTCTTAACGAACGTGTCCCAAAGATGGTATTGGTCCCAGACTTCGTGGTTTCTTGCCGTATAGGAATCATTCAAAATGGTGGTGTTTACTAAAAATGTCGAGTCGCGTATATTTCCCGTGTATTTTACGATCATTCCTCTCCTTAACCGTAATGGTCATACCTCGTTTGACCAGCTTTTTATCAATGTGCCTTATGTATTTCTGATTTTTCAGATGATTGGCAACCAAGAGGTAGTCAGGACCATAGGCATCGCCATCCTGAACCTGCGGTGCCTTCTAGCAACAGTCTGTTGCCGGAGTTTAATGATGAGGTCAGCCCGTGGAATACAAGACAGAGCATGCGCACGTCTGACGATGTTGCACAGCTCTTGGTGAGTGATAGAATAGTTGTTGTATCGATGCACAGTCGGGCAGTCTAGTCTGTTCTCAAGGATTAAGAAGTTTTGTGCTAGTTTTGTTTTCCTTTTTCGGACAAGAAACTTCTTTACATTGCTTCTCTGCGGCCAGGTCTATGCATAAATACTGGCAAATTAAATGCCGGGAGAAGGGAGGACCTTGCGACGGACTAGCATTCCATCAAGAGGTGGGAGAATTACTCGTACTCGCGGTTTCATCCTATTGAAACCGGAGATAAGCACTGGCCGGATGGGTCACTATGCTAAAAGTTAAACTTTACCTTAATTATTCACTTGTGTGACGATACTTTTACGAGAATTCTCACATAGCTAGTCACGCAATCTTTCGATAGGATTACATAACGGAATAGGATGGTGTTTTCTTATAAGATAAGGTGTTTTCCTGTTGCGTTACAGGCTGAAGTTGACGAGGCTGTAGGAAACATGTCGGAGAGTACTGGCAGTACCAGAAGTCAAATTGATTGGGAAGAAGTCGACAAAATCATGGGCGAGACGTAGATCTGGAGAACAACATGTTTATTATGTTTAAAAGCAAAGAATTTGGTAATACCTTCAAAGTCGTCGAAACAATAGCTAGAAATTTACCATAGATTTTGGTCAATTATCCAATGTGAAAGATTTTAAGCGCAATATTACTCTCCTGGCAGGTGAGTAACTAACTTATTATTGATCAAAGGACTATTTATAAGAAATTTAACGTCTGCAGTAATTTGTTTTGTAAATTTTTAAGGCAATGCGACTCGAATTTGTTCAAAGTATCCTCTTCACGCTCAAACAAGCTCATGAAAATGGCTGTAATGAGATTAAGGTAATATTTTCAAAGAAAAGTAAACAAAAATGTACATTGGACCAGAATTGAGATATGAGTATTTATTAAAGTGGTGGTGCTTTCATGCAAACATTGCCTGCCTCTTTCTTGGCCATTTCCGTAGTTTCGTTCCCAGAACCCGCGCGTTTTCGAATTTTGGTGATAAAGGGATCGCGGTCCCTGGGAAGGAGATTTCTGTTTCCATGTTATTGCAACTGACCCTACACTGCATGCAACGAGATGCGTCTGATCGACTCTACCTTCTCTTAATATTTTCTCAAATTCTCCCAACTACTTTTTTAGCTCCTACTTTGATGTGCTAATTTAATTTGTGGTTTTAATCCTCGGAATGGGAGTTGGACTAACTATGATTTTGGCAAAATGCGGGTTGGGAAATCCCCACGGTTACAAAGTTACAAAAATTACAAAATCGTGCTGCCCGTGTTATAACTTTTTCAAATTACGATCGTAGTACCAATGAATTGTTGCGAATGGTGAACTGGGTTAAACTGGACCGTGAACGCCTTGAAGATAAATCAGTAATGATGTATAAGATTGTAAATAATATGCTTCCGGACTATCTTAGTTCGCACTTCATCTTCCTTTCCGATACCTTAACCTATAACTTAAGAGATAGTGACAGTTCGCTTGCCATTCCACGGCCCCGCACTAATTATTGTAAAAGAAGTCTGTCCTACAGCGGAGCTGTACTGTGGAATAGTTTACCCTTGGATATTCGTCAGTCACCCTCTCTCGATGAATTTAAATCTAAGTTGAGGAATTATGATTTTGATGGTAATCTTATGTAAGTTTTCTTTTGATTTTATGCACGGCTTCCTTGTAAAGCAGGTTTCCTATCATTTCTTTTATTGTAGTAGTTATTAGTGATTTATTAGTTAAGTAGTTAGTTTAATTAAATTTAATATTGTTAAGTCCTGAAGGAAATACCGTGTCTAAATACCGTGTTTACCTTACGGCTAGCCCCACGCCCCCCCCCCCCCCCGCCCTTTTTTACCAACTCCTTTCAGGACCCAGATATTTAATGATTTTCTATTTTTTAAGTGCAGCGATTGTGTGACTAACCGTAATTAATTGGTCGGATTATTGCAATCCACTTACTTTTAATTTTAATACCGCATTAGGGTTTTGCATATTTTAATTATTTATCAAAACATGTCCTCGCGTGTTCTCGTCACTGTGATGTCCGCGATTGGGATACCTGTGCTTCACTTAGCAGGAAATCGGACACAAATACATGCCACAGGGACCTCAAGTGTCTTGGATACATCCCGATCGCCATCTCGGACAATTAAGTAAAAATTGCGAATCAGCTTCTGGCACAAGCCCCGACCACCAAAACAGGTACTTTGAGCAGAACAATCGAAGTCACGTGCCTGCAATGTCGCAACCCCTGCGATGGGATAGTCACTTATTGTTGCCCGGCAGCCTCCGCATGGATTGGCTCCGCCAAGTTCAATCCGACCGCATCGTTTGGAGGCATTGGAAGAGGACGAAACGTTTCTCTTAGCTTTCCGTGACTGGGAGGAATTTAACCCGCGTATTACGCTGAAAAGAAAGAGAGGTTGCTTTTAAAATGTGTTCGTGAAGCTCACCTTTGCTACCAAAACAACGCTGACGTTTCCTGTGTTAGGTCCGGGGGGGGGGGCTTCCATGTGAAAAGGTCGGGAATGCTCGCTGGAAAATTTGAATTCAACCACTTAAGGCGACCAGTCTGGGCGTGATTCGAGGTTTGACTCCTAAAAGATTCCTCCATGAAACGGACAGACAGCGGTATTTCTCTTTTATATAAAAAATACCTTGACCGCGAAGAATAGTGGCTAAGTGAGACCAAAATTCGTGATTTACACGGTCCGTAAGCGAGTCGACAAGCATCCCCGACCTTTTCACATGGAGGTTCCGTTACATACATACATACGTACTTTATTGGAACTCCCTTTAACAGGGCTTTTCAGTCACAATAAACTAACTATTAAAAAATACTAGAAATTAAAAAACTTATTTACAATAAGTAAGTATCTGCACTCCGCTGAACTGCATTGTGCATGCAAGTGAATATCTGAAAGATCAAATATTTTGTTGCGCACGATTCTCGCGTCATTAACGCGCGCGCGTATCAAAGTTTTAAGGGGAAACAGACTTTGTGTACTATCATTCTTACCTTACATTCGGCAGGTCGAGAATTCCAATTTCTTTAAGCTGTAAAACAACGTCTTCAAAGGAAGGTGAATTACTGCTATTTAATGCCACGTAGTTTCTAGACGCTCCCGGAAGATAATGTGTGTGAGTTTCTGCGTCACGTAACTGAAGGGTTCTTTCGAGCTTCTTAAGATTGCGTGACTTCCATTTATGCCGCGTCTTGCGTGACCGGTGAGGTCTATTCCCGGTAGTTAAAGCGTATAGTATGATTAAGAAGTAAATAGTTGTTATCCGCATGGCTTTCAAGCTGCAAAGATAGTCAAATATAAAAGTAACTGGAAATAACTGGTAGCTAAGGGTTGAATAAGGTAAAGTTTCGTACAAGTCTCGCCCATGTTTCCCATAACATAGAGCGAGAGCACGTATTTGCTACCCCCTCTCCCCCCTCGGGTGAAGACGGGTGATTGACGATGTTTACACAGGGTAACCTGTATTGAACAGACATCCCCGAGACCCTCTCTTTTATCCGCTCTATTATAGAAGTGTCCCCTTAATACGGCTTCGTTTTATAGGAAATAAAGGAACGAAAACGTTTGGGACCTACTAAAAGTAGTGACCGCTTATATACAGGGTGTCCACTAAATACGGTTTCTGCTTAATACAGGTTTCCACTCTATTATATTTATTGTCGATATGAGATGTTGATTTACACAATTGAAAATATCATCCGCTTAACACGCTAAATCTTTTAAGCTAATGGACATTACTTAACAGACTGTCTGAACAGCATTCGCGGCGTTAGTCAATACAGTGATAAAAACTGCGTGAACGGGAAAGAGTGTTAAATGTTTCGACTTTAAAATGGGCTATACTTGAACTTCAGAAGGTTTTAAACTTGTGTTTTTCTAATAGTTTTGTATTGTTTTGTAAACGTTTATGTTGTGTGACGTGTCTAAGGAACGAATCGGTTGACTTTTTGACTCAAAATCTCGTAAGCTCGTGGGTTAAGAAAGTATTCCTTAGGGACGTGATGTTAACTTTTGAAAACCAACTTGCATTGAAAATATCTTGCCGTAAGCCACGCGAATGCAAGGAACCGTGTCAATCGATAAAATTCTGTTATCCTTTCATTGAGTTATCGGCTTTCCAAGCTTGTGTCAAATTTTAAAGACGGCCCAATTGTTGTGTGTTTTTGCTGTTGTAGTAAAAGATTTGGCGTACAGCCACTCACGGTGCATATAAAATGAAATATAAAGGATAATTTTTTTCGGTCTCTTGCCTTCTTTCTCTATATCACAGCACGACACAATTGATATCTTTACCCAGGTCTCAAAATAGTGTAAACGGCAAAGTAAAGTCAACAAAACAATTACCTTAGAACAGTCTCTTGCTCTTTGTTATCGCGAAAAACTGTCACATTCCCTTGAGCATTTCTCTGCTAATTTGTAGTTTAAAAAACTCTTGACAATTATTCATCAATCAAAAGCCCAAGAAGGAATTCCACCCGTTAGTTGGCTGGTAACGTTTGGAAAAATAAAAACAACAAGCTAACTCTTTCATTTTCAGTTGAAATACTGAGGTACTTGTTATGAAAGAAATATACAAAACAGTTGTTAACGATGATTGATAGAAACTTGTGTGGGTAACTGTCGGGTAACTGCCAGATTCGTTGGGGTGATTACAGAAAAAGGAGCGCGCCAGGGAGAGACTGGTGCCAGAGGGAGTGAGTTCCTCCGCCCTAGTCCTTTGCGGCATCGCGCGCCATTTCTAGTCGCTTTTCAAAATGGCTTGCGTTCTGTCGAGAGCATTAAGGTATACCTGCCAACCCGCTTTCGTTATGCGTGTGCCAGCAGGTCTAAAACGTCGCTTGACCAGTCTCTTGTGGACAAGCCTGACTCACAAAATTGAGCTAGTAAAACCCAAATGAACCATCGACTCACTCTGGGAAAGTGTAATATACTTAACCAGCACATGATAGCCATTTTGTGAGTATGGAAGAGCTTAGTTAACAAGGACCTGAACCAGATTACACACTTACTTATTTCATTCCACGTTTAGTTTTTGTATTGCAGATAAAGGAAAAAACAATTTTTTTGCAGACACAGGGAATCGAACCAGGGAAACCCCCACTCAACGATCTACAACTTCATACCCTGATTTCCTTAAATCTATTTAATTCCCAAATCTGTTCTGTGTTTAATAATTGGTGCAATAAAATTGTTTTCTTCTACATACACGTTTAATTTTTTCTTCTTTTTTTTTTTTTTCAATTTAGGCCTCATCCACAATACGCCGGAAGAATTTGAAAACGCAGCTTTATTTCTTCGGTTAGGCCTACCGTCTTCACTAATCCGTCACGAAAACGGAGCTTTTCGAAAACGCTTGTCAAACCGGAGGAATTTGAAAACACCGGCTTTGCGTTTTCGTGTGGACGGAAAACATTTTGAAAACGGAGCTTTTTCAAATTGACGGCGTCACGATAATCACGTGATTTCCCTGACCGAGTTTTCCTCAAACACAAATCCGTCCAGAAAGACCAGTGATTGTTGCGTTTTAAAATTCCTCCGGCATAGTGTGGGCGGAAAACATTTGATGCGTTTTCAGCATGAAATTTCCGTTTTCAAATTCCTTGGACGTAGTGGTGGACAGGGCCTTACATTCAAATCTTTCCAAATAAGTTACAATCACCTTGTAATGTTATTTTCATGGATCGTGTTGTGATTTGCTGGCTGAAAACGCGTGCAAACAAATTCTGCCCCAAATATGTCGCGAAGTTGTCAGCGATTGTTTTTAATTTGTAACCATATCCATGGCAAATCGTAGAATTTCCACAGCAAAGCTGTCCGTAAATGTGGAAATACTGTCTTGAATTCTTGAGAGATGAAGAGGTTTACACGTTCTCCGCTGCGTTCCAGCTAAAGGTGAGGTTTCCAGTTTTCTTTTCGAAAAGAAATCCTCTAGAAAGCTCAGAAAGCTCAAATTTATTAACCACGTGCGTTCCGCTTCGTCTCGAAATCGGAAGAGAAATTTCGCAAGAGCTTTATTTTGCCTTTCTTATGACTGAAACGAACGCTGATTTCGAGATTCTAACTATTGCACATCTAGAAAATCAAACAAATGACTTTCCAGAAAAAGTTTTACTCGCGCAAACACTGATTTATTTGCCAGGTTGCAGAAAGGATCGGCTGTTTGCAGGCTTGAGCAGTTTCAATTTCTCCTCATATAATTTGAAATATAAATCTTCAGGAAAGCTGACTTGCAGAGATGGAAAGGACATTTAAGTATGCTGCAAAGAGGGCATTTGAAGTCACTTGATGAGGATCGAACAATCAAAGATAAGAATTTTGAATTTGCAAATAATTTTAGTAAAAATGGTAGCTGAGTTAAAGGGAGCGGTTTGCTAGCGGTTAAGATGGCAGATTTGTTGCTGAATTTGCTTCCTCGGGCGTGAAGAGGACATAAAACAGTTACCGTAAATTTGTTAATATAAAGTAATAGTCGAAAGGTTCTGATTCTGATTGCAAGCAAACCTTGAGCGATCATGCAATTTTCGCCAGGTAGTACTAATATTTTTATTTTCTCGCGACAACTTTGTTATCTCATATGTCAGAGCCGTAGTAGGGGAGGTTTAAGTCCCCCAACAAATTTTTCGGCTCCAATTAAATTTTGCTACAAAAATGGTATTTTGTCACTAAAATGGACTGCAGTCAACAGAAGCTACAGCTTCAAAGCTCACACCGTCGATCATATACTGTGGTTCCTATTTGCAACAATGGCTTTCTTCGCGAGGCCAAAATTAACATAACCTTTCCGAGTTTAATCTATTTCAACAATTCCTCGCATTCGACAACTCGAAAAAAATACTTTGCCTGCTATAATCTTCCTCTTCATTTCGCGTTCTTTCATAGCCGGTTTGTCGACTTCCTCAAAATGGTATTTTCAAAAAATACTGTAGCCATATTAATTCGCATTCAAAAGCCGCACGAAAGCGCGTCGAACACCCGGGTTAACAAGAATCAGCTCGCCAGGCAGTGATCATCTGGTAGCGAAAAACATCAACTACACTTCCGCGTACCGAACACTTCATAATCTTAATTAATGGAGAGGTTTTCAGGGTGTGGTGGAAGACAGAAACATCCTTCTTTCCTCTAATCCTTTTTGAGAGCAAAAGTGCCATCCTTAGTAATCTCATTCCATGTTCAGCTTAGATTTAGCCCAGACAAGATGGTGCTTTTGTTGTGTGAAGCAAATCTCGAAAGAATTAAGGGGATCAGATCGCGTTAGATTCAACATGCCAGGAACCAGCATCATTTTAGGACTATGCTTGGAAAAAAACAGTAGTGAACAAAAAATATCTTTAAGTAAACACAAATTATGATAAACTTCAAGATTCTTAGAAACAGAATGGCACTGACGTCATTCAGTCAGTGACGCAAGCTCTCAGATGTGGTGGAACCCATGACCCTGCGTACGCGGCGCGGTCGATGTTCTACTACTTTCGGGAGCTTGACTTACTGACAAGAAGTACAAAATAGGTCGCCTTGGGGTAGCTCTTTGAATCGATATTTCCCATTCTACAAACTGCTCTTACATGTCTGATCTAGACTTTTAGCCACCAAGGAAAAAGGGAATTAAGGAAGAAAGTAAATAGATGTTAATTATGTGGCGTCGTTCCTGACTTAGACTATTGCGAACTAGCCGCCAAGGACACGCTAATTAAGAATTAACGTCACTTGTCGTTCAATCTTGTCGATGGCGAAAATGAATCAATTAAAACCGAAAGGGATTAATTAATGCTAATTATGATGTGACGTTGCAACTCATCTTGACTATTGCGAAACTGGCCGGAAGGAAACATTCTGGAAGTCCGTGATTGGCTACGAGCCAATGAGAAAACAAAATGTGTTTGGTCTTTATTATTACCACACGCACTATAATGGCTTCTTGACGTCATCTATCAAAAGAACGCAAGAGGGATTGGCTATCGGCAATGCTTTTGAGATGATTAATTTTCTAATGTAATTAGTAAGAAGCCAAAGGATAATTTTCATTGACGTACGAATGCTTTGATGAACTTCACTGTGTTTGGTTTATAAGCAAATGATGTGCTCTGGGTCATTAGGCTTTGAGATCGTTCCTAGTTAGGAAAAACACCACAAACGATACGGCATGTCGAAAGACAACGAATGGGTTCTCATAGACGAGAAGATTTACCGCTTACAAGGAGCCAAGCCAAAAGCGACGGGAAAACAGGGTCTGCCTGCTATCGGACCAAATTCAACTGGAGGAAAACAGCAAACCCCACCTTCCTCGGGCGCCGACAAACTTTTCCAAGAAAACGAATCTCGCATGGCCAAAGCAAAACATACCCGGAGACGTCCTAAAGAATTGATCTCAATCGACAACGTGTCACTGGTTACTGCCCAACAGGTAAATAAAATTCCGTTTTGTCGCGCCAACTCAGCTCCTTTGCCAGTATTGTCGCCTAGCAGCATATCCACCTCTCGGATGACCTCCTCCCGGATGTCCCCCTCCTGGATGTCCCCTTTACCCAGAACACCGTACTCAGCTCCAGCACAAATGCTGTCTTCTTTTCAATGGCCCTCTATCCCAGAACATCATGGACGTCCTGACTACAACAGCAACTTCGTTGACGTATCAGACCCTGAACAGACAGAGTCAAGAATAAACACGGGGAAGCTTAACAGAAATACACGCGAGGAATTCTCGAAGACGGAGAACACAGGCCCTGACGAGTTACATGAACAACGCAAATGTAATTTTGAATCAAAAGTCGTCGATGAAGTGTTTGAGTTACCACCTATTCCCAGTTCACGGACGCACCAAGCGGTGAGCGGTTCACCACAGAAGGTTGCTGGTCAAGACAAAATTCACATTGATAGTTTTAGGACCGAGGAGAGCTGGACCGAAAGCAGGCACGATATGAAAAACGGCATCGGACCCAGGTCCTTCTCGCCGAACTCGCTGGTGGCTCAGCTAGTTGCCAATAGTAAGAAGTTGACTTTGGACGACTCAATCGAAAGTCCAACATTACAACAACGAAAGAAACTCGCTCGGACCTCACAGAAAAAGTTCTTTTGAATAGAACCTCTCAAACTCATTAATAATTCCTTAAGTAGAAACAAAGGAAATCACTACCGTAAGATAACTGATCTTAATTAATTAGCAGATTTTTACGATTTTGTCTCTCTATTTTCTCCTTAGTTTTAGTTTCGATTGAAAAGATATATCAGACACGAAAGACCGTGTTTGACTACAATTCCAAACACCTTCAAGTTAGTCGAAAAATGCTCCGCTTCTCGGAAATGTAGTCTTGTTTGATATATTAGTTCGAAAATGATGACTACTACAAGGGTACTTTCCATTCAACCAAGAATTTTAGGGCTCTCGAAACGTCGGTAAATGGTAGGAAAATTTCCTTAATTAAAACGTTTTCCCAAAATCCGAAAATTGTAAAATTTCCGAAAAGCGACTCATTTAACCGAAACTTCCGGAAAGGAAATCAAATAGAAAGAAAGTTCCCGGCGAGAAGATTTTCTCGAATTCGTCACCGGGAATTTCCGATAAATTCAAAACGGAGTCTTTTCGAGTAGAGTGGAAAGCACCCATGCGTGCAGGTATATATTTCAAAGCAACGGATAGACGAAGAATTCGTAACCAGGCTCTTTCAGTCTCCGTCATCCTGGATATAACCTGGTGATGAGATTCTAGAGTTGCTGAAGTTTAGGAGACTGGGGAGCAGTAACGTTCTCTAGTTGAGTAACGCTGCTGATTTTTTTTTAGCGAAGTGAGTTTTTTTTCTTCTTTTTAAATTGCACATGCATAGCTATCATGCGCCATTACGGTCAACAGTCCTTTTTCAAATTTAAAAGTAGATTCGTTTGAAAGTGGACGAGGAGTGGTCATAGCTGTAAAATATGCGCACAAACGACGCAAAAAACAACTTTTAAGATTAAAATAACGCCTCAAAGGAAAACAACTGTAAGAGTTGCGAGCTTTGAATTTTGCAGCCATATTGTATCAGTGTTTGGTTAATTGCGTTAAATCTGTTTCATTGCTTGCATCATAATAGTCCAGTGCTGGCCTCCTCTCTGTCACGCAACGCTACCCTCCCGAAGTCGTAGCGCTGCGTGACAGAGAGAGGGCCAGAATAGGGCTAGCATCATAATTGAAAAAAAAGTAAATAATTGTGTTCAAAGGGACAGCACCACTGAAGATTCATTATATATATGCACAACCCTATGGAATCATGCCCCCTTATGTTTTGGACAATTACGACACTAAAAATACGGAGTAAAGAAACTGCCAGCGTATTTCTCTAGGTGTCCATATTTATTTTATTTTATCTTAAATAACACTCTCTCTTAACTTACAATCTTGTTCTTATCAAGGTCACGCTGTCACACATATTACAAATTCTACAATCAATTTAAAAACAATACAAAACGCAGGTAGCATAAGTTATAGAGCATTCGTAATGAATACACATCATTCGCAAACTTTGAAAAATGACCTTTCCGTCTTGATACTGAAGTAAATAGTTAAATGGATTATTCAAACTGTCACGGTATGCTAGTAACAGGATGGGCGGTTCCAGTCCCTCTCGAAATTATCTTGAGGCATGGGGAGAGGGTTTGGAACGGGTAAAGATTGGGGCGAGACAAAGAGCCTCTCGCTCCAGTCTCAGGCTCGCTCTCGCGGGGTTAAATTTCCCGGTTTTACCAAAACTGGGTAAATAACAGGACAGCAGCCTATCCAAGAGAGACCGAGCTTCATGTGACAAGCTTCAGAAGACGAAAGAAACACTTTTCCTATTGTAATTATTCTCAACTGGACAAAAAAAGGCTAAACCATCGTTTAGTATTAGTATTAGGGTTATATTGCAATCAAAAACTAAAAAGGTTCGCAAACTCATTTCTCGGTTTTGCCGACTGATTTAAATTAAGTTTACATGTAAGAAAACGCTGTGCATAATTATACGAAGTTCCTTGTTATGTAGTTTAAATTTCGTGATTTAGCAAATATTTTACTGTTGCATTAATCTTAAATTAGAAAATCGTAATTAAAAAAGCAGACAAGAATCACCAAAACAAGCCTGGCCTAACCTCTTTGATAAGGCGTGACACTAGCGTAACACTTGTTTGGCTTCACACGACGTGACACTGGCGTGATCCAGCACGTTAACATGGTTTGACACTAATTTGATTAGAACATTACCTAGGTGTGACCTTAAGTGTGGCCTGGAACACTACTACAATGTAACAATTCAATAAATACAATTCTACATTCGCCTACTGTTCATCGCACGGAGCACCGCTCCTTGCCTTATTAAATCCTCAGTATAAGAGAAAGAATGCCATCTCGGTCATGCGCACTCAACATTATTTCTTTGAGCCCGCACGCAGCAAAGGTGTTTTGAACAGTTTTCTGAGCATGCTCACACGTGGCCCACTGGTTAACTGGCATAAACCGTTCCGTAAAGTCCTCGACACTGCAAGGAAAACTCTTTCACGGAGTCTTTGACTCGTCTGCGATGAGCCCTCGCCCTGTTCAATGAAACATCATTGTCAATGATTTCATCTCCTTAAACCACGCTCTTACTAGTAATTCCTTACTTGCAAAAAATTTCGGACGTTTACTAAATTTTTTGCAAGTAATGTGCAACATCTCTAGCAAATAAGCCACTTCAAAGGAAGACTTTAAGATCCTTTTCGAAACTCTTATCTTTTCGTTTTCTCATTTATTTAACCCATTTCTACCAAAATCTATAAGTTCCTTCTCCTTTGTTAATGCAATTTATAAAACATACTTGTGAACAATTTCATTACTAGAAAAGCATATCATAAATGGGGGTCGGTTTTTTATTTAAAAGTTTTGCTAATGGACAACCCTGGCCCTAAGGGAGGTCTCTGCTTATGGGATATTCGTAGAATTTCAGGGTTTTCTGGTTAAATGCAAAAAAAGGAACTTCATACAAAACAATAATTTCATAGATCAGTTTTACTCTCACCTAAGCACAGCACTGGTGAATTGTTGTTTATGAGATAAGGTGACAAGGCTGGATGGAAACCCTTCTACTTGCATGACGTCCTGTCAACAGAAACACGCTTGTAAGAGGATGATATTATTACACAAAAAGCTACTAGCTACTCCCCCTGTAAATCCGTCACAGGCTACTCTCCCCCACCCCCAGCATTTCGTTAGCTTGGCCAGACATTTGGCTAGTACCCATTTTAACACCTGGGTGGAGAGGGGCACTGTGAGGGTGAAGTGTCTTGCCCAACAACACAACACAATGACCCCAGTCAGACCCAGGCCTTTCTACACTTGGCCATTATTTCCCGTCACGCACCCAGAGGAGAAACGTTTGCGTGACGAGCCCAAGTCTTTCCACTCGTACGCGTACCTGCATCCAGCGTGACAATAGCGTCACGTTGTGTCTGTTTAACGCGAACAGAATCTCCGCCATGTAATCTGTACATTGACGAGGTACTCCACCGGCTATTCCCTGAACAAAAACATAAAGAATGTGATCAAAAAAAGAAATGAGAGAAAATGGAAAAAAAATGACTGAGAACAGATTATGGATCTCGGCTACCTCAATACCAAAACAAATACTTCGGGTGATTTTCGGTGTACAGATCATACTCGGATTTCTTCGGGTCAACTTCGGAAATCTCTGATAGTCATCGGGTCGTTTCTGATGATCTTCTGAAGACCCCGAATTATCTTCGGCAACCATTTACTTTCTGGCAAAGCAACAACAATCATTGGAATCTACTTACCTTGACAACTTGACTAACAAGGTAAGGACCATACTCTGACAAGGTATTCTTCGCTGCTTCTTGGCTGTCACAAGCAGTAATGAACGTGGACTGGAAAAAAAAGTTGTAGTTTGCCATTTCAATTGCTGGTGAATATTTTGGGTCTTTATTTTCACAACTATTGAGTTTAAAAAATAGATGTAGCTTTCTACTTTGCCGCAAGCTTGTGCTATTTCACGGACGTTTTTCATGTACAAAAAGTTACATTTACGAATGTATTTATTTACGTAAAAAAGGTGAAAAAAAAAAATAAATACAGTTGTTTGCTTGTTTCTTTGCTTTTTCGTTCGCTCGTTTGTCCGTCCGTCCGTCCGCTCGTTCATTCGTTCGTTCGCTCTTTTCACGGACATTTGATGGCCTTTTGGTGACTTTTGGAAGGGATGGAATAAAGGAACTTTAAATGTTCAAATCATAAACAGTTGTAACGTTTAACCCTCGCTGTTTCTTTTTCTGCTACGTTACTTACAAAGAAAGTGCAGGCAGCTCTAACAGTGTGACTTTCTTGTACGTCAAGGACTGCTAGACCTGCCAAAACAAGTCAATTAGTTTAACCACCCATCAAACAATCAACTATAAGAAAAACGAACAAAAATAAGCAGTATGAATTTGATTTATTCCCTCCCTATCCTCGCTCCCACACCAAATTAGAGAGAATATTAAGGAAAAAGCAGTATTTCTCAAGGCAGGAAAGAGTTATTTGGGCTTTTCACAGAAAGTCAAGCGTGTGCAAATAAGCAAAAGAACACAAGTGCCAGGTGTGGAACAAATACATGTAACAAATGCCAAGCGCTGGAACACACTCAACGGGCGCGGGAAAACACACAACGAGTGCCAAGCGCGGGAAAATATGACAAATCTCAAGCGCGGGAAAAATTCAACGCTTTTGACTGACCGATTAGTCAGCATTTATTCAACACGAGAAAACAACAAATGCAGTTCACAGAGTAGGTTGTGGTGGTGACTAGAAATGTTCTCTGATAGTTCCTTACCGCATTGAAATATGCTGACGTGATGGCTTTCTCCATCAAATAACAGTTTAGGGTTACTTTTTAGGCCCTGTAAAACAAATGTTGCTGTTACTAAATAGCTCCGCAAAAAGAGCAATCTCAGGAAACTGTTGTTTTGAGGCTTTTGTCGATTCAACGGAAATTTAGCATCAAGAATGTAAGCCAGAGAAGCGGCCATCCCGATCTCTACTCTTCTTCCAAATCTTCTGAGAAATATTTAATGGCAAGAACTGTTCAAAATCAAGGTGGCGGGAGTAGTGGGGGAGAGCTGGAAGGATAAGTTAAGCGAGCTAAAGTGGAGGTTCCCGCGAGTGATTCCTCGAGCATGAAAGCTTTACACGCGTGATAACGTCATTGGGTGCGTGCGTGCGTGTGTACGTGTCAGTCCCAAGGTTCCTCTAGAGTTAGGCACTAACCAGAAAGCCTATTGTAGTCGTATTTACATTTTAGTTTCTTGACGCTTACCCTACTAACAAACTGCATGAACGACTGAAGAATGTCTGGATAATCACGCAAGTCTGTTGGACAAAAATAAAAATAAACAAAAATTAGTAAAGAACGAGTATCTGATCAGCAAAGGAACTGGTTTGAAATGCCGCACATCTCATATAAGTCCTTGGGTTTCAGATCTTGGTAAGGGAACCTCAGGGGGTTTATAACCGGGGTTTATAATCGGGGGATATAACAAGGAGGTTACGAC
The DNA here is from genome assembly GCF_964199315.1 of Orbicella franksi. Lineage (NCBI taxonomy): Eukaryota > Metazoa > Cnidaria > Anthozoa > Scleractinia > Merulinidae > Orbicella > Orbicella franksi. The sequence goes on from NC_138158.1 coordinate 19,839,389, forward strand.
CGGAGGTGTGTTATCGGTGTTCAAAACTACTTTATGCTTCACACTAGTCTTTAAGCATAAAACATGATACTGAAGTGTTCAAGTTAAAGCAAAATGACAGTCTTTCCAAGGTAAAAAAAACATATTTGAATATTCCAAACTCTTGTAGCTACATTACTTTCTCTGCAGAGGTCATCCGAAACTTTTAACAGTGGGCAGTCGATTTGTCACGCAATGTCATCGAAGAAAGATTACGTTACGTACGGGACAATCGAATTTCTGCTAAGAAGCTAAGAGCAAGGTACCCATGTATACTTACTATTCTGTAAAAGCTGCAATGTCGATGTGGTGATTCTTTGAAATACTAACAGTACTGTGTGGTAATGCTCATCAACCATTCCGTACATTCCTGTCAACTGAAGCAAGAGTTAAACAGGTTTAAGTCATCTCCATTCCGAGACATCAGAGAAGAGAGATAATTCATCCATACTAGAACTATTAACTACAGTTTTTGTGGCATGAATCGGCTAAGGATATTACTACTTCCCCCTGGATGGGATGCTAGTTCATCGCAGAGTTAGCACCCAGAATTTTGTTAACTTTCCTTAATAGTTCGTTGGTACCCATCTGTACCTCTGTTTGGAGTGACAAACTGTGAGAGTCAATTGTCTTGTGAAAATGTACTACACAGTAAGCTCGGTAAGCGGTAGAACTCAGACCGCTCTTTTCAGTCTGTAATCTTTAAGGCTGGTTTTCACTAGAGCATATCAATAAAAAGCACAAGCGAAAACAGCCGCGACATAAACATAAGCATAACCAGAAACATAAGAAGAACAAACTCACTTATTTGTCTTGTGCAGTTTTCATTAGTAACGCGCTCGACATAAGCATAAGCATTGGCACAAGAAGAACGAACAGTTCTGTTTTTCTTGTGCTTATGCTTATGCTTATGTCGAGCGCGTTACTAGTGAAAACTGCACAAGACAAATAAGTGGGTTCGTTCTTCTTATGTTTCTGCTTATGCTTATGTTTATGTCGTGGCTGTTTTCACTTGTGCTTATGCTTATGTTTGTACTTAAGCTTATGCTCGAGTGAAAACCAGCCTTTAGGTTTACGCATTTCAACTCCCCAAACAGGATCAAAACCTGAAGGCCATCAATTTCGCTTAGACATTTACTCCGTTATTTGCTTTTAATAAAGGTATAATTATTTCACTATCGAAATTTCAAACGATTTTTCCTCTCCGTTTACTCAAACCATCCACTCACCAAAATATAGCTATTAAATTACACTTAACAATATTTACCAACTAGATTACGAGCTCGATATTTCTATGCAGTGATAGTTGGTGAGGCCGAAGGCCGAATCAACTATCCCCTCATAGAAATCGAGAGCGAATAATCTAATTGTTTTAGTAGAATTCTTACTAAGATTTTCTTCAGCTAACCATTTCCAATTGTTTAAGTACATTGTATTTAACTTTATGCTTAAGAAAAATCGCGCGGACTGAATTGTCGTCTGGAGTTTCCTGTTGTGTACGCGCGCTCTTCAGTTTTTTCAATTTTTTTTCTAGTTTTTAAGAAATGAAACCGTGAATGTCCTTCTTTTAGTTTTCTCAAGGATTTAGTTATCCATTTGTATCTAAATGTTGTTCCGTACCTTCGCGAAAACAAGAAAACGTCGCGATTTCGCAGAACACCTCCAGCCACTGCACACCAATGACTGATAGTATACGAGTAGCTCAGCTAATTAGATTACAGCATTTGCATTAGTATACCAGAAGAGTTCTACTAATCGCTGATAGTGTACGGTCACGCAACCAATCAGATTGCAGCATTTGCATTAGTATACTAGTAGAATTCTACTAATGGATGATTTTTTATTTTATTTTAATATTTTATTTTATTGATACAAACATATTACAGCATTGCAACAAATTACAAAAGTAGTGCAAAAAAAGATGGGCGTTACAACTGATAATATTCTTTAAAAAAAATAGTACATAATGTTTACGACAATAAATATCACAAGCAATATGTCTCTCTAGCTTTGTACAAATGTATATTGCTGGGGGAAAGGGCAACGTCAAGTCATTTGTCTATTTCAAGCTGGATAATAAATTTGGATATGAATTCAGAAGTATCTTGTTTCTTTTGCATTGTTTTGCAAGCATAGTGGTATTGCTTTGCATATAACAGAAGAAGACCTACTAATGGTTAATAGTATATGAGTAGCTCAGCCAATCAGATTGCAGCATTTACATTAGTATACTAGTAGAATTCTACTAATGCCTGATGGTATACGAGTAGCTCAACCAATCAGATTGCAGCATTTGTATTAGTATACCAGTAGAGTTCTACTAATCGCTGATAGTCTACGGTCACTCAGCCAATCAGATTGCAGCATTTGCATTAGTGTTCAAGTAGAATACTACCAATAAAAATTCTCCCTACCGTAGAAGCCACATCCAGTAAGCCACTGCTTGGCAAAACAGAGAAATAACCGACCAGCAGTTCACACAGTCCTGACACAAGACTACCCATGTGATCTCTTATGGTGCCTATCGCTCTCTCCAGACAAAGACAGAATTGCTACCAAAACGAGAAACAAAACAAAAATAAAGTTAAATGATTAAACTCCCTTAAGTTTGAGCCAAGCACTAACGAAACGCTGATTTGCCTCTGCAAATATTGTATGAACAGTATGAAAGATTTCATAGCAGTGGAAGTAACTTTGAAATAGGTCAAATATTGAGCGAACACAGAATTTGAAAGGAAATTTGACGACAAGTGATTAACAAAAAATTAGAGTTCCGAAATATTCAGTTTGCAAACAAAAAATACGTGCATCTGACAAACAATTTACTGAACAGTAATTCTAGATCTATCATTCTTCCATACTTTTTTGTCTGTAGACCAAGTCAACTTAGTAGCTGTAGGCAACAGTCCTTATCTCTGATATTCTTGTAAGGTAATTTTGGCTTGTGGACGAACCTCGAGTTTTTTCCCTCGAAGAGGTATCATGATTTTACAGTGGCACGTAATTCCTGATATGTTTTTTTTTTTCGCCTTAACACCCTAAAATGAACTGGGATACCTCTAACAGAAGTCTTTTTACGTTTACACACACAAAGCAAACCAGAAGTTGTAATTAACCTCTAAAAGGTACGACGCTCACCCTATCTCTTCAGATGAGAGACCCCTCCCCACCCACCCTATTTCTTTCATGTGAGAGACCATCCCTCCCCACCCACCCTATCTCTTTCGTATGGGAGAACCACCCTCCCCACCCACCCTATCTCTTCCATATGGGAGACCCTCCCTCCCCACCCAGCCTGGAGTTATGCTTACTTGTTGTATATCGTTATCTTGTATCCAGTGCGTCATGGACTTCAATGATGGTAGAATATCATTCAGTATAACTGCAGCCTACAAACCACAAGATAATTGAGATAAAAAAGTAGCTTTCACTTACCATATCTGAACAAAAAAATACTTGACATTACAATTCAAATATTTAATTAACTCGCAGTGTCGTTTTCTTTCATACTAGCTGATTGACTATTTCAATTCAAGACTCTCAAAGTCCAGAATTAAGAAACGCTCAAATTTCATTTAAAAAATTTCAGGGAAAACAGTTAGTTGGTTCGTCATAGCACATGTTCAAATCTCTTGAAGCAATTAGGCCTGGTTCACACCAGCGACATAACGACATAATGACATAATCTGTTATGTCAATAATGTGAACATCGACATAACGAAAATGTCAGTTTGTTTTCCTTATGTCGTTATGTTCATGCTGTTTTGTCGCTATTTTGTCGTTATGTCGGCATATTCACACTAAAAACTTGACATAACGTCCTTCTTGTATCGTTATGTTTATGTCGTTATGTCGCTAGTGTGAACCAGCCTTTACCAACGATGAACACATACTCACAGGGTGAGGTTGATTCTCAACATTGTCAGGATCCAAACATTTGAACAACACCACAAAGATCCGCAAATGAAACTGAAGATTAGCTTTCATTTCTGGAGCAGGCTGGAAGGAGGAAAAAAAAATAAAACTATCAAAAAAAGAAGAACTACCACAAACGCTCAATCAAGTCCACGAAGAAGTGCACAACATCTCAAAACAATTGGAGGATCAAACAACTGAGGTCTGCATATACCCAGCATGTTCCGTCAGTAAACAGTACGTCAGTACCTCCATTTGAAAACGCAACAATCACCGGCCATTTTGGATTTGTATTTGCGGAAAATTCTGGCAGCGAAATCACATGATTCTCTTGACCCCATCGTTTTCGAATAGCTCAGTTTTTCTAAATGTTTTCCGTTCACACGAAAAACGCAAAGCCAGTGTTTTCAAATTTCTCCGGTTTGAAGAACGTTTTCGAAACGCTCCGTTTTAGTGACAGATTAGTGTGGACGGTTGGCCTAACCGTAGAAAAAAAGCTGTGTTTTCAAATTTCTTCAGCGTAGTGTGGACTCTATCTTAAAAATATAGCCCCGACTGTTCAACTTAATCGTTTGGTACGTTTGTACTGAGCAAAAAAGGTTAACAAACCGTCAACCACGGAGGTTAACATTACCTGTTGCTGGACCAGCCGAGCAAAGCCTTCCACATACGGATTGAATATCGCTTTCACTTGTTCCAATGCGCCAGCAGTGTCTTGTACAGATAACACATGTCCAATACACTCAACACAACGGATACGTTCTCGCTCCTGGAGATAAAATCAATATTATAAAACTTTAAGGCAAAAAGCTGTTAAAATTATGAGTCTAAACGTTTTCGATCTGTTTGATCATCATCATACGTTTCATACTATCATCAATCGTTTCATCATAAAACGTTTAGAATTATAATTTTAACGGCTTTTTACCTTAAAGTTTTATATTTTACTGTTACCCGCGAAATGTATAAAATCAATATTGCTGATATAGTCACGTATATAGAAAAAACACTTTCAACGCCTTCACGAATATTGCACAAACATTGCTGAGATAGATGTACGTGTAAGCTGGAAAGATAAGTCCGTTCTAATTCTCTGCATCAGAGTAAGCGCTTAAACCTGATTTCTGTAGCATAAAGGGAAAAGGAGTATTGCTTCTCCTCCCACCCCGGATTGGATGCTAGCCCATCGCAGGCCACCCTCCGGCATTTTGATTTATTGCCCCATACTACTGGGGGTGGGGGGGGAGGCACTGTTAGAACAAAGTGCCCCACCACAAATATTTCACAATGGCCTTAACCAGGACTCAAGCGTTTCCAACTGCCTGATGACACTTGAAATTTTCTTATTTCACTATTGGTTTTATAGGACTAGTGGTTTGAAGCAAGAAGAAAAAAATCACAGACTCACCTTCATACTAGCGCCTGATAGAGCAGCCTAAGAAAGCAGGAAAAATGAACTCGTCAACCTTCATTAATAAGACAAAACTGGCTTACTTCTCTACAAAAACACAAATTTAAGATTGTTCTGTAGCAAGCAAAGAAAGAAGCAGTTTCCCCAATTCAAACTGCAGCCACAATGTTCATAAATCAGTGCAACTTTACCAACCCTTCTGCAACGTTAGTGTCTGAATTTTGCTTCTCAAACTCATTAATAATTCATGATGTTTAAAGAAAGGAAATCATGAACGTGACAGTGTTCGGATATCTGATCTTAATTAGCACGGATTTTTACGATTTTATTTCTCCGTTTTCTCCTTAGTTTTGGTTCCGATTGAGGAGATTTATCAAACAATCAAGACAGTGTTTGACCACATTTTCAAACACATCGAAGTTCGTCAAAAATACTCCGCTGCGCGTCGTATTTTCAACTCTCTTCTCGGTGTTTGGAAATGTGGTCAAACACGGTCTTTCGTGTTTCATATATTACATACAAACGCCATGACTACAACCATAAACACAGATGTGAAGCAAATTTTATAATCACTTAATACGTTTTTACGTTGGGACTCTTTAGAAATCACCAGTCACTTATGAATTATCGCAATTAAGAATTGAACGTCCGTAATAAATGTACTCCTGTACGAAAACTCTTGCTCAATTTTTCTGAAGATTTTAAAACGTACAAGAAAGAATGTAATGAAAGAAGAGGGGAAGGAAGCTAGCAGAGACCGAGAAGGTAAACAAGGCTAGAAAAGGCAGAAAAAAGGCACGAAGTATAGAAATACGTGGGCACAATTATCTACTTGGTTGCGCCAATCCACTTTCTGTTATCAATTGATCACCTGACAGTGTGACAGAATTTCCATCAAGGCACCAGGCTCCAAATCCTGGACACACTCTTCACAAATGCCACGCAGGGCCTGGGTAGAAGCCGATGCGAGATGTTCTTGAGATAAGCCTCCCAGCAAAACAGGAAGAACAGAACGGAGGTGATCAGGATGACACTTGAGCCATTCAGAGTAAGCGCCTGCCAGGATGTAAGATTCCAAATGTTACAAAATACAGCACTGTACACTGCACTTTTACAGACCCCCAGTTCTCCCCCCCTCAACCCACCTGTCAACCTCTTTCCCTTTACGCTGTATAGGCCCAAGGAATTATCGTTAAATATCAGGTAGTATTAAGTAACTTCTCCCAGTTCTTCCAGTACTTATTTTTAAGTGTACCATACCATGCAATGCATACTCGAAAGCTGCCAAAGCTGGATCAGTAAGTAGGAAGGTCAATGAACAAAAACGGCACAAATTTTACAGCAAAAAACTCATTTCACTGCAACACCTCAGACAACAAAAATTTGTCTGGGGTAGGACTGCAAAGGACCTAGCCCTCTTTTTTCAGTTGCTTTTTCAAGGTGATTATGTGACGCACAGACAAGATGTCAGACGCCTCTCAAAATTTCATTCATTTTCATTTCATTTTATTTATTTATTCCATTCTAAAATTACAAAGATAAATATAAAGTAAACAAGTAAGAGGAGAAATGGAAAAGGGCAAAAGTATAGCAAGCTAATTAGATGCCCTTGTTTAATTGACAATAATAATTAGGGTAAAAAAGGTAACTTAACATAGAGGAAGAGGTATGAATTAATTAATACTGAGCAAAAGTGCTGGAAGAGTGCTTTTTTAAAACGTTTTCTAGTCGCTAAGTTACGTATAGATAAAGGAAGGTCATTCCAATAGTAACATCCAATAACAGTGGGGCAAAATTTCCTTATATTTATTCTGGAGAAACCTGGATTTAAGTGTTGTAGGGATGCACTTCGAGTAACGTAGTTACGTTGCTCAGATACCAGAGATAAGGTGTAATTAGACGGTTTTTCATCAATAAGTGGTCATATAATAGCTGGCAGGTATATAGTTTAACAAAATTACTGCCCACAACTGCACTCTGCCAAAACTGGGCTAACACTTTTTTACCCTAATTATTATTGTCAATTAAACAAGGGCATCTAATTAGCTTGCTATACTTTTGCCCTTTTCCATTTCTCCTCTTACTTGTTTACTTTATATTTATCTTTGTAATTTTAGAATGGAATAAATAAATAAAATGAAATGAAAATGAATGAAATTTTGAGAGGTGTCTGACACATTAATAAAGTTATTGATTGATTGATTGATTGATTGATGGGAAGTGTATGTGGAAGGCACGGTGGCTTCATGGTTAGTGCACTTGTCTCTGGATCAAGGGGTCTGGGTTTGAGCCCAAGCTGAAGACATTGTGTTGTGTTCTTGGGCAAGACACTTAACTCTAACAGTGCCTCTCTCCGCCCAGGTGTATACAATTAAATGGGTACCGGCAAATTTAATGCTGGCAGTAACCCTGTGATAGACTAGCATCCCATCCAGGGGGGAGTAGAAATACTCCTAGTCGCTTCATGCCATAGAACAAGGAGATAAGCGCCAGGCTGATGGGCCACTGGGCTTGTATGGAGACTTAATCTTAGTGAATGGGAAAACACAAATGCCTACAGTGGTATTTACCGAGGCCGTAATTATTGTAAATATACCTTACACACACATACCGACCATCAGCAGTGCCGTCTGAGAGACATACGAGTGAGCAGGTAGTCTTGGTAACAAGGAAAGAATAGCAGGGATGAAACTTTCTTCATTTGGTTCAACATATTCAGCAACAGATTGAATTAAATACAGAGTAGCATCTAATGACTGAAACAAAAACATCCCGAAATGAGGCATGACATGGCAACATCTGTTAACTGCAACCAATAGCCAAACTGGACTGCTATTAATATTGTAAGTAGCTTTGAAACCAAAATAATTCAGCCACATATTGTTTAATAATGTGTAATTCCAGAAAATATCCATACCTCCCCCATGGAAGGGGGAGGTATGGAAGACCCTCCCACCCCATGGAAGACCCCCCAATCCCCTCGGGAAATTCCAGTTGAGTTTGATACATTTCTTTAAATGTTTTGGTCTTAGAGAGCCCCCCCCCCCCCCCCAAGGAAATTCCAATCCCTTCTGTGAGTGGAGTATGTTAATAATTACAGTAACAAATGGCATGCCAATGCTGATAGCACACTCACATGATGTCGCCCTTTGACTACAACTGTACCAGAATTCATCTCGTTTCTCCTTTATTAAATTCAAATTTTCGAACCACACTGGGGTTTAAATAACATAAAATGTCATAATATTATTATGCCAATTAGCATGAGAAAAAAATAAGGCCATCTTGCAAATTGCTTATTGATGAAGTCATGTCATTTTTTTAACAATGTTCTGTGTCCATCTGTTTTAACAAGCCAATCAAAATGCACAATTTGTTCAAGGCGAACCTGTCAATTACAGTGTACAGGTAGATTACAGCCTTAACTGTGGTCAACTTCACCTCACAATAACAAAACTGATCAAACAGTGATGCTCATTTATTTATTACATAATAAATTAAACATTAGATTGTTAAGATCATTGTTAAAATGTCTCAATGATCTTACAAGTCCATGGCCTAGCTCCCAAGTCTCCTGAGAGTAACTCACGCTTCTATAGTGACCAGAACTTGCTGACACGACACTTGTCTTCGATTTACATGACTCATTACAGCCACAATGTTTAACTGCACAATGACAGAATTGCTCCCAAAAGTACACGCCTTTGAACACACCTGCCAGGTAGGTTCTGTTTCTCCAGATAACAATGTCGACAGCATGTGATACAGTTGTTGTAAACAATGAGCTCTCAGTAAACAGTAGACATACATCTGAAGAAAAATCAAATAGAGAAATAACATCACCAATACTCCATCATTTCTGAGAGAAATTAAAAATTTACTTCTTTGTCCTCCTCTTCTTCTTCTTACATACATTAATCATTAAAATGTTACGCAAACAGGGGAAAAAAATGGAGAAGGTTATTTTGATCTTAAGCGCAACACCTGAGCTATATTTACTGAGGCACATTAAATAAATTACAATATTTAGAGAGGAAGCCACATGCAGGTCCTCTATCATGGTTTAACTGACATGACACATTCAGAGGCTACCTGCGTCATACAGTATGTGCCAATTAAAATGAAGTTCTTGTAAACAGGTAACATTTCAGAAGTGAATATTGTTTCAATAATCAGTGCATGAACATGATTATCCTTTTACCACTATCAACGATGGGCTTGTTACTTCCTAATCTCTTGTGAGAACAACGATATTATCATTAAACCAATGCATCAGGTTCATGTATACCCACCACAGTGTCAGCTATGTCCTGACGGTAGCATCGAAACTGTTCTTTCTCATCTTAAGTTAGGGAGACAAAAACCCAATCAGATAATACATGAACACTTGAAATAATATGCTTTGTGAAAGGGCTAGCACTCAAAACATCAGCTTAAGAAACTCCCTACGGCTGTTAATTTACCTCTATCAACTTCAAATTGATAAATGGCTACGGTCTAACTTGTTTTACTTGGCCACCAATGCAAACCAACAGTCTCTTTAGAAAATAAAAGCTTTGCCCAGTCTTGGAATAATAGTTTGCCACTTTGTTGTTTGTTGTTCAATGTTATTTTGCTCATGTGCATGTTTCAAATTCAGCCTTTTTCACCTGTACAGGAAAGCATCATTTCTAAAACAATACAGGGAACGTATTCAAGACTGAGGCACCACATGATTTGAAATGGACAATTTAACATGCAAAGCTAACAAGCTTTACTGACGCTGAATTACAATGCGTAAAACGATTTACAAAAAAAAGTAAGCAAAGTTCAAAATCTCTTTAATTCATTTCTCACCTGTAGAAAATCCCTGCCAAACATTTTCCGGTGGATACTGCACCTTCCTCATGAACACCTACAGTGAAAGGATAACTAGATGTTTTGAAGTCCACTTTGTCTTACCTACTTAAGGGGTGTTTAACACATAATCATTTAATTTATTACAAATAATTGTTGTAAATTTTGTTTATATGAACTATATACACATAATGTGTAAGAAGCATAAATTACATGTTCAACAATACCTGACATAGAGATAAGAAGACAGGACCATACATAGCCTTGTGTTTCTCCATAGCACTTGGTTCTTCACTACTTATATCATCCTGAAGTTTCAAACCGGTTCAATAATTAATTTAATCTCACATTAAATTAAGATAACCCTCAAAAGGCCACAAAAAGAAATAAGAGAAAAGTGGATTCCCAGGGGTGGATTGAGGATTTTTCAAGAGGGGGTATGGGTGGTACTTTGAGGTTGCAGAATCAATGGATTGCAATTTGAGAATAGCAGATTTTCAAGAATGATATCATCATTTGACTACAACAACCAGAATTCCTTTCGTTTTTTTTCTTTATTACCGGCATTTAAATTTTGAAGCCCCAATGAGGTTTAAATAACAAAAGTGAAGGATTCTGGTAGTTGTAGTCAAATGACACCATCATGCAAATTGCCTATTGGAACCTACATGTAACTGAAAACTGTTACACCAGAATGAGACATCCATCCAGAATGTTTGCCTTATTTCTGCCATGTTCACAATATTTTTCAACTTTTTTTTATTTTTTTCGCTTCTCCAAAAGAGGGGAGCCAATCCACCCCACCCAATCCACCTCTCCCCATCTAAATCTACCCCGATTCTCTGTGACACAGGGTAAAACAAACAGCAGAGCCCACCTGTAAAGTATACCAAAAGTTGAATGTTATTTCACTGCATTGCTCATCCACAGGATACCAGCCTGGTGCACCTGTGCACTCCTACAAACAAACAAATAACCAAACAACTTTATTGCTGTGTCAATCATGTAACAGAAACTACATGTTATAAATTATAGTCAAACCTCTCTAATATGGACAATGAAGGGACAGTACAAAATTAATATATAAATTTGCTCTCATCCAGATTATTTCAAACCTCCAAGGAAAGAAAAATTGAAAAATTGGGGAGTTCAAGTCTGTTAGTCATGTTCATGTCTGTCCATCAATCAGTCCATCTGTCTGTACATCTGTTTGTGTCTGTCCGTCCATCTGTCCATCTGTCAGTCAATTAGTCAGTAATTCCTCAACAAGTTTGTTTATTCACTTGTGTCATTGTTTGTTCATTCAGTTAGTCATCATTCCATCAAGTTTGGCTTGTGGTCATGACTTCTTTATCTTTAGAAATTTAACAACTCTTTCCATCCTCACCAGTAACAACTGAACAAGTGTAAATCCTTGTAATTCTCTTTCTCCCGTGTCAGCTGACAGCAACAATTTAAGATGTGTCTCAGTTAATGAGACCATGACTCGGCATAAACCTCTTGATGCGTCCTGTCACAATTCAAAACAAATTCCAAACAAGTAATATTGCTAGTTACAAAAACCCCAGCAGAATGGAAATTGAAATGTACAGTTGTATCTAGTATGCATACAGTACATTTGGATCAGGAGGGAAAAATATGGGAAACATTTTTAAAATTTAAAATAACTTAATGTTAAAATGCAATATCACCAGCAAGTACAAGGAGTAAATGGGAAGGGGGGAATCCAGAAGTTTTCATTGACATTATTTTTCAGCAGGAGGGAAATTGGTTTTCACAGGCAGGAAAAACGTTTTGAACTGAACTTCGTTGTAACAAGAACTTTCCTCTAGATGGTCAAACCCGGCAGGCAAAATCATCCTCAAAGCTGGTCAATTTGCCCAGTGCCTGGCCCTTAATGAAACCCCTGGAAATCATCTCAGAGGTACCAAAGAAACAAGTTAGAATACACTGTAGTTCAAGCCCTAAAACAGATTATATACTCACCGTGTCTCCTGATTGTAATGCAGACCTCAATGTCTCACCAAGCCTCAATACACTGGAGACAAATTTCCACATGTAACTGGGATACCTTACAAATTAAAATACACAAGGTACTAATTAACAATTATTCCATGAAACCGCGTTGGATATGAAGTGATAAATAACCAACGAGCGCGTAGCGCGAGTTGGTTATGATCACTTCATATCCAACAAGGTCGAATGGAATAATTGTTTTAGTATATTCTTAATCGGGTTTTTGCCGCCGATTTTTATTTCAACAATTTTACAGAGCGGAAAATTTTTAAACTTGGCGCACTGTTTTCCATATAAGGTAAAACTCCGACTAATGGCTCATAGTCGGAGTTTTTGAGCCAATCAGAGAGCTAGAAATGCAATAGTCGGAGCTGAGAATATACTAATTGATGTTAAACATGACTATTAATGCAGCAGTGGTCAGTACGCCAAGTAAAACCAGCTACCAATAACAGTTGAACAAGAGGGAGTTAGGGTAGGGAACAACCTCTAAGAAGAGCACTATGCAAGAAAAAATGCACGCACTAAGCAAACAGCTAAAACACCTTGGTCCAAGACTTGGAACCCTGACGTGAATACACACATATATGTATCTAAATGAGCTGACTGCAACATACATTGTAAGGCTGCGGCTCTTTGTGGCAGTATTTTAACTGAGAAAATGCTGTAATCGAGCAGTGTTCTCAGGCAAGATGTGCTTCTCACAAGTTTGCTAATACATACATGTAACTGAGGGACCTGCCAAAGTGCTAACTAGTGGGGTTATGGGTTGAGTACAGTCAGTAGCTTTTTTTTCCTTCGAACAGTTTGATTTAAGGTAATTCCTCTGAAATAAAAGTGACAATAGATTTTTGTTCAAACTTTGTCCACTGAATATTTGTCATATGATAACTTCAATTTTGAAATAAAAAAGGGGGGTGCCCATGCTCATTAAGGAGCAGTGAGGCATTGAAAATGCCCCATTTTTGCATTATTTAATGCTTATTATAAGAATGCATTCCCAGTAATTGTAACATCTTTACAAGCCCGGACTCATAAGAACACGTATTAAACTACAGTCAATAGATTGTGTCGGACCACAAATAAACGTTTAAGTTTGATTCAGACAGAAAGCTAAATCCTTGATTAAAAATTTGAACCAAATTTCTTGACGTGGTTACCGACTGCAAAATAGAAAAGACCACAATGTATTTGCTATTTTTCTTATTTATTCAATTTTCAGCAATAGAAATTAGATCAGTCTTTTCTCACGCAAAGCTTATGATTAGTTGATTACAACGATTGGAAAAAAAATTGGGGTGCCCATGCTTGTTGGTGAGCTAGAGCCATTTTTCAACTGACAGAGCTCAATATCAAGGCAAATCCGTCATGTTTTCTATGTTCGCGTGCACAAGCGCACGCCAATGACCCCCTAAATTATGCGCAGTAAGGATGCGCAATGTAAATGTGAGGAATGACCTTAAATCAGGCTGTTAGCATTCATGTAACATACTAACAAAACTGTTAGGAAAGTGTAATTTTCTAATTACTAGTACTACTCTGAAGAGCCCAAAAAACAACATTTTTTAATCATGTGTAGTTTCTTTCTTTCTTTTCTTTTTTTTTTTTTTTCAAGTACAAGAATTCCTTATGTGCCTACTGGCACCTCGAGAACTGATGACAAGAATTCCTTACTTTATTCCAGATGGATGAGTGGCGACCTCGACCATCAAGTCCACACTTGTGTCAAATAACTCAGGATTGAGAACTGACTCAAACACCTGAGGTAAGACATCATCAACCTCAGTGATTGTTACTCCAAACTGCACCCAGCTAATCAAACATTTCAGTGCCTTGGAAGTGTTAAAAGAAATAATGTCAACACTACAAAACAACAAGAATTGTACCAGCCTTCCTTTCTCCCTGGGGAAGGGGAGGGGGGGGGGTGGGGGTGGGATGGCTACACAGGAGAAAGCATCTTGTTCCAGGTGCCCTCATTGCATTGCATAGTGTTTTTCAACAGGTCACTACTCTTACAGTGCCTCACTCCCCTCCAGATGGTTAAGATGGTACCAGCAACGATAATGCTGGGGATATATGCAGCCCTATGATGACTAGTATCCCATCTAAAGGGCGTTGGAACAGAATTGCTCCTAGTCCACAGACAAAAATCAAGATCAAGTTCTCAGACTGAAATTATGGGACACTTTGGTCCAATTCAAGCTTAGCAGCAAATCTGCTGCAATTACATGTAACATCATTTGTAACTGACAGTACCTGTTGTCGCACTTGTACTGGCTGTGATGATGACACATTCTGGTGAATTACTTGAAGAACTGCAGAAAGCCAAAAAAAAAAAAAAAAATAGCAAATAAGCAAATTAACCAAGAATATGAATGAAACCAAATGAAAATTGCAGTACATGTAAACATTGGAAAATTCAAAACTAATTTTCCTCTCATCTTTCTTTAAGAATTGAAGCTACAGGGCATTGCTGCACCACTGCATACATACAAATACAGAACTAAATTGATTGACTGGGTTTCTACAAATGTAAAGAAACTGTTTGGTGGTTTTGACATCAAAGCTTATTAAGTACTATCAACCCTGGATAAAAAACATAAATAACTGTAGCAGAAAATTTCATAAAGAGAAATTCTGGCCTTTTTAAACCAATAAATAATAAAACATAACAGTCACTACAAATGTATACCTTGTGAGACTCCAGCCTGCAGTTCCCCTCTCAGAGTTATCTTTCTTCCTGGGACAAACTCTTCTGAATGAAACTGTTAAAAGCAATCGTACAGCTTACACATGATATACAATATACATATTTCATGAACATTGCTTTTAAACACATGCATGTGTATGTATGTTTCTTTAATTAAATAATAATATCAAAATACCATATGAACTTTGCAAAGCTTACAAATTTTCACTCTCCTTGTAAAATTTTTCCCTAATATTTTGCACTTCCTGGAGATAATCTTGTGTATTTACATTTGTCATATAAATTATGATCTTTCACTGTTTGTATTGCTTATAATGGGACTAAACAAAATATAAGCTGGGAAAGGCTAGTCACATCCATGGTATAAAATAAAAAAGTGTACATTCCGCATGTAAAGAGCTCTGGCAGGTAAATTCCATGCAACAATAGAGAATCTGTTTAACTTTATCAATGAAAACAATAATTTTTTTTTCAAGCACAAACCTCCTCTGGCAGCACAGTAAGGACCTCAAGCATGACCATAGGCCAAACACCATTCTGGAAAGAAGTAAAGACAAGACTTCATGTTCATTTGTACAGTACTGTACATGTAGTTTAAAAATTTAACTTTTAAAACAAACCTCAGTTCTATGACAAAGAGAATTTTAATTTTAAAATACCCAATATATTTATAACTTGGTGCATGTATGAATAAGTGTAAAGATTTGCTGGCTGATTGAAATGAAATACAGTGTAAGTGGAAAAATTAAATGTTTTTCTCATGCACCACTGGGGCTTGGGAATAGGTCATGTGACCTCACCTCATCTTTCCCACCCACCCACTCCAATTTTATACATTAACTGGTACTTTTAAAAAACATTTGTTTATTAGTCTGTATGTACAAACCTTGCCATTTGTATCATTTTGAAAATTTTCAGTGCCTGTATACTGTTTTGCTGATAATGTTTGCAATTAAGGTCAGGTTGTGACAGTCACCCTGGCATGGTTACCAGTGGTGTACAAGAACATTTTATTTGTACCATGTACACTAGTTAACAAATTATTGTAACAGGAATTTACCTGTGATGAGTTTCTTGCATTCTGGAGTGTGTTTATGATGTCACTTACTGCATTTGACCAATGTTCTGGCATGGAGTGGAGAGCAAATGAAACAAGCTGTAGCAAAGAAAGATTCAAAACAATTTTGCCACAATAGCTTCCTAACACAGGAATTAAAATGATGGACTCCAGGTGGTGCACATTTAAGAAATAATCATCAGATTAATAATGGTATGACATCCTTATGGGGACTCAGATTTTTTTTCTTCGTCCCACACTCATGGCAACATTTCTTCTTTACCATTTATTCACTGAGCTGCAAATTTACCGTCTTTCATTTATCACACATATGACGCTCTCTACATTGCTGATACTAGCACTTAGCAGGATGTTAGTACAATGACCTACAATGACCTAGCGAACGAAGAGTCTCTCTGTAGTTCAGTGGTTAGAGTAAGGTAAAGTCTGCATATGAGCCAAGTGGCCCATCAGGCCAGAGCTTAGCCTGGTTTCTATAGCATGAAGCATCTAGGAGTATTACTACTCCCCCCATGGATTGGATGCTACTCCATCGCAGGGTTACCCCCCAGCATTACATTTGTCGGTACCCATGGAGAGAGGGTATCAGTGGAGATAGGCACTGTGAGTGTAAAGTGTCTTGCCCAAGAACACAACACAATGTTCCTTGCCAGGGCTCAAACCTTGACCACTCAATCCGAAGATGAGAGCACTAACCATGAGGCCATCGTGCTTCTCCAGTGGTTAAAGTGCCATATGGGTATCTGGCAGCTCATGGATTTGAATCCTGTCAGGGACTCAATTTTTCTTCTTTTTTTTTTGTCCCATGCTCGTGGCAACATTTCTTCTTTGTCAATGGTATGACCTGTTCTTTTGCAGGGAATTTACATGTAAGTCGTGTAATAAATAACTGCAACAGACTAGCATCCCATAGAGGGGAAGTAGCATTACTTCTAGTTGCATCACAAACAGGAATAAACTCCCTTAGTGCGCACTAAATGTATTTTGACTCACAGAGAGAAGACAGAAAAAGACCATGAATGCTTTATCTACTTACACAAAGATTCCATTTAGTGAGGGTTCAATGAACAAATAATTTTTCTGAAATACTTACTGCAACGCAAAGTCTTGTCAGAACAATTCTTGGCCCAGATGAAAGCATGAAGATGTGCTTGAACAGTTCTGACCGTAGATCATTGTAGTGTTCTTCTTGTAGCTCATTCCTGTATTTCAGCAAGACGTTATTAGAAGGATATTAAGCCATCAAGAACAGAAGCTACTTCTGCTGTTTCTTCCAGTAGGAACCAAACCTATGACCTCTGACATTCTGCACAACAGTCATATGCTACCCCAAGCCTCACCGACTTTCAATATTGTAACCCTGCAGCGGTCTCAGGTTAAAGCCTGTTTCCTTAGATTTGCTTACTATTTTTGAGGGCTTTACTTCATGTACATTGAACGAGAACCAGGTGGTCAAGGGGTTTCAATGTGGGTTAGAGTTGCTATAGAGATGAAACTTTCAAGCACATTTGTTATTAATAGAGGACTACATGTACTTATAAAAGATACAAGATTTCTAACTGTTTAAATACTTGGGTCTATTTTGTTAAACTAAGAGAAACAACTTAAGAAAATATTAATTTAAATACACTTACCAGTTCTTAGAAATCTTGAAGTGAAGCATTGAAGCACCAAAAAACTGAATTTCAGGAGGCTTAAAAAAAAAAGAGAAAAGAGACATTTATGAAGGCACATTTGTCTTTGAAAAATATTCATTTGCCACCTTCTCTACAACCGGATATACATCATGTATAGAAGGGTTCTGGCAAATTTAATGCTGGGCGATATAGTATCCTATCCAGGGGGGGTGTAGAAATAGGCCAAGTCATTTCATCCAACGAACACCAGACATGAGTGCTGGCCTGATGGGCCACCTGTAGCATTGAATGTCGATGTCACTTTAGTCTACTTTTTTTTAATTCTAAGTTTTATTTTTGGTACTAAAATTTATAAGATGATCATCTATTTATATGCCTTAGTTTTTCAAAAAAAGGCTTGTCTTGTTTTGTAGCAAGTGTAAGTTCAATATGTTTATTTTGTAAGCTTTTTAACTATTTTTTCAATGTCTGTAAGTACATTGAGCACCAATAAATACACTCAAAAGAGGATTTTATTATGTTTATTTCTAAAATAGGCTATTAAAAATCTAAGTTTGCTATAACAATTCACACCTTGTCACTTTGCATGAGTCGCCAACACAGTTGCCAAGCATGTTGTGATTTCTGTGTGACCAGTAACCATTTGTGAGCGGTGTCTCTGTTTGCATGATCCTGTCCACTATACAGTGTAAATAATGCCTGCAGGTAATAATAAAAGTACATCCAACGAATGCCAGACATAACATGCACATCAAGTGTAAATTATTCCTAAATATTTCAAACGTAATTATTAGACCTTTTATCATCAAGAAATCTTATTATTTGTGAATCTAAACTGATGTTCTCTAAGCCATAATTATGTGTACTAGGTAAAACTTGCAAAAATAGTTCAAAATGTAAAGTACAGTGAAAACCCACCTTACAGCTATCCCATTAATATGGCCACCTTGTTATCGTGGCCACTTTATTCTGGCCCAAACCAAAAGCTCAGTCAGTCATTTTTGTATTTAAAGAACCCCTTTAATACGGCCACCCTATTAATACTGCAACCCCATTAATATGGCCAGATTTTTGTGGCCTATTGGTGAGTGGATTAACAGGGTTGCTACTGTACATGTATATGAATTTCTCAAACTCATTAATAATATTCATCAAGTTTAATCAAAGGAAATCATGACTGTGAAGGTGTTTGGATATCTGATCTTAATTGGCATAGATTTTTACGATTTTATTTCTCCACTTTCTCCTCAGTTTTAGTTCGATTGAGAAGATATGTCAAACTCTCAAGACAGTGTTTGACCACATTTCCAAACACCTCGAAGTTCATCAAATATACTCCGCTACGTGTAGTATTTTCAACCCTATTCTCAGTGTTTGGAAATGTGGTCAAACACGGTCTTTTGTGTTTGATATATTACATAAAGATAGCTGAATTCAGGAAAAATGGCCTAGCTGAAAATGAGTTTCTCTGTAGCTCAGTGGTAAGAACACCCAAGCAGTACAGTGTATGTCTGAGATCATGGGTTTGAATCCCATCCGGGACTCAAAATTTTTTTCCCACACTCGCAACATGCTGAACATTACATTCATCTTTCAGATGGGTGTGAAATGTATGAAAAATTGAAATGTGGGGGGAAAAAAACCCGTTTTTCATATTGTTGGTGCTGAAAAAGACCCTCTGATAATGTACATGTCCAATTTACCTTCTCCCTAAAACCACCAAGAAAAATGTATTTGAACTTTCGAAAAAGAAAAAGAATTGTACTGTGGTTGCAAAGAAGTAATAAGTTGAGGGTATTTTTTGGCTATGTAATGGTATGGGTCTACTGAAAATTAAGCCACAGTAGATAATGCAATTGAATATATGAAAGATCATATATTTGAACTGTGGAGAGAGCTGTGAAAACACACAAATGACCATCGCAGTTATGAACACACTTCAAGCAGTTGTGAAATTAAAGCCTGGAAAAAAAATTCAGGCTTGAATTAGCTTTGCACAAATGTCACTGTCAAAGAAAGCAGAGAGAAGAGAAAGGGGCATTTTGAAAACTATCTGCAGATATCAACTTTTATTTGCGGATAAAAATAAACTAATTTCCTGCAGTCAGAGCATAATAAAATATTTTTGATTTTATATTTGTGGAGATATTCTTATCGTTAACAACACCAAGATTTACGCGCAGAAAATGAGTAAGCTTACATTCCAAACAGATTGAGTTTGAAAACTTCTAATCTTGTCTATTCCGCGTTCGATCGCAATTTCTAAAATCTAAATCCGCTACGATACGTAAGCTCGTAAACTTGCCTGTTCGCATTGAAACAGTAACGCCTGAAGTTCCTCTTCGCCGAAGTTCATCTTCCTTTACTCTACAGCAGAATCTTTGATGTGGTTTATTTTTTATCCATACTCCATGATAACATGCTCTCTTTAATCGCTCTTAATCACTTTGAACTCGACCTGTCAAACTTCCGCCGCCATCTTTGATCTCTATGCGCAAATACCGTGACGCATCCTTTCATGAATATTACCGATGACCTATGCAATTGGGAGGCTCAAAATAGTTTAGTTACCAGTCCTCTGCAGTACTGCAACTCCGCTTGAAACAGTCATCAGCTGACTATCAGGACAAATTTTACCGGGTTGTCGGGAGAATTGTATTGCGAACACCTGAAAATCGCAATTTTGTACATCCAGTTTCGTTATGCTGCAAGAACACTGCAATGTTTGAAAAAAGCATGGATTCTGAGGTAGGTAGTAATAGGGGAGGGGAGGGTGCTACTAGGTTTGTCATGGCAAAATCATTTAATGAAGGGGCTGATTTTCTCTAATCTGCTATATCAAATCCTTGTGGGGTTTTGATGGATCTCTGGTTAATGTTTATATGCAGAGATCACATAGTCAACATAATTCTGTATTTACAGAATGTGCCACACCCATAAAATGAACCAGTTACATTACTTTTACCTGCTTTTACCTGTGCTTGGGGGGTTTCTCCATCAGGTGAGATTAACAACGCTCAAAGCTGTCACATACCAGATTTATCAGAGTTTTAAAACCTGACATTTTTAACAAACTTGGCTACTTGCCTTACGTACAAAAATGACAGCAATGGTGCCAGGTTTTAGTATGTCCAAGTCAGTGGGAGACCAACTTCCCCATTGGAACAAGTGGGCGTTCATGTACTTCCTGGGTTGTTTGTAAACAGTAGGAGGTTCAAAAATTGAAAACCAGAGACTGGTTTAGGGGAAAAAAAACCTGTTATGGGGTATTTAAAACACCTTGAACAGTAGAGTGTTATAGCAAAACTATATCAGAAGGTTGTCCAAGTGAAACATTGCTCAATTAACAACCAAAACCATATTTGAAAGAAGTTGCGTTTTGTATGGCAGGCAAGTGATGGGGTTAAATTTGCCACAAAATGTAAAGAACAGAAGAGAGGGTGAAAGTTACTAAATGTAAAACGGGAGCCACCAAGCATTCAAATTTGATCATTAAAGCTGACACAGTAACTAATGTATTTGAAACTTTCTGAGAGTTTTCAAATCAAATATCCCTTCTCTGAGTCTGAGACTTCCTTAGTTTTAAAAAATATACCATGATCACAAGAGAGCATTACAAAAACCAAATCCAATCTGCCAAGACCGGTGAAATTTGGTTTAAGTTCTGTGAGATACATACTATTTTTGGAAGGCGCATTTAGACCAACCCTTGGTACACGTGAGTAATGCGTAACATGCATTTCAATGTGTAACATGCATTACATTTTTAACTAAGGACGCTCACAAACAAAATAATGTTAGTAGTAGTACAAAGTAGTGCAAGTGTGAAAGCCACAAATTGGAAACATCATGAAAAAAACATCATTTGAAAACATTAAATTCATTATGTAAAGAATACAATGTACACAAAGGAAACACTCTAAGCAAGATCTTCCAAGTTAAATAAAACATGGTAAACTAGTAATAAACACACATTCTAACCATTTTGCCATTAAACAGCAGCCATAAAGACTTCTGTATGTATTTTTAGCAGTAGAGTAGACAAAATTAGTTTCCTTTAAGAACCACAAGTAGCTACAGTGTATTATTCATCTTATGGTATCGCTACCAATCAAGTGATCTTTTTGAGGATCATTTTTATTAGTAATGGATCATGTAAATAATGCACTGCCAAAATTAAAAATATGAGAATTATTAGAATTAAACATGATTATGATACAGAAATAATTTTGCAGCCTGCAGGTAAGAAATTATTTCATTCGACTGCTGAAAACCTCACAGCGTAACTTAAATGTGGGTAGGAATAAAACTCATGGATTACAAACTCAGCAATACTAGTAGTCACAATTTGTTGATTGAAAAATCAAAATGATACAAATTTTGTAATTTTGTAAAACCTGACTTTTTTCACTCTGATAAATTTAATCTTTCAAGGTTATAAAACCACTATGCTATTCTCATTTTCATAAATCCATTATCCATTATTTTGGCATTCTTTCTCAAAAGTGAAAGCCAGTATAGTGTAAATTCAACACACAAAATTAATCTCCATAGAGAAACTGTTTACTTAGATACAGTATACAACATGTCATTTTCAAATGTAGTAAGGTACAACAAACAATACACTCAAATATTTCCTTCCCATTAGGTACAAACAGTGCTACATTTCAATAACAAGTGATTGAACGGATGAAAACCTACCCAATAAACATTTGTGAAAAATATTTGTAGCTTTCTTCGGGCCTACAGGAGCCACACATGTGACCTCAAAGTTATCAACTTTAAAATGAAAATCAAATTTCTCGAGTTGGAATAATTTAACCATGCGTACGCCCAAATAATTATAATACATTTTGAATAGTATTAAAATGTTGTAAAACAAGATCTCAAGCAGCTCTGAAACTGTACAAATAAAAACTAGTTAGAACTGCTTTACTTCCGACCATATACATATATATACATAACTACGCTACGTGTTTACATATATTTTCATAAAAATCTTTACAATTGAAATTGTGTTTGCTAAAATTGTGGAGAATGTGTTAGAAGAAACAAACTTTACATTCACTGATTACAACGCGAAATTTTCCAACAGGCAAGAAATATTTCGTCAGTTCTTCATCTATACATGAATCATGGTTTCTATATAAAAACATTTTAAGAAAGCTCTTAAATGTGTTTAAGTCTGATATTTATCTCGCCTATCATGGCGGTCTCCTGTTGTATATATATAACATGACACTCAATATTTTTGATACTCCTAAAAATCTTTCACTCCTGAAGTTCGTCACGATTAATAAAATTGCGATCCCTTCAATGAAAGGGTAAAAATATGTAAAAAGAAGTCCTTACAAGACTAAAAATTTC
This sequence comes from Orbicella franksi, assembly GCF_964199315.1. Classification (NCBI taxonomy): domain Eukaryota; kingdom Metazoa; phylum Cnidaria; class Anthozoa; order Scleractinia; family Merulinidae; genus Orbicella; species Orbicella franksi. Next base: position 19,862,377 of record NC_138158.1, read on the forward strand.
GAAAACCACCAAAAGGTTCAAGGTTGTTTGAGACTAAAGTTTTTTTTTTTTAGATAAGCTAAATTTTGTTAGTCACAAAGTTTCACCTGTATTTAAAATCCACGTGTAAAACCGATCACCTAAACCCAGCGCTCATGCATTCTGAACCTATCTCTGATATGCGGCCTTACGTCGTCTTTTCGTGTTGCAATCATCTCCAAGAAGGGAAGAAGTTCGAGAAGCTCTCGATCGGCCTGATCCACAAACCAGCTTTCAATAGGAATGCCATTAAATATTTGGTAAGCGAACGCTTGAGGTGAATTATCCACAATCATTGTCTTAGCTAAGTCCCTACCGAGAATATTCAAATCTTTAATGTAGTTCCCCTGCACACAAACACAGTGTTCGCGGAAGAGACGATGTCGAAAATATTTTCGCCCGGGATCCAAGATATTCAATAACTTGTCCGCGTAGACTTTCTTCGAGGCAGTGAAAAGGATAACCTCGAACATACTGGCCACTCGCTCGAGAAAGCGCTTTAAATGTGGCCTGGTTCGGACGAACACTTGATAGCAGATGTCTTGGTAGAGAACAGGAAACGACAAATTGGCATCTTCCAGTTTGTTAAGACTGCAGTGGACAAGTGTCTCGTCGAGATCGAGCACGAGGCAAAATTCCGGTGTGCTCCGTGTTTGTAAAGGTAAAACAGGGCCGCGACTCTTGCCATCTTCGCCTTCCCCTGGTGGAGGAAGGTTCCGAATGAAATAAAACGGATCATCAACTTCCCACTCACACTCAGAATATGAAGATTCCGGAATATCATCACCAACATTTCCATTTACGTCGCCGTTCGATGCGGCTAAAGCGCCCTTATTCACGGTCGATGAACTCTGGTGCCATTGAGTGTTTTCTTCGCCATAAGTCGCGCCACAAATCCGAGATCCACTTGTTGTCGAATTAGCTGAAACTAGTTGTCCTTCCTTTCCGACCGGTTGGATGTGACCATTCTTTCCGAAGAAAGTAAAAACCGGCGAGAACAACGTTCCAAGGAGCGATTTGCGCTTTGAGGGTTCCCCGTCGGTAATGGACTTCGTAGTAACAGAATTTACAACCGTTGTCTCGGTAGTAAATTTTCGTTTCTTGAGGAGATTTGAAGTGATTATCGCGTCTTCCTCATCTTCGCTATCAGAGTCGGACCGTTTGCGTTTCGCAGGGCGATCTTTCTCGTTATCTTTCGACGGCGACCAAAGGAAAGTTTTGATTGAACTCAACAGATTCCTTCCTGAAGAAATCGCGGGGCTTTCACTGCACTGAAGGTTCGCCGCTTCACCGTTGGCCGCGGCATCCTCCATCTCTCGTGGATCACTTTTCAAATTGTCTCTCTGTGATGGCATACTCACGCGCGATTCGATCTCAGAAAACGCCGGAACTTCAGGAGAAGTCTCCCAAAGTAAATACCCAAATAAAAACTTTGAAAACAGCCAAGTGGTAAAAGCCCCAAACGTTCTACATGTATTTGCTATGCGCTCACTGTGTGCATGGCATCGTAAACGATCTGCCTCAATGACAACCTCTGACACTGTGTCCTGGTTGGATGGTTGAATGCACATTTCATGCAAATATCCGTGAAAACAACTCCGACATTTGCATACAACCCAGTTTCGCGCGCTCAACAAAAGCGTACTGAAACAAAGCTTACTGTAAAAATATTTGCACCTGAACAGTCTTTAAATAGACTATAGTGACTTCCGTTGATTGAAAATCTGTTTTTCTGTCATAATTTCAGTTCTCGACTGGGAGGCAAATTCACCGGAAGCGCAAAAAAACGTCGAATTCAATTTGGATTTTTCACACCCCAAAAATTACTACAATGTTGTCTTATAATTACATCTCTTCTTATCCTTCTATTCATAAATAGCTTAGAAAAACGGCTTTGATAATTTTTTCATGTCTGTGGTATGATAGTAAACCAATTAGTACAATGTTATACAATATTATAGCTCACGCTTTCATTCAGCAGTTTTAAGTGCTTAATTTTATACCTACCGTGACAAGAAATGCAGACTTCATGGTTTTCGTATGAGAACCCTAAGCACAAAAATTTCCTTCAAATTTGATTTCTACCCCTTGGCCAGAATTATCGACCCATCCCTCCCGTCCCTTAGCATCTTTGGCGTGGTCTCATAGTTCTCCGACTTGGTAGGCTCGATTACCAGCCGCTGTTCGGGAAAGGAGCCCGCGCTCCTCTCCCGAACTCACGGCTGGATTCGTGGACTTGGCATTGTTAATTTCAACCAATAAGAAATCTACCTGCCTGAATAAATTAGCTTTCTCGCAGTAGCAAAGAAGTTGTGCGATATGAAGTGCGATCGCATTAGTGGGACATTTAACCAAATAGCGTCAACCGATGAAATCTTGCCTGATCTAAACCATAGTGGCATATAAGCTCATATACAACATGCAAAATAGTCAACAGACTCATGCGTTAGAATCTATATTTGAATCATGTGGAGCCAGAATGTCAGATAACGAACAAAGTCAACAAAGAGAGGGATAAACGCAAACATCGATCTCAAGAAAAAAAACACTCAGTCAAATTGATGTGTACGGTAGTCTTGTTGAAGGGAAGCGACACCAGTCTTTGGTGAAGCCAGACAAAATGAGCCAAAGCAAACCGAACTAGCAAAACGTAAACATGGTGTCAACACCATGCGCACCTTTGACATGACAGTTGCTACACCAGAGTCAAACAGCTCTGCTCCACTTTTTTTTTTAAAAAAACTCTTCTATAGAACACAACATGTAATGCCCTTCCGCAACAATAATGTGAAAAAAAATAGGTTGGAGGGCCAAAATTAAAAGAAGACTTGGCGAAAACGCCACAAATTTTACGAGCCGTTGGCGTCATTTGGGCCTGCCTATGATTGTCATCAGATGACATTTCCGGCCACCTGAAGCGCCGCAAGAATTGAATTATGAATTTACGTCACAGACATGCTTTGCCGCTCACGCGTCCAGCCTTCTCTTTTCGGGGAGGAACGTAGACCGGACTCGAGAAAGCGGCGGAAATCGAGCCTACCGACTTGGGAGATAGTGTTACTTTGAGTAATTCAGAACAAACAAAGGTTCCAGGTGCTCAAAGGCGGGAGAGCGGCAAGTAAAAATGGGCATAAAACTAAGCGGCTTGTTCAAAAAACACACTGTATGTGTTAGCTAGTAAACCGGGACCGGCCGTGGACAGCACGCTTTAGCACGGTGCACTATGTTCGTTCAAGATATGGACCCCAAAATGGGCCCCAGAAGGGTCAAACGGGCCCAGTATGGTGGAGGCAAAGCGGCCGAGAAAGATAAAGTCCCCTACCCGAAGTAGACACTGCTTAAACAATACTTTGAACAAGACATTCTAGCATTATTTGGTATACAAGGAAGGATTCCAAGATCCGAGAAACAAACCACGTAAAGTTTAACGGGTAAGCTCTTGGCACAGATTTACTCAAGATTGTCGACAGATTTTAAAAGGTAAAAGTAGAGACAAGGTGAAAATGTCTACTTCAATTCCCTTATATTTTGCAGATTTAATAAAAAGAACTCTTTTATGTCCCAGTTAGATGCGATAACTTTTGTAATCTTGGAATCAAAAGAAGTTTCAAAATTTAATGAATAGAAAATGTAAGTGGGCGTTACTATTTTAAGGGGCTTGGGAACAACATATATTTTTGGGATAAATTTGAGGGAGCAAAGAATATCTCTACTATGAAAGGGAACGTTGCCGAATTTTAAAGGGAATAATGGAATTTATTAATAGGGCACAAGCGAGAAATTTTCCAGGGATCAATAATTTGTAGCTCCCATTTTAAAGAACACGGACTCTTTTGCTTGGGATTGAAAGGGAGAAACCATCAGAGATGAGAGTTATGCTATATTCAAACAGCGACTGTGGAAGGTAGCAGAAGCTCGGGACTAAGTAATGAGGTCACTTCGGCTTCATTAGCTCCCGATACACGGGTAGGAGGGCGCAAAACTTAGTTAGATATGAAAGCGAGAACACGTTAAACACCATAAGTAAAGGTTTCTTTTAAAATGTTGCGTGCTGGGGTAAGAGAGAGAACAAAGTTTTCCGGTAGAAATTAAATACAATAGGTGCACTTTTTTTAATGCTCTTTTTTTATTAATTTAAAATCCCCCCCGAAACACGCTGCTGTAGTTGCGTTCTTTCATCAAAAGGTAGACCCACCGGGCGCTTTTGTCTGCCTTCTTCATTTACGAACGCTAGTAACAACGCAAAATATATAATAAAATAAAACCAAATACTACAATTCTAACAACCGAAACCGATCAAACAAATATCAGTTTTTGCCCTTGCACGAGAGGTCGGGCTGATAACAATCAATGTTCCGATTTTCATAAAAATTCATAGCTGGTTGTCCCAGAAAAATAGACTTGACTTAAATAACGTTATACTTCAATTGTCATATTGCCTAAATACGGAGGAATTAAGGCCAGGTATCTACCCGTAACCAGCTAGCCCAATATTAACTTATCGTACTCATGTCCGTGCCTCAACTGCCTCTTCGAAAGAAATTAGGACCAAGAAGGCTCACTGTGATAAGGCTTAAATCTTTTTATTAAAACAGTGTAAATTCTCAATGAATAAAATTAACGCTTGTTGTAAATTACCAATACTTGGCGATAACTTCAACCAACTTCTATATGTTCTATTAATGCTGTTTCTAACTACATGAAAACAAAACGAAAACATATTTTGTACAGTTCAGTGGGCGAAACTGGGCATTCTACTTCACTGGCCTTTACAGGAATTGTCTGAAACGAAAAAGAAAGGAAAACTTTAGTTTTGAATGAGCCAAAAAAGCCAGCTACAATAAAAGTATGAGCATAAGAACTTCTTGTGTCCTTCACTGCGCTAGTAGAGGATGCAATGATATCTAAAAACCCAACAGATAAAAAGCGCGGGAAAACTTAAAACGGGTGAAAAGCGCGGGAAAACGAGTAACGGACAACCATCGCGGGAAAAACATGAAACGGGTAATACGCGCTGGAAAACATAACCTATCCTAAGCGCGGGAACGTATACATATGAGTGGCGTCAGTTTTGCGCCGAATTGGTCGATAAGTACAGCGTCTTCACTCTGATTGACCTGAGCACCTGAGGCAATAATAATGCTTAAACTCCTTGTTCTGGGTTTTACACTCCTTTTGTCTCCCCCCGTTTCTACATGAATATATTTTGGTGCGTTATATCGCTTGATACTCACCATCCCTGCTTCCCTCAGCACTTGTTGTGGAGCGAGTTCTTCTTGCAGATGGTCTTGCCTTGACCGGCGTCTCCACGTGCACAGAAACACTCCTTGCATATGTACTGATCACGCTTGATTTGTTCTCTCCACGCGCTTGCACTGGCCTGTTGTAAAGCTCCAAATTTATCCTTATTCTCTGAACCCAAGAATGGCAAACCAAAGACAGATCCTTTAGTAGCTTTCATCAGGGATACGTATTCGCCTCCTGGTAGGGGAGCTGCGCCGCTTCCTGTTTCGGGCTTCTTTCTGTAGAACACGTTTCCTCTGAAGTTTTGTCCGATCACCTCGCCACGGAATTTTCTGTACTTGCCGATGACGTTGAGAATGATGTCCTTGCTTTCCAGCATGTTGCTGATACTCTCAAGGGAAGCGAAATCAGCTAATGGATTGCGGTCCGTGCTGGTCAGCAGAAGGAAGATCTTGGTAGCACCTACGGAAGAAACACGAAAGTTGTTTAGCATACTTGTAGGGAAAATGAAGATTTTGAAGTCAAGTATGTCGTCCTGGATTCAGAGTTAGTTTATGGCAAATATTCGTTGAATTATTCCGATTCCAATAACGCGCCGTCAAAACAAGGCAACGTCGCGCTTCTTAACAACACTCACCAGGTCTGAATGGATATCTATAAGCAGCGGCCGCCATGGCTTCCAAAGCATCACCAGTGTCATTCTCAGAGTTCTCGCCAGCGAATTTGAGATGCTCAAACGCAAGCTCCACACTGGCTAAGTCGTTCATCAGCTGACCGTTAAGTGTAATGGCATGCGGGTGCTCATGTAACAAGCGACCACCGAATCCCATGACGCCGAAGCGGAATGAGAACTTGGAATCAAGCGATTGTGTTAAACTGGTCAGGAACGTTGGAAGCTTCTCTGCATAGCTCTTCAAGATCGAGGTCTCGTGTACCAGAATGACAACATCCACTGCTCTGTCTGCCTTTTGGAACCATCTTTGACCGATCTGTTTGCCACCGCAGCGACCTATAGGCAATTAACAAAGGAAGACTGTTAGTGACTTTTGAATTCTTCCTGATTTTGTTGTTGTTATTATTGCTGCTGTAGTTGTCGTGAGACTGCATTTTGATTGACGTCACGTTCGTCATTCAGGTTTTCTCGATGCATCAGTTACCAGCCATTCATCGGATTGTTTCGCTGCTCGCGGACAGCTCTAGTTTTTCTTTAACTGTACTTTTTGAAGCCTACCATTTGTACATCAAGACAGCTTCTTTCCTTAAACTAAATTCAAGGGGTTAAATCTGAAAAATACGTCTTCGCAAGTCGAGTTAATGATTAAGATTAAAATCATTAACACTTACCACACTCAGGCAGATATTCGGCCCATACTCCTTGCAGTCTAACGAGCTCGATGTAAGCAGCAGTTGTGTTACAATGCTTCATGTCTTTAGGCGTGCTGGTGTCGCATTCCTTGTAGTCAAGCTCACAGGCCTTGACGAATGGCTCGGGGTCAACAACTGAAGAAAAGTGACTGAGTGGAGAGTTCTTGTCTTTGAACAATGCTCGGCAGCGCTGGATGTAGGTACTCTCCTTGCACTTGGGTTTCTCATTCTCGAGTGTAGAGACTTTGCATTGTGGATCACGAGTGACTTCCCAAGAGTTCACAAACTCGGTCAGTTTGGAGGTTGGGGTGTTGTAGCTCGTCATCATCTCATCATGGAACTCGTTGTTGTTGGTTCCCAGAAGACCTGCCGGAAAAACGTACATTAGAATGTAGGAATTGTACGCGGGATGTGCTTTAAGTTGCCTTCTAAGGAACAAGTTAACGAAGGTCAACAAATAAATTAATTTATATGTAAGGTTTCTCATGGGACCAATTGAGAATAAGCCATAACACCGATAAACCCTAATGTTAATATTGAAATTCCCATTACTGGTCTCGATACTTTTTTATAGTGCAAGTTGGGAGAATTGATGACGTATAGGTTTCGCATTGGACCAATTGAGAATAAGCCATAACTCCGATAAACCCTAATGTTAATATTCAAATTCTCATTACTGGTCTCGATACTTTTTTATAGTACAAGTTGGGAGAATTGATGAAGCATAAATGTATTATCCCTATAAATTCTAATGTCAACATTCAATTTCTCCTTACTCCAACCAACGGGGAACATTCACTGGTCATTCTTTTGTATAGTGCTGGTTGATGGCGTATGACAATTTAGCCTTTTTCGGCCCTGATGTCAAGGAATAATTTTAGTTCTCTTCAGTCATTTTAAAACATTTCTTACAGCATAAAAGAATTGGCAACAATTTCCGTTTTGGCTAGATCTACACTTCTTTCGATCACGTCTGTATTCCTCACTTCACTTAAGATTCAACTGATGTTGAAGTCTTACCTGCCATTCTTCCATGATACCACTTGGCGATGTTGAAAGTACACAAGAAATGCTCGACATCGCAGATGATCTCCAAGCCCAAATCGTGTCGAAGCACTATGAAGGAACCTTCTCGTTGGATCGTCGTGTTGAACGTCTCGACAGGCAGCTCACTGTGGTAACCGTCTGAGAGCTTCTTGCCAGACGAGGTAACCTTCACGATTGTCTCTACTCTGCCGTCTTGGTGGATTTTCACGCTCGAGTCCTCCGTGACTACGATGATGGCGGTCTCCTGACTCAAGATGGTGAACTTGTTATCACGGACATCTCTGGCTAGGACATACATACATCCGGACTTCTGATAACCGGGGAAGGTGTAGTAGGTTCCATCAAAGGTGTACACGTGAGGTCCGCCAAAGATCATGGCCGTGCCTGTGGAAAATGAAAATCACAACATGGTCAACAGAGTGTTCTTGAACGGCTTTTAAGGTAGTCGACGCGTTATAAACAATCAGAGCGAGGGGATTCTCCTCTTAGCCAATCAAGACGTGCTTTACTACACTCTCTGGCTACTGTAATTTGTGGCTCTGTGGAATTGCTAATGAAACTTGCTGTAGTCATGTTAAAAAAAGTGACGAATTTCTACTAATTTCTTGTGATCAATTTAAAAAGATGTTCGATTTAAACTTACTGTTGAATGGTGGAATCCAATTGATGGGGTTCAGCAAGTGGGACATTCGCGACACTTGGTGGTTAATCCTCTTCTGCATGTACCGTTTAGCTCCATGCAGGTTTCGCACTCGCATTTTCATCATCTTCTTGGAGTGCTCGAGATAGGAACTAGCATCGGTCATGAACTTCACAGTTGTTTCGTGTTCACGAATCTTCTTGTACAGCGCTAGTGAGTAGTTGCGAAGCTCAGCACATCTCTGCAAAGTCACGTTGTAGACTCCACGATACAGCTTAAGGCAGATCTTCATGGTCTGATTAAAGGCGATTCCTGAGTAGTTTCTGGCCTTACTCCAAGCTTGTGGCAAACTGGTGGAATTGCAGATATCAAGAGTGACATTCAGCGCGACTTCATACACCTGGACAGTGAAATTTCGCGTAGCATTGAATCCAAAACTGCACCATTGACGAGAGACGTTCAAAGCCATTGGGATATATTCCTTGATCATGGTACTGTTGTAAACCATCGTCATGGCCTGACGAGAGAGGTTCAGAGCCATTGGAAGGTATCTCTTGGTAGTACAATTGTAAACCATCCCGATGGCCTGACGTGAGAAGTTCAAAGCCATTGGAAGATATTTCTTGGTAGTACAGTTGTAAACCATCCTTATGGTCTGACGGGAGATGTTTAAGGCCATTGAAATATATTTCTTGACCATAGTACAGTTGTAAACTCTACTTATGGCCTGACGAGAGAAGTTCAAAGCCATTGGAAGATATTTCTTGGTAGTACTGTTGTAAACCATCTCTATGGTCTGACGAGAGATGTTCAAAGCCATTGGAAGATATTTCTTGACAATAGTGTAGTTGTAAACTCTCCTTATGGTCTGACGAGAGAAGTTCAAAGCCACTGGAAGATACTTCTTGCCCACAGAACAATTGTAAACCTTTCTTAGGGTCTGACGAGAGACGTTCAAAGCCATCGGAAGGTATTTCTTGACCATAGTACTGTTGTGAACCATCCTTATTGTCTGACGAGAGAAGTTCAAAGCCATTGAAAGGCATTTCTTGACTAGGGTAGAGTTGTAAACAATGCTCAGTGTCTTATTTTGTAGGCGTTGACAAAGCTGGATGGTCCTGTTGAAAGCGATCATCGAGTAGTTCCTGGCCTTAGCTAATACTTCTCGGTAACAATGGACGGTCTTGTTCAAAGCTGTTATCGTGAAGTTCCTGGTTAGATTCAATGCTTTCCTACATAGTTTGAGGGTCTCGTTGAAAGCTATCTTGGTGTAGTTTCTGGTCTTACCCAACGCCTCGAGTAGACAGGTCGAGTTGTAAATATCAAGACTAACATTGGCGGCTACCTCGTACGCTTGAACAGTGAAGTTCCTTGAGACGTTTAAGCCAAAAACGCACCACTGTCGGGCCATTGGAAGATACTTCTTCACCAGGGTCGTGTTCTTAACAATCAAAATGGTTTTGTTGTAAAGATGATGGCAAAGCCTGAAGGTCTTGTTAAAGGCAACAATGGAGTAGTTCATGGTCTTCCCCAGTGCTTCTCCAAGACAGGTTGAATTGTAGATATCCAGAGTAACGTTAGCAACTGCCTTGAATGCCTGAACGGTGAAGTTTCGGGTGGTATTAAAGCCAAAAGAGCACCACTGGCGGGCTACTGGAAGATACTTCTTCGCCACGTTGTACGCCTGGACGGTGACGTTCCTAGTGGAATTAAAGCCAAAAACGCACCATTGGCGGGCTATTGGAAGATAGTTCTTCACCACGGTCGTGTTCTTCACAATCAACATGGTTTTGTTGTAAAGATGATGGCCGAGCTTGAAGCTCTTGTTAAAGGCAATACGGCAGAGCTTGAGGGTCTTATTAAAGGTAATCATTGAGTAGTTCCTGGTCTTTCCCAGTGCTTCTCCGAGACAGGTTGAGTTGTAGATATCCAGAGTGACGTTGGCAACTGCCTTGAATGCCTGAACGGTGAAGTTTCGGGTGGTATTAAAACCAAAAGAGCACCACTGGCGGGCTATTGGAAGATACTTCTTCGCCACCTTGTACGCGTTGACGGTGTAGTTCCTTGTGGTATTCAAGCCAAAAACGCACCATTGGCGTGCTATTGGAAGATACACCTTTACCATGGTCGTGTTCTTAACAATCACCACGGTTTTGTTGTAAAGATGATGGCCGAGCTTGAAGCTCTTGTTCAAGGCAATACGGCAGAGCTTGAAGGTCTTGTTAAAGGCAATCATTGAGTAGTTTCTGGTTTTACCCAGGGCTTCTCCCAGACAGGTTGAGTTGTAGATATCGAGAGTAACGTTTGCAACTACTTTGTACGCCTGAACGGTGAAGTTCCTGGTGACATTAAAACCAATACTGCACCACTGACGAGAAAGATTCAAAGCTATCGGAAGATACTTTTTCACCATGGTAGTGTTGTAAACAACCAGTATGGTTTTGTTGTAAATACACTGGTAAAGCTCGCGGGTCCTGTTCAAAGCGATTGTTGTGAAGTTCCTGGATTTGAGCAACGCATCTCGATATAGTCTGAGGGTCTTGTTCAAAGCTATCGTTGAAACGTTCCTGCCGTGACTCAGTGCCTTTAGGTAGAGCTTCATGGTGACGTTGATGGCAATCTTGGAGTAGTTCTTGGCTTTACCCACTGCCTCTCCCAGACAGCTTGAGTTGTAAATATCCAGTGTGACATTCTCAGCGACTTTGTACACTTCAATAGAGATATTGAGTGTTTTGTTCACACAAACACCGTACCAGTGGCGGGACAGGTTCAAAGCATTAGACAGGTATATTTTGGTGATATTAGAATAGTGACGTGACAGGTTCAAGGCACGAGATAGATATCTGTTGCTAACGTTGTAACAGTGACGTGACAGGTTCAAAGCACGAGATAGGTATCTGTTGGTAACGTTGTAACAGTGACGAGACAAGTTCAACGCCCGAGACAGGTATTTGTCGGTGACATTCTTTACATGCGTCATGTTCAAACTTTTAACGAAGTTCTTGGTGATGTTGAAGTAATGGACAGTCATGTTAACATACCGTACAACAACGGGGTGATTCTTGATATGTCTGTAACCACTTCTTACGAATCTTACGAACCTACCAGTCTTCTGGCGATAGGCAATGGCGAGGTCCTTCGTCATATTCAAGTAATGAAGAGTGATGTTAACGTACCTCTTTGTAAGAGGGTGGTTCTTCGTCAGGTTGTATGCGTTGATCAGGAATCCTTGTGTCTGGTTGCGGTAGAAGACAACCAAGTTCTTGGTGATGTTCAAGTAATGGAGAGTTGTGTTGATGTACTTGCCAGTGAGATTGTGATTCCTTGTCAGGTTGTAAAACTTCATTACGAAGCCGTACGTCTTCTGACGATAGAAAACTGTTTTGTTTATGGCTACTGCAACCCACGCTTTGCCGATAGTCCTGACGCGGATAGACATCTTCTTTGCTTTGGCCTTAACTTCATCAAAGGTCTCGATTGCTTTTGCCTTAACTTCATCAAATTTCTGGATTGCGTTCTGTTTCAACGTCTCCATCTTGGCCACAGCTTGCTTTTTCAGCGACTTCATCATCTCCAGAGCTTCCTTTTTCAACTTTTCCATCTTCTCCAAAGCTTTAGCTCTCAACTCTTCCATCTTCGCCAAGGCTTTGGCTTTCAATGTTTCAATCTTCTCCAAAGCTTTGGCTTTCATTTTTTCCATCTTTTCAAGGGCTTCCCGTTTCATGGACTTAAACTTGATTATAGCCTCGCGTTTTAGAGACTTCATCTTGATCACAGCTTCCTGTTTCAAAGACTCCATCTTCTCAAGAGCATCTTGCTTGAGGTTTTTCACTCTTTCCACCGAGGCTAAGGCAAACGACTTGATGCTTCCATCAAAGGGTCTTGGGTGTGGGAAAACAACAGTAATGCCCTCGTCTGTCACTTGGATGTACTTGGGAATAGCAGCACGGAGGTCAGTGATGGTTTTCTTGACGGCAATACGAGCATTGCGAATCGTGATACCAGCATTACTGATTGAGATGTAAGCTCTGTTGATGGTTTTGTTGAAGGCAACACGGACATCTTGGACTGTTGTGTTGACAGCAATGCGGACAGTTTGGACTGTTTTGTTGAAAGCAATGTGGACAGTTTGGATTGTTTTGTTGAAGGCAATGTGGACAGTTTGGATGGTTCTGTTGACAGCAGTGCGGACAGTTTGGATGGTTCTGTTCATGGCATCACGAGCTTCCACGAACCTTTTGTTGATAACCAAACGAACACCGTGGACGGTCTTGTTGAATCTGCGTGTTATCTTGATGAAGGTGACGTTGAGGTATCCAACGGTGCGATTAACATATCCAATGGTAGTGTTGACGAATTCCGAAGTCTTCATTGCCAATTCGTTGAGCAAGCGAGGACCATGGTTATTGACAACTGCCATTGTAATGTTCCTAGTAATGTCAAAACCTCTGCGTACTCGCTCTTTGACAGCATCCTCGAATCCATAGTACTTGCTGATGAAGATTGCCGTCTTTATCACCTCCACACGCGTTGCGTTTAAGAAGCTAATGACGGGTTTGGAATTGTCCAGGGTTGTATTTAAAGCCAGTAGTGTTGTATTCAAGGCACGGATCAGCTGCAGCTTAGTGTTGTTAAACTCCTCCAGCGTCACGTTAACAGCCAGGCGAGTCATGTTCAACGTGAAGTTGTAGGCACGGATGCATAGAGCACGTCCCTCAAGGATGGACTCGCGGATTGTCATTTTGCCGAACTTGCGAAGCATGGCATATGGCTTGCTGTCAAGTGTCATTTGGACCGCTTGTCTTGACATATCCATCGCACGGGTTTTCAGGTCATTTGCACGCTCGAATGCCTTCTCTTTCAGCTCGAGTGCCTTCTCTTTCAACACGAGTGCCTTCTCTTTCAACTCGAGTGCCTTCTCCGTGATGTTCTTCTTCAGTTCTTTTACTAGCTTGCTGCAGTTGTGGTACATCGGTACAATAGTGTTCTTATAAAATGGTAGGACTTTGCTGTAGTACAAAGGCTTCAGTTCTTCTCTACAGAACTTCATGCATCTTTCCAATTCGTTTCTGCAATACTTCATACCGCGTTCCAAGGTCCTGTTTATCCACACACGGGTAAGATTCACTTTTTCTGTGGTCCAGTTACGAGCAATGGCAATAACTTCTTTCAAGGTCACGTTCTTGTAACGATTGATGTAGCGTTCAGCAATGGCTCTGTACATTTTAACCAGCCTGGTGTAATTTCTGTATAATGGGGCGAGGTGACTCTTGTAGATGCGTTCGTAGTGACCTCCCAGAATCAGGGTATAGTTCTTCACTGCCACTTTAATAATCTTCGTGTAATTCTGGACTGTCGCATTCAGGATCTTTGTATACTTCTGGACTGTCATATTGAAAATCTTTGTGTAATTCTGGATTGTTGCATTCAGGATCTTTGTATAGTTCTGAAGAGTCGCTTTCACTATATTAGTGTAATTCTGAACTTTCGCTTTCAGAAGGATGGTATAATTCTGAACTTGTGCTTTCAGAAGGATGGTATAATTCTGAACTTGTGCTTTCAGCAAGTTTGTGTAGTTCTGCATTTTCGCCTTGAGAATGGTTGTGTAATTCTGGACTTTCGCTTTCAGAATGGTTGTGTAATTCTGGACTTTAGCCCTCAGAATCGTGGTGTAGTTCTTAACTTTCGCAGTCATGTTCTTGTAATAGATCTGTCCAATGGCCACAAATTTGCGCGTTAAGTTCTTAGCTTCTAACGTGATGTTCTTGATTTTAAGAGTGACGTTTCTGGCCAAGTCAATGGTCTTGAACACATACTCGTGCTCCACGATTTCACGGAGTTTCATCGCCTTGAATTGGTCAAACTTTTCAAGTAACCTCTCGCGAGTTTCCTGCACCTTCGTTTTGATCTTCTCTGCCATCAATTCACTCCTGTCCATAAGTTTCTCCACGATCAGTTTACCCTTCTTCAGTGCCACCTGAACGGCCACTCTCAGCTTACTAGAGGAATACTTTACAACACCTTGCCCAGCGTCAACAAGTTCGTGTTGACGAACCTCTTCAATAAGCTCAACCCACATTTCATGATATATGACTTCCTCGATTGGTGTATCCTTGATGGCGGCTTTGATCTTCCTCAGAACCTTCTCGGACAGTCTCTCGATGAATTCCTTCGGGTTAGCCATGATCTTTTGGATCTTCTTCTCGAGGAAATCATACCTTTCCTTGAGCAAAGCATACCTTTGCTTGATTTGGGCTGGGAGTGTTACGTTCAAGTAGAAGATAGCTTCTTTGACCTTAGCCTCCACTTTGGGTTTCATCTGCTCGACATATTCAACAATCTCGTTGTACTTCTCACTAAGGAATTTTTCAGTCCTGGCGTAACGCTCCTTGAGCTGGTGTTTCTGGATGTACTCCTGGATGTCTTTATGGGCCATGATCTTTTTAAAGCTGTCGTTCAAAAACTTTCTGGTTTCATTGAGTTTCAGCAGAGTGATGTTCCTTGCTTTTCCCAGGAGTGGCAGGGAAATGTTTATGGCTTTTTCCAGAAGTGGCAGAGAGATGTTTTTGGTTTTGACGAGGTAAAAGATGGTCTGGTTGTGCATCAACTTTACATAAGGATGGAAGATAGCAGCAAGGTCCTTGGCAGCGATACAAGTGATGTTGGCGGTTTGGTTGTACAGAGAGATGGCTTCTCCTGTGATGATCATCACGGTCTTGTTCAGCTTTTTCAGCTCCTTTTTCCATTCTTCTACTTTAACCTCCAACTTTGCTTTGGCGTCCTTGATGGTTTCTTTTATTTTCTTCTCAATGATCTCTCTGTTCTCATGATACTTGTTCTCTACGAGCGCTCTGACCTCGCTGAACTTGCTTTCTGCCAGTTCATAAGCTTCGTAGTACAGCTCCTCCATGGTCTTCTCTTTGTTCTCATCGTACCACACTTTAAGAGCCTGAGCGTTCTGGTTCACAAACAACACGGTCTTGTCAGCATATCTCAGCACCAAAACTTTGCCTCTGAGGTAGTTTTCCTTGACCAAAGGCACAACAGTCACGTTTACGTAACGGATTCCTCGAAGCACCAGAGTACGGGTCTTGTTATAGGCGCCAACAGTGATATTTCGCGTCACGTTGTAGATGTGCAGCGTGTAGTTGCGGCTCAGGTTGTAGAACTTGTGGTAGTATTGAAGAGTCAAGTTGCGAGTTAAGTTGTAGTACTGAAGGGAGTACTTGCGGGTGAGATTGTAGTAGTGCAGTGTCAAGTTACGAGTCGCGTTGTAATACTGAAGGGCCATTAGCTTGGTGCGGTTGACCAGGACAAGGGTCAAGTTGTACGCCCTCAACGTCGCATTCTTGGTATCGTTGAAAAGTTTCACTGCAGCTAAGGTGACGTTCTTGTAAAGTTTCACTGCATGGATGGACACGTTCTTGTAAAGTTTCACTGCATGGATGGACACGTTCTTGTAAAGTCTGAGTACATGGAAGGAGACGTTCTTGTAAAGTCTGAGTGCATGAAAGGAGACGTTTTTGTAAAGTCTGAGTGCCTGGAGGGAGACATTCTTATAGAGCTTCACTGCTTTTAAAGTGACATTGTTGTAGAACTTCACTGCTTGGAAGCTGATGTTATTGTAGAGTTTCACTGCTTGGACGGTCACATTCTTGTAGAGTTTCATCGCACGAAGGGTGACATTCTTGTAAAGAGCCAGTCCGTGCTTGCTGGAAAATTCATAAGCTTTGATGACAATCTCCTCGTACGTCATGTCCTCGTACTCTCGCAACTTAGCAATCAATGCATTCACTTTGTTTGTCAGCTTTTCCCGATAGACGTTGAATTTTTCCAAGGCCTTTTCTTTCGTGTCTTCATAGATCTTCTCCAACATTTCCTTGTACAGGTTGTACATCTTAAGTCCTTCTTCTTTGTGCTCGTTGTAACACGCCAACGCGAACGTCTTCGCCATGTTGTAAGCTTCAACGGTTTTGTTAACGGTGATGTTTTTGTAAAAGCCAGCCATTTCGTACGAAACATTTCTCAACTTTCTTTGGCAGTCGAAGCTGATGTTCTTAGCCAATATTCCATACTTGACGAAAACGCTCCTTGTTTCGTTTCCAATGGCGAGGAATTCCTTCACTAAGGCCTCTTTGGATAGTTTCATGAGGACGAGATCACTTGTAAGGTTCAAGACACGCTGCGTAAGGTTGGTTATGTCCTGCATCTCTTTCAGTACTTTCACTGTGACGTTTCCAATGCGGTATTTCGCAAGGAGTGCTCTCTCCGTAATGTTAAAAGCTCGAACGCGCGCCAGCAGTTTTTCCCACTTAGCTTTAAGTTCCAAGGCTTCTAGTTTACCTTTCAGATCCATCTCCTTCCACGCTTCTTTGATGGGACGAATGAGTTCGAGGGCGCGTAGTTGTTTTGTAACATTCAAGACCTCCGCGGAGACATTTTTGGCAAGGACTTGGATTTTCTTGATGGAAATGTCCATGATCTCCCTAGGACGCAATTTCAGAAGCTTTTGGAGAGACTTGTTCAGGGCTATTAAAGACCTGTTGTATATCAGAGGGGCGCGTCGGCTCAGGTTAAATCCAAGTTCAATCGACTGATTCAAGATCTTCTTGGAGAGGTTAAAGTACTCAAAGCTCTTTCCAATGGCGAAATCCACGATCTCGTCTGGTGTCTTCTGTGAATGGTCGCTGATAAATGTAATGACAGCGGAGATGTTGCTGTAAAGAGTGTGGTTGAGTGATGTGAGCGTCTCCGATGCGATCTCCAGGGAAAGAAGAACAGCCTTATCCAGCGCTTTGCCGATGGGAACACGACGAATCGTGATGTTTCGTACTTGGTACATTATATCCAATGCCATGGGAACAAGCGGTTTGACAATAGGCTTCAAATAGTTTGTGACGTTGCTCTTCAGATCATCAGCAAACTTGCCAATGGGTGTGACAGCCTTAAGTACCAAAGGATACGCTTTCTCCTTCACTGAGATGAAAATGTTTCTGCCAAATTTAATGAGAGGGCGGTGAGTCTTCATCAACTTTCTGTAAGCAACCAAGGACACCCTCCCGACACGAATGTATATGGTCCTGATTTGTTGAGTCACGTTCCGAGCCAGATGAATGGCTTGAATGGTAGCATTTCTCATGAGCTTGGGAAGAACTTTGGTCAAATTCTTTGTGAAATTCAACGCTGTTTGATGGATCAGACAGGCCTTCTTCCTGAGAATCTTGATGTTCTTCCAGGCAGTCTTGTTAAGCAACTCGAACTTCTCCCGGAAGGTCCTGTTCAGCAGCTTGAAATGCTCCTCGAGTGTCTTGTTTAGAACAGTGATGTTACGAACGCTCAAGAAATGTTCCCCAAGGGTCTTGTTTAGAACAGTTATATTACGAACAATCAGCGTCAAGTTCTTGGCAATGATGGTCACATTCTTCAGGGTGCAAGAAGCATTGAAGTTGCATGTAAATTCCTTTACCTCAACCATGTACTTATCATACAGAGGGCCTACTTTCTGTCCGCGGATCTCAACTTCTCGCATCTTGATGATTAGCTGGCGTGTCTTCACCTTCATTTTCTCGACAAGTTCTGCGGTAGTAACTTCAACCTTTTTGGAAACGCGCTTGGCGATATCCCCAAGTTTTTCTCCACGAACCGTTACGGTGCTCACCATAATGGATACGTTATTGGCCCAGACTCTAACATCTCGGCTGATGTTCTTTAGATGGAGGGTGATATTTCCAATTATGGGTGGAAGCACCTCTGTGCGGAACCTTTTGTAGGCGATTGTGACGTTCAGACGAATTCTCTTGTAAAGTTCGGTGGCGTTACCCATCATCTTTGGAAGCCTGTTGATTGTGTCATTGAGTGTCTGAATAGTGACGTTAAAAAGACTCTGCGTCAAGTTCTGGGCCTTGATTGTGGCATTCTGGAGCAGTCCTGTGTAGTTGTAATTCTTGACTTGGGCGTACAACTTCAGAACGACAGGTTTGATCTTGGCTTCGAGTTTCTTGACAAGCACTTGGACCTCTTTGGTAAGGTTTTGCCCCATAAGGATTGTCAGATTGTAGTACCTCAGGGTTACATTTCTGATTAACGTCTTCAGAAGTTTAACTCGGTTCATGAGCGTGGTTATGGTCGAGGTATTCCAAGTCAGCGAAAGACGGCTTGCCTCAGCGTTTAAGAGGTACATCAGGCGAGACTCGTTCACCACATTCTCACCAAATTTGCTTTGGATGGTCACCTGGAGGCGATAGTCATCTGGCATCTCCCCGACAACCTGCCCTGAGATTCTTGGAGTGACGGTTACATTGAAGACAATGCTTCTTGAAGAGGGGTTAAATCTCAGGAACCACCCTGCTTTGTGATTTTCATAACTGACGAAGGTGCTAACGATATAGTTCTTCCAGTCGAACCTCCCGGAGAAACCAACGGTACGTTTCAATGCTGAGAATGTCAAGAAGAGTGTCTTGGTTTCCATGTCCAGCTTCTCAGTAAATGTTAGTGTTCGCTTGAAGATCGTTACGCCAGAAGTGAAGGACTTCGTTAACTTGTCATACTCCCAGGCCAGCGAAAGTGACTTCTTAAACCCTTTCAAATCCATAACTATTCCCATGCCTTCAGTATTGTCCCAACTAACGTCAAGAACCACTGGTGCATTAGGCAATACGTCAATCGAAAGATGAAGTTTTTGTTCGTCCCACTTTAAGTCGATCTTATGATTCCATGTCCTATTGAAGGCTGCAATCTCCGTCGTGAAAAGCAGACCGTGTTCTCTGCTTAACACACCTCTAACTTCCAAAGGAAAAGCGGGGAAGATCTCAAAGTGGCCTTCGTATTCCCCTGTGCTTTTGCTGTATTGAAGCCAATTTTCAATCTTCTTATCGAAAGCGGAGACCATGCTACTTACTGACAGACCATCGTAAGTGTTCCAGCTAGTCGTCCATGTAATTGGTCTTCTTGGAATGAATTCGACTCTGACATCAACGGACTTGCGTTCCTTGTACCAGATTAGAGACTGTGTCATCGTTTTTTCAGGAAGGTACTCGACGGTAAGAGTATTGGAGAGTTCCTCGGAGGTGTTTCTATAAATACCAGTCAGTGAAACCTCCTTGCCCTTGGTGTAAATCAGCGATACCTTGGCCTCATGATAAGAATCCTCAGCATTGGAGTAGTTGTTGTAAGAAGCATCCCAGCCATACTCGAAGGTGCGGCCCATCGTTTTAACAATGTACTGGTAGCCGAGTTCGTGACTCTTCTCCGCTCTGGAGTACGTAAGTTTGGAGCTATCAAAGAAAAGACTTTGACTTCCATTTCGAAGTATACGGAGCATGACAAGTTCTTTTAGGCCCGTTTCCTTGGTGATAAGGGTGTTCTGCCATTCACCAACAAAGCGACCAATGTGGACGCGATACTCGAGCATCTTACGGTGAGCAGTGTTCAAACACATGACAGATGATTTGGCTGCAATTGTTTTGTTCCAGAACAGGACAACAGCAGCTTCTTTCAAGGTCTTGCCGTTGAGCCAGACGCCTTCCACGCCGACCTGCTTCTTGAAAACGGTGGCGTTAAATCCGATTGCTTTCTCAGTGTCGTTGCGGAAGTAGAGTGACGCACCGACTGACTTGTTCACCACTGTTGCATTAAAATGGAGGCTCTTCAACTCGTCGGTGTGGAAGGAGCTCACCCAAGATTCGAAGAAGATTGTCTTGTTAAACTTGGCAGTCAGACGAATACCACAACACATGGGATCCTCAAACCTTTGTGTTTTCAATTCACCAGTTCGGTTAAGGACGGTCAAGTTGAGGGCCATGCTCCTCTCGGCCGAGCTATTTGTGAAAACAGCGCATAGTTTCCCACGCGACTGACCGCGGTATTCGGGGTAGATGCAGGCACTTTTCTGCGAAGGTGAATTCTGGAGGAGTCCAACAAGAGCGACAGTGGAATTCTGATAAGCAGCCCTAATGACAACCTTGCTCTCTTTCTCTTGGAAGACGAGTTTGCTTAACAGGTCAAACGATTTGTTGCAGCATCTCATGTTTAGGTGTAAGCCCGTGCTAGCTGAATTACGGAAATAAACTAAAGAGGTATTCATGGTCTTGTTCATAACTGCAAGATTGAACTTGAGTCCTTTCTCGCCATCGAGGTTAACCAGGGTCCAGACAGCTTCCATAGTCTTGTTCAGGGCTGAAGCATTGAACTTGACGGATCTTTCGTTCTCGCTCCTCATGTAACTCCAGACAGCTTCAACTGATTTGTTCACGGCAGAGGTATGGAACTTGATGGCTCTCTCATCCCCATTCTTCAAATACGTCCAGAAGGCTTCTACAGTATTGTTCAAGGCTGAAACATTAAACTTGATGGATCTTTCATTGTCACTCTTCGAATAACTCCAAACTGCTTCAAGAGTTTTGTTCACGACGGAACCGTAGAACTTGATAGCTCTCTCGTCCTCAGTCATTGCATAACTCCAGACAGCCTCGATAGTTCTGTTCATGGCTGAAGCATTGAACTTGATAGCTCTCTCGACGTCGCTCCTCACATAACTCCAGACAGCCTCGATAGTTTTGTTCAAGGCCGAAGCATTGAACTTGATCGCCTTCTCATTCGTGTTGCTTGCATAACTCCAGACGGCCTCGATACTTTTGTTCATGGCTGAAGCATTGAACTTGATAGCTTTCTCGTCTTCGCTCATCTTATAACTCCAGACAGCCTCGATGGTTTTGTTCAAGGCTGAAGCATGGAACTTGATAGCCTTCTCATTCTTGTTGCTTGCATAACTCCAGACGGCCTCGATACTTTTGTTCATGGCTGAAGCATTGAACTTGATAGCTCTCTCGTCTTCGCTTATCTCATAACTCCAGACAGCCTCGATGGTTTTGTTCAAGGCTGAAGCATGGAACTTGATAGCCTTCTCATTCTTGTTGCTTGCATAACTCCAGACGGCCTCGATACTTTTGTTCATGGTTGAAGCATTGAACTTGATAGCTCTCTCGTCTTCGCTTATCTCATAACTCCAGACAGCCTCGATGGTTTTGTTTAAGGCTGAAGCATGGAACTTGATAGCCTTCTCATTCTTGTTGCTTGCATAACTCCAGACGGCCTCGATACTTTTGTTCATGGCTGAAGCATTGAACTTGATAGCTCTCTCGTCTTCGCTTATCTCATAACTCCAGACAGCCTCGATGGTTTTGTTCAAGGCTGAAGCATGGAACTTGATAGCCTTCTCATTCCTGTCGCCTGCATAACTCCAGACAGCCTCGATTGTCTTGTTCATGGCTGAAGCATTAAACTTGATAGCTCTCTCGTCCTCGCTGCTCACATAACTCCAGACAGCGTCAATAGTTTTGTTCATGGCTGAAGCATTGAACTTGATAGCCTTCTCATTTTCGCTCCTCTCATAACTCCAGACAGTCTCAATAGTTTTGTTTATGGCTGAAGCATTGAACTTGATAGCCTTCTCATTCTTGCTGTTCAGGAACGTCCAGATAGCTTCTACAGATTTGTTCGAGACAGAAGCATTAAATTTGATGGCTGTCTTGTCTCCAGTCTTCACGTAACTTAAGACAGCTTCAGCAGTTTTCCTCATGGCGGAAGCATTAAATTTAATGGAACTTTCATTCTCCTTCTTCAAGTAACTCCAGAAGGCCTCGGCACTTCGGTTGAATCCAGTGGCGTTGAATTTGATCAGCTTCTCGTTCTTGAAATTAATAAAGGTCCACATGGTCTCTATCGTCTTGTTTAAGGCAGATCCGTTAAACTTGATGCTCTTCTCAGTGGCAAAATTCAGGAACGATAAGGTCGTTTCGATGGATTTATTAACGGCGTTGGCCTTGAACTTCAAACCCTTCTCGCTCGTGAAGTTAAAGAAGGTCCAAGTGGCTTCAGTTGTCCTGTTTAGAACACTAGCCCTGAACTTCAAACTCTTCTCGTTTCGTGAATTGAGGAAGGTCCACCTGGCTTCTATGGTCTTGTTTAGAGCGCTGGCCTCAAACTTCAAACTGTTCTGGTTGTCCGATTTAAGCAGGGTCCAAGTGGCATTGACGGTTTTGTTAACTGCACTTGCCTGGAACTTCAAACCTTTCTCGTTTTCCAGATTAAAGAACGTCCAAGTGGCGTTAACAGACTTTTTTAAAGCACTTGCCTGGAATTTCAAGCTTTTCTCGTTTTCCAAGTTAAGGAAGGTCCACGTGGCATCCATAGTTTTGTTAACTGCACTTCCCTGGAACTTTAAACTCTTCTCGTTTTCCAAGTTAAGGAACGTCCACGTGGCGTTAACGGTCTTCTTCAAAGCACTTGCCTGGAATTTCAAGCTCTTTTCGTTTTCCAAGTTGAGGAAGCTCCAGGTGGCATCAACGGTTTTGTTCATAGCATTTGCCTTGAAGTTCAAGCTCTTCTTGTTTTCCAAGTTTAGGAATGACCAAGTGGCATTGATGCTCTTGTTTCCAGCACTAGCATTGAAAATCAAACTCTTCTCGTTTGGCAAGTTAAGGACACTCCATGTGGAATGGATGGTCTTGTTTAGAGCAATGGCCTTGAACACCAAACTCTTCTCAGTACTCTGGTCGATGAAAGTCCAGGTGGCATCGATGGTTTTGTTTAAGGCAGAAGCATTCAAACGAAGTCCTTTCTTGCTTTCGAGGTTGAAGTAGGACCACATGAGCTCGGCCGTTTTGTTCAAGGCAGTGACGTTAAATAACAATCCTATCTCTTTTCCAGCGTTGACATACGACCACACAGCCTCCAAGGTCTTATTTAAAACGGTTGCATTAAGCTTGATGCTCTTTGCGTCTGAGAAATTGCGGAAGGTAAGAGCACTTTCGATGGTGTGATTCAAGGCCATGGCGTCAAATCGCAGTCCTTTCTCTTTGCCCACGTTGACATACGACCAGAACGCTTCGATGGTCTTATTGATGGCAGTTGCATTGAACTTTAAGCTTTTTCCGCTTGTAAGGTTAACCAATGTCCAAGCTGCTTCTATGGTCTTGTTTAAACCTCTTCCATTGAACCTCAGCCCCTTCTCTTGACCAATGTTAACGTAAGACCATACAGCGTCCATGGACTTGTTCAGGAGCAATCCGTGGAACTTGATTCCTTTGTTCTGCGTGAGGTTGAAGTACGTCCAAACAGCTTCTGCTTTGCTACCAAGCACCGTGGCGTTTGTCTTTAGGGACTTCTCGTTGGTTGCGTTGACAATACCTGTGTACCATCTGATGACACGGTTCTTGTTGTCATGGCTGGCTGTGAAACGGATACCCTTTTCGTCTCCAGCCTTGGCGTAGGATCCACGAAGGGTAAATGACTGATCGCGTGGACGGGCAAACAAGCGGAGAACACCTTCTTTCTGAGCTTTGAGAAGTCTGCCTGTTAATTCAATTCCAGCCTTCGTTGGTTCGTTGCTGAAGCTAAAGACGAAGTTGTCCTCCTCCTCTCCGAGATTACCATTGAAGCTGACCTCTGTCTTTGTGCAGGTATGGTTCGCCAGGAAGTTGACACTCTTCTTGGGGATGTTCAGTTCTCCAGAGGCGTACAGATACTTGCCTGTCCAGTACGTCATATTGCTGACGAAGCCATACACACCTGACCTGTTGTAGAGCTTTGTCAGCTGCTTGATGGTGTAGTTTTTGTACGATGCGGACAGTTGAACGCCAAGCTCTCGGGTGAGGCCACTCAGTTCCGTGTTGTTGAAAAAGTGACCATTTAGGACGATGGGGTGACCATAGACAACGTCTTTGGCGGAATACGTCAGGTTCACAGCGTGCGTTATGTTGTTGTAAGTCGCCTCGAACTTGCCAAAATTTACGCCAACAGCACCGGTAGACATGCTGAAGAGTTTGCCGTCTTTCTTGAGCCACAATGTACCGTTAGCCTCAAAGTTCCGCTCCCACATTGCTCCAGGAGTAGACATTTTGGCGATAACATCGTATTTGTTGTCATCCTCGGTTTCCAGGCGTTCTGCTATCAACTGATATTTCGTAAGCTTAGGATCCGTTCTTTGCATCGACAGACTGAAGGAAGCTGGGCCAGAGAACGGGAAGAATGGCGACTCGTAGTCACGATAACCCAACGGCAGAGAGAGTTGACCACAGAATGTTATTCCAAGAACACGTGTCATGTTCAGGCAAGGTGTTGGCTGCAAGAAACAATCAAATGGTTTATGGTTACCAAGGTTACTTAAAGGGACAATGCATAAACGACTTGTCTTGATGCATACATAACGATAGCTTCAAGACAGACAAATTTGAATTTTCAATGCTCTCAAATCAAAAGGTGTCTATCAGAAATAGGCTCTATGTGAGAATAGAGCAAAACACTTGACATCGCGGGTTCAAGTATCTTTACATTGTTTCTTTTGTTCTTTATCCAAAAGCAACCATGAACTCTACAGTTTCGCTAGCAAATACTACTTACACTTTGTCAACAAATTTGAGACAGTGTCACACAACAACAAATCGGAGACAGTGACATACAACATAATTATTAACTTACTTCGATCCTCCTTGGTGTTCCTTCAATGGGCAGTTTCTCGTCGTTGAGAGTGGTGAAAAGCGACGAACTGTAATGAAAGTAAAGGAGCTACGTCACGGTTAACGCATCGTGAAACGTTTAGCCTAAATTTTCAAATTCGTTGTTTGTATTAAATCAGTGTTAATCTTTTCCATCCTTTATCATCCTTGCTCGTGTCTTTCTGTCTTATTCAACTATTATTTTAAAGATTCTTTTAATCGCGGACAAAATAACTCAAAATACTGTGGCTGAATTCCTTGCGTTTATCATAAGCTCTAAAAATAATCAATTGTACTTACGATACGTTGACAAACTGAACTGGCTCCTCAGGGACGCCGACTTCGAACTTTAAGATTTCTCCTTGAGTATAAGTGGCGTTTCCTTTGATCTGAGTAACAGTGTACAAAGATGAGTTGACAAAGATACCAGCCTCCGCGTACAAAGCGCTGACTCCCATGCGACCAGTGATGTCAACAACGGCACTACAGGAAAGAAAAACACCACGAAAAATGAGATAGAGTTGAACAAAATTAGGCTGCCACCACCGGCCATTATTAGGAAGTAGTCAGTAGCTGGATGAACTCTTGTCAAGCCAACTAGACATTGTAATATGGATGTGGTCATCGAGTTTAAGGTTCCATCATAACTGACTTGGTTTATACTTGAAGGGTCCTCATCCCCGTGGACGAAATATAAACTCTTCTCAGAGACTGTCACACGCGAAATAACAATTTCGGCTATTAGTTATTAACATTGTTCACTCTCGCTGTCTGCATTACAAATAATAAATGTAGGAGAAGTAAGAGACTTATATCAATTAATCTACAACTTCTATGTACTCCTTTTTTATTAAATTTCGACAGTATTACACATGCAAGTATAGGAGCGCTTTTGGAATATGCCAAATTAAACGTTGCAAAAGTTGTGTAGTGCAATTCTACTGTGAGATAAAGTATCTAGTCGTTTACGTCTTGCGTTACCAGCCGTCCGAGCTATAAACAGGGGTTATTTTTAGCTTATTACGCAATGTAGTGAAAGGATTACGTGACCAGGTAAAAGAAGCATTCGTAGGTATTATTAGTAACTTTTCCGAAGACATACCTTGGTTTGACGTAGCCTCGTACATCAAAGTTCATTTTTCCCCAGAACATGTTCCTGATGTCAAACTTTCCAGCGAGTTCTACCGCGGCCACAGTGGTTCCCTTGGCGCTCAGTTTGAGTGGAAGACCAAGGATGGTGGGGACAGTAGTCTCGGCGTCTAGGAACATCATGCTCTTGCTGAAACTCTTCTTGCCTCCCTTGGCCAATGCGATCAAGATGTCAATCATGTTGATTTTGTCCACTTCGTCATTCAACCAGCTGATGTCGTCGAAACTGGCAAGTCTCATTTCGTTACCAAACATCTTCACAGAAACGGCTCCTGATGGATTATGCTTTCTCGTGTCCATCTACAAAGGAGAAAGGAAGTCACGCATCACGCATTACGAATTGATTAGATCAAGTCACAGCGGGGTGATTCTTGCATTCCTTCTCAGGTCAATATTTTTTAGCAAAAAATTCCCGCTCAATTATGGATTATTATGGAAACAGTTACATGATGATAAAAGAGGATTGAAAAACATCGATTCAAGATTCCCGACATGCATCCTGTTGAACTGTTGTCGTGAATAAATTACGATATTATGGTAATAATTTTTGCTTCTTAACCTTTTAAGAGGTGTGTTGCAAAGCATAGACAGCCTCTTTATTTCTCCAGTATTCCCCAGTCCCAGAAGCGTTTTCCCGGACTTACCCTTCGGTGCAGTTTATTCAAATGGTTCTCTACTTTGTTGATGTCGTCATGAATGCTCCTCGTCCTCCTGAGTGGCAGATTTCTCACTGATTTCTCCTCCTTATCCCTCTCCTCGTGGGGTTTCAGGTTGAACATCTTCATGATGCGGTCGTCAGGGTAGTAACCATCTTCTCCAAACATCTGCTCAATGAGAATCTCGAATCCTTCAAAGCGTGCTGCGGCCTCGAGGACATTGATTGATGCACCCAACACGTCCACTGTCAAGTTGACCATGGCACTGCGTGGGAAAAAGCTGTTTGGATGGTAGATAAGATGGCTCTGCGCTGAACCGCCGAATCTCAGGACATCTGTAAGGTTGTGCAAGAATAATAAAATTATGAGATGACAGACAACAATGTTCGTGTAAACCATGTTTCCAAGATCATTACGAAAACTGACCTCGTTTTCTAGTTAAATCTCTCGAATGGCTACATTGAGTTCGTGTACAGCGCATTAAACGCGGTGTAACAATCATGGCTATTGGTTTAAACCTAAGCTAGGTCACGACGTTGTTTTATATGCTACATAAAATCCTTTTGAACAATGGGCCCTGTTTGTGGGATACACTCTCTGTGTTGGATCTTTTCGTTGGCTTTAAAACGCGCTGCCAAATGCATTGCCTATTTACAACGCTTGTCCATGGGAGAGTTTATAGTTTGCATCAAAACACCAAGTTGATCAAGTCCTACATTTTCATAACTTGCTTCTCCTGTTTAGTTAGGGTTGGGTAATAGGAAGTTAGCACAGTTATCTTACCACTGTAGAATGACCCTTCCCATGCACGTGAGAATCTCAGTCTGTTCAGATTGAACTCTCGCAGCTTCATTCCATTAAGTGCGTCTTTCATCATCTCGGCCTGAGGCAGACCATGGACTGGTTCGGTCGAATCCATGGCATTCGTCATGTGCGACCACACGAATGATCCCACCTGATTATTAACTTCGTTCTTGAGGATACCGGCAACGCGTTTGAAGACCTCTGGGCTTGGACACTTCATGAGTGCCAGGTACGCTGCGATACGGATCTCAACGTCTAGATTGTACTCGCCATAGATCTGCAAAATCTGATCCGTCATTTCTTCATTGCAGGGCAAGCGTCGGAAAGCCTCTAGAGCTGCGATGCTCATGTTGACTGGAACATCTGGGTTAAGGGCGCATTTCAGAAGGACATTTTCGGCAGCAACGGGGCGACCCGCGTTTCCAATGGCTTTCAAGGTGATAAGAATGTTTTCGAAATCCTCTGGAGTTTTGCCTTTGCATTTTGTGTTCAAGCGAGACAGCAAGAAATTTTCTGCCTTGGTGATCGGGTTCTCTTCATCCTGACGGAGAAAAAAGAGCAAAATACCTTATTTCACTATTGAAGGCTGCTAGATACAATATTAATGAAGAGCCCAGTATAATACAAGTTAAGTAAGACAACCAGAACGCCAGAAAAAGTACCATCTACTGGTTTCCTAATCAACATTTATGCAATAACGTTTTTCATGGTATCATGTCAGGGATGAAACCAAGACATCATTACCTGGATGTCTTTCTAACTTTTTCTGCCCGTAGTCCTTCAGTTATCCATTAAATTACCCAGTCAAAGTATAAACTATCACCAGTCTCCATAGATTTCGTATAGTAGTAGTTGGCAGAATTGGCTCTGTTATAAACATACATTTTCTCTCGTCCAACCAACTTCTTTACATTTCGTATAGTACTTGGTAGAATGTGTCTGACCATTTATCTCCATCCTCTAAAGCGTCAAGTTCTCTTGACGCTGTTTTAAGTTCTCTTTGAACTGAAAAGAAGCGTTTAAAATAGTTGTTAAAACTATACCTCATCATTGCACTCCTGTGGGCTGTTCTCACAAACTTTGTGAATGAGTGTTCCGAGAGTCAACATGGCGGTTCTGCCAGGATGCTCTTCACAAAGCTCCAGTACATGTCTAACAGTCTCCTTAGAGGGATTTGCTGCCATGGCCAAGCCTGCCAAGAACATGTTTCCACGTTCATGGCTGACCAGATCGTTTCTAATGGCATGGCTCATGACTTTAGCACATCCGCCGTTGCCGCAGTGAGGCAGAGCGTCGTAGAAATACTCACTGAAAGGGGAAAAAATACCAGAAACGGGAGGTTAGCATTTTGACCTTTAAACTGGCTGTGCAAGGTGGTTCTGTAGATATTCATTACGCTGTACAAGGTGGTTCTAACTTGAGATGAGGATAGAAGCCTAGTGCATGATCATTCAAATAAAAGCTACTGAGCAGTACTTTCATGTGGTACTGTTTATTATGCTGCACAAACGGGTTCTAACTTTGAAATCTGAAGATGACAGCCTACTTTGTGACCATTCAAATGAAACTATCAAGCAGTTCTTTCAGTTGCTACTGTTTAATAGGGAGTTTTAGCGATGACGGTGGCGACGGCGGGGACGACGCCTTGTAAAAAATGAATTAATATTTTATCTTCGAATATCGCAACTGTGTAAATCAGTTCAGTACGCCTATCGGTCTAAAAACTTTCTCAGGCTAAACATGCACCGACGTCGTTCAATTCCAAAAGAATATACGAAATATTAGCCATTGCGGTTCGCGTTCTCCAAAATACGTAGAAATTAGTCATTTCACGTTGTTGTTTTGCAGAGGACGGCAAAGAAATGTACCAAGATTCAAAATGCACGTGCACAGCCATTGTTCTGCTAATTGTTTGGTGACACTCTCGTCGCCGTCGCCGTCGTGGTTTGCTAAAACTCCCTATTATGTTGCACAAGGTGGTTCTATCTAATAAGCTTGTGGATGGAACCCTAGTGTCTGACCAGTCAAATGAAAGCCATTGAGCAGTACATTTAGGTAGTGGTATTTAGTTAGTTAGCTTGCAAAGCTGTAAAACCACTTACTGCATTTTGTTGTCTTCCTCGTTATGGACCTTCTGCCACAATGACTCCATTGCTGGTGTGTTAAGCTTGCGGATCTTGAACACGAGGTCTGAGAAGTGCTGGGCCGAGTCAGGTTTGGTTGACTGTTTCGAGTCCTTACTCAGACGGGTTAATAAGTAGAAGGCATCGTTGATGGCTTTCTGGTTAGATTGGGGTTGAGCGTGTGCGTACTTCAACGACACAGGCCTTAATTCCTCTGAAAACAAACAAACACAGTTTACGATCAATTCCATCAATGCTATTAAAGGCATTTGCAGGATAAACAATGTCAGAACCTAACAAGTTACTGAATGGGCAGAAACAAAGAAGGTATTGTCCAAAGTAAACCGAGCTACTACGAAATTAACTCTGAAAAAAACTAACGTCGTAGGTCGTTAGTTCGCACCTGTCAGGTGATTTCCTCAGACAAGTAAGTCACCTGATGTCCTAAGACTACATGAACATAACTGTTACGCCTTTATATTTTACAAATCCGATATAGTCAGAGAAGTAAATTACAAAAAGCCATCTTTCTCAAGACACAGTGAGACTGCGATTTTAACTCTTTTTCAACTTGTATAACTAGTCTAGCTTTTCCTTCATTAAATAGGAGGACGTTTCTATCTCATAAAAAAGTTATATGATTACGAAATGAGAGACTAGTTAATAGCGCAAAACCATATAAAAGTGTGATGGAGGCCAAACACATACCTGCAACAACAGGTTCACTTTCAGATGGCGTGATAGACTGCAGTTCCAACTTTTGCCTGAGACAAAAAAAGGGAAATTAGCGACGTGAAAAACAAGATGAACTTGTCGACTCACTGTATTCAAATTGATAGCTAGGTAATCGAGCTGTCCTATGATTCAAAGCAAGCATTGCTTCTTTGATTGAAAGAAGGCTTAACGAGCGAAAACACACGCCAAGCAATTAAAAATGTAGTTCCTACCTTGTCTTGGTGATTGCTCCAGACTTGTTTTTGTAGCCCGCGGAAAAAGGTCTGAAAATATGTTCTTCCTGACACAAGACCTGCTGGGTACGTTTCTTGGCCGTCAAAAGGAGCCTACATGTGCTGTGGGAACTCAGCAGGCTTAAAGGCTGTGAACAGAAACAGACCACAATGTTAAGCAACCACGACTTATCGTTTCCCGCCGTTGTTTGATATTTCAACCGCATTCTTCACATTATTTTGTAGTTTAATTTTTCAAAATGATTTGTTAATGTACAATTGTGAGAAATGAATCAACTAAAAAATACATCACTAAAAACTCGTGTCGTTTCCCAGTTTGATATTCTTAACCACATATTTCACTCCTTAAAATGACTTGCAAAGTACAATTGTGGAAAGTAAATAAACTTTAAAATGTTTCACTTAAAACTCGCCGTTTCCATCCAGTGACCGCGTGACAATCAACAATGTATTATATGAAAACTATTTAACCCTTGCGTGACATCCAACGAGATATTGCATATTGCGTGACATCGCGATATACACTACAACTCTTTAGATCGCCATGAATTGATCCGAAGACGTTGTAAGTCATAATAGCAAGAACTGTATGAAAGGTGAAATTACCTTTTTTATCCCCCGTAAAAACGCTGGCTGAACCTCTCCATTACCCCCCATGCCTTTACCATACAACCCTTCTCCCTCCCCCTCCCATTATGTTACTTCTGTCGGTTCCTACCTTCTCTTCGTAAGAGTGAACATGGATGCCGATGTCTGACTGAGCGCGGTCTGTGCACTCGGTTAGATTCCTGGTCTTGTAGACAACCTTTGGGCGTCTGCTGAGGTGACGAGATTTAACTTCGTAATGCACCTTGCATTTGCCAACAACGTCGTCCTGCAAATCAAAACAGATAACGAGAGTCAAAAGATCACTTCTCCGTACGGTTCGGCTACATTTCACCCTTGCTAGTTATGAGAATTTAATGCCGGAAACATCAAGATCATTGTTTGTACACAAGTGAATATACGAAAGGTACATGAACTTTCCATTCCTGTTGTATAACATAGCATAACCGTGTTCACATTTTTCGCCTTTGGGTCGTCACGCTATGTGAAAGAAAAGCGTTGCGTTACAACCCACAAAACCGTTGCTAAGAGACCATGTTAACATAGTCCCACGCAAGCGACAAAGCACGTGTTAATGATTTGATATTATTCCAAGGCAAAACAACCTCTCGACCAATCAGAGCGCGCGTATTATGATGTAAGTTCTAAATAAAAAAAAGTTCTACCAAACAAATAATAATTCCGGACATTGGCACTAAATCTTCTTGTGAATCTAGTGTTTTTTGTTTACTTTCAAAGCTATTTAAATAATGTTAAAAAGGGACAAGAGAGGGTGATCTCGGCGAAAGTGTATAGCGCTTTCGTGTGTGTATATGTTTTTTGTTTACACAATTTCACCTTTCCTGTAGTTTCCAGGTTCTGTTTAAGACGTTTTTGAACATCACAAAAAAGGTTATAATAAAAGTGGAAAAGTGAAATAAAAAAGTTCTGTATGAAGATCTCACCTCCTCCAAGGTGGCATGCTCATCAACAAACTGCACTTGCAGCGCGCTAAGAATGCCCCTTTTGATGTTTAACACGTGAGATGGGTCCTCTGGATGGGCGAGGACGTCGGTGATAAGTCCACCGTTTGTTCTGAAAACAAGGTCTTGAGCTTGAAGCTCTTCAGCAAATGCTGTGGTTCCCTGGGACAGTTGATATCCCAGGGGACCGGGGTTCTTGCTCTGGGCTTCCCAGAGCTCAACTTGGTCGATCTGCAAGACAAACGGGTATGACAAGTTAATATTCACTCGTAGAATAAACCGGTTTTCTTCGCGGCCATATGTCGCATCAGCATAAGAACCGACGAAAGGTTGAACGTGTTAAAAAAATATAAAAGCTAACAGTAGGGAAAGTAGGGTCAAAGGAATCAACTACTCACTAAAATCTGCTTTTCTATGATTACTTAAGAATCTGGAAAAAAAATTCTACATTGATGAATTGATGAACGTGTCATAGAACAAGGTCGGAATTTAGGGAACAACAACGATTTTAATAATCTTTGAAAATAAAACCCAGCTAGCTATGGTTCTTTCCATTCAGTTCAAATTTATACGAATTATTTAACGTGAATAATATTTTCTGACTGTTTGAGGCAACAAAAAGGTGTAAGCTTCAACAAATGAGTTGTGTGTGTTGTTTGTATGCGTTGAGGATGGGTATTGGTAAGAAAGCGCTCCTAATGAACAGTATCTCTTTCAATATTTAGTCTTCTTTCAAGTGATTTTCCTGGTTTCAGTATGTTTTTGGTGGGAAGAAATGGCTTCTGGAAAAACGTTTCTTAACAGAGCATGGTGATATTTCTAAACAAAATTGCTCAATGAGAAACAAACGTCACAAAACAAGAATTGTTTGCTTGTTTTCGTCGGGGTTCGTACACATTTTTTTACGCAAAATTCAGGACATTTCCACCCCTTTACCAAGCGCAAAGATGAAAGTTACATGAAATTCGACAAGCTGAGAATGATTTCTTGTTAGCAATCGAAGACCTTGGAATTTGGAGTAAACCTTAGAGTTTTTCCCGACTTGTTAAGACTTCATCTTTTCATGTTTGGAAAACTAGTTTCTAAATTGCCACACCTCCAGTCTAGATCTGTACGAAGGGGGGCTTGAGGGCTAAAATGGGAAATGGGAATGCCAATTCTCCACTGGACAATGGAATTAGGGTTACTGGGACAGGGAAGTGGGATTTTGGGCAGAATTTAAGCTAGGAAAAATGAGATTTAAATTCTCCAACCCCTGTTTCACAGAAACCTTAAAGAACCCAGCAATTGTTTCTATTTTGGGAACTCGACCAACTGTTAATACACTCTTCTTTCCAGCTGTGTTTAAGTTGTTTCCTTACTAGCCAAATGCCTTCGAGGTGGTCTAATGTGTAATAAATATTACGAATGGCATTGATTGTATTTTGACTTTTTCGCCACGTTTTCCGCGGGTTTCGTGCTGCGGTAAAACACGGCAAGCATTTTTCTTTGGCTTTGTGATTTTCCGAGGTCAAAATACAGACGTGCAGCAAACCGCTTTCCGTGGATTCAGTTGCATGCAGGGATTTTCCTCTCGTCGGATAAAACCACGAAAGGGGTCTTGACCTTAACTTGAATGAAATTGAGATGTCTTACTTACACTAAGGTTTTCATTACGAAAAGCTTTTTTAAGAAACATGCACCGGAAATAATTTGCACCAAGCAAAGCTGTCCTGCTGGGTTAGTCCGCTGAACTAAGTCGCCTTCGATGTTTTATGTAAAAAAACATTATGTTGAAACTACAGGTTGCAGGGGCAGAAACTTTCGTTTCGTTTCGTTGCGTAGCGAACCGAAGTTTGCACTGATTAAAAGTTTAATTTAAACGTAAAAACAGATGACCGAAACAGTCTTTAAGCTCACATCTTTCCTTCTCGATCTCGTAAAGCGCATTAAAACATCGCTGTTTATAGCTGTTGCGTTTAAGGAGACCCCTCCCACAAGAACACCCATCTTTACTTATATAAACATCGAAGGTAATCTGTCTTTTGAGTATTGAAGCAAAACACGACAATTGCCTTGACTAGCTATAACTTAGAGAAGAACAAAATTCGAATCAAGTTTGTGCATTACTGACTATCTGTCCTAAGCGATCTTCATATTTATTTTAAGAGAACCGTGAAAGAATTTGAAACATTTGAAGCTTAAAATGATTTGTATCGGTCTTTCATTCAGTAGCAAGTTGCGCCAAGTTTGGTTACGTAACCTTTGGACTATCCTTTAGGGCTTTAAAATGATTTGAATCGGTTTTTCATTCAGTGGCAATTACTCCAAGTTTAGTTATGTAACCTTTGGACAAACCTGATACGCTGGAATGTTTGTCTCAGGGGAGATAATTGCTTTCAGTTGTGTTTATGGGGAACGGAGAGGGGAAGATTTGGGGGCCGGAATAAATAGTAAAAGGGCAAGAAATTGGACAAAACAAGGGGTTAACACAGTGTGTGCCTAAAGCAATTGAGCTTCGTTCTGTAGTTGCCATCACTATTCGTGTCTGAGGTGCTAAATACTGTAAACTTCTTTGAATTTATGAGGGAGGGACGGGGGAGGGTCATGGGAGGGTAAGGGCGTCGAATAAGATATCCCAGGGGCAGGAAGTGAAGAGAAAAGGAGGCAAAGCAAGGGTTTAGTCCATTGTGTCAACGCCGCATTAAAGCTTCGTTTTGTACTTTCAGTCAAGAAGAACGTTTAGATTGTTTTGTACCAATTTGTCAGAATAAACAATTCATACGAAATTATTAATAAAACGCAAGTATTTCAGACTACGCAATCAGCCGCATTACCCGAGCTGTTGTATATCCCACGGGTTGTCCTTTATTCTGGCCTAGAAATATTGCTTTAGCATCTAGAGCAAAGGCACTAGCTTGGCTATAGAAAACGAAACGAAATCTATCGAACGAAAGTGAACTAAGGTTTTGATATTTTGTTAGCTATACGTGTTGGTAAATTCAAACGGCAGGAAATAACAATAAGCTCTATTCACGGGATAAGGGGACATTGTACCCCATAACTAGATTAGTCCACCTCTACACACGAAACCAAAACAATATGCAATATTTACAAAACCCACGCGAAAAACCCAAATATTTGAAGTGGTCAATCGAGTATGGTGGTCGTAGCTTGTCACAGAATGTTTTATACGAGGAAGTATTTTAAATAAACATAACAACTTGAAAGCCGCGACATGTCATTCAATATCAAAGTTCTCCAGGAGTCCATAAGAAGTTTGTCTTACCTTCAAGACGTGCTGACATGGTCCAACAGCCTTGACGACACAACGTGCGCGGATTCTTAACCCTGAACGGGCTGACGAAGCTCCGGCTACACTGCTCACGGTTTCTCCTTCATAGTTGTAAGTAAAATCTTTCGAATGGTGAAATCTATTGAACTCTGCGAACAAAAGATAAAGGGAAAACGTTAACCGTGTAACACCCGACACGTGCCAGTGTGACTGTTTGTGCTCTCGCGCGCGTGCTCCCCGCGCTTTTTAATCCAATCAACGAACTGCTTTGCGTCGTACGCGCGAGGATGTGTTTGTCAGCAAGTCCCTCGGAAATTTGACGTCATTTCCAAAATTTGCTCTCGCTTGCGCGATGTGAACTGTGAAGAGGATCCCGTGATTGAAACTTGTGCAATACGGAAACGCAACACAGCGAAAAACATCACTGGGGTGGTTATTTCAAAGCCAGGAGTAATAACACATAAATAAGACCTTTTTACAGTTGAGAAAAGTATAGTCAAAGACTGACCCGTGGCAATCCGCCAGTTCTAAATGGGATATTACTTATATCATGGGGGGTCGCAATCTCCGGTCAAAAAAAAAATCTACAGTGATAATGCCACACAAATCCTCCCAAGGAAAGATAAATACTGACTTGTTTATAAAGTAAACATTAATACGATATAATGCAAGATAAAATTGCTTCATGGGCAACTTGCACTGTTGTTCGAGGTTACATTTTTTATATATGTCCTTCAAGTGCCTTACATCAATAATATCATGACCGCACGAACAGAAAATAAGTTTGATACTTACTTGTGTCACAATTTGGCGGCCGATGTCTCTCTTTTGACACGGGCGCTGCAGATAAAATTAAAAAGGTTAGTACAACACCCTCAAATTTACAGATCTCAAAGCAACCAGCAAAGCAATGTTGATCTCTGACATAACTGAAAACAGATTGGACGATGAACAATGCAGCAGTACAAAAACAAGATCAACCAAAAATAAACTTATTATCAGGAATTTTTCTTTCCAATTCCGCACCACAAGCTACTATGGCTTAACGTCAATCAGTTCTCGTGAACCCCGCGTGCGGTTACAATAACCTTCAAGAAAATTCCTCAAGGTAGCGATGTCTGGCGTCGTAAAACGCCGAAGGAAAAATCTACTCGAGGTTTTTCGAGCTCCACTCTGAGGTAAAAATACGGAACTCCCCTGAATACAGACTGTTCTATTTTCGAAGCCAGTCCAACCAATCGAACACAGAATTGCTCTCCAGGGATTTAGATGCCTTCGTGAAAGCTGTCCTGGCACATTGCTTCAACTGAACTAGTCTCAGCGTCATTATAGTTTTTGACAATTTGACAGCATTGAAACGTTTGCAAGAGTTATAGTTGTCTGGTCTGGGAGACAACAGGAACTAGGGAGCAAACGGCGATTTTATCTTCGCGAAAGGTAAAATTTTCAAATCGAAGGCAATCGCGCCGGAAGATGCTGAAACCGGGCACTACGAAAAAAAATTCTGAAACGGAGTGGAGTTTTTTAAGAGAAATACTGATATGACTGCGATGAAAAGCGCTTTTGGGGGAAAAGAAATCAATAATACGTACCCGCTAATGTCCCAGTGGCCAACAACACGAATATTAAGGATCTCATTTCGCGTTGAAGATCCGAGGTGCGACTGGAGGTCTTGCAATTAGAAAATTTCTTTTGTAGTCTGCCACTCCTTTCGTCCCGGGGAGAACAAAAGGTCAACTGACCATATCAATTAACTCCAACTGATTTGAGTGACAGCCGGAAAAGAGCCGACCAATCGGAGTCTAGGTTAGAAACAAACATGTAGAAATTGTCCAATCTAAGACACGATACTATAAATGTAAGGCAAAGTTCGATAGTGCTTACAACAGATGAGCCAATAACAAAGCAGTTTGCACTGATGCCGACAACGTTAGATAACGATTAAATGACATTACTATGTCAACAACAGGAGTCCAAAATCCGCGCTGAAGACACGATATCTTACTTCCATTATTATTACCTACAAAACTTGCCAAAAGAAAAGCGAAGGAGAAACCTCCCACAGCTGCTGCAGAGAGAATATTATGACTACAAATATCTAAAACCACCAACAAGTGTGCATGTTAGGAGCATGTTGTCTGGTTTTCTTAGCATGGCGTCTTCAGGCAACGCCAGATTTCAAAAACAAGTTTCGTAGTCATGTTTCATTGACTGAAAACCGAGTTTTTTAATAACGGTACAAAGATCACTGATTCGGACGAGATTAGGGCGGGCTGTCTCGCGGTGGAGTAGAAAGGAAAATATTCCCGCGAGGTCAACTGGTCAAACGGTCACCAGCTGATATTTTTAGCTCGTGAACGTGTGTGACAGAAACCTGAGCGCACTGTGCAAGTACAAAACATTTCAAGTGATCAAAAATATTTATAAGAGCTGACAAATACCCAGGGTTGATAAAATCTGCTCTTTAGCGAAGGAATCTTGGTCAAAAAAATTAACATTTGTGCTTCCTGGAAAATCCTGCACAATTGATGATGATGATGATGACGAGGGGGATGGTTACGTAACCAAACTGTGCTGCCCACGTGGAAGGTAGACAGCGTCTTGTTAGTTTATTCCAGAAGTGCATCAAACGCAAACAATGCAGAATAACGGGTTCCTCCTGTGGCGCTAACAGCTTGTACATTGTGTATTTGAGCAGGGTGGGGGGGGGGGGGGAAGGTGACGCTCTCTAACTTTTCTTCAGGATCACAAGCAACGCAATTTTCATCCTGTTTGTGTAAGTAGCGTTAAAAGTCAACCTCATGTTGAAGAAAGATAGGAAATAACATTATTTTTATTGCTGCTTTTTGGCATTGAAACTCCATTTGTATACAAGAAAAGCGTAATTCACTAAAGATACTGAAATTGTACATCCCTCCATTCCCCCGCCGGTTAATCTCATTGGCTGAATGTTTTCTTCCCTTTTCCATTCCATCGATGTTGAAAGCAAGCATTCGTCGAATGCGAAACTGTCGTTATTTTAAGCCTCTTGCGTGCATTCTCTGGGAACGCAAACGAGAAAAAATACGCGTTCCTCACGAAAGAAACAAAAGTGACGACATAGCTTTTTCAGTGATGAAAAACAAATTTCGCCGCGGTGGTCGAGCGCGCGGACACGAGATCGTCCTATTACTTGCGTCATATATTTTCATTCAGGATTTACCCGGAAATTCGTCTGATTATAGGCTTATGACTTCCTTTCTGCTCCTGCTTTGTTTTCTCATACAACTTTGATCTGTTTTTCCTGCGCCTTGAAAGCCCGTCTCACGGTAATAGCTGGATCAGATCGTTGACCTTATCCCTCACGGCTACGGAAATCCAAACATAAAAGAAGCATAAAACACGCCCCGAATTCTAGTCTTATTCCAACATGGTTTTAGACGCCTCGTACGTGTTTCTTCCACTGGGTACATCGCATGAAAATTGCCTAATAAGAGTCGAGAAAGGGGCATAACTTTGGTAAATTGGATAATCCGGTTATAAAATTGTGAAAATGCGTATTTCCGGGATCCCGAGTAAATACTTATTCGTATATCCTTTCATGAGACTCCATTTTTGTAATTCAAGAAGTTGTAGTGAATGAAAATCAGAAATGATAACAACCATTCGACTGAGAACGTGAGAGTGTCGATTTTGAAAAGTCAACCGCAGGAATTTCAAACAAGCTTTTTCAAATTGCTGATATCAGCAAAAAAACAAACAGGTTCTAAAACAACTTGCTCCAAATTCTCAACAGTGCGTCAAAACATCACTGATAATTTTGGTGTGTAGCCTTGGGCATAAATAACCTATGCACTCCTCGAAAAAAAAACCCAAGATCACATGAAGGCAGAGATGAAAATCTTTAACAACCTAAGCGGATAGCTCGGCATTTTTTTTTTTTTTTTTTTTTTTTTTTTTTTTTGATAAAGTTAAAATCTTAAAGTTAACATCAGGTTTCAACAGAAAACAGTTCTCAATATCGTGAAGTATATTCTTATCCTCAAATTTTTAAGGTGAATCTGTCCAGTCACTTCTGAACAGCAAACGTGTAAGGGTTCGAAAATTTTCAGTGAACAATCTCCCACGCTGCCATATAACAGTTGGTGGTGGAACTTGATTTCCGACCAAGAATTAGTCTGTCCAAACTTCACTCCAGACCGGCAGGTAGTCAGGATTTTTTCTGAGACCCATGAGGTCCTGTGAGTCAGCAGATATTTGAGGTGCTTCTCCGTCAACACGCGGCCGATTGCTGGATTCGCTTCCTTGATTGATTTCCCTTTAGGAAGTTGCGCAAAAAGAATTGGTCAAAGTTCTCTGGCTGCGCTACCCGGGCTGCGCAAATCCAAAAACTAGTGATACTCGGAACTTTAAGGGTGTTATCCAGATAGAGTGAAAATTTCATTCCATGAACTAATCGTGGTGTAACAATTCACCTTAAAACTAAGACCATTTTGGCTAACTTTTGTTCAGTGTCCTGGCAGTTTTAAGCTCATTGCAAAGAATCGTAGCTCGTATTTCAATTAAGGATGTGGTTAATCCATTATTCTGAAGTCACCCTGTATCAGGGTCGGAGAGATTGAGAGTGTCGAAAACTGAATATGAGGAAGAACCAACTTAAACTTCAAAACACGTTTTAAAATGATAGTCTTAGAAAAACACAGAGGAAGTACTAATGAACCGAAAATAAACAAGGATGAATACAAGTAAGGTAGATTAGAAAGGATTACGAACGGAAAACTTGAAAATTTCGCCGTCGGTGACGTTGCACGTTTTACATAAAAATACTTAAATTTCATTCAAAGTTTCCGGTTTTATAAACTTGACACACTGAATTGGCTCAGTCACGGACAATTTTACTCGAATTTAGAAATACTAATTGAAGTACTGCCAAGAAAGAAACCGCTAGATAAGTTCTGTCTGTGACTCACTTTTGCCTTTTATCTTGTGCACGTTGGGTTACAGCTAATAAAGCTTTCACTGTCTTCTACTAATAAAATAAACACAAGCAAAAAGACCAGCCGATTGTTGAGCGGTAGTAACAAACGCTACGATCCCCATTTAATCGCTACACCTGCTGAGATCAGCCATAAAATCAACGAACTGAGTTCAAGCAAAGTCCTAATCCTTGGCATGTCTCTGGTTTTAAACTATTTAAGTAGGGATTATTGCCACGAGAAGATTCACAGCCATGATATAGCAACTGTAACTAAATTTGTCAGTCGTGACTAGCGATTTTTCAAGTTATCAAGTGGGTCAGTGCGAAGTATTGAAGACCAAACAGTTTACAGTCTTTACAGTTTTGCGACCAGGGTCAAATCCTGGAAGGATGAAAAGTAAACATTAAATTGAGCCCTGCAGCTAGCGGCTTTGGCTGGTGGGTGGTAGTGCACGGTTGAAACATGTGATAAAGCTTTGTTTGGTCTCCATTTCTAAAGCTATAATCTTTGTTATAAAACGTACAATGAGTTCTTCTGTCTAGACAGGAGCGTTCAGATTTTTTTTTCTTTCTTTTCCGTTTCTTTCTATGGCAAAAGGTCGGATTGAATGATGTTTTAGTGTGTTTTAACGCCACAGTTTTCCATCTTCCATCATATCTTTTAGGTTTCTTGTAATTCAGACGACTGAATGTCGCCGGAAAGGATTTGAAATGGAAGGCTTCTTAATAACTTCAACATTGTAGGGAACTTGCAGGAGCCTGTATCCACTATCAAAAATCAACCATCTAGACTTCTCAGGGGAACACCTCATGTGATATAACGAAAATCTTTCCCTACATTACAAGTGTCCTGATCGACTACCCCTTACAGGAAATTTGCAGTTATTAATAAGGGGAATTAAAATTTCAATACCATTAGGGAAGCTTGAAGTTCCGCAACGTCAACTCGCCACTGAATTTAACATGATACACACACTGTTTTATATAAGAATATTGTTTTTCCGGCCGAGGCTGAATATTCTTATTTTTCTGCCGATTTTAGGCTGAAAATATTCTTGTAAATATTCTTAGATTACAGCATATGACATTTCTGTTTTCGAATGTATTTAAACCTGATATCACACACACAACGTCTTGCAGAAATGTTACACGGGCTAGTGCTGTTTTAATTCCTTTTTGGCTAATTCTGCCGTTTAGAGAAAGGAAGAATTTTACAAGTAATCGTATTGTATTTACAAATTTTCAACAAGCAAAATTATATTCTTTTCAAAATCTCAGCCTCGGGTTTCTTCTTGGAAACTTCTTAAAATCTCGCAAATTTCAGCCTCGATTCTCTTATAAAACATATTTTTATAAAAAAAAGAAGAGTGTACTGAATTTTATTAGTCACTGTTACTTATTTGGGCAAAACTGTTTTTTGATGCAAAAGACACTGTCCGTTTTGTGCGTGCGAAAGTAACTGGATTAATTTCGTTGACAGGTTTTTATCAGCCCTATAACATGTTATAAACTGGGCTAAGCGCACGCAATGATTTAAAAGATATTTAGATACAACCAGCCACTTGTATGTTCGTAACTGTTACATGTTTTCTTTTATGTACCCATCTGCGAATTTGTAGAAAGAATGTACTAATAAAAAGGTATAGGGAGACACGGGAACACCGAGGTCTTGCGTAAAGAAACTGCAAACCATGATACGAAACAAATCAATTCTTCCCTTATCACTTCCTCTTTACATCGTTCACGCGTAGTTGACCCGTTTTAGGGGTGCAACGGTTGGTTTGAGGTTTTTAAGGAGAAGATGGATCGTGGAGTGTATCCAATCATATAAACTGGCAAGAACACAAGACAAGTTTCTCCCGCCCTGTCGACATTTCTCGCATTTCACAAGCTGGGTGACCTATCTAACTTAACTAGTGGCTGCCTACGTGAGTCCTCTCAAGTCCTATAACTTTTGGATCAATTCCTTATCACTCAGTTCTTCAGAAGATGAAGTGTTTTATAAACAACGCAATCCAGATGTTAACAGCCTTTTGTAGCTATAGGCAGTAGTGCTAAAAGTTTTGTGTCCAGTTGGCTCGGAAACTCTTATCTGACTCAGGTGAAGATCAACATTTCCGGTAATGTTTCACTAACAAAGTGGTCGAGTTCGCCTAAATCACGAGATGCTTCATAGAATCACGTTCACGAGCTCGGATTAATCAAGTGATGATACCACACAGAGACAGAAAGCAAGAAATGCGCTTTGGAACACAAGAAAAAAAGAGATGAGGTAGTTATGGCGAACAAGGTTAACAACATAAATCAACTTCAATATTCTCCTTTCAGTTTCAATGCATTGTAAACCAGATAAGTATTGAGAATCTGGTATACCGTTTTCTACACCCATTTAATTAAAAAAC
The DNA here is from genome assembly GCF_964199315.1 of Orbicella franksi. Taxonomy (NCBI): domain Eukaryota; kingdom Metazoa; phylum Cnidaria; class Anthozoa; order Scleractinia; family Merulinidae; genus Orbicella; species Orbicella franksi. The sequence goes on from NC_138158.1 coordinate 19,905,085, forward strand.
TTTCTTTAATCCTGCGAGGAAGATTTGATAACTCAATTCAACACAAGTACGGAGTGCTTTACAGGAAAAAAAGGCCAAGGAAATGCTTTCGAAATTAGCTGATTTCAATGGCCTGTTAACCGTTTACTGCATTTCAACAACACCAAACGAAACTCTTCCTTATCTTTCTCGATCCACTCGCGCGTAGACGATTATCAGCCGCTGTTCGAGAAAGGAGCCCGCGCTCTTCCCTTCTGGGAGGTCGAAAACGGACTAGCTTGGGAGAGCGATGAAAACGTGCTGAACGGGCAGTGTTTACAAAACCTTATGCAGCCACTTTGAGGTTGTGAGAACTGTAAGGACTCGTACGAGCAGAAGTCTAAATTTTTAAAAATTACATTTTTAACACATTGTCGCATACCACCTTTACCAGCCTCAATTAAGTCACCTGTTAATGTTATATCACCTCAATTTTATATTACTGTCGACATGGTTAATTACAATTCCCGAAGAGTAGCAGCTTTCTTTAAAAAAATAAGAAACATTAAGAAGGTTAGACCATTTCTAATGTAGCTAAGGACAATATAACTGGTTTTACACCATGTACCGACCAGTCAATGTTTGTTACATAATACTTTTTTTAAGCAAACTATTGTCAATCTATTTGTGTGCGTTTAGAGTAATTGGTTTCGTTAAGATGACTGGCCATTTTCTAGGCCCAACTATAAATGTTTGATAAAGCGATTCCCACAAGGTCCAGAATGGGATTTTAAAGGCTAGGACTGACATAGGGTATGGAAAAGTGTTTTTATCATGGTCCAAATAGGTGCACAAAGATTGTACACCTAAAAGGTACTTCTCTCACGTTAGCACGCGGTGAAAGAAATGCTCCAGACCACATGGTTTACGTCGAAGCAAAAAACCATGATCTACGTCTCTTGGTCGAAGATAGCTTTGTGATATGTTCAGTTAAAAGAAAATATATTAAGAAAATCTTCCTTTTCTTTCAAGTTTTTACTGCGGGGCTAGTAATGTCTTCCAATTCACTGGAAAACTAAAAGATCTGGAATTTCTCAACACCACTGCAACTACGCCAAGGGCACGCAAAGTTGTTTACAAACCATTACCAAGGGTAGAGGGGAACAAAAGATCTGGAATTGTCATGAGCATGGAGCATGCAAAGTTGTTGTTTATAAACCGTTACTAGGGGGCGGGGGGTACCAAAAGATTTGGAAGGGTCCAACACCACTGCAACTACGCTAAGAGCACGCAAAGCTGTTTACAAACTGGTACCGAGGAAGTGGTGGAATGGTCAAACACCATCACAAATACGCTCAGAGCACGCAAACTTGTTTACAAACTGCTACCGAGGGGAGGGGACCAAAAACTCTGGAATTTTCACGTGCATGGAGCATGCGAAGTTGTTTACAAACCGTTACTAAGCGGAGGGGGGCAACTAAAAGATCTGGAATGGTCTACGCTAAGAGCACGCAAAGTTGTTTACAAGCCGCTACCAAACGATCTGGAATAGTGAAACACCATTCTGCAACTACGCTTAGAGCACGCAATTCAAAGTTGTTTACAAACCACTAGTACGTAAAGAGGACCAAAAGATCTGGAATTTTCACGTGCATGGAACATGCAAAGTTGTTTACAAACAGTTTCCAACGGAGGGCACAAAAAAATCTGGAATGGTCAAACACCATTGCAGCTACGCTAAAAGCACGCAAAGACGTTTACAAGCCACAACTGTGGGGGCGTGATCTGGCAAATGACCAGCTATGACGAAAACCGCAATACATGTGCCACGTCCTTTGCCTCATGGGGGAAACATCAAACTCATGGTCAACCAAAATATCTTTCATCCGACCAGATATACGGATGGCAAAAATGGTAACTGCTGTTCTAACAAAGGGTAGTTGAATACAAAGAGAAGTAGCGGTGGCCTGCAAACAGCTTCTTTCGGCTCCTAGCGGAGAAACTGCTCGCAAGCTAAATCGCGCGAGAACTCATTGCTAAGTGGTTTTCACTCAGGTCCTGTCTGATGACTTTTATTTCATTGTACGGTACTAGGAGTTTTGCTACTATTCCACCAGAATAGGAAGCTAATCCAACCTCCAGCATTTTAATTTGTCAATTTGCCAACTGCATTCTGCAGTAGCCATTTATACAACTGGGTGGAGAAAAAAACTGTAATAGTAAAGATCCTAAGGACACTATTTAGGGTCCCAGCTAACGGCTGAGGTCGAACTCGAAACCTCGTCACAAAGTCCAAGGTATTTTCAATTAGGGTAAATTAGCCTATCCACAAATTAATTAGAAAACAATACTTAAACCAGTCAATTAATCAATCCATTGATTGATCGATCAACTAAGTGATGATGTGCGGAAATCTTTATTTTGACTGTCTGCCGAAATGTTAAGTTTGAACGTGCTAAAAACAATTTCTGCCTTACCACAGAAAGCTCGACTGGATGTGGAGTTCTCTTAGCTTTATTTCAATTCATCAAATGATAGATTCATCTATAGATATTCCGCCAGTTGGCTGTGTGGGTTTACCAGGGAGAAAATGTTCTGAAACAAAAATAGGGTCCACACACATGATTTCGATTGCAAAATGAACTGAAAAACCTTGCACTTCATAGACGTTTCTGATATGTCGGTTGGAAGATAAGAATCTTAAGCCAGGTCTTATGCAAGGCCGAGCATTCGACAATAGTGGAAAGTGAGAAGTTAGTAAGTTCGAACAGTCTACCCTTTGCAGGACTGCTCGCAGAATTGAGATGATTGGCGCAGAACATTCGAGTAATAATGGCAAAAATTAAGTTGCCAAAAAAACCTCATGGCACAGCAATATATTGAATGCAGTTAAGAAGAACTTATCGAGACTTAAGCTCTCAAGCTGACCTCGTGAGGGAAAATGAACTTGAAGTTATCCATGTTTCAATTAAAACTGGCATTTCGCGTTAGTTAAGAACACAATAACACATGCATTAAGCATTCTTACGAGGTTTCATATTAACTTTCTGGAGAATGCTTGAGAATTTAATCGCAGGGTCACTTAGAGAGATGAACTAAAGTGAGTTGTTTTGAATAATATTCCAAAAGTTACCTTGCTATGAATAGATTCTAAGTAAATATTTTTGCACTTATTGCTCGAACTTTGAACGGAGTCCGTCACTGTAAACAGATATATTATCAAGGAAGAACAATCTGGAAAGAGAGCAAAAGTCCTTCGTCCTCTTCGTCTGTATCATCTTCCCGGGAGGGGGCCCCCCATATGAAAAGGTCGGGGATACTCGTGGAAAAATTTGAAACAAATCCCCGAAAAGAGACCAGTTTGGACGTGGTTGGAGCTTTATTTGACCCCTAAAAGAAAGGCTCGATCACCAGTCGCTAAGTTGGGAAAGGAGCCCGTACTGGTAGACCGTGGAGTCAAGAAAGTGACGGGAATCGAGTCTAAAAACGGAAATAAGAACGTAACTTATTGATATTTCTTCGAGTACAGCCTAAAAGATACTTTGACAGCTAAAAATAGTGGCGTTTGGTCATGAACACCCTAGCTAAGTGATACCAAAATCCTTGATTTATACCCCTAAGGGAGACTACGAGAATCCCCGACCTTTTCACATGGGATTCTCCCCACCCACCCTCCCTGATATCATCTTCTTCTTGCTAAACAGGCATTCACGTGGCTTGCCATACAAATTGTAAGAATCTAACCGCTTACTCTGTCAAGTGGATACCTGTCTTGCATCGATAATGCCCAGGCAAACGTCAAAGCATCTTGACCGCTTTCCTTTGGAGATACGGCGTTTGTGGTGGAGCCCGCCGGATTCCAAAACCATTAGCCTATTATGTAAAGAAAGTTCATAAATCGTTTAACGGGAAATTTTAAACCATATTAATCACAGTCACACGCTTTCAAATGACTTTGACGCACAGCAAGAACAACAAGCCTAAAAGTCGAACTAGACTAACGTTTTAAAACAAGAATATCGCTGATGACAGTTTTCTACATTTCTAGCCGGCTTCCTGTCACGTGGATATTTTGGTCTTCCTTCGTGCGAATTCTCAAAATAGTTATTGTAGCTCGAACCTTTCCACGTGAGTTTCCGCACGAGGTTCCACGCGAGCAATCCACTCTTCCACTCGTGGTCTTGGACCCCTTGCCCGCTCAAACAGGTAGATTCTGTATTTGATATTTCGAAATTTTTCACTCGTATGGTAAAAGAATGTCTATAACTTTAGAAAATCTCTGATATGTGAAACAAGAAAGTATCATGAGACATGTGGACACGCAAACCCACTCGGGAAAAACACGTTTTCGATTTCACGACTGAGTCCATGTTCTCGAATTCGAGCCGAGTTACCTTAAACTTTTGGCTTAAAACTCTGAACATAACATTTATCAGATACAAAAAACGCGGACACAAAAATGTGCCCTTTGCACCGAGCAGGTTTTTAAAAAAACCACAGCAATCCAAACCTGATTCATAAATTCTTTTGGGATTAGTTCACATGAAATAAAGTATGGCCAAAATTTCCCGTCTATGCCTAAGAGAGGTTCAAGTCCAAGTGTTCACGTGCTTTGAGCCAAGACAAAATGATGGAGGGAAATATTGTTTAAGTATAGAACACCCCTAAACTGCGGAACTGCGTTCAAGGCGGTAACAACGTTAGCTTACAAAAAGGGCTTTACAGTTCAGTTGTTTAACAGAGGAATCCTGGTCACTCAAACCCTCGATTTTTTCGAACCTCCCGTTAACTCGAACCGAAAGTCGTTTCCCTTCGGTCTGTCGATCACTGTAATTTTACCCCCGATTTCTTCAACTATCCGATTTTGAAAACCTATTTTCGTTTCCCCTCGGGGTTCGAAAAATCAACAGTTCACTTTAATTCAAAGTGTCGTTGGTGATACAGTGTGTTGAGTCGTTGAAATTTGTACCCAGAGGCTCTTAAATTTAGCTAAATTTTAACTAGTGAATTGAGGTTTTAACTCTGTAAAGAAGAATTCAAACATAGCGTGATCATTCAAATACCTCAAATAAATAGCTATTGAGTAGCAATTTTAATTCATATACATCTGTTTATTCTGCAGTACAAGGTGGTCTTAATTTTCAAGTCTGTAGATGAAACCTAACAACTAACGCATGAACACTCAAATTAAGGCAATGGCGCAGTATTTTTGTACGGCGCTGTTTATTTAATAATGTTAATTGAAATTTGGAACTATTTATGTTGAACTTAGGCGTTAGATAGTTTTAATACAGGCGCATGAACAAACATAATCACCGACGGACGACGACAGAAACACTTTTTTGAAGTGGAACGTTTCCATCAAGAGCGGTCGTCTGAAACGAATTGCTTGAGATGGCGGTCGGGGGTGGAAGCTACTCCCTATAATTGCTTATATGGGGAGGCTCCGCCCGAAAGAGTACCTTTTCTGTCAAAATGGTGTACAAAAGGGTAACGGGTTGGACCTCCGGGCGGAGTCCCCGTATAAAACTTTGTGGAGTACCCCCGGGGGATGGCAAAGAGCTGTGGGCTGGGAACGAAAGAGAACCTTTGCACCATGGCTATTTATGGACATCTTTAGATACAATTCCCCGTTTGGCACTAAGTGCGTTCTTCTCAGTAACTGCTTTGGCCTGGCAAAAGAAAACCTGTGTTACAACTCTCAACTTAATAGAAAATCAATTAAGTACTTAGCGAGGTTTGACAACCTGAAATACCTAACCTCTTGTGGTTTAACAGCCGCAGGAAATTTCCGGCCAAGGGAATTAAATTACCTGTTACAAGCACCTCTACTAGTTAGTGATATCAGACTCTCTCCCTATGTGTTGCTCGAGTCATGGATGTTTTGTTCGGTATCCATCCGTTTTAGCATATAGATCTTGCTATATGGTGAGCTAAGATAGGTCTGCGGAAACCATGGACAAGACTAGGACGGAGGTAATGCTGAGTAAATGAGCTCTGATCGCGGGATATGCTAATAAAGCATTAAAAGTTCATAAAGATTTGCTTGTTGTGTAGTTTTAGCCAGGGTTGGTTGGGGGCGGGGGGCAGGCGGTGTAAATAGTGGTAGAGAGAGTACCGCGCGCAAAAGTACATATGTTCAACTAAAAAGGGTTGATCTATTGCCTGATCTACCAAACTGAACTTAATACTTCCATTTCAATCCAAATTTCTGTATATATTCGAATAAAGAACCCCTTAAATCGGATTCTGTCTCTGCCCGAAAGAAAAAAGGAACATAAAACGTCCACAGCTACTTTTTTATTACCACGAGTAACTTTCTTGTTCTAGTTTGTATTCCAAATAAAGGTTTCCTGTCTCCTCTAGTTCACAAATACTTTCCCTTCTCCGCCTCCTTCGAAAGAGAACGAGAAAAACCTAGCTTTAATCAAGGAAAAATCCGGTGGGAACTCCTGTGAAAAGGCCGGGGATGTTCGTCGTCTCGCGTAGGGGTGATCGCACGAAAATCACTGAAGTTGGCCTCAGTTTGGATGTTCAGGACGAAACGCTATACTATTTTCAGTCGTCAAGGTATCTTAATTTTAAAAAAGCTATCATGACCGTTTTAAGTGCTATCTCTTAGAGGTCAAACAGCTCAAGCCACGCCAAAAATTGGCCTTCTTTAGGAGGTTTAATTCAAATTTTCCGACAAGCGTGTGCCCGACCTTTTCACATAGTCCAATTGTATTTCCAGTGAAAAAGGCAAAACGGTGCACTGGTTCAAAATGCCGAACCGTTGATGAGTCAAACTTTCAAAAATTAAATTATAAATTTACAATATTTAGACAGGAAGCCACCTCGGCCTTAGCTGGTTTGCATGCAGGTCCCCTATCCTGGTCGAATTTGAATTTGGAGATGTTGGTTTTTGTTGAGGGAGGAAAACCGGAGAACCCGGAGAAAAACCCTCGGAGCAAGGTAAGAACCAAAACAAACTCAACCCACACATGGAACCGGGCAGGAATCGAGCCCGGGCCACATTGGTGGGAAGCGAGCGCTCTCACCACTGCGCCATCACTGCTCCCTAAAAACATCCAGCTATATACAAATTAACGACGAGATCTGGAAAACAACGTAATTAAACGTAATTGAAGATTTCGTGCAATTTCTCCCCTTGCTTTGCCAGGGTTCTGGATATTTACCGCCTTGTTAGAGAATCAGTACACAATTGGGATAAGCGCTATCCTGAAAACAGGATAAAAAAAAGCTAACCTATAATTCATCCGAAAATGTCTGCTATTTGGCTCAACTATGAGTTAAGTCAGATAGAAACCGGCAATAAGCTTTTTAACGCCCATCGGTCACGTTAACTTCGGTCAATCATTGGAGTACGTGCTGGAGCTTATTGGTAACCGGAAGTGAAAAAAAGCGGATTAACATTGGGCGGAAAGAAAATTGGATGGTTGAGTTCCTCTTTCATCTCCGGAAACCTTTAATACTAGAACAATTTCTTTTGACTGATAAAATCACGTTCCCGTGCATCATCATATCAACAACAACAACTGCTGCAAAAATGTTAGCTATGTTCTAAATGGGTAGGGGCTGGATACGGGTATTGAAAATTGATAAATGTGAAAAACTGAGCCTGACACCTGGAAGAACATCTCCAAGTTAGTAAGTTTATCAAATATTAGCTGTGTTTTGTTTCAAACACAAAGACGTAATGCACTTTTGAAAAGTTGAGCTTTTAGAGAGTTTTGTATGGTTTGGAGAAATATCTACCTATAGCTGTCCCTCTGCAGCAAACACAGCTCTCTTCGCTTATTTGAGCCATTTTCAAATGCCCACCATTAAATTCCTTTTTTTTGCAATCATGCTCAAAGTTTATATTCTTACTAATGCTTTGGTGCCCGTTCGATCAAGTGGTTGGCTTTATTTTTCGATCCAAACAAACTATATTGATATTTTATACCTTGAACCCACTCCCCTACTTGTTTAGAACATGGCTTCTTCCTTTTCATTAGCTTTCATTGCAATTGACCGAGAGCCCACCACGTGACCCGCAAATATCTGCCTACAAATAATGGCCCGCCCATGCGTAATACCGTCTAAAAGTGTTTTGCCCCAAATAATGTTCTGCTCATGGGCAATTGTAACCTCAGTCGTGTGTTAAAAATGGTAGATCGCTTCCCTGAGTTGTTAATGTTAGAGAGTGATTTAAATATGAAAACAAACTATGTGATCGAATGATAAAACAATTATTGAACTCGGTTATCGCAAATTATCGTAGTTTGTTTAGTGTCGCGCAGATGAATATTTGATGTGCTCGCCATCACCTGACAAATCACGGTATTTTCCTCAATTTCGTCCAATTATTAAATATTTATAGGTAATCGTATCATTTTGGTTAGCTTCGGCGGCATATCAGGCGAGTTTGGCCGAGCCGTAGCGCATTAGTTTGTTTGAAATAACATTGCGTGTAAAATTTTAAAAGAATCAAATATTTCGAGGAAAAGGTTGTTGTTATTCATCGTGGTAGATGCAATAATAAAGTGTATTATCGTTTGTCACACGATGTAGTCACTTTAGATGTAGATCGCGACGTTTCGACTGCTTACTGCTAGTCTTCTTCAGGCGATAAGGTCGAATGATTGCACGGTATCATTTATATCACAAAGGTTGGCTGTGATTGGTGCGTTTCGATCCTCCTATTGTTCCATTGTTCTACATCTAAAGTGACTACATCGTGTGACAAACGATAATCCACTTTATTAATCAAATATTTGTTGCCCGCTGCATCGCAGTAGAGAATTTTCTCCAATGTGTTCAAGGGTATATAGAAATAGGAAATCCTTATCCTTCCTCTAGAAAGCACGATTATGAGTTTCTCTTAAGTTAAGCCTTAGCGAGGAACATTCTGGAATGTTGAGCCGGTTGTGCGACTCAGTTACCTGGTTACCCTCTATGCAGGCCTAAAAAGCAAAACTCTATCCCCCTTTTCAGACCAGTACAAAACAGGATCTTGGATCTCTTAGGGGCTCTTTTCAAAACTACTGACGAGCACCCTCGTCCTTTTTATACAGAAGTCCCCCGGGGGCATAACATACTCAATTACCCATATACCTAATGTAAGAGAGACCCCCTTCCCGCTAGGATTTTAGGGTTAAAGTATGTTATCAATTCTGCCATGAAATTACGCCATCAGGCATGGACAATGAGTGAATGTATGCGACGAAACAGATATCTTTGATTTCTTTCACAAGTAAACTGAAGAACCCTTTTACGCTCAATTTAGTGTTTTGCGATAACTGCAGAAATTCTCGCGCACTCATTGGCTAATTTTCATTGCCAATAATCGGACAGACATGTGACTTTATAATTTATCCGATGTGTGAACGAACGAGAGCGGACAATCTGACAATTAATTATCGTAAAAAACAAATTGACGTCAATTTCTCATGCGTCTGTCCTGTTACAGCTACTTTGACAATGTTATGACGAAATTCATAATCAATAACAAGACAGACGCATGAAAAACTGACCTCAATTTGTTAATTTTCTCGTTTTTGAACACAGTGACTCTTTGTTTCGTTTGTTACTGGCACCATGTATTGAAAAGAGGAGGCGCGGTGGCTTAGTAATTAGAGCAATGAACGTCAGATCCAGTGGTCCGAATTTGACTGGGATCATTATATTATACCCTTTGGCAAGACACGTAACTTTCACAGTCCCTCTCTCCTTCCAGGTGGATAATGGAGGCAGCCTGACAGAATGCCATGGGATAGCATCCCATCCTGGGTGGAGTAGCAATACACCTGGTCACCTTGCATACAGCCGGTGCGCCTGAAATTTGAATTGACAAATCAGGATTCAGCTGGCGGGAAAACTGTATACTGTCCTGACGTCAAATGCATCTTGACTTAGGCCTATTTATACATATAAATGTATTACCGGTCCAGTCTTTCTCTTTCTTCGAGAAAAAAAATGGCGACACAGACGCAGTAGCATGTGCGCATGCGCCTGTTCTATTTACCGGATCCGAACTGGATCCCGGATGATTGTCTCCTCTGTATTGTGGACTAGTCGGCTAAATACAAAAAACTGAATGAATTAACTATGGATTGCCAAGCCGAGGGGTGATAGACTACAAAACATTTGGTATTTTTGCGTGAATTTTTGGCCAAACAGGATTCCCGAGTAGGAATCATGCCTCGAGGTTCTCGGTGCGTACCGCGCTCTGATTTGTACTGGACATATATCCACACTCTAGGAGAAAAAAGAAAAGGAAAGAGGACTGTTCTGTATCCGAAGCGGTAAAAATGCAATAGGTAGTGCGCATTTTACCCCTGATTTGCGCAATTGCTCTATAAATTCCGCCTTGAATTAAGAAATCCACACATTGGTAGCTACATTCAAAATTGCAATGCCTATAGCAATTACTTGAAAATATTTTACAGTGACTTGAACCGCTTGGTGGCAAGTCAATCAACCAACACGCAGCAAGCTACACCGTTTGATTTGCACTAAATGACGCTAAAACATCTGATACTTAGCTATGTCGTTAAGATATTGGAGAGACCACACTGATCTTCGTCGACTTTGTCCAATCAGTATTATCAGTCCGTTATGAATTGCAAACACGAGCTCTACCACTCACCTTCAGACTTGATCATTTGCGTCAAACAACTGAACAGTTTCTCAACTGCCTTAACCGTGAATTGGTCGAGTAAGAGAAATTTATTGTAACTACATCTTTTCAAAGTTACCTATACCCACTTCCTTACAAAGGACAATTAGACTATTTCGGGTATTCTTAACATTTGCAATGTGTCTTGGATACGCAATTGCTTGCAATCGTTGCTTTCAAAGTAAAAAAATAGAGGGTTAGAACGGGCTGACATTTCTCAGTTCGTACTGTCCATCAGTATCGGTACCTATCTCCAGTTGTACCATGGTCGATGGTACAACTGGAGATAGGTCCATGTTGCTAATCCCTCTTGTTCTAGTAAACCGGCCGATACGGAAGGGGAGTTGAGGACTGGTACTTCACTGTATAAGATCTGTGGGCATGTCTCCCCCCAGTGGGTATACTTTTTAGATGTTTTGCTTGGTTTTTGGGTCATGGATTTTGCCATTTTTGACGTAAATTGGATTTAGTCTGGTCAAACTCAACAGGAAAGCTTTTTAGTAAAACACAGATCGCTCTTGCTTAAAAGTATATTTTTCCTGTTCATCAGGATTTTCATCTTCAACGAAAAAGAGAAATACTGGTAAGACAAACTTTCGGTTTTACCAAACGAATCTGATTTTACAATAATCCGAGCAATTAAAACCATTTCAAGCAGTGTAACTAAAAACCATATTCCACTGGTCTTGTGATTTGCTGTGGTAAAGGTATGTGTGTTCTCACAACCCCCAGCACTGTGCCGGTGGAAGCCTTGTGCTTCTGCCAGGTTAAACTACGCCTGATTGGTCTGTGAAATGCGAAATCAACCAAAACAACACATTGGTCCTTCAGGTTTGGGCTTGGGCCAGGGGCTAACAAACCCGCCCTCTCGGAAGGCTGATTTTCCCTAGAGCATAAGCACAAGCACAAGCACAAGCATAAGTACAAGTGAAAACAGCCACGACATAAACTTAAGCATACGCAGAACCATAAGAAGAACGAACCCACTTATTTGTCTTGTGCAGTTTTCACTAGTAACGCGCTCGACATAAGCATAAGCATAAACAAAAGAAAAACGAACAGTTCTGTTTTTCTTGTGTTTATGCTTATGCTTATGTCGAGCGTGATATAACTAGTGAAAACTGCACAAGACAAATAAGTGGGTTCGTTCTTCTTATGTTTCTGCTTATGCTTATGTTTATGTCGTGGCTGTTTTCACTTGTGCTTATGTTTATGCTTGTGCTAGTGCCTATGCTCTGGTGAAAACCAGCCTTAAAAGCTACTTGAGACATAAACCAAAGAAGCGTAAGAACGTTTGTCTAAAAGAAACTGTAACAGTATGATGCAATTACGTGGTTAACACTGTAGGGAAGCTGCCAGGGAAAATGGCTTTTTGACTCCAAGAAAAAAATCTTACACTGCTACTTGGAACTTATGGAAGTTATGTATTAGCCAGAGAATGCATCCCTGATTGCAAAGGAAATGAAAACAACGACTACAACAGCACCCACAAGCTAATGCTCTGAGGACTTTGTGAACTGAGCAAGATGGACCGAACGCTGACAGACAAGACTATCATAAGAGGAGCTGATGTTGTATTCAGGGTATCAAGTCATCAATGCGTCTCACGCAAGAAGGTTGCATGGTAAAGAGATACGCTATCCATTGATTGGTTCGTTCTCTTTAGGTTCCAAGCTAACAGGTGAAATGAAACTGATTGTACTCTAATGTTCTGCGCTGAGAAGGAAGTTGAAGAAAAAGGTAAAGATGACTGCCAATCGTATAGTGTAGGTGACGTAAAACCAATGAATTTTCGACGCTCAAATAAAATCCGCTCTATTTCTCAACGAAAACCAAATTACGTCTCTACCCGACTGTGTAGTCGTTTCGGCCGCCGCCGCACACTAGCCGAGTGTGCGGTGAATTTAGACAAGTCTGCGACAAGATCGGGCCTTGTCGGGCGATATCTGACAGTGCTAGATCTCAAAACGTCTCGTCGGGCCTTGTCGGTTAGTGTGCGGTGGACCAAGACAATTTGTCGTTGTTCGTGCGCGCCTCAACCAATTAGAGTCAGTGGAATAGGCGTCATCTTTATTTTGGATGACTCGGCCCCAAGGCTCAAAGCGGTTAGTCGCGACAAAAAATCGGCTTGTGTGCGGCAGCCTTATATGGTGCTGAAACATTTAGGGGATAGCAAACGGGCATTGGGCTTTACGCACCATTGTCTCAGAAAAATCCTTTGAGTCCACTAACAGGATACAGTAAGAAACGAATACTTTATAACAAGAAATTTTCGCGACACGTTTATTTCGCTATTATACTTTATAAATTCACTCTTTCTTCGCGTCATGTTATGTTCGCAACACTTATTGTCCGCCTGGTTTCGCGAATGTTTTTAAATCGCGAAATTTGCGAAATTAACCGCCAGGGGAAAAAATTTAACAACACCAGGCAAACTTGTAGTGGAATCTACAGGGTAAAAGGCCAAGGACAAGACCGTGAGACTGAGATCGAGAGGAACTGTGGAAGATGACGAGAAAGCGACAGCCTATGAATGGGGTATGCTCTCGGGCTATCTCAAACTGAGTTCAATGGAGGTGATTTTAGTGCCTATATGTACTCAAATAGTCTAATGAATCAATGTTATCTCAAAGCGAGAATATCCAGCTGATACCAAACCACGATTAGTTTGATGGTTTTCTTGATTGATTAAAAAGTCAGTTTAATCGGGCGTGAGGGTCTCCCCATGTTTTGGAAATGATGTTCTTCTCACAGTGCCTCTCTCCACTCGAATGAATGGGTGCCACGAATTATCTGCTAGATGGTAACTTCATATGATAAAGGTCCATTATACTCTGGTGGTTTGGCGGTTTAAGCCAATTTTGAGTGCCGGTTTGCGGGTACATCAACATTTATCTGGCTGTTTACGGTTAAGACATTTTCGCGCGGTTGCGGGAAATCTTAAATTTAGCCCGCGGTTTTCGGTTTTTGTGGCGGTCATTCAAACAGAGAGCCCGCAAAAGAGAGCCCTGAAAACGTGTACTTTTACGCTTCGTTATAAACATCTCGAGCGATCTGTGTTTGTGAACAGCCCATTAGATGTTAAAGCGTTTTGTTCGCTGGTTGCTGAATGGAGTTAGAATTAAGCAATTCGTTCTGTTCTTAAGATTTTGGGTTGTTCGTGAGCAGAAATACGATTATTGAGCTAACATTTCGCAAAGAATTGGTAAAGTACTGTTAAAAAATCTGTTATGATGATAATTGTCCTACTAGTAAGGCGGATTCAGATTTTAGGAGAAAAGAAAAGCGGTCTGCGATTTCGAAGGAACAAACTTTGGCGGTTTGCGGTATGTACGACCCCCTTATAACAGAGCTTGAAAATGATAAGCGCTAGCCAGATGAGACAGCAGGCTCAAACACAGATTTGCTTCCCTTTTTTATACGTCCCCTCCCACTACTTTGTTCCCAAGTTCTCATGGTCTCTCTTTTAGTTATAAAATGGTTAAGCAAGCAAGCGTGGACAGTGAGTCTGCTGGCAATCGTTGAATCAATAGTGATCTAATCGGATTATCATAGAGAATGATCAAGAAGAAGAAGAAGAAGAAGAAGCTTATACGCTAGTGAGGACGGACGCAACTGACATAAACATAAGCACAATTAAAGCATACAAATATCATACCTTGCGTTTTTCTTATGCTTATGTTTACGTTGCGGCCGTTCTCACTAGAGCATAAGCTTCTTCGCTTGTGTTTATGCTTATGCTTGCGTCGCAGTGAGGACTGGGGTTTAGAAAGGGAGAAAAGAGACGGTAGTTCAGGTCAGAAATCAACCGGAAATAAATGTAAGAAATGTGAGGAAACGCGTGGTTACCTCAAAGTAATTATTTTTCTGTTTATAGTTTTTTGCGGTGTAGAGCTCGAGGACAACCAAAAGAGAAGAATATAAAAGCAGAGGCCGATACAACGTGGAATTATTGTTTTAAAACAATGGTGTACTATATTCAGTTAGGTAGGTAAGGTAAAGTCTGCATACAAGCCAAGTGGCCCATCAGGCCGGAGCTCATCCCGCAGTTTCTGTAGCATGGAGCGACTAGGAGTATTTCTACTCCCCCCTGGATGGGATACTAGTCCATCGCAGGGTTACCCCCCAGCATTACGTTCCCCGGTACCCATTTATACACCTGGGTGGAGAGAGGCACTACGAGAGTAAAGCGTCTTGCCCAAGAACACAACACAACGTCCCTGGCCAGGGCTCGAACCCGAACCGCTCGATCTGGAGTCGAGCGCACTAACCATGAGGAGCCACCGCGCCTCACATCAGGTACAATGGGAATTAAACATTGGAAAGGGTGTACTTGTAGTGATCACGGTAATTGCTTAATACCGGAAATACGTAAAAGTAAAATGATTAAGAGTGTAAACTAACGGTGAGGTAAAACAAAATATTGAAACAGCATTATAACCGGAAACAAACTACTGTTTCTTTACGGATGTTAAGACCATCAGGATCAGGTGTTCTGACTTTTAAAATTAAGGAGACTTCCCTGGTCTTAGGATTGAGTCTCGGTTTGAAAAGATTGTTTTCGATGGAGATTAATTGCATGTCGAAATATAGTACACTTTTTTAAAACAATAATCCTATATTGTATCGGCCTCTGCTTTTACAAAGTTCTTCTCTTATGGTTGCACTCGAGCTCTTTCCCCAAAAATTATAAACAGGAAAATAATTACTTTGAGAAAACCATGTGTTTCCTCACATTTTCAATGTTTATTTGCAGCTGATTTCTGACTAGAACTGCCCTCTCCTTTCTCTCTCGAAAAAAATCCTGGTCCTGAATTGCGACACAAGTATAAGCATGAGTGTAAGCATAAAAGAAGCTTATGCGCTGATGGTGACGGCCGCAACATAAACATTAGCATAAGCATAAAAAAACGTAAGGTTTTGATATTCTTATGCTTATTCTTGTGCTTATGTTTATGTCTCGGCCGTCCCCACTAATGCTGGCATCGTAAGTGAGGGGCGGGGCTTAAATGACCTTAAAAAGTCTCTAGGAAAACACGCCCTTTTCAAAATGGGGGGAAAGCTGTGGCTATGGAGGGAAAGTTCACCCAAAGTCACACAGATCTCGAAAAGGAGACTGCTTCCACGTTAAACATTCAGATAACAGTTAACGTTATTTGAGTAAACAATGGTGTTTCACGCCGAATTTCGGATAGTTTCACGTATACCCTCACGTGTAATCTTTGTTTAGATAACACGAACATTAATTTGCAAACTTGTGTTGCACTAATTGACCGTAAAAACTCTCTATAGGAAAACACGCCCTTGTCAAAATGGGGGGAAACCTGTGGCCATGGAGGAAAAGTTCGCCCAAAGTCACACAGACCTCGAAAAGGAGACTGCTTCCTCGTTAAACGTTCAGATAACAGTTAACGTTCTTTAAGCAAACAATGGTGTTTCACGTCGAATTTCAAATAGTTTCACGGGTACCTTCACTTGTAATCTTTGTTTAGATAACACGAACATTAATTTGCAAACTTGTATTACACTAATTGAACTTCTCAATAATCAAATTGTGGCTGTTTTCCAAGCTATAAATAACGTGGTTTTATTCGTCTTTGACGTCACTGTACGGCATATCTCGTTTGATCTTTCACCACATGCTCAGCCTCTAACATTTACATCCTTAGTTTGTTTGATCGTCTGCTATAAAAACACAAGTTTTCCACTTCCGTGTAAGTCAGTAAGCAATGCAAGCACAAGCTCTCTTTAGCCATGTGCGCACAAGTCATCTCTGAGAAAACAATTTACAACAACCATACGATTATGAAGTTCATCTGAAGAACGTGACCTACACACGGCGAACGTGATTCAATTCAAGTAATCTATTGTTTTTACTTTCTTTGTGCCACGGAATTGTCAATAGTGGATAAGACCGGCAAACATCACAGTACAGTGTTAACTTTTATTCCAAATCAGTTAATGTTAATTGAACTTGGCATTGTTCCGTATGGCTGTTTTCCAAAGTCTTTATGAGCCATACAGATAGGTTGAGATTGCCAACTGACTCAACACGATCTTGCATGCGAAAAAAGATTAAACTTTTCAAACTTCCTTACAATGTGCTTGTTAACCTTTCTTTCCAAAAAGGCCAAGTTCAATTACTTTTTAGAAAAAAAAAATAAAAATAACAAAAATATGAGAAAGGAAACAGCACTACATGAAAGTATTTGGTATGAAAACTTTTACTTGCATGGACACTTCAGTTCCACGGTTGTTCCCAAGATATTCAGAGTTAGAGCATTGGGTGAATGGAACTGGACTCCGGGCGCAAAGGGTAAATTTACAAGCCATTATGGTATTCTGTGTTTATGAAATTACTTGGACTATGGTACAAAATATGTATATTAAATACTCTGCACTGAGTACCTTTGGTAACGCGGTGACAACAGCAGGTATCGTACAATATCTACCCTACGCCGAAGAAATTTGAAAACAGCGTTTTCACTCTGAAAACGCATCAAATGTTTTCCGTCCACACTACGCCGGAGGAATTTAAAAACGCAACAATCACCGGTCATTTTGGATTTGTGTTTGAAGAAAACTCGGGCAGGGAAATCACTTGATTATCGTAACGTTATCGTTTTCAAAAAGTTCCGTTTTCAAAATGTTTTCCGTCCACCCTAAAACGCAGAGCCGACGTTTTCAAATTCATCCGGTTTGAAGAGCGTTTTCGGAAAGCTCCGTTTCCCGTGACGGATAAGTGTGGACGGTTGGCCTAACCGTAGAAATAAAGCTGCATTTTCAAATTTCTACCGCGTAGTGTGGACGGGGCCTTAACAATAGACTTTCTTGTTTAAATACTTGATCAAAAATAAGCTCACGACTATCATATCATTGATAAGAATTTCAAAAGCACAGCATGTCACTCAGTACACCTATCAATCAAATTCAGGAGAGACTTCTAACCCTGAGAAAGCTTCATTAGAACGGAAATCACTGAAAATGCTATAACACTTTCGTATGATACGTGCCAAAGCAAACAAAAACAGTGCGGAAACAGAATTGTTAAAACACTAATAACCACTACAGTAAAACTCAGCAACGAATCGAAAACCGACAGTTACATAGTTCAGCTTTGTCTTAGCATTAACCAATGTCTCTCCAATGCGCGCGAATGAAACTTGGAAAACTTGGAAAACTTGGAAACTTGTACGGATTTCCACTCCTTCCGAAAAATTCTCATTATTTTCCGAGGCTCATTACAACGTTTCCGATGAAATTCTGAACCGACTAGTTCCCGAAGAATCTTGCCCGAGGTCATTGAAGCATATTCGATTGGTATTCCGAAGATTACCGAACGCTCAGGTAGAATCGAAGATGTCGCGACTCGAATTACTGAACATGCGGACGGATATGCTTCCCTCGTGTATTATTGGGCACGTGAACTGATTGAGTTACTGTCGGAAAGTGGAAACAGGTGGGCAGTTAACAAATTACGTAATTCATGCATCGAGTATGAACACAAAGTTGTGCCGGCCATGGACCTTCCAACATAAATCTTGCCATCTTTGCTAGCTTCTTTGAAGTGCTCATAGCCGTCCCCTCTATTAACTATGCTAACCGAACGCATGCAATTAATGGCGTTAATCGTCTCATATTAAGCCAATGCAACCGTTTTTTGGCGATATTATCCTCTTCTATAAGTGCTAATCGCGCTGTATAATAACAGGATTATCAACGTCCGTTTCAAATTCTTCCGGTTTTCTACCAATTGAGCATTTGTAAAAGGTAAACGACTGCCATGTTATCATTCGAAATAGAACGTGTTGTAAACTAAACCCTCGTTGCTTTACTGATAAAGTTTCCTTTAACAATCATCTTTCCAAATTTAAACTTCTTTAAATAGTATCTTTTATCTTAGTATACCTTTAATTTAGATATATTAAGTCTATTTAAAGAAACAATGTTTTGCCAGTGGCCGCCGGCCGAACGTCGTCCGAATGGCTGATTTTTCCTTTAGCGTAGTGACACAAAAGGTCATCTATCGTATGCACGAAAAATCAGTGTGTAATTTACTAGAAATCCGAACTAACAAGCATTACACCAGTGTTAAGTCTATCTGTACGATGATTGAACGCTCATTTGTTAAATGTTAAATTTATCTCACAGATATGCAGTTAATGTGTCCAGGGATTGATTATATCTGGTGATGAAAAATGGACCGCCTGCATACCGGTAAATAAGCTTTTTAAAGACCTGCTTTGAAAATAATAGAAATACCTTAAAGTGATCAAGATAGCCGGGTTATCGGCGTCGGTAACACCTGGCACTCCCATAAAGCTAAGAGGAATTCTTATTGTTGTTTTATCTGTACAATCAATAACTGTTACTAAAAAGCATGCTTGTTACAAAAATAAGCAGAAAATAAATACCAGTATTGGCGAAAATTCTATCCTTAGGAATGCCCGAGAAAGTTGAAATTCTGAATTTATCTCCTCGCAAATCTCTCTTTTAGTTATAAACATCTGGCTATTAAACAGATTGTATTGCCATCTACTTTGTTCTCAATTCTTCATTGACATATCATTCGTGAAAAAAAGGCTTGCTTAAGAGCAATACATGGTGTATAGAGTTTCAGACTTTGCAATTCATGTGGGTAACCGAAGATTCCTCTGAGTCTTTTAAATTCTCTCACCCATAGAAAGCCCAGTTCTAAATGCAAAAGATCTCCTAATTTCGTTCATTTTCACAAAATATCGAAACACTAACAATACCATTTGAAACCAAAATGCTTGATAGTTTTTATTTGACTGGGTCACACACAAGAATCATTTCAGTCTGATCCACAAATGAAGGGATAAGCCGTGAAGCATAAGAAACAGGCTTTACGAAAGTACTACGCAGTAGGTTTGCTTGAATGGATGGCTGCAAGTTTCTACTCTGAGAGTGAATCACTGTTTAACTTACCTTAAAACGCGACATAGACACATGATACACTTTTAAAATTTCTAAGAGAACTGGGTGTAAACAATCTTCTGTTAAGGAAACCCTAAGCTCATTACTACCAAGGATGCCACATATTTAGTGATAAAGTAAACGAAGACTGAAATATTTCAAGAATGAACCAGCACCATGCATCCTCTGTAATGACTTGCCACATAAAACAACACAAGATACATGTATAAGAAGTTCCCAATTGTCGTGGCAAGAAATACGAATAATTGGAGTGATTTCCTGAAAAACCGTGAATCAAAATTTGAAGTCAACCGGAGCAGGAGACGAAAGGTGAAACACTGAATTAGCGCGCATTATCTCTATGATTGCACATATTTTCGGTAAATTAATTTATCCTCAGTAAATGATCCTCGTAGATGATTTAGAAAGTCCTTTCCCAGTTTAGTATAAGCAGGTAGCATTTCAGAAAGAAACGAAAGGTGAGACGAGGAAGTACAGCTGGCCCAAATTTACTACCATACAATTGCATTCACAACGTTTGATAATTATTCCATACGCCCAACAGCGAGTGAGTGCTTTACTGTAAAATAGGGGTACGATCATTTCAGCGCAAATTCTCCATCACTCAGATCAGTTCTGGTTCAGAATAGGTATTGAAAATGCAGTTCTAAATGAAAACAGTCGCCTGTCATTCATTCACTCACTCACTCAGTCTCATTCGCTTTGCTCCTGTCCAGCTCAGATCTTGGCGCTCAGCGTCAACATTTCTCCTCCACATAATCTTCGCCTGATACTAGCGGCTGTTATTTTCCTCCAGAGATATCTAGAATGGAAAATTTCTGACTGCAGGGGACCGAAAACATTTCTTCCTTGGTTTCTTTCACTCGGTTCAGCCGTCTACAAACATTGCATGTCATTGCATGTAGTATTCCAAGACACGGGAGCTATGAAGCTCATTAATGTAGCCGGACAAATTGACGTGTGTAAGGTTAGGTTGATATCCAAATACTGAATGAATTAGAGTCCAGGGCCGAATGTTCAAAATTGCCTGAAACGGAGAAACGATTTGGCCATTTCTGTGCACCAGCGGAATACACTTAAACAGAAATAACAATATATTTAGAGAAAGTCACATCAACCTTAGCTGGTTTTCATGTAGTTCCTCTATCCTGGTCGAATTGGAATTTGGAGATGTTGGTTCTTTAGGAAGGAGAAAAGCCGGAGTACCCGGCGAAAAACCCTCGGAGCAAAGCGAGAACCACTGACTACAAACTGACAACGCATAGATGACACTGGGCCTAATGAAACTCGCGCCACTTTGGTGCGATAAACTACATCGATATTGAAACAATCCGTATAGCTCTCCAATACCTTTACACTAGTGTTAGTGGTGTTATAAATGCAACTGGCTGGAAATTTTCCGTGAGTTACACCTTCTATGTCTTCAGTGAACGTTGCTTCAAACAATAGATACTGGGATTCAACACTGTTATGACACAACAGTACTATGACACAACTCTGCTGGTTTGGTCGGAATCAATATGAAATATTTTCCTGAATCTGAAACTTGTTTGGGATAAGCATTATGCTAACCATTTTGAAAAAGATACCCAACATGATGACTAAAATTTTATTTGTAGTAATGTGAAATGGGCCAAAACCTGTGCATGCAAGCACCCCAAACGGGTTTTTCGAGTCTGGCATGGTTCATGAAGACCC
The DNA here is from genome assembly GCF_964199315.1 of Orbicella franksi. Classification (NCBI taxonomy): domain Eukaryota; kingdom Metazoa; phylum Cnidaria; class Anthozoa; order Scleractinia; family Merulinidae; genus Orbicella; species Orbicella franksi. The sequence goes on from NC_138158.1 coordinate 19,926,362, forward strand.
CTGATAACCGATCTTATAGTCTGCAGATGACATACGGATTTCTTTTTTGTTAGCTCGATCATCGCGACCAGTCAGTCTTGCAACTCCGGAATCTCCATGATCCACAGAAAAAAATCAGTCGAATAGCTCCATATATCGAGAGAGTGCGAGAGAAAACTGATGAAGAAACGGCGTCCAAAACAACTTGCAGCATCGATGCTGCAGCTGGACAACTATAAAACATCTGTAGGCCCGCTTTTGGAAGTAAGACAGATTTGTGGTTCCTTCCTGCGGCCTTACGGGTAATTCGATGTACGATTTTGGGTGAACATAATGCAAAATTTAAATAAATATACAAGCATTGCTGAGTTTATTCTTAACAGTTTGTTTGTTAATTTAGGCGGATTAAATTTGATGAAATTGTGCTGGAGGTCAAAATCCAAAGTTGACACTTTTTCAACAAAAGTAGGCTAGTAAGAAGGTCAGGAGATTTGCATTTTTGTTTTTTGCTTGCGAATACAATGCATTTTTGGAGGTATTTAAGTGAAAATTAACACGAAACGTCGTAAAAAGGAATGCGCCCTGCTTTGAGCAATTCTCTTAGCTTCTGCCACTGTTGAATACCACATAAACTGAGGTACTCAAAGGCCAGGAGAAAGCGAGTAAAGCCAGTGATATTACACCATAGCAGTTTGGCTTACTTTAGGACGTTCCACGGTGACACATTCTGCCAGCAAAAGGTATTTTGTTTTTCTAATATTGCACAAGACCAGACCACAAACCTACAAAATAAAAGCTAAATACTTGAAACGGACCGGTAAGTTATGCACATTCTATCAAAGAGACGGTCCGTAGATTGCCAGCTACAAATACTGCGTCGCTTAATATACATGTATTATCTTCTGGTAGTGTTAAGCAATGCAACACTTACTTTGCAATTTGTGCTTGTAATGATTTGGCTCTGCAGTTTCAAAATATCCTAGAAAAAAACATGAGGAACGTTGCTAAAGCTTCCAAATTGAAACTAAATCAACCACCTCTCGTGATCGGCGGGGGCTAAAAGCAAGCTTCTTTGAAAGGCCGTCAGTTATAGACGCTAGTACATACTAACGAACTTCAGCGGGCTCTTGGCGGTTTTGTGTGTCAGTCAAGCACTTCATTTGGGCTAAGATAATCGTTGCCTATTCTCAATTAGTTAGCTTCAAAATACGCCAAACACTGACCTCTTGCAGAGAAAAATGGATGCTCTATTTTATTGAACAAAGACACCTTGTGTGACAACTACAGAAAAAAACATTTATTATTGCACACTTGAGAAGATGAGAAGGTGGGGAGTTCAGACACTCTTCCAAAATCCAGACAAAGGCTTTGCCTAATACAACAGCATCAGGTTGCGAAAGACATTGAACACACTTCTGCTTGGTCCCTCAATTCGGCAACTTTAAAGAACTTTTATGCAGAAGTTGGTGCAAGCAACTATCTTTGAAGTCATGAACTGACCATCAGTAATGTTTTTTGTTATTTATTTATTTATTTCGGTGTTTCTATCTGTCCCATTGTAAAGCGTGAGTTAAAACTCCCTCTCACGATAATCTCACTTTTGTAAAACTTTTGACATGGATGGGAACTCCCGAGCAGACTTGTACCTGGCCATTCAAACGCGAAGAAGTTTGTATTTGCTCAGCCAGAAAGTTTGGCAATGCAAACCAAATAGGCGAAATGTAAATATACTGAATAGAAAGAGCAACAAATAAAGTTAACTAAGTATCTATTGTTGTAGGATGATAAACAACAAAGTATTTAAGATAGGATTAAAAGCAAGCGACATTTTGGAAATTCCACACTTGAATGTCAAATCTGGAATAAAAACGAGTTGACAAAGGCTCTTAAAAATAACGGGCAGTAGTAATTCACCCGTCTGGGGTTCTAAATCTGCCGGAAACCTTTAAAGACCCATAAACTTTTGTGAATATACGTTTCCGGCTCTTGACTTTAATCATAACACCCAGTCGCCATCACTCCTGATTTTGGCCATGGCATCAGTCGGTCGTTTTATTTGTTTAGTCCACATTTGTCTGATTTTCCTTCAATTGTTTTTCATTGACCCTGTGCAAGGTATAGCGTGCAAAATTATACTACAGTGCTGAACTCGCCCCGGGCACTTAACTCGCAGGTTTTTATGTGGGTGTCAACTGTATGATCCAATTTACAAAGCGTTACTTGACGCGACCTACGGTAGAACAACGAACCGAAAGTAGAGAATGAACACCGTCTGCTGAAGCTGACGACAGGCGAAATTGGCCACAGCAACAAAGGTCCTGCCGGCTAGGTAGGCTTCGTCTTTATAAAATGTTGAAAGTAGCAAGTACAACAGATAGCTTAACGAAGGCATTGGCTGATTAAGCAGTTCCAACAGTCCCGACCCTGCATTTGGGTTTGCATTCAGAGAAATGTCATCGGGCCACAGGATAGTTTTCAACAGCGAGTAAAAGTCCTATTGGTATTCTGGAAACAGCTTTTAGATGGTTGTTTTCGCTCCTTCTTCGTTGCCAATATCAGTCACACATACATACATATACTTTATTTCCTCTAGAATTTTTTAAGTAGCCAAAATTAGCTTAAGTCTTCGAGAACACAAATACAACAAAATACAATACTTATACATTAAATCATTATGCTAAAAATTATGAATGTGCTAAACTCATGATGTACATAATAAAACTAGAGACTTGCAATGCTACTGAAAAGAGTCATATTGTAATATCTTTCGCTTAAAGTCTGCAAAAGTAGAAGTTCTAAGCGAGTCTGGAAGAGAGTTTCATAATTTAGCAGCTAAACCTGATGAAAAAGAATGCAGGCCGTAGTTGTTGTTTTCGGATCAGGAAGAGACAGAATGTAATTCAAATATAATATCTTGATATAATGAAGAAACAATAGTTAAAGGTGACTTTTGGGACACTAGAAATGAGCAAAACCATTTTGAAATTGAATAAAATGTTTGCTCTTCATTGACTGCTGCGAACCGGGAGGTTAGAAAATCAAAACCGCACACGCGGGGTAAAATCGAATATTACAGACACTTAGTGTAATGATAGAAAACTGAGGAGCGGTCCTCCAAATTAAGTTAGATCTCTGCGGTTTTAAGGTGCACGAGGATTTAGAAGGTATTCAAGTTTGTCAAACTTAGTCCTACTAAAACAGTTATTGAATTACAACGTTTTGATCGGATTAAAGAAAGCTCTTGACTTTGAGAGGGCAAAATTCGGCCTTTATTACTGAGGGCTTCCTTTGTTGCGGCCATGAAAGGGAAGACGTTCTTCAAATTTTAGGGCTACAACTTCCTGTTATTGGAGGTTCGATTTAGGCACAATGTCTTCTACCTTTGTGGGCGATAAAGGGTCAGGGCGTTCCTTAAAAAAACCCGAAAAAAAACATATTTATTTCAAAACGCCTTGCAGTTAAACGCGGGGAAATCTTCGGAACTTCCTGTTGGACTTGCCATGTTGAACACTTAGCGGTTACATATTTCTAAGCTTATTTAGTGTAAAACTACATGCGATTATACTTGCGTGTTAAGCATAGTTTTCTTTCACACACCTAAATCTTCTATCTTTACTTTTTGTGACACGGAATTCCAAACTTGAGTGGCATATCAAGGAAAATTGTTTTGGATAAACATAAACTGGCACTGGAATTTGCGAATTCCAAATGTTAAGAATTCCTCGCCATATCTGTTTCGAAAACCTCAAACCAAGAATAAATAAATAAAGGTCTCTGTTTGTTGATGCATTTTTTAGTAAACTATCCGCAACATGTCAGCGGAGTTTTTGTCAAGTCGAAGGCTTTTCTTATTTTGTTAAGGTAATTCAAGATCTTGTATTTGTCTAAAATTGTTGGTTCTAAAATTTCTTTGAAAGACGAAGACAGGGTTAGAAAACGTCGCACAGCTGCTAAAACGGGTACTGTTGCAGTTTACGGCGGCTTATCAGTTTGCGTTTCATCAAGATCATTCTATCACAGTTCAAAGGAAATCGCAACCAGCTCCAAAACAAATGAGCTAGTATCTGTCACTAATCTTATGATAAATCTTAAATGATGCTGCCAAGTTTTTCGCCCATTACGCAACGAAACTCGTGCGACTATTTAAGAAATGCAACCTTCAAAACAGTTTTGAAGTGTAAAAGGGCAATTTTTTATTGAGTAACCTTTTCCAAATGATTGTTTGCCAACCATTCACGACACCCACGCGCCTAAGGTAGCGGGCATCTATTTCATCTTAAGCAGAACAGTCGTAAACAGGACATTTTTATTGAGTAACGTTGTACAAATTAACAAATAGATGCCATGTGCCGTGCGTCTGCTCAGTAATAGATCACAGATAACGTCAAAATGTGGTAAGAACACTATAACGGGTACAGGAGGCGATGGCCGAGTGTGTCACCGATGTTCGTACCACATTCTGACGTCTTCTGTGACCTATTACTGAACAGACGCACGGCAACATGGAATCTACTTGTTTTTACAAGAAAGAAAGAAAGAAAAAGAAATGTTAATGGTATCATCTATGCGTCTGTGCTTCAATTGATCATAAGAGAAAACCAATCAAAATGCGAGAATAATTCGACTTATTATGTTATATGATTGTTTGAAGACCGTTTAACAAGTCTCAACGCCTACGCACCAAAACATACGGAAGACATAATCACCTTGTTTTAAATTTCATTGATGTCTTAAGCTCGCTTCCTAAGTTTATCATTGTTTCATTAAAGTTTCAATGATTTATCGACCCAAATTTTAGATGTTGTTCAAAACAGTTTCGCTAAAACACAAATACAGACGGAAAACGGAACTACGTAACAAAAACGTGCAAAAATTACTACTGGAAATAGTAGAAACTTTTCTAGAAGGCTCGGTGTGCTGTATGTTAAAATAATCTATCTGATGTTAGAATTATACGCTAATCTAATTATTTTTAGGCATGGCGGCAAATTGTCCACTTACTGAAGGCCTGATAATTTCTTTTACCTTTCCGAGGTGATTATTTTACAGATGTGAAACTGATTGGAACGGCGGAGAGGAGACGTGCTCCCGGGGGGTGAGGGTTAAGCCCACCTAGCCCCTCCCCCCCTCCACTGTGGCTCTGATATCGACAGGGATCCTTGTAGTTTCTTACAGGGATTTAAATCGTGTACCACTCTTATGGTTATGAATCGGGTAATTATGTTCCAAGTCTACTTCAGAGCTTTAGCTAAGTTCATTCGAGGGCCAAATTAAATTCAAAAGGAGCCGGAAATCAGGCAAAACACTGTAAATTAAACCTATACGAGCTAGATCGAGCAGAAGTCTTTGTTCCTGTCGATGTCGAAATGAACTTTCAGCCACACCCTCGAGGAAAGAACCTTGTACATTATGAAATTTTCGACCATCTTCCATGTTACTAGTTTATGACATCCCCTCCGGCCCTTACGTAAACCGAGTCTTATTGCATATCATCCGTGAATTGGAAATACGACCCCGTGCGTCGGCTAAATAGCTTAACGGAATTAAGTCCATCTAAAGGACCCGCTGGTCAATTTTTCGGTTCTTAAAAAGCAAGTCTAAGTTTATGAGAGAAGCGAAAGGTATAATTTTGATAGAATTAGAAGGCACAAAGAATAGTGTGCAGGAATTCACTTCCCTGGTCACGAAACATCCGTCAAATCTGTGTACAAAAATTGTCTGGCACGTATAACACTCAAGAGCATTGTGTTGATGCGCGATCAAGCTTATCCTGGGTCATTCAGTCGCTAACTGGGTCAAGAATTTCAGCCTTTGAGAGTCATTTACCAAACATTTAAGACACTGTTACTCGAATTAGTACCATCAGTTACTAAAGTTAGATTGGATGAAGGAATCTGGAGAATTGAAGTTCTTCAAAATCGATTTTATGAGCATTTCTTATAAGCGCACGAATGCCGTACAAATGATTGAAAAATGATGCACACTGATAGCAACCCTGACCTTTTTTCATTTCAGAGGTTTTGGCTTACAGCAGCCTACTTAAATAAAATATCACTAATTCTTTTATCTCTGGGGACTTTTTATTGTTGGCTTGGTTCTTTTTAACAATGTTAACCTTTATGTCGCTCGCATTGTACTCTTATGACAAAGAAATATATTTTGCTATTAGAACAGACATGAATGTGATGACAGTCCAAGGCTTTACACTATGACAGCCCAAAGAAACAATAAACTGATTTTAATGAGATTAAAAAGAAACTGGCAACGACCTGTTGATGATAAGGGGTGTACAGTGTTTAGCCATCACCTCCCAAACTATTAGCAGACATTCTCAATAGAATAAGAAAACCAGATTTGTAAACGAACGGCAAACACACCGTATGGGTTGTGTAGAAATGTTCAAGAACCGGAAATTGCAATACCCTCTTGATTAGGAGATGAGTGCCTTATATGCTTAGCCTTATCAAATCAGCTTCGGTGAAATCCTACGAACCATTGGATCAAGAGGCTTAAAACAGTCGCACATGCACAACAATAAACATGACATGTGATCTGATGTGAGGTTGGGCACATGCGATTGGCCAATGCGCGCGTTAATTGACAGGCTATGCGCTTGTATATTGTGTACCAGCTCACTGTTGAAATGCTTTGATCTCACGAGGTGGTAATCAAAGTGTTTCCTGCGCTTATAAGCTTATGAGCTGTGCAAACAGATTTACTCTTAATTTTCCAGCTTACCCTCTTCAGACAGCAGCACAGTCGGGATCTCTTACTCAAATGGCCGGATTTCCCTGTAGCGGATTTTTTGCACTCTATCTAACCGCGATAACGTTTCTTCAAGGGGCTGCCATAAGCGTGGACCCTACAGCCACGATTTCCGCTGCAACCATGCCTGGCAGTAACGTTTCGTTCGCTGGAACCAAAACTCCCGCACTAACTGATGGTCCGTCCCAAGGTGTAGGACACGCTGACAATGGACAAGGCTGTCCTAACTGTAACAACAACAACAACAACATCGACGACTATTCTGAGAACACAGAAAGTTACAACCTAAGAATCAAGATGATCAAAGCTAGAATACTGGCGAAGCTGCAGATGGATCGAACACCGGTCCTCAAGCAAAAACCAAAGGACAGTAGGATTGCAGCCCTTCTGTCAAATTTAAATCTTATTAAAGAAGATTATCCAGAGAGTGAGTCGGAAGATACCAAAGAAGACGACTACTATGGAAAGACGACTAAAATCATTGTTTTTAGCGCGAAAGGTGAGTGGTTGAATTTGTACGTGTTCTTAGGGGTATCGACGAAATAACAGTTTGTGATATCGAAGCTTTTTTCACAGATAATTTCCATTAGGGTCAAGCTCTGGCCTTCGAGTTTTTTCTTTGTTTTTTGCGGCGGTTTTGATACCGGCATGGTCAAGAGGGCATATTTCAGCATATTTCTTTTCCATTCATTCGTCACCACAGACAGTAGAAGAGCAAAGTTCAAGAGCTGATCTTGCGACAGTCTCACGATAATTACACCAAACGCTGTCTTAGCGCTCCAGATATTAGTCTTTGGCGCCCTATTCGCTGTTAAAAATTACGTGCTTTGTTTTGAATTCTGCTTTTAAGATAATGATCTTTGTGTTACGCACATTAGGAGGCGGAGTCGCACTGTATGTCTATTCACAGCTGCTAAATAGTGCTTTTGGAAATTTCCGAAGTCTTGCCCATAGCTTTAGTGCAGAATGTGGAAGATGCATTGAATGATCTTATCACGTTTATCAAAGACAAAACATTTCGCTGACAAACTGCAAGCTTCCTGGCATAATATGTGATGTGGAAAAATGTGTTTTACAACTTAACACCGGCCTATTATCCAGACAGTGCCTTTGAATGGATGTCAGTTGTTTTTTTCTTTGAAAGGAGTGGCGCTCAGGATCCTTGATATGAATACACTAAAGACCGCAGAATTGCAAAGAACAATAGAACCCATGCAATTAATCAACAGCTTCCATTTATTTTCATTTGGCATTTACATGCTGGGTTTACCAGAAAAAAAAAAGTTACACAAAGAATCTTTGAAAGACGGATTTCAGTTGACTTTGTAAGTAAGTTACACTTTCTATGATGACAGAAAGATTATCATGCTCTCCACTGCAGTCAAGTACATGTGCACTCTAAATAGTTTTTTCGCACAAACTCTAACGAAAACCTTCCTCTCTGTTGTGTCTTTTTTATTTGCAGCTAAAGTTCCACCTTCGCGATCAAGGCGAAATTTCTCCAGAAATTTGGTCTTCCAGTTCAAATTGGAACAAAAATCTCTGTGCAGCTTAGTGTCTTCTGTGTCTCTGTGGTTTCATAAGCGTAAAAGCAAACATTACGACTTGAACGGGAAGACTCTGCAGATAGAAGCACGTGACATGAGATCAGACAGAGAGCATTCCGACACACCAGTCAGAAGAGTAATGAAGACGAAGGTGAAGGCAAAGAAGAGTGGACCAGAATGGGTAGTGGTAGATGTTAAAAATATCGTTCAACTCTGGTTTAATCAAACGATGGAACAGCAATCAAGCAATGCTACTGACAATGGTACTTACACCTTAAATATCTCTTGCCTGGACTGCGAATCGGAGGCTCATCACCTTATTAGCTCACGCGGCCGACTTCGACCCTTCCTCGTTATCGACTTGCAGAAGCCAAGAACACTGAGCAGGAAAAAGCGTGCGATTGACTGTGTCGGAAGGGTTGCAGCACACTGTTGCCGTCGGAAGTTTTATGTCAATTTTACAAAGATCGGCTGGGACTCATGGATAATATACCCCAAAGGTTTTGAGGCCAACTTCTGTGACGGGCAGTGCAGGGCCGGTTTTGACGGCAATAATGGTTACTTGTACGCGCTTCAAAAAATGTCCCAGCAAAATCTCACAGGCTTGGGGAGATGCTGTACGCCTTCAAAAATGTCCGCTCTTTCTATGCTCTACTTCGACCACGATGAATACGTCATAAAAAGGGATATTCCCAACATGAGGGTTGACACTTGTGACTGTCCGTACAAGTACTGAAAAACACAGGAAGAGAGAGACAGAAATATACGTGGATGCGCTTAAACGAAGACTACGTACTTAAAGGCTTTCTTGTCTTAGGTAAACACGGGTCTTCGAAAGCATGCCGTTTATTTTTGAAAGCTATTCTAGTATCGTGGGGGAATCCTTAGTATGTTTAGATATCGTTCCACTAATTAAGGATCGAGTTTTGAATTCCACCAAATAGTGACATCAACGGTGAACGATTTTAATAGCTTCGTAGATGCTCCAGGGCATTAAAATACTTCGAAAGTGCTAACTTTGCCGCATTTGATATCGGGACCACTTCGCATCGTTGAATGACATAGTTGAAAAATTGCGAAGATCGTAATTCTCAAGGTTTTCTTCTGGCTCGCAGATTTAGTGTTCGCATGCTGATGGCATGAAATAAACTTGTAGAATAGACTACTGAAGATGCTGAGCTGACCCCTAGCAGCGCCAGGCAGTAATGGATGAAGGCATAGTAATGTGATAATTTGCGAGTTCCGGTTACGCTGTGCGATAACGCTGGTGTTGATAGTAATCAGCGCATTCATCTTCATCACGCCTATCTTTTAATACCTAAAGGAAGTTGGAAATGGTACATTTATTGCTCCGAGTTTAGAGCTGTCTTTACTAATAAGGCGAAGTTATGATGTAATCACCCGCCTTGTGCTCAGTGGAGATAATTTAGTTAGGGCTCAAGCACCAATGGAATTATCCTCGTTTACTTTTCAAGCAGTATAGAAACAGCACTTCAGTTTTCAATTTCTCTTTGAGCCAGGGTCGTTCATTTTTTTTTTTTTTTTTTTTCGGTGGGGTTTTTGAATCAATCGCTACCACATGCATAGCATTACGGAATACCAAAGTGGTATCAATTACATAAAGAGGTTTCTAAAACCAATGTAACAAAGATAACGGAACAATTCCCACCATGGTAAAATGAGCCAAAGCTATTACAAGAGCTTTTAGAATAAACAAAACTCAATTGGTCCCAAAAGGTATTTGTTTGGTGCTAGTAGGCAGGCGTGCACAAGTTATGTTTCTGAAACAATGGCTGGCATCCTAGTGAGGACAAAGGATATTGCGTACACGGTCCAGCTAAAATTAGACTTTAATCCGCTTTTATAGGAGGCAGCTGTAAATGTTGTTAGTGAAGCCAAATAATGTTGCTAAATTGAAAGCGGAAGAGAGCACCGAAAGTCTTTACTATAATTATCTTACTCACTGGAAGTCGTTACACAATTAAGGGTGTGGCTTTGAGTTGCCCTGTCAAGGGATAGAGAGTATATTATGTGACACAGCCTGCTGACAAGAATTTTTAAGATGACGTAGTGAGGATATCCAGAGACATGACGAGTGTGTAAAAGTTTTATAGGTAAATAAAGCACACGATTTGTACTCTAGGGGGTCCTTACTATTCAATGCCATTGCTTTTACAATCGCTTTGCAAAAAATTCACCATCTATTCAGTTATCGCTTTGCAATCATTTTGCTAATATTACTTTCAAAGGGAAAATACAGATACGCTATGAAGTAAATTCCAATTCAATGGCAGTGAAATTTCTCAGGTCTTCAGTGCTGATGGTATAACAAAACGTCCGTGGTAAAGTCTGTTCCAGCGTTAACGACGTCTGGAGTGAAATGGCGCAACTCCAGTTTCTATAGGAGAAAGACCCCTGGGGGTCTGGTATTGCTGGTACTGAAAGGTCCGGGTTAATATTCTCCCAGTGGGGAGTCACTCCCTTATTTGACCTAATCTGGAAGGTGCAACTAACCTTGGCATGGTTAGCGTTAAGAAACAGTATGTGATAACTGGATTGTCTCTGGGAGAGCAACTTTAAAGAGAGAAAAAAAAGAAACGTTTTGGCTTCATCAGTGCCACTCAGTCGCGGCATTTCGAGTTATTTCTGCCTCTTACAAATCACCTTCAATTTGAAGGGAACTTGAAAATAGTAGTTCACTAAGATAGAAAAACACCAAACAGATAAAAAATGAACCATAAAGGAACGAGGATGACTAAGGATGGAGAAGATTAACACGGATTACAAATGAAGAACTTGAAAAATTTAGGCTAAACTTTTCCAGATGCGCAAGCCGTGACGTAGCTACTTTAAGAGCAGTCAACGACCACGGCCACCCCTCCCGAGCTTACGTTAGATTTTCCCCAGTTGGGGTACGGGTAAGCAAGGTTCAAACCTGGACTTCTCGATCTCGAATTCAGCCCTTCTAAGGATCTTGTTTAACCTTATAAACGCCTAAGTTTTAAAAATGAAATAGCTTTAGTCGTCAAAATCTTTAACAGGAACAGTGGTAATGTACTGATCTGATCAGACAACATGAAACAGACGTATGGAGGGAGAATTGGGTCAAAAATGGCATTGAATCAAGTTTCATTCTGTTGGACAGGCACGTTATGCCAAGGGATCATGCCATCATTCTAGGGCGGTTTTCACTGATTGTCGTAAACAAAACCAAAGTAAGCAATCTAGCTAATCACCTAAAGGACACAGACACACTTAATTTCACAGACTTTAATACAAATATAAAGCTGATCCGCTAATAGTATTAGGCTAATTTAGGCGGATCAGTTATTATCAGATTACTTTTATTAAATTAGTTAAATTAGTAATAGTTATCACTAAATCTGCCCGCGCTTTCTTTTATATCGGCTGATTGAAAACAATAAGTATTGAACATTTTTGTATGAACTAAGAATTTTTTTTTTTGTAAACTATATCACTCATACTGTTCCAGTAACTTAGGCATCTTACCATGAATATGATCCAAACAATCAACTAAGTTAACTAAACCAACACATTCTGTTAAACTCATTCTATCACATGATATTCTTTACATAATACTCTCACGACAGCATTTACAGCAGAGCAGTTTACCATATCTCGTTAGAAAGGATGCGAAGAGTACTTTCTGGAAAAAAAATAGGTTGCCTTCATGGAAACTAATATTTCTTTTACAAAAATTTCACTCAGTAGAACTTTTATAGGGGAAAAAAGGTTAAAAAATTATAGCGAAACAAAAAATTAAGTCAAACTACTCTGCTGTTCCGAAAGAAACCATTTATCTTGATATACGAGCAAACGTATCTCGAAAGCAGAATGGAGGTCGAGTTTTTTTTTTTTTTGCGAGACGTAAACAGAAGTATCGCGTTAAAGTCGCCATATATGCAAATTAGAGTCAAGCTTTTTGACCTCAACGAAAACGCTGCAAAACATTTATATTTATATTTGGATCCCTGCAAAGTCACCCAGCCCACACATGAGTTCTACGCCACGTTCAATTGCTCAATACAACTAGGCGATCCGAATAAACAAGATGCCAAAGGTAAAACTGGCGATCGGAAGAGTATTTAGCTATTTAGTTGCAATTGAACCACACTGGCCTCGAATTTCTAGTACACTTCAGAATTTCTTACGTTACGTTCTGAGTTGTTTTTCTCCCAAAATCCATCTTCAGGATCTTTGAAATCGTTTTCAATTTGTCCTGGATGAGAATCTCGGCCATTTCGAAGCAAATTTATTTGATCACGCTAAAATCGTCATGCAGGCCATAATGTCAAATCATTCATTGGAGTGTATTTTTGACCTTGAAATGCTGCTCGAAGATAGCGAAACGCGAACTCGTGGTTACAAGAGCCTTGAAATGCTGCTAGAAGGTGGCGAAACGCGAACTCGTGATTGCAAGAACCTTGAAATCAAGAATTTCATGTACCCGACACCACCTAGCTAGGCTGGGCTCGATTTCCAGCCGTTTTCTGAGCCCGCGTTCCTTGTCCCACATACCCAAGACCACCGTGCGCGCCTAGTTTCATCAAATCGAGAACTCTTCACATACTACCAACACATTTCTTACTTTTTTCCAAATTCCTTGTATGTACACACACGGGGAATCCTAAGATGCCTCCTCGGGTTTTGGCCTCTGGGCCAAAACCCTGCGGGCGCAAACTGAAATGTATAACAAACAACTAGAGGGACAAAGAAAACAGAAAATATTAACGTTACTTTTAAACTAGTTCTATGCTTAAAGATAACTTGAAGAATATACAAAGTGAAAAGAATAACATTCAGGCATCAACCATTTTCTCAAGTTGAGTCAGAAGAGAACAACGATTCATAAGACTTAACATTTGTATTTCTTTAAGGCTGCAGTGATTTAGGGAATATCAATTTATCATCATGCTGTTTTAGGATATCAATCAGAAAGGAAAGAAGTTGAGCTTTAAACTGGTTTTTAGGAGGCTCTTCTAAAGATGCTGGTATTCCATACTCTTGCCCCAACTCTTAAAAATAAAATGCATTCTTTTGTATTTCTAATCGAACGATACAGTGAACCAATCAAAACTTGAAGTAATTACATGTCGCTGACGCAAAGCGCGGGAAAACGAGTGCAAGTGAGTTGCAATCCACCGTAGGAAAAAAGATGGCGGCTCTACATTTTATCACAATACCTTGCGAACCTAACACAGCCTATAAGGCACAAAGAAAGCCAAATTTTTACAATATTTGTCTCTGTACTAAGGACATTGTGTAGCCTTGGTTTGAAGATTTTATAACTTTTCTGTACATTTTTATGAACGTTGTGAAGGTTTCCGTTCGGTAAGAACTAAGGGTAAATGTACCAGACGCCATCTTTTTTTCCTACGGAGGATTGGTTTACTTTTGATTGGATTAAAAAGTGGCGCGAGTTTTTTAAGCCAATCGTGTAGCGTAGTTGGCCATAAACGTCATGTTTCTACTCCTACGCCTCGTGACATGTGTACGTTTGCCGTCCTCATAAGGTGGCTCTCTATAGTTTTACGATCGCACGCGCGCTTAGGACGAAAGCTGAGGTAATCTGCGCGCCCTCAAAGGAAAACGTCAGTGTTTTTCGATATTTTATGACGCCAGGCCACATGAGCACAAAAAGCAAAACTGACAGTGAAAACTGAAAGCGAAATCTATAAAACCAGTTTTTCCGCAGCGCTATAAGGCGTAAATTTGCAAAAATCTGAAGAACTGCCTTTACAAACCCTTCTTTTTTATGTTTAAAATTCGCATCCCCCGGTTTTAATGCATTGTATAAAAAATTAGGAAGATTTCACTGAAGGAAACTCAAGAAAATCACAAATAATTTAATACGATTTATGGCCCATGCGCGGAATTGAAATATTGCTCAGTTTTGTACGTGATCCTCGAAAAACCTCACTTTTTGGTAAAAAAAATTTCTTAGCAAAACTTAGGCTGATTTAGCGTCATGGCTACCAAAAAACCTGACTAAACGGTTGAAAACGGTATTTTTTGGCGAATATTTGGTATTCAAAGGGTTAATAAAGGGTGGGAAAGAAACACACGGAGTGCTGGGGGAACTAGAAAGAGGGATATAACGGGGGAAAACTAGGAATAGTAAGGGGAGAGAAAGAAACACACGGAGTGCAAGGGGAGCTAGAAAGAGTGATATAACAGGGGAAGTCTAGGAATAGTAAGGGGAGAGAAAGAAACACACGGGGTGTTAGGGGAGCTAGCTGGCTATAGAAAGAGGGATATAACAGGGGAGAGAAAGAAACACACGGAGTGCAAGGGGAGCTAGAAAGAGTGATATAACAGGGGAAATCTAGGAATAGTAAGGGGAGAGAAAGAAACACACGGGGTGTTAGGGGAGCTAGCTAGCTATAGAAAGAGGGATATAACAGGGGAGAGAAAGAAACACACGATGTGCTAGAAGAGGGGGTGGAATAAGGGATGTAGTAGGAGGAAGAGTGGAAAAGGACTAGGATGGAAAAGAGTAGCAGAGATAGTGTAGAGAAGTAGTAGTGATAAAAAAGGAAAAAAATGCTGGGTTGACTTAGCGGGGAGGGGTTAGAGGGGAGAAAATCAAATGCAAGTGGATCGAATAAGGGAAGGGAAGAAATAGTGGGGGCGAAGATGGGATGAAAAGGGTCATGGAAGAATAAAGTCATAAACCAAAGGAGGCAATGGAAGGAGATGTTAGGTGGAAGGCGAAAGAAGGGGATTTTGCAGCAGAGAATATTCATTTTTCTTTTTTCTTCTGAAAAAAATAGACACTACCGATCAACATACAATATCTATTTTTTTAACTACCCCTTTTTCTTCCAGATTTTAATGTTCACAACATAGGAATCTCACAGAAATTTAGCAAGAGAGGTCACGTTAACCATTAGCCGTAAAAGGGGCCAAACATTTAGCCGCCGGGCGTAAAAATCAGAACATTTTAAGCATTAGCGGCAAAAAATGTCAGTCTTTCTGGACTTTCAGGCCCCCTTCTTAGACTTGAGTGCTTGCAACAAGCTGGGGAAGAAGATGAAATGCATGCCACAGAAAACACTTTACCCGAAAGTACAGAGTGAATGATAAGTATGGCAGGCTCCCGTGGCGCTGTGGTTTTGCCAAATACCACTAGTCGAGAAACGTTTGTCCTCAGGAAAAACACCACCTACAAGGGACGTACTTGAAGACTCCTTCGCCTTCTTCCTGAAAGTTTCAATGACATGCACATGTGTTTACTGAAAGTGCACCTAACCCCAAAATTTTATTTTCGCTAAAACGAATCTAGGCTTTATTTGAAGCATTTGGGCGAAGAAATTTTTGAATTTGGTTGAATCCTCGATTTTCTATGCCCTTTCAAAGTCGCGCTTGAAGTGTTTCACGACCGCGTTTTAGGGAGTCTGGGGCGACGGTTCCTGATGACGTCTACCCAGGAACCAAACACAATGGCGCCTCAGTCAGCTCTCTGTATTTGCTGGAGAAAATGGAAAACAAAACTAATCGTTCCGATGTATTTTGGGACTAAAACGTCCAAGCTTTGTCTCAGAATCATTTTGTTTCGTCACTGGAGTCAGAGTTAAGTTTCGATTTGGAAGACACCAAAATAAACTTTGATCGAGCACGTTCGACAACTGTAAACTCACTGCTTAGAGCTTTGAGAGCAATTTACAATATTTCAAGCGACGAAGGGGAAGACTTCTTTGCCGACGAGCTGCTTGTATATTAGGAATGGAAAGCTAGATACGAAGTGGAGGAGCAGGCAAACGAAAAGCAGGAAAGAAAACTCAAGGACTGCTTTGGATGGTAATTTCGTCAACTAAACATAAGATTCCCACTCGTGTTTATAGCCCGTTTACATTTGTCCTTAGCGAGAATGTATTTTGTCAAGGTATGATTGTTCTGTTAAATCCAGTTTTTGTTTTACTTTCTGTTGAATGCTTCATGTTTATAAGAGCGACGTACGTGTTGCAGTTTTCGAGACTTGATGACCTCCAAAACATTGGCTTCGATCGATTGAAAATCGTACTGTCTGGACCTGTATTTTTGAAGCTGCGAGAACAAGGTGGAAGGAAACATTTCATACAATTACCGATTTCACATTGTCACACGTCTTAAGTAGTAACTCCAAATAATCAATGTAAATTGTTCTCAAAGTTTGCAGTGAAATTCGTCGGATAAGCGAACAGGATGTGTTCCCTAAGCGGTCCGCAGATAATGTTCCCCGGTCATGTTTTCGACGCTTTTGCACAGAATCTCTGTCGCACTGCTGATTTCCAAACCTTCGAAAAACTCTGTGAGTCTCACAATTTTGTTATGATGTAATTCTAAAGGATTAATTTTCTACTTTTATCTAAATCGAAAGAGAAATAAGTGCTGGTTAGCGGCGTACAGTTGCGACCTATTTACATATCAGCTAATACGCTTCTTGATCATGATCGGATCACACAACTTTGCCGGTTATGTTATAAATACTGCTGGATTGTAAGATATAGGTTGTCGGTAGTATTTCTAAAAATTTCTGGTTAGCTTTAAGCAGAAAATTTATGAAAATAGCGTTCGAAAGTCTGCGGAACAAATTCCAGTGAGAATTCTTTAATGGTTCTCACAGATTCAGTTCGCTTGTTTCGGTTCGACAAAATCAACCGTCGTTTACGTCTTTATTGTACCATTAGCCGATCACCGTCAGTAAATTGTACAGTATATCTTTCTTTAAATCTGGAATATTACTGCGACAGCCGATAGCACCTCTGGAAGGCGTTTCTCTGCACTTTTCGAATGTGTATTGCACAATCCTGAAGGAAATGAGAGGACGTGAGATATCGAACCTTCCTGGGTAGATGTCTCAAGAGCCGCTGGACCCATTCTCCTCAAACTCGGTCGTGAAACAAAATGGCGGTGTTTTGGAGCTATTTTCGAGATTTCGTCGAGGCACAGAAAATCGAGGATTTCACGGAATCCAAAAATTTTTTCGCAGAACTATTTCAAATAACAAGTACATTCGTTTTAGCGAAAAAAAAATTTGGGGGTTAGGTGCACTTTAAACTGTGACGTGGATAAATACATTGACTAGAACTACGTGTAAGAATTCCTTTCGTTTGCCTTTCTTGGGACAAATGTAAGGAAATTATACTCTCACTCGGTTTTCAAAGCCCCAAATTATAATTTAATTCTCTCATCACTGCACTGAAATTCAAAATGCCTCTAGTATTGCTGTGTTCATCTGTAAACTTACGTCATCTTTCTTGGTGTAAGTATATTTTATTTCTGTTAGTATGATTGTGTGAGCTTTCGCTTTTTTTTTTGTCTTCCTTTGCTTTTGCGCATTTGTGCATTTAGCTTTGCTTAACTACTGTTTATCCTAAATTATGATCAATTTTTGTGTACAGATGACAGCAATTTTCTTCATTTTTTAAGTCTTAGGTATATTTAAGGTAGTCCTTTACGTAAGCCTTAGTGGCTTCCCTGGGCTTCCTTGCCTTATACATTGATATTTCATAAATGTAGTATAAATGGAATTTTTTTATATAATGTTTGGCAATTTTTTAATTCTTTTGTTATTAAGTCTTGGGTATATTTAAGGTAGTCCTTTACATAAGCCTTATTGACTTACCTGGCCTTCCTTGCCTTATACGTTGATATTTTGTAAATATATTTATAAATGGAAAAAAATAATTATAATAAAATAAACAAACAAGTAGGGGTGCCTTTATTATTCAGTCAGCTGGCACCGGCCCACGTCAACAAAATAACTCTCCCCGGCCGATACAGCTGGACAATATTTGCACACCTGGACTGTCTTCCACGCTTTGTCGATATTTACAGAAGCCAATTAATATTTCTACATATAGACCTCCACGCTTAGTCTATAATAAATACAGCTGATAATTTTCCTTGGTCTGTCATCATTGGTCTTTTCGCCCCGCAACTTTCGGCCGATAGAGATACATCTTGGAATGGGCCACTTTCGAAATATCAATATGCTAACATGGCTCCGAGGCTTTCAGGTCAAAATTGCAAATTTTTTAAGGTCCTTTTGTCCCTCAATTCTCAAAAGACACTTTGATACAAAGAAAACACCACTAATTACAGACGTTTGTCCCGAAAGCCTCGGAACCCTGTTAGAATATTGATATATCCAACGTGGCCTGTTGGAAATTGTCATTGAGCGGCGCAAAGTGGTCTAGGGTAAAATTTTCGCGGTGCGCAAGGTGATTTCGGGAAGACACTTCAACCGTGAGATCAGAGTAGTTATATATGGTTCGCAGTCAAGGTTTCGTTAAGGAGAGTATTTTTTAGTTTCTTGCATTGAATCATCATTGTATTGAAAACGAAACTTTATTTGCATTTACTTTCAACACACATTTACATACGTGATTACAACACTAGTTCTGTTAGTTTTCTCCGACCGTATCAAGAATGAAATTAACATTAAACCAAAACGCGGCATTTTTGCAATTTTCCATTACCGGAATAGCGCCAGAGAATGTGTCAATTTTTTATATAACATTTACCAAGACTGCAGTGTATGATATTTTATTCACCAGTGTTTGAATAAAAGAAAGAATTTGTGAGCATGAATTTGAACTTCATTCCTCAGAGAAAATTTGACAAACTTCATCATGAACCCATGTTTTTTGAAAAGCCTTTCAAGTAGTAGCAATTATTTTTCATTTCATAGGTACTTATATTTAAGTCAGATCGGACACACCCGGCAAAATTCGCGCGCATTGCTCAATTCAAGAGACTTCTCAACGACATTGACCGATCGCAAAGGAGAAATACGCGCAGGCCGAGTGCGCCTGGGTGCGAGAGACTTGATTGGTTTAGTTTCCGTCGGTTCCAACTAACCAACGAGGTCGAGGATCCTTTTCGGAAAATCCTCTGCCTTGAATTAATCAGTTAACTCGTTTGTCAGGCACGTTTATACTATAGACTAGCAACATTGTATAAAATGGCCGTTGTTTTAACGACGATCTTTTACGGCAAACACCATGTTTCACTAAATGGCGGCCCCAGCCCTGGGGACAGGTAACCGGTCGTCTAGCCCTCAAGTCGATTAGCCCCCAACCAAAAATCGAAAACACTGTCTATTTCAAGCGTAAATGGGAGCTAATCGACTTCTGGTTGGGGGCTAACCGGCTGGCGATTAATCGACTTGGGCCCTGGGGGCTAAACGACCGGCAACCCTGGGAACGAGGCACTCACTACGACATTTAGGACCCAAATAATTATGGAGAAAACTGTCCACGGATGACAGATCGGCCAAAACACTTTATGAGCTTAAAAGGCGCATTCGTGGCAGAGATCTAACTAAGTTAGTAGAAGCTCGCTGCATCAAGGGTTGTATCCTCAACTCAACACTGACACTCTTAAATCGTATTAGAAAAATTCTAGACTTTTTATATTAGATCAGCTGTGGATACATTACCTATAATGTTTAACTTTATCTTTAAAACACGTTAGACTGCATTTTGTATTATTCACATTTTAGTGCAGAAATGTTAGTCTTCTCAGTTTTGTATTTTATATTTAAGCAATAGAACACTTTTACATAGTGTTTACATAGCCTCATCTAAACACGAGGAGGGTTCGGAGAATTCGAGACAGTTATGCAAACCCGAGACGTAGTCGAGGGTTTGAATAACTTTCGAGAATTCTCCCAGCCCCCGAGTGTTTAGATGAGGCTATGTAAACACAGTGCTCTATTGCTTTTATAAAATAATTCTCAAAAATGCGCGCGAATCTAAAACGTCACAACCGTGCATGGTTACATACTCCATCCAAACAAACCTATCGCCCAATAAGAGCGCGCATAGTCGCTCAGTTATTTTAGAATAGTCTGTGTCGCTTTGTTAGTATGGGTTTCTCCCAGGCTACATGGTTTGACACTTAAATAAAGTTTTTCTATCATTTTATTTATTTATTTTTTTCATAGATAGTTGGTTTTAACAGATTACTTAACTCGGCTCATACTAATACTTCCTCCGCTAATTGATGTCCTCCCTCGGAAACATGGCCCCACTAGACTAATCTTCCTCTACGAAATTAAACAGTGGAAGGTTCTATCGACCGTACTCACGTAGCCGTGAATCGCCCCCAAACACTGGTAATTCAAAATGTAGTGCACGCTTCAGTTCAGATCTAAATTTAACAACGGAAGAAACACTGGAACACAACTTTTATTCCAGTTTGTCGAAAAGGAAATATTTCCCCTTCTTCTATGAACACGGCAGAAATGCTCTCAACCAATCATATTCTGTTTACACAGGATAAACTTGCGTTTGTTTTCCGCCCTTAAAAATAATTGCCTCGTGTGATCGCCACGAGCAGAGTTTGCTATTCGTGAACTTCTGCTCGCTTTTCATTTAGGACCACTTCTTGACACAATAATCTCAATAATAACTGTAATTTTTCGAAACCCTACTGTGAAAAACACCAGAAAACACTGGAAAAACACTAAGCCGACTAGAAGCCGAGATGGCGAAAATACATCTCTTTTTCATTTTCTATTTGTATTGGACTTCTTGTGTCTGTCTTCGTGATCGTGTGGGTTCAAGACGGAAAAAAGAAGTGCTTAAAGTTCCCCGTGGTCGTAAATTATCATTTTCCGTCCTGTGGCAACGGGTTCTCAGCCCCCGGCTTTAGCTGAAACATTGAAATCGCCGTGAAAATAATTCATTTTTTGGCCTTTTTACAGTTTATTAATGTTTTGAACGACTTAACCCCTCCTTCACTTGAGAAAGAGCTGAAAATGTCAGTTTTTGTCGAAGTGAACTTGAACTTCCTATAGTTGGAAAACAAACATGCAATATGTCATGTCAAGACGTAGGCGTCACGAAATATGTGTTCAGGCGGAAACGGGAAGCGAAAGTGCGTGACGTATTTCCACGGGATATTTAATTGGCCGGTGAATAACTGAAGGGTGTTCTTCCGTGTCGTTTGACGTGTTAACTTTCACGTTAAAAACTCCGCTCGAGAACCCGTCTGCTTCAAACTCTCGAATCGTGTCGCTGTTAAATTTTGCTTGCTACAGGTGTACAACAATACCACAATTATTTTATCGTCCTTTATCCAATCAGAAAGCTTAGAAATAACATGTGATCGGACGCGTGCAGCTGAGGGTCTCATGGCGCGGTCGCGGATTTGAGAGGTGGCAACAAAAATGGCGTCTGGAGAAGGCTAGGGTCTTGATTTCAGTCTTTGGTGAAGGATTTTGGATAACATTAACATCTTACGGAACGATATGGCTCTGGAGTTAAAGTTGCACAGTCCTGCTGGAGCAGAGGCTATTGTATATACGTGGCCGCTACAGAAATCGGTGAGTTTTGCCGCTGGTGCTGTATTTTTGAGTTCGAGACTTCGTGTTAGGTCAATTTTGTCTTTCGTGTTTGCCTGAAACTTTGCCCGATTGTTTAACTTTTAGGACGGCAGAGATGAGGCGGCAGAAATTGTGGAGACCATCAGGTAACTTGCGACAGCAAAGCTACTTTCTCTTCTGTGTCAGAACATGAAGAACTGTAGCGAGCTTGCTTTTTAATAAGTTATACAAACAGGTTGCAGGCATCCACACGATTAACAGAATTTGTCTTCTGCACTTCTGTCTTAGATGGGTGTGTGCTGATTTTCCAGAGCTGAAACTCGCTGTTGAGAACTATGTTCTTCGTGAGTTTGATCCGAGCAGGTAATCTAGTTTAAGTCGTGTATACCATTACAAATTGGGGTTTCGTGTCCCAACGGTGAAATTAACAATATTCATGTGATGGTCGTACTAAAAATACCATGGCTTTCGCTTGCATTTCTCATGTCAGTATTATTTTGCTCGTGTTTTGATTACAGCTTTGAGAGCATGTCCAAACTCTGCGAACGATACAACAGAGCGATCGATGGAATTTTACAATTGGTAAGTATTTCTGAACACCATGCGCTATGAGACTCTTTACTTCGCCCGAGGCAAAATCAAAACCATGTTTGGCAGGGCCGGGGCTAAGGTGGAAAATCCGGCGAGTGATTTAGAATTTGCTGTATAGTTATATTTATTTTCGTCTGATAAGTAAGGTTGCTTAAGCATTGTTTAACACCTTTCTCTGTGAGAAATTATGGATGGCTTCACATAAACGGACTCGTTCATGTCCCGTCCATGCATGCAATACTCGACATACCGGAAGGGAATATAAACAATGTCGCCGATAATCAAATTTACAGCTCGGCGGAGTTTTCCGTCATTATTTTTTCTGTTTGTGCGGCTTTACACCAGATGAAGAAGAAAATTTTCAATTCCGTCGCTGAAATATTAATTTTTGATTTAAAAAATCCACTAGTTTAATCCTAACGCTTGCATGCAGAGGCAGTTTGTGTGAAAGGAACAGATTTCCACCGGGTTTCTGATATGCAAACTTTTCATGGCGATATGACATGCAGCAATAAAATTTACGTTCAGCGGTATCATTTTGGTGGAATATTATCTTAATTGATGTGTTAAACCAAAACTGAAGTCAAATATTGTTTTCTTTAATTTAGTGAAGACAATATTCTCAAATTATCCAAGTTACCTAATGTTATCACTCTCAATTTGTTTTCCATTTTGAACTTGATAGGCTTTCACATTAGCTAATTTGAAAGTTCTCATTTCCTGTTACTACACAGCATAATTTTTTTCACAAAGGTCTGGAATGCCCCTATCATGCCATAAAAAGGTCAAATTCAGAATGTCATTGTCCATATTATTCAGGAGTATTTCAAATAGCAGGGCTGTTTTGATTAAGTTTTGATTCTGAAGCCTTGATCTTCACACCTGTAACAAACTTGTTACTTTATGGGTGAATTACAGGGTTCTCTGTAGAAGCCAGCAGCCGGCAGAATTCTTCCAGCTGTAAAGGCAAATGTAGGCGTCTGTTTGGATAAACGGTGTTGGGTGTCCGGGAAACCCGAATAGTGAATAGCAAATAGTTGCGAATAGCGAACAGCGAATAGTCCCGAATGTGCAGGTCCAGAAAATACCCATACTCCCCCCACAGAAGGGATTTGAATTTCCTGGGGGTGGGAGGTCTCTAAGACCAAAAAATTTAAAGAAATGTGTGAAGCTTTATTGGAATTTCCAGAGCGGTGGGGAGGTCTTAGAAAAAATCCCTTCCGTGGGGGAGGTATGGATATTTTCTGGAACTACACAATAGCGAATAGTGCGAATAGTGGCGAATAGTGGCCAATAGTGGCAAATCGTAGCAAATAGGGTACCCAGTATCTCAAAGGAATGAAGCAACGAAGGATGGGATTCTCCCGCTAAAAAGCACAGACACTTATCAGGACAAAATGTGTTTCTAAACGTAATTTCTTCTGTTTTAACCACTGCAAAAGCATAATACATCTTTATTAGGTTATCCTTGTGTTTTCTGTTTTCTTAATGTCGGCAATAGACAGCCCTAGCCTGAGTCCGGAGAAGAAAGGGTAATAAATTCACTGATTCTGTTGCTTATTTGGATAGTTAATTAACGCAGGATATTAGATCTAAAGCGGTGACTATTGACAACTTTTCGTCACTATTCACCACTTTTTGCGACTGTTCACCGCTATTCGCATTATTGGAGACTATTCACACTATTTGGGACTATTCATTATTTGCGACTATTCGCTATTCGCTATTCGGGTTTTCCAGACACCCCATGGAGTTATAATATATGCTATTATTTCATTTAGAAATTGGTCAGTTGGATAGTAGCATTTTCTTTTGTGTGCAAGTTTACATATTTTATTGATTCAGAAAACACGTGCTATGTCTAATTTTATGCTCATAAACAACTTGTTTTCCATAAGTTCATCAAGTGCTTAAAAGGGCTCAGTCACGGTATTTTGAGTTATCTTGGCCACATACAAAATTACCTTTCAATGGTAGGAAACCTGAAAATAACAGTTTAATAAGATAGAAAAACACAAAAGAGATAATGATAAACCATAAAGGAACAAGGATGGCTAAGGATGGAGAAGATTAACACCGATTACAAACGACGAATTTGAAAAATTGAGGCTAAACTTTTCAATATGCACAAACCGTGACTGAGCCCCTTTAAATACAACACTTTGGCCCCCAAAATACATGAGATCATTTGGCAACCTGCAAAAGTTCAAAATTTTCCAGGGGACATGCTCATGGACGCGTTACGCTACCTGTTATGCTTAATTAACTGTCCGTCTGTAAAAAATTCTTCTGAGAACCTTAGAATTGTATCAACAACAGTCAAGTTCTCCTGTGGTATCAAGGACCCATCAAGCTCCCATCAAGCATACTTGGCCATACTTGACAGCCCTGGTATGCATGTATACATATAATTTCTCAGTTTCAAGAAAAAACATTCCTGTAGCTACCAGTAATGTTGGCAAGAGCATTAACATTGTCATATCTGATTGTAATAAATACATGTATTATTCCCATTTTCCTTGACAGTGGAAAGGCCGTGCCCCTCCTACATGTATCAATGTTCCGCCATCCCAAGAACTTCTGCGTCATATTATACAGCAGGTTTACAGTCACTCTGTTAAAGATCCTGATAAGTTGAATGATTATGAGCCATTTTCTCCCGAGGTAAGAGTGACACTAGGAAACTATCCTAATTCTTTCATCTTCAGGATAAATCTACATGTAACTGAAGTCTTTCATTCAAATGAAAGCTGTTGAACGGTACTTTTGGTACATGGTACTGTTTACTATGCTGTAAAAGGTGGTTTTATCTTTAAGTCTATGGAGGAAACCCTAGTGTGTTACCATTAAAATGAAAGCTATAGAGCAGTACTTTCATGTGGTACTTTTTATCACACGGTACAAGGTGGTTCCATCTTTTAAGTCTGTGGATGAAACCCTAGTGTGTGGCCATTCAAATGAAAGCTACTGAGCAGTACTTTCATTAGCATTGTTTATTCTGCCACATGTACTGTTTGGTGGACTGTAAGTCAGTGGATGAAACCTTAATGTAATACCATTCAAGTGACAGCCATGGAATTCTTCCCTTTGTAATGTGCTGTTATTTTGTAAGTTGAAGTTTGGACTTGGTCTTGAACATCTTGAGATTGAGAGGCTTAGGATCTCTTTTATAGTCCTTCCTTTGGTATATCCAATAAATTTCAAGGCTGTCAAGTGTCAAGGTACAGATCATGGTGCCTTTCAATAACGTGTTGCTTCTCTAAAGTTTTGAATTCAACAAGCTGTTACCTTTTACATGACTATCAATTATTTTACAGACATCTTGGAACTCGCATTTAACTCAATTTAACAATATTGTTTTGATTTAAGGTATATGGTGAAACATCATTTGAGCTCGTGGCCCAAATGATAAAGGAAGTTCCCATGAGTCGTAATGACGTTTTTATTGATCTGGGAAGTGGTAAGTCTTGCCTTGAATTTTTATGCATGGTAACTTTATGGTTGTGGAGGCAGAGTGGCCCAGTGGTTAATGCGCTTGACTCCGAATTAAGCGGTCTTGAGTTCAAACTCTGGCCAGGGTCATTGTATTGTTTTCTTGGGCAAGACACTTCACACCCACAGTGCCTATCTTCACCCAGGTGTATAAATGGGTACCAAAGAATTTAATGTGAGGGGTAACCCTCCATCCAGGTGGAGTAGAAATACTCTTAGTTGCTTTATGCTACAAAAATTGGGATAAGCCCTGGCTATATGTCAACCATAGGTGAATTGCATCAACTACAGGCAAGTTCACCTGTAAGGATGCTCAGCCACAACAGGTGCCATTATTGGTTTTCTTTGCACACTGTTATTGACATCAAAACATTTTAAGACATTAGACTACAGTTGAATACAACAGCAAAATAATTTTCACGTTTAACTTATACTCTGTGGTTTGATTTAGGTGTCGGTCAGGTCGTGCTACAAGTTGCAGCTTCAGGAAATGTGAAGGAGTGTTATGGTATAGAAAAAGCAGAAATACCGGCAAAATATGCTGAGGTAAATATTTTACATTGATGTTTTTCAATCTTGTCTCTAGGGTCCTCTTTTCTTTGCTCAGCACTTGGCCAAGTCTATAGAAATGATCAAAGTTGAATTGAGTCTGACTTCCATGTCGGACTTGGTTAGAGTCTGTGTTCTTGGTGTTGACCAAGAGACAGGCAGGTTCTGGGTAGGAGATTGGTTATTTTTTATCAGGACATTTTGAAAGACATCTATTATTGCATGTGTTGGGCAAGACACTTTACTCTCATTCACAGTGTCTCTCTCCACTGGGTGTTTATATGGGTACCAGCAAATTAAATGCCGGGAGGTAACCCTCTGATAGACAAACATCCCAACCAGGGGTAGGAGAAATGCTCCTAGTCACTCTAGCTATAGAGGCCACTGGTCTGACTCAGACTTTGTGGCCAGTAAGACATGTAATTTGTTTAAATTATAGATTCATGAGTTGACATTTTTATAACACAAGTGTTCTCTGTCTGTCTGTTTTTGCCCATTATTATTTTTTATTATATTAATTTTGCTACCATGTTTCATTTTTTAGGATATGGACAGGGAATTTCGTAAATGGATGCGCTGGTTTGGCAAAACGCACAAGCCTTACAAGGTGGGCAAGATAACCCTGAAATGTGGAACCTCACTGTGTGACAAATGCTGGGGGTAACCCTGCAATGGACTACCATTCCATCCAGGGGGGAGTAGAAATATTCCTAGTCACTTCAGGCTACAGAAACCGGGAAAAGCTTGGGCCTGATGGGCTGCTTGGCTTGCATGCAGACTTTCCTTATGTACCTACTATGTGACAAAGAAGACCCGTGTGATGCCAAAATTGGCTCCCTTAACATGATAATGTAGTGAGGACTGTGACATATGTAAGATCTCTGTTGAAAAATTAGCAGCCTCTTCTTACTCTCAAATAGTGTTGATTTGATTGTAAACTATCAGACTTCACTATAACTTAAATGAAAATATTATTTTACTGTTGACAGCTTGAAAAAGGTGATTTCCTTGACAACAAGATGAGAGAAAAGATACAGTCTGCAGGGTGAGTATTGAACTCTGATATCCACAATGTTCTGTTATTGTTGGTGTATTTGTGTACAGTGGTTTGGTTCAGGGGAAGACCAGTAAATATACATCCATCATTGCCTACCCCTCAACTTTTCATTGGTTTCCTGCAATAAATTATTTGCCTTACCCAAGTGGGGGGCAGCAAAGACTGTTGTGTCATGCGATACATGAGTGGAACACTCTCCCAGAGTCTACAAGAGATGCAAATAGCCTAGATTTATTTCAGAAGCTTGTTTAAACTATTTTTATCAAATTTTATTAATTTTATTAATGACATCTTAGGCTTGTGGATTCAATGTTGCAGTCCAGAACTGTAATAATTACACCAGTGTGCCATGAATTAATTTCTGTCTGTTTCCTACAGAATTGTGTTTGTCAACAATTTTGCATTTGGACCAGGAGTGGACCACAAACTGAAGGAACGATTTGCCTCTATGAGAGAAGGTATGTTTAAATAGAGACCGGAATGGAATGGTTTTATGAGCATAATCGTTTGTGTTGGCAATCTGAAGCCATCACCTCATGGTAAAGTTATAGTCAGACTGGATGTTCTTTTCCTTGCAACGTTGTCCTTTGTACAGTTCAATGTTCCACTGCTGACCAACACTTTTTTCGAGCAACTTCAACTTCATAATCAATTCAGATTTGCTTTTTTCATCTGAATGAACACCACTTAATCTAGTGGAGGAAGGGGAAACATAATTAGGGTTGGTGAACGATAAATGCAAGACTGCGAGAAGGCAAGGCTGGCATTTTCTTTGCAAGCCTGAAACAATTTGACTTTTGAAATTGCAAGATTGAGACTTCTCAGTGTTATAAACACAAGCATAACAGATGTGCAGACGTCACTTATAAAAGCAAACATTGAAGCAACTCAGGACTTCAAGACTTATCAGGACATCAAGACTTTCTTAGCCTTGTAAAAAAAAAACTTGAGACCCTATCTTAGCTTTTTAAAAAAGCAAGACTGTGAGCTCTACTTTGAACAACTTTTCTTAGGGCCAAGGAAGTAAAATTGGTGATCTCCTGGATTTCAAATTTTTTAGGTTAGCATCTCTGTTAAGTAGTATCAATGATAACAGGAGCATGATGCTGTAGTGCTAACTTGTACTTGTATGTTGCAGGTGCCAAGATCATTTCATCCAAAGCATTTTGTTCACTAAACTTCAGGACCACTTCTCGTAATTTATCAGGTGAGCCAAAGACATCTGATTTCTCTCGTGATTAATGCAATAGGGAGTTTAAGAAAACCATGATGGCAATGCCAACAGGATGTTGCAAAGCAAAACATTTAATGAGCAGGACAGTGGCTGTACAAGTGCATTTTAGTGCAGTATATTTCTTTGATGTCCTTTACAAAACAACATTGTGATGTGACGAAATTCTGCATTGTCTGGAGAACTTGAACCACAACGGCTAATTTTTTTAAACTTCTATTCCAAGTTTATCACTGTGTTCCACCTTTAGTTTTGTAATAGTTTTGACAGTGATAAACAAAGTAAATGACTTTAGAGTACCACAACTCCCAGAGGAGAGCTAGGAACTTTGATGATGTGATGACCATGAGATTCGTAGGTAAAATATAAATTTTTTTTTTAATTGATGTTGTCCTTGGCATTGCCGTCATGGATTCTTAAACTCAATATTGTAAAGCAGACAGGTGATATAGGAAATGAAATTATCAGCTAGGAGGTACTTTTTTGATGTATCAGCAAATGCTCAGCGCTTATTTGTAAAAGACTGTATGACAATCAGTAAGGAGATTTTACGTTTTTAGATTGGATTTGCCAACCAGGAGCTTCTTTCTCATGCATCCATTCTAGCATAAGAATAATTTTATTGTTCCTGTTCTTACTGTATTTCTTTCAAAGCATTCTCACAAGCAGATATGCCAATTTTTCTGTTTGGCTTTTTAGATATCGGCACTATACTACGTGTTTCTGAGCTCAAGCCCAGTGGACGTGCAGTATCATGGACAGGAAAACCAGTCTCATATTTTGTCCATGTCATTGACAGGACTTTGGTGAGTACAGTGTAAATTGTTCTACCTATACTGAAGGACCACCAAATTAAGTATATACGTGTAGGAAGAGTGGCCAAGTGGTTTGTGCATTATTGGACCAAATCTTGATCATAGATGTAATATATCAAACACGGAAGACCGTGTTTGACCACGTTTCCAAACATCGAGAAGAGAGTTGAAAATACGACGTGCAGCAGAGTATTTTTGACGAAGTTTGAAGTGTTTGGAAATATGATCAAACACTGTCTTGAGTGTTTAATATATCTTCTCAATCAAAACTAAAACAAAGGAGAAAATGGAGAAATAAAATCATAAAAATCTATGCTAAGTAAGATCAGATATCCAAACATTGTCACAGTCATGATTTCATTTGTTTAAACTTGATGAATTATTAATGAGTCTGAGAAGTTTAAGTCCAGCTGCAGCTATGCATTGTGTTGTAATGTCACTATGTGTAAACAACCTGTAGACACAATTTGAGAGCACGTGCTTAGTTCGACATACTAGGAATTTCAGTGAGAAAAATCATCTGAATTTAACTATGCACTCGCGTAATTATTAACATTTTTTCCCTTCAGCTCGAGCAATATTTTGCTGACCTCAAGAGAAGAAAGGTTAGTTTTTTTACAATATTTACACTTTAAATGCATATAAATGATATGATATTTTTAGTCATTGAGAAGCAAGTACATTTACATATGCAGTGAGTGAGACATAAATGTGTAGTTTCAGAAAATATTCATACCTCCCCCACGGAAGGGAATTTTTCTAAGTCCCCTCCACCCCTCTGAAAATTCCAATTGATCCTCATACATTTCTATAAATTTTTGGTCTTACAGAACTCCCCACCCCCAGGAAATTCCAATCCCTTCTGTGGGGGGAGTATGGATATTTTCTGTAACTGAACATTATATTCTCAGCAGTCCATCAGTAACCTCGAATAAACATATTTGGTTACAAAAGTGGTGTCAATTTTTTAACAGTTTAATTTATATCCAAATGCTTTCACTTAATTTCCTTCTATTTTCACGGTGGTTCAAATGGCTTTGTATTGGCGTTTATGGCGTAAAAAATAGGTCTCAATTTTACTGTTGACCAACAGATTTTGAAATAACTGAGACTTACAGAACTTAAATGTGGTGACCAGTTCTTTGGAGAAACTACATGTAGCTAGTTTAACTTTCTTTAGGATCTCAACATTTTCTTAGAGTAATAAAAAGGTTCCTAGGAAAACAAAACTGACTATCTGCAGGACTTTAGAACCAGTTAATAACAAAATGTTATTTTTTGTCAGAAACTATAAGCTCTGGTCTTACATCTTTTTAGGAGGGCCGAGACTACAGTGACACAAGCAGCTTAAGTGACTCAGTGGCAAGCATTCCAAACTTTGAAGAACTGGATGACGTTCTCTTTGGAGTCTCGACCAGACACCAATGGAACCAGCTCATCAACCAAATTGAGGCTACTAACAAGGCAAATAAAAGTGGGAGTAGAAACCGGAAGAGAAACAATAACTCCAAGATTGTGCTACAAGAACGGAACAGTGACATACTTTCTGTAGGACAAGAACAGAAGGGCGGGGCTAAGGTAAGTACAGCAATTGCTTAGCTGTACATGAGACCCTGTTTGCGTAAAATTGGATGCATTATTTGGCCTGAAAGTTTAGTTCTTGAAATTAGTGTATGATGTCGCCTGTTTTCTTGTAGTGTAAAGTAACATGCATGTACCCTCTCCTGCCTTAGCAGATAATCCACAATCAGAACTGGTGGCCATTTAGGATTAGGTTCACAAACTCAAGCCAAGGACAGGTACATTCTGGAACTGTACCATGAAGAGGGTTCATTTAAAAATTACTGGAAATGACTTCCACTCCCCCCCCCCCCCCTTCCCAACCAACTCTTGCCCCACTCAGAGCTTAAAGAGCTGATTATGTTGAAGATTTTGGATCCAACACTATTTAGCTCAAACTGTTTTACAGACCAGTTAGGTTTCATTTTATAAGTTGAAAGGCCTTTAGTTGTACAGTACACAATCTAATTATACTATTTATTTTTTTGTTCTTAGGGACGGCAACCATCATTTGCGCAGAAGGTTAGAAAGAAATACCAGAAACAGCAAAACAAAAAAGCCCAGAAACTGAAAAAGGGTGTGAAGAATAGCAAAGGAAAAGGAAAACAAAAGCCAAGACCTAAGAAAAATTCCATGACAAAGGTGAGAACAAAGCAGACATCCAAAGCAAGTGAAAAAAGACAGAGGGACTCTCTAGCTGTGACAGCCTTGGAAAATGCAACAGTAGCTGCTTTACAGGTATGTGATGTTGAACCTTCTGAGATGTCAAAGGGCTACACAAAGCATAGCTTATTCCCAGGGGGAGACTTCCATGTAAAAGGACAGGGTCCTTGACATACCTTTCAGGGATTAAAAAAGTGGTTTTTGTAACTCTTAGGGTGTTCAGCCCCATAGTCCACAGTAGGAGGTTTCATGATACCTTTTATGGTGTTGAGGCGGAAAAAAATATGACAGGAGATATTTGATAATAAACTTTACAAGTATCAGTTAATGTGTTGTTTTAGAATTGATACCTCTTAGAGGTGAAAACATTTCAAGCCACACCCACAAAATAGGATCATGGCACCTCTTAGGGGTTCTTTTCAAAATTTGTGACGAGCACCCCTGTCCTTTTTATATGGGAGTCCCCCCCCTGGGAGCTGATTCTGATGTTGAGTCAGGCATCACAAGACATTGCCCAGTTATGATCACTGTTAAGATAGCAAGTTTCTTTTTAGGCTTGATAACCAGTTGTTGTTCAGGGAAGGAGCCCATGCCCCTCCCCCTAATCTCAAAGGGGGGCGGGGAGGGGGGGGCATCAGGAACTGGACCCAAGAAAGCAGCAGGAATCAAGCCCAGTTTCCTCTTTGAGGGCTGAGATCAATGTGTTGCTTTCTTTAACAAGATGCACTCTCTTCTTTCCACCCAAGAGTTTTACCTGTCCTTCCCACTTCTTTCTTAATCATCCTAAGTTCATTTGCAATACTTATCTTCAGAGCCTTCGAAAGAAGAGTGGCCAGAGCCATGGAATGAGAATTTCATCAGCATCTCCACCACCCATACTTAACAGCTTCAGTATAGAGCAGTGCTTCCCTGCCCTGGAACAGCTTATGGGTAAGTCAAGATAGCATGGCTGTAAAATTCAAGGAACCTACATAAGAGAGAGTTAGGTGGGGTGTAGTGACCTGATGGTTAGTGCACCAGACCACGGATCGAGCATTCCAGGTTCCAGCCCAGGCCAGGGGCATTCTGTTGTGTTCTTTACTCTCACAGTGCCTCTGACCAATCAAATGTATATGTGGTCACTTCATGCTACAGAAATCAGAGTTGTGAGCCATGTAGGCTTACCTTACCAACAGAGAATTATATGGATGGATGCTAGTGCTATTTACTGATTATTACTTTAAGGTTTCATGCAATTTGGAGATGTCTTCTTAACGAATTATTTTCGTGATGATTTTGTTATGGTGTTTTAAAGGAACATAAAAGAATGAGGCATTTCTAATGACAGATTTGAAGTAAATGGGAAAAAAATGATGTCAAAATGTTTGTTTATGTATGTTGTTGTAGTAGTAGGCTTGATTACCAGCCGCTGCTCCAGAAAGGAGCCAGCGTTCGCCCCCAAGTCGCAACATAGACCAGACTTGAGTGCAGGGTGGAAATCGAGCCTATTGTAGTAGTTATTACAGGGTTCATGTGCATATAGTAATTTTGCAGTACTGATACACGGTAATTTATTCAAAGCAGTGATTTATTAGATGCCGTCTTTCTGTCCTTGTTTTCAGATGTCTACCGCTACCAGTTTCTTCACTTCATTTGTCACATGCATTCATCTGAATACAAAGAAAATCTCAAGAGACAGATTGAGGAGCAGAAGGTAAATAATTTGTATAACAATGTTAAAATTAAAGAAATGGTCATTGTACATTAAGATAGATATTACGTGTTATAATCTATTAAATATTTTCGCTTGCATGCCTGAATATTCTCCAGCTAAAACTGGGGAATATCCGAATGGTATTTCCCAGTTTTCGAAACTGTACCTGCTTCGAAAAATATTTCACAGATAAAAAACACCATAGCCTCCATTTGACTTTAAAAATATGCTCGAATATAAAATGTTGTCCTTAGATCTGTTCCTCGAAACAGACAGTTTTCCTTGGGCTGCGCTCTCGGAAAACTGTTTCCTTCTCGGAACAGATCATGCCCGCAGACAAATATCCGAGCTTATAATCCATCAAATATTTTCGCTCGCGCACGCCTCACGTGACTGAATATTTCCCAGTTAAAACTGGGAAATATCCGAGTGATATTCCCCAATTTTAAAAACCGCACTGTTGCGAAAAAATTTTGACGGTTATTAAACACAATAGCCTCATTTTGGCGCGGAAATAGGCTCGGATATTTGTCCCTGCACATTACCCGTTCCTCAGAGCTCACAGTTTTCCTCGAGCTACGCTCTCGGAAAACTGTTCGCTTCTCGGAACAGATAATGTCCGCGGACAAATATCCGAGGATATTTCCGCGTCAAATGGAGGCTATCGTTTATATATTTTCACGCGAAATGGAGGCTGTTATTTATGTATCATTGTTACATTTTGCGAAAAAAATTGAAGTAAAACGTATTTAATTGAAAAGCAAACAATCGAAGAATACCGGACCTTTACTACAGTAGCGAAACGTCCATAACTCATGTTAAATTTAAGAAAATGCATCCCCACGTCTCCGAAATTTTGTTACTTACATCTTTGCAACAGTCTTACAATAAGAGCGTCTACTTTTCAGGCAAGGAAGAAAGAATTGATGGGAAAAGTTAGTCAAGCAGAACACCATGTTGATTCGTTACAAAAGGAAGCTTTAGGAAATCTTCAATTACGTATGAACGAGGTTGGTAGATCTAATACTAGTCTATCCATTACTAGTATGCCTGTGCTAAATTCTTATTTTGCTGATGTGATGGTTTGGTTGAATGAGCTTTTGAATCAAAGCGAAGGAAACCGCGAAACGCAGTTCGCCAAGGCCCTGGTCAAACGTCGAATTTCACACGAGACGAACTAAACTGAGCGAATGAAGTTCATGATAAGTTCGACATTTGACTCAACTGAGTTCGTCCGACTAAATTTAGATCGACCAACGCGTTCTATCCGTGTGAATCAGAAGGATAGAATGTGTTGGTCGATCGTTTGACTTACCGGTGAAGCTCTAACCGTTTGGATCAATTCAAATAGCAATTTAGTTCGTCTCAGGTGAAGTTCGACGTTTCACCTGGGCTTAACACTGATGACGTAGAGGAAACAAACTAAAATGGAAAAAAGATGGTTGAGATTGAGACGGATTTCAAGATTCGACGTTTATGACAACTCCATCGACCTTGGTTCCGATTTGATGATCAGTGTCTGTGCTTCAGAGCGGTAAACGTACTGCGCTTCTTTCTGCGCATTCCTTCTTGCGGGCTCAGGCAAGAGGGGTTGTCATGGCGGAGAGATGGGCCGACTGTACTAAGAACCGTGAGGATGTCGCTCGGTTGATTTTTTCATACCTGGGCAAACATGAATTTTTTTCGGCATTTCACTGTTTAGAAAACTAGACTTCCCCTACCTGCTGGGAGGCTCTCTTGCTTAAATATTAAGTGGTGTACTGTTATGGATGCAATGTGTAAAGATTTGTGTGGAAAACATGTGCCTTCACACCGAAATTTCTTCTACGGCGGGGGGAAATAAAGGGTTCGGAAAAGCTTAATCATGTTAATCTTGTCCGAAAAAAATTGATTGCCCACGAAAACATTACACCAGCTTTCCATTAGTGACGAGAGAATGTTGCTACTTACCGGAAATTTTGGAAAACGTATAAATTTCGCAACCTTTTCTTGTTTACACTGACGATCGACAAAATTCCCGCCATTTTATTTTTCAATCTTGGATCCTTGCGCGCGGTCAAAACCCGCGCATGCTTATTACGTTTTTCCGCTCTGAATGTCTTGTGGTTGTTGTAGATTGGTTTAACAGCGAAGACTCCTCGAGAGCTACTCATGAAGGCTGGAGAGCTGTTAGGAGAGCACAAGAAGATGAAAGACAAAGTCAAACGGCTGGAGAAGGAAGTTAAACATCTGGAGAAACACAAGAACCACCACTCTCTTGTAAGTATGGAAAGTAAAGTTGTTCAGTTTAGTTTGTTCCGTGCAATGAACACTCATATCAAGCCAGAGCGGGTCACTGCCAGGCTAAGGCCTTTCCCACACTACACCGAAGGAATTTGAAAACGGAGGTTTCACTCTGAAAGCGCATCGAATGTTTTCCGTCCACACGACGCCGGAGGAATTTTAAAACGCAACAATCGCTGGTCATTTTGGATTTGTGTTTGAGGAAAACTCGGTCATGGAAATCACGTGATTATCGTGATGTCATCATTTCCGGGAAGCTCCGTTATCAAAATGTTTTTTGTCCACACTAACACGTAAAGCCGGCGGTTTCAAATTCCTCTGGTTTGAAGAGCGTTTTCGAAAAGCTCCGTTTTCGTGACGGATTAGTGTGGACGGTAGGCCTAACCGTAGAAATAAAGCTGCGTTTTCAAATTCCTCCAGCGTAGTGTAGACGGGACCTGGGGAACGAAACCCATCGACTTTTATAGAAATTTAAGCAGATTCAAATTTGAGGAGATCGCACGGGAGTTGGTAGTAAATCGAGAGTGATCATTTGAGCGTTATGTTTTGCCATCCAAATAATTCTCAAATTGGACGTAAACGTTCTCTAACTAGATTTCAAAACAGTGTTTATTAAAATGTACATTGATGTCTTCGTCAGGGTGAAAGAAATTTTGCGAAGGACGGAAAGCCCGCCAATGGAGAAGTTGGTGTTCTACAAAAATTGGTATGTTAAAAAAGTCTTCATCTAACCTTGAAGTCTGTTGACATTTAAGCGTGTAACCATTCAATCAAAAGCTTTTTAGCAGCACTTTCATGTGGTATTGTTTGTCATTATGCTGTATAAGGTGGTTCTAACTTTTAAGTCTGTGGATGAAACCCTAGTGTGTGATCATTCAAATGAAAGCTATCGAGCAGTACTTTCATGTGGTAATGTTTATTGTGCTGTACAAGGTGGTTCTAACTTTAAAGTTTGTGGACAAAACCCTAGCGTGTGACCATTCAAATGAAACTGAACTATTGAGAAGTACTTTCATGTGGTACTGTTTACTGTGCCAAACAAAGTGGTTTGAACTTATTGGTGTGTACGACTAATTTTCCCAACTAAGAACTACCTGTATGAGTAATGTATGCAGACTAAATAGGAAAATGGTTTGTCGAGCTTTACTGAAACATTGCTTGCCTACCTTTTTAGGGGAACTCTCCAGCTAAAGTCCAAGAGAGCCTAATGAGCCACCTTTACGAAGAGTTAGCGAAACGAAAGGCATTGGTTGAGAAAGTTAACAAGCTACAGAGCGAGGTTGACCAACTGGACTCCAGAAAGGCAGTGCCTGAAAAGACTAGCTTCTCCCCCTCACCGTCTTCAACAAGTGTATCCGCATCAACAAGTACAGGGATCTCTATGGTGCCTTCTGCACAAACCATGAAGGCAGTCACGACTCCATCCTCTGCAAGTTTAGGTTCACCCGGTTTGTTTGGCAGCCATTCTCAGAAGTCTTTAGGCTCAATTTCACCTGGGAGTGATTCGTCTCCGAGTCCCATTTCGAAATCATCAGGAGTTATGTCAGTTCCATTTTCATCGATGAATCCCTCCAAATCCCAGGCGCAACCACATCACTGCAGTACGCAAGCTCAAGTTATCAACGCTTGTCGTCCTTATTTGGTGCAATCTGTAGGTTTACCGATGCAGATGGTCACGTACGTCGATAAAGATGGCAGAGCGATCACTTCTGCTCCTAACACGAAGCAAATGAGTCAAAAAGGAAACGGCGCTAAAAAGAAGTCGCGTGCGACTAACCAATCAAAACAGGACGCCAGCGTCTCACTTCCGTCTTCACCAGCGTTGTTGAGCCCACGGACGGTTAGTACAGTGGTCTCTCCTTCTATTCCAGCAGGTTCTGTGAGGCAGTCACCAAGTGTCTCTCGTCCCCTTCAGCCTCTTATCACCTCTCCAGTGACACCAGTGAATGCCTCACCCCGCCCTAGAAGCGAGCTGCTGTCTCCCGTGTCCTTGCTGACATCACCCGTGACACCGACACCTGTTAGGCAGGTGACTCCTATGACATCTGGCAGCGAAGTGCCCCCGATGGTGTCCTTCGCTCAGAATGGACTCTCTTACATCTCTCCGCTGAGTCCTCTGTCGATCATGTCTGCTGCCGCTTCTCGGACACCCACCTCTCGCGTCACACCCCTGAGTTCCCTGTCTGCCTCTACAGAGAAATACTTGAACACTTTCGCGACACAGATGGCCACAACAACTTCAACGCCCTCGTTCTCCAGTGCCTCGCAGAGCCCGTGCGTTTCCACCAACCAGTTATCATACGTGGGCAGAGCTCCATTTCCAAACACGGACTTATCAACGGACCACAGTGCTGGTATCAAACTGTTGTGCGATCTGCTGAATGATACGTTGCCTGAACAACCGCCGCCTCTTGTAGCAACATCCCTTGCTGCGCGGTCTCTAGGAACGCCGACGTCTTTAGCTACAGCTCCTTCTATCCAGGATTCCTCTAGAGTAGAACAAAGACGACGCGTGGATACCCCACCATCTCTACCCAGTAGGAGCGCATCCAAGTCTCCTAAAACCCCTCCCGTAGGAAATGTTTCTGCAAGTCCGTTGCCTGGAGCTGTCACATCTTCCATGGAGCAGCCGAGTTCTGCTCAACGGACTCCAACGCGCAGCGCAACCTCACCAACAGGCAAGAAGAGGTCTTCACCTTTTACTATTGACAACCTCGTAAGTTCAACCCCGGAAACCCAAACAGGGAATAGCAAAAGTCCGAAAGGGAGAGAAGTGGAAAAAAGGCACCCGAGCCCTGCAACAACCAGCAATGGCAGCCCTAAAGCCAGAAATAAGTCACCTTCAACAAACTTCAGCATTGCGCATATAACGCGTGACATGAACTCGTCGCGTGACATGAACTCGCCAAACATATCAAGTAAAACCCGCATGCCTTTTGTGACAAGCCCTGACACTTACCCATTGCCAACATCAGTTTTCTCAGACGAGGTGAACCAACACCAGCGAAGAATATCTCCATCATCGCCAAAGTTGTCACCTCCAGAGCAAGGTTGTCGTGTTGAATCTAGCGGCATAGCCCCTTCAAACATGGCCCAGAGCTCCACAGGGGCTGACAGAAGTGGTCGTGTTCCTGTTCCAGTTCTTACGGGCCCTGATTCACATTCTGCACCCGCTGTAAGAACACCCACTGAAGTGGATCCACCGGGTCATGGTAAATCAAATGTGGTCTCGGACGTGGTGTCGAAACGTGTTCCTCTCCAAGATACAAAAACAGATAGTCCTCTTAAAGAGGTTTCAGTGGACGAACCAAAGACTGACCCTTCTGTGGGTCATCATTTCGCAGACAAGGATCGCAGTAGTAAAGAAACTGCTGTGGCAAATCGTGCGACTGTCGTCGCTAAAACTGCGTCCGGCGAGGTGAGCTCCTCCAATACTTCCGTGGACAAGACATCTTCGAGTACTTCTTCCCCAACAGAAAACCCTAGCGCCACCTTCTTTCCCGAGATTCCTCTCGATATGATACCGCTTCCCAGCGGAAAAAGACCCAGCCCTAAAAAAAGAACAAGCCCAACTAATTCGTCAGGCCGGAAGCGTTGTTCTCCTGTGCCCCAGGCTCTCATGTCCGCGAGTCCCGACTCGGAGGTCAGCAGTCTTATGGCCAATGAAACTCTTCCCCAGTCTCCATCCATCTCGTCGTCAGTTTCCAAGACGGGGTCAGCGGTGTTAGAAGGCCAGGCTCCTGTGCTAGTGGACAGCAACCCCTGTTCTGCTCGCAGCCCGATACCTGTAGCACCCTCCCCGAGGCTGCACTCTCTTACCGGAGTGTCGCTGCCTTCATTTGGAAGTGTCTTTTCGCCCACAAAAGAAGGAGAGTCTGCGAAGTTAAAGAAAAACAGGTAAAACTTGACAGAGCAGTTTATTTCTTGTTTCTTGTTTTATTTTTGCCATTTACAAATATATTTACAACTTATCTATGCATCTTAGGCGAGGAAGCCCAGGGAAGCCAATGTGTCGTTAACTGTAGTAAAACCTTCTTGCAGTAAACGAGGTCTTTGGCTTTTTGTGGACTTATTTTTAGACTAATTGCTGGAAGGAATGTTTCGTTTCAACAATCTCAGACCATATATTTGAAAGGAAATTTTGCTTGGAAAAAAAGTCGGGTTCCGAAATGACGCTTGTTGCTGCATATTAATTTTTATTTAATAATAATTTAATATTAATGTAATAATAATAATTTCTCCTTCACAGTTCTGAAGCTTCTGAAAAGCCCAGCCAGTCAGCAAAGCAAACCTCGGAGCCTCCTGCAAAGAAACGTAAGCGAAAAGAGAAAAAGAAAACTCCCGGTCAAGCCATTGGAGCTCTGAGTTTGTTGGTCCAGTATGATAGCGATAGCACAAGCTCTTGCGGGACTCACACCGAAAGTGACGACAGCTCTGGGCATAGTGGTAGCCCGGTCAGCGGCACACCTAGCCCTGTTGTCGTGGAAACGAGCTCGGACTCTTCTCGGCATCAGTCTTTGGGGGCGTCACAGGAGGTGTCGGCGAACAGCGTTTCCCAGCTCAATGGCGGTACGCCGAAAAACGGCGGCGGTGGTGGAACTGCCCACAAGAAACGCCCCAGCAATGGAAAGAGCCCCGTGGAGAAGAAGAAGCCCAGAGGAGGCAGTACCTCACGAGGCGACCCTCATCCTCCGTTAGTGAATCTTAACGACACTGTGGCATCCATGCAGCAGTTGAAAGGCGGGGCACCCAACGCTCCAATGCCCGGCAATTCTCCTTGTTACCAGGTCTACTCGTCCGCGTATCCGGCTTACCCGACTCCTGGGAGCCAGTACTCGGCGGCTGGCGTGTCTGGTTATGCCCTGCCCAGTTTTTCTCTTCCAACTGGCTCGCTGAACTTTCCCTCGCCAGGTCACTCTCAATATGCTGCATCCCTGCCGCAGTACTATTCCGGGGATGCACATCATGCTCCCCCCGGCTACAGCACATCACCGGGCGCATACTTCCCTCAGTGGCGGACCAGTTATGCTCCTATGCAGTGTCAAGGCTCATTACCTCCGAAATTCAACTATGCAAACAGTGGGAACAATGGGAAAAATGTGTATAGATAAATACTAGTATACAAGGATTAGTCTATTTATACTACATATGTATGTATAAATTTATCATAGGTGCAGAAACTTTGGTTGACTATTTATCATAGTGGGGAATTGATTTCTCAAGGGGGTCTCGTTGGGGAGAACATTTTTGTGCTTTAGGAAAACAATGTTTAAATTTTTTTACGTAGGAATCACGGACTTTCATGCTTTTTACAATTTCTCTGATGGATTCTGTGTTAGTGGTCTTAGGATCACTAATTTCATCTTCGTTTTTCTTTTCGTCCGTTTTAAGTCTTTTTTTAAACTATTGTATTGATTCTCGAGCAAGGACCCTATTCGGTCGGAAGTAAAAGTGTAAATAAGCCGCGTTATTCGCTAGAGACGTTGCTAAGTAACAGTGACGCATCGTGATGACGACGGTGTTCGTCCTAGTTTTTTGATTGGACAGAAAGAATCGGGAAGTTATCGGGAATTCTTCGTGATTTCCGCGAACGATCCTTGTTTCCTTTATGTCCCTGTTCATGTCGTTGAACTTTGAGGTAATTCACTTGTTTTCCCCTTTAAGTTTCGTTCGTTCATCCGTTGTTTGTCCTCTGCCTGGCATACTGGGGTTCTAGACTCAACTGCTCTTTTGCTGAAACAAAATGCAACGCTTTCACTCAGCTGCGCACACTGGCTCCCACTTTCAGAATGGAATGAAAGCTACTGAGCAGTACTTTCATGTGGTACTGTTTATTATGCTTTACAAGGTGATTCTAGCTTCTAAGTCTGGATGAAACCTTAATATGTGACCATTCAAATGAAAGCTGTTGAGCTGAACTTTTATGTGGTACTGTTTATTATGCTGTGCAAGGTGATTCTAACTTGTAAATCTGTGGATGAAACCCTAGTGTGTGACCATTCATGTGGTCCAGCTTCTTTGAGACCTTGTTTTCGATTTCGAATTCGGTCAGTCTTTGAGAGTGAGACAATACGTTTTAAAATGTGTTGTTCTGGTTCTTCGCGCGTTGTAGCGCGTCCTGTTTAATTAATATCTCGAACCCTTTAATTCCAGGGATCAAAATGTTCAACTCGTTTCGTTTCTCGTTTCGTTTCATTTTCTTTTGATGTAACTTAGAGAAATTTGTGATACATGAAGATTTTAGCCTCTGGTCAACATCAATATTCAAATTCTCATTACTAGTCTTCATACATTTCCTATGGAGTTAGTTAGGAGAATTTGGTGATCAGGTATACTTAAATTTTGATGGTTATCATTCTTGGGGCTTAAAGGGTTTTAGATTTTGACGATATTGCAACTTGAGTTGAAAATTCACTATTTCTCCGTTATTGGCCAAACATGGGAAGACTGTAATCTTTTTTCAAGCAAAATCCTGGATCCTTCATTGTAAATATTATTGATAGAAAAACTGTTGTTTATTGAACACGTCAGAAATATACGCAGCGGCAAAACTTGTTTATGCCTGACGAGAAAAGAAACGCTATTTTTGTCAATAAAATCTTACATGTTGTATAAACTTGTTGTCCTTCTTAAGTTTTGTTTGGATGTAAGCCTAATCTCGGAGGGAATAGATGTATTTAGCTAACGTGTTTACGTCCTTGCTGCCACCCAAAAGGCCACTTTCGAAATATTAAAATTCAGCTTTTTAGTGACGCCTAGAGGACACAAAAACAAAAGAAATGATTAAACACGGTCTTTCAATTTCCTTTGTTTGTGTCCTCTAGGCCTCACTGCCAAGCTCAGTTTTTATGAATCGAAAACGGTCTATTCAGATAACATGATGAGTCATTTGGAAGGTTACAATTGTGCAATTTGCCACACGCAACCGATTGCATGGGAGTATTTACAAGCTGAACAGTATTAGTTTTATCATTGTAATCTCCCAAACGAATCATCACATGAACTTGGCTGTCCACAAGGACGTAGATACGTTAGGCGAATCCGTCCATAGGTACCTCTGCTTAATTTAGTATTGTCACTCTATCCCGTTTTAACGGTACGACTCGTTATATGGGTAGAATGCCTTATTTTAGGAGATTCATTTTAGCGTTAGGTTCGTTATATCGGCTGGATTCGATATTTTGGGAGATTCATTGTAACGAGTGATTCACGAGAATTAACGCTGCAAAAACACCGGAAAACGTAGCAAAAAAAGATAAAATTGTTTTTATAACATTGTTTCGACTTGTACTTGTTTCACTAGTAAAAAAGTCGAGGTTTTCATCGCACGGTAATCTGCAACATCTAGCGGCACTGACAATAGTTAACTCCTGCCATCAATAAATTAAGTGTCCACCAAATTGAATGTTTTTTTTCTTTGCTTCTCCCGACTTTTTCATTACTTCCAGTCTCGCGACAGGGCGTGTTAGCTTGCGCGGAAAAGCCAATTTTACAGGCCATTCGTTTCGCGTGCCCTTAAAAGTTTATAGATCGCGGGCAAAGTGCTTTGAACAATACCCAACCACTTTGCCAGTATTATTTGTTGTTAAAGTCACTCTTTTTCTCTCAGTTCGTTGTTAATTCGCTTCCTTTTTGTCCCTCCGGTGAGATAAATTGTTTCAATATTTAATTAACAAATCGGATGTGTGTAGTTGTACGTGCTCTGTAAATTTCCTCGAATTTGTCTTCCACTAACGATCTGCACTAATGAAAAACCAACGAAGTAAACAAGCTACAATCTAATGTTTGCTCTTTTGTTAAATTCCACTCAATTACGTGCTTAACCTCAGTTAGAATCTAACAGGCATTTTCACTTTAATCTAAGCTTGTTTGATAGTTCATTGTAAACATCAATAGAAACTTCAGTCGCCACTACACATGGGTACACAACGCAACTTCTGTCGAAATTGTTATTTGCAATAGCAGCATCTGTCAATAGAAAAAAGTTCCATGTTATTTATTTTAAGTTCTGGATTTACACAAGATTAAGTTTTTCTCTA
Organism: Orbicella franksi; assembly: GCF_964199315.1. NCBI lineage: Eukaryota > Metazoa > Cnidaria > Anthozoa > Scleractinia > Merulinidae > Orbicella > Orbicella franksi. The sequence continues at coordinate 19,969,962 of NC_138158.1, forward strand.
ACTAACTACTTACAGTCCTGATCATACAGTACTAGGTGTCTGTAAAGCTTACTTTCTTCAAAGGTAGGTAACTTCTCGTTTCAGAGAAAATTTGAGGTCAATCGAATACTCGTTCTACTTTTTGCTAAAAGAAAAAAGTCAAATAGGAAATTTACACCTTATAAGCTAGATTCAATAAGATCCATTTATTTCAAAGCTGGGAAAGTCGATCAGTAGTTAAGTATGTACTTGAGTGAAAACAAAATGGATTTCTGTAGAAAAGAAATTTGGATGATACAATTTTTTTCTTTTTTTGTAATAATATCACAGGAAAATTAGGCGGTAATTTATTCATCTTAGGTGATTTAGTTATATCTAGTAATGCTAAACTGGGAAAATAATTTAACTAAACAACTTGCAAAGTTTAATTTCGGTCAGACAGTCCATGGTAAGTTTTATATTTGTTACACAAATCCCATAAAGAAATTATCGACAAGACGTTGTCTAACAAGGCATAGAACTAAAATTTTAGACTGACTTTTTTTAGAAATGATAGTTTATCTAAAGGACAGCTGAGGAGAAACTTGAAGTAAAATACTTCAGTTGTAATCTTTTGCTCGACAAGGTGACGGTCGAATAAACAACACATAAACTCGATGTTAATGTTTGAACCAACTCGCAAAATAATGAAATATCCATGTGCCGGATTTTTACAAAAACAATGAATTAGAACAACAGAATATTTGAGGTGCAGCGCCAAACCTTCAAGGTCTAGCTTGAAGTATTCCGAACCCAGTGTTCCTTACTATATATTTCCTTTGGGTAGTTGCAGCCTTTTACTTCACAATATCCCCACAACACGACTAAACATGAAAATTAAACTGATGATAACTGGAAAATTGTGATTTTTAAAGCAAAGTGCCTAAACGAGATTTGATTTACCTGAGTGCAATAAGGCTAACTAGACTGAAATAAAAACACCAACAACACAATCACACTCAGAGTTGTTTCAACGTAAAACTTCTCTCTTAAAAAGTTTTCTGCACTTTTCTTGTAATTATGATGGCAATAGTCTTCGTCCATGTTGTGCTCACTATTTAATTTTATTAATTATACAGTTTTTTCCGCAAAAATGTTAATTTAGTTGCAAAAGAACAAGACTACCACTATAGGTAACCAGTTGCCTTGCAAATGATACCACTGAGGTAACACGCTCTCAGTTGTCGATTAAGCTAAGCGATTTCGCGCTGAATTCTTTTAAAAAATGCTGTCGTTAGACTAAACAAATAAATCAAATAAATCACTCGTAAAAACAATTTAGCCGTTAGCTTGAATCTTACTGAGCAAGCCCTGCAGATGCAAAGTTGTAACGACTGCAATTCTAAACTATATATATATATATATATATATATATATATATATATATATATATATATATATATATATATATATACGAAAAATACTAAACTGATCCTAAAAAAATCCGTTTTCTTACTACATATGCTACCGCAAAACGTTTTTGGCTAAACATCTGGTACTTAGTTGGAAACCTCTTTCGCAGTTTTACAGGAAGCTGTGGGAAAATCGAATGATACATTTCTACCGAAAAACAGCCCAAAAATTTCAATGTCTTCGCGGGGAATTTAGCCTCGTAACCGTTGCTTTTACGTTTTCTTTTAGCCACTTGTCACACCCCCCGAAAGTTTTCTGCCCAAGAAAATCAGCTCGCTCGTGTTTTAAGTTTATTACTTTATATTATTGAGACTAATGGAAACAAACTTTGCATGCTAGCTTTTCGGGCGCCGAGTGCTTTGCTCAGTCCAGTGGAAACCCATTAAAATACCAACATTTTGCACGCTCTGTTCTATTTACAGCGCTAAAATGGCTTTCTAATAAATGGCTTGTTTAGTGTTTACTCAGTTTGTTTCAAATGGCTTCGATTAATACTGAATAATTTTTGCTGTCGTGTTTTCAATCCTCGCTTGTCAAAACGACCATATAATCTTGCGGTTGCTTTGATTCAATTCAATATTTTATAAATTTCAACTGAATACTTGTAATTTTCAAATCCTTTCTTTTAATCAGAAAATATATTTATGGTATTTTTTAAACGAACTGCATATTCTCCACTGCGTCGGTCGCAGATTCACATAACATGTTCTGGGTTAAAATTGTCATTCCTTTCTAAGCTGCAGTTACTGCTGTTAGCATTCACACTAGTTGTAATTATAAATGCTATAAACCTTTCTTCCCGAAATTCACTTTTCAGTATATTCTTAGTACGATTCCATGAGAGATTGAAATGTCCAGAGTTTATTAATCGATTGACGGCTTTTCAAACTGAACTGATCGAAAATTATTACGCAAATATAGTCTTGGATTTTCGAGTAAAATCTTCACAAGTTAAATCAAGAGCTATATACCTTTACATAACTACACGTAGACTTAGAAAATAGCATACTAAAACAGCAAACAGACCCACTTTGAATATACTACTTATTAAATAATCTCTTGGACTCATTCAGTGCCTGCAAAAGCTTCCATAAAGTGCCAATTCTTTGTTGCTCTTGATCTGTCCAACAAATTCAATAAATTACAAACCCAACCAACATTAAATAGAGTACGTTTGTTTAATTCTCCATAATAACTGGTTTAAACCCATCCTAACAGCATTAAATGACATATTTTACGTTGCCCGGGTAGCGAGAGTGTTAAATAGCCACTTCCGAGGCGCCAATATGAATTGGTGTGCATTTTCAGTATAAGCTCGAGGGCTCGACACGAAAAAGCGCTCACACTATTTAGAGAATTCAATACCGTTCGAGGTGAGTGTAGTTACTTATAGTGACTTGCAAGCTAATTTAGAACCGAATTTCTTTTTAGAAACATCACTCTCCAGTCATTAGCCGTGACGGCGAAGTGAGCAGTAGATATTATAGTCCTCTATGCCCATTTAAAATCGTCTCCGAAATGAATGTGTCCAATTTATTCATGAAATTTTATTCAATGAAGACATAAACGAAGAATACTTTTCCATAACGATAATTTTCAAATGCGCGCGAATTTACGCGAATCGCTCTGTACGTACGAAAATCTTTCCATCAGCTAGTTTTGTAGTTTCCCCACATTTTGTGTTTTCGATTGCGCAGCTCGACGCAGTCAGCGGAAATTAAGTTGCACAGTGTATAACTCGTTCTTATTGCGTACTGCAGTGTCTTCACCCACTAAGTAAGAGTAGATAATTAAATGACTTTCGCGAGAGCAAATATTATTCAGGTGGCGTAAACACCATAGTTGATTTTCAAGAAAACGTGATCTACTTTCCCGAAGCGTGTCTTATGACACCTTGAATAAAAGATTGAAACAAAACCGACTTCAAGTACAATGAAACCATTTGCAAAGTGAAAGTCACGAATCAACGCGATGAATATTGCTCTTATTTGAATTTTTGGGCAAGAGGAGTTCCGTGCAGGGAATCGAATTTAGCTTTCCCGAACCCATTTAATCGTTTCGCTAGCAGACTTATGTTAGGTTGGATAACAGTTGTCGATTGTTTTGCGGTGTTAATTCTGAATATTCGGAGCGGTTTCCTATATCCCTCAACCTGATTTATAGAGCAAATATTTATGCACATTCGTTTATTCACCTTTGCTCAAAGTTCTAGTCCATAAAAGCTTAAAATTTAATCAACGTTAGGTCGGTTGAGATCAAACGAATCTTTTCATATACACCCATTTCGTTGAGGCCTGTCGCGCTAATTTACCCATACATTTTAAGTAAATTTTATCTGTGATAAAGAAAGGAGTGATTTTAACAACAAACTATCAAAAGACTTTCTGATCCGAAAAATTTAATGCCGTCTAGATGTTATTTTCGACTTTTTCAGTACCCCTTCCTCGAAAACGGAGAAGACCTCTTTACAAAATTTGGGCGCAAAACGCAGTGGTCTTAATTTGCGTAGAGCCGGTATTGTTTAACCCAATTCTAAAGTTTTTCCTCGCCGTTTTTTGTTGACCTATCTTATGACAAGCATGCATGCCTTCCGGCAAAAAAAAATTGTTTCTTTCTTGAAAATCATCTTTCTTCCTCTAGTGAAAACTTCGCGCGTTCTGCGCATCGAAGTTAAACGCGCGGTAACTTAGTTATCTCAAGATCGAATTACTTCTACGAAGTAAACTAAAAGGTCTCGATTCATTTTCGTGATGTCTTTCTTCATCAGATCTATTAACCACCATATGGCTTACTTAGATTTAAGGTAATTATACTTCTTACAGGCCAGATACCGTTAACAATTTGCATAAAAGAGTATTTACACTTCAAAGAGCCCAGCGCTGATATTTCCCAATCGTTATTTAAGAGTGAGGGCGGCGGTTAATGAATTTTTGTTATTAAATTTTCGTATAAGCCCTCTGAGAAATTCTTCTTTGCGCGCAAAGTGAATTTCTCCCTTTCACGGGGAGGTTCTCTTTTAGAGGGATTAGCTCTCCAGAATCGCTTGTTTTCACTGCTCACTTTAATTTTTTTAAACGGCGTTTTGCTCCCGGCGATAATAACGTAACGCGGCATCAAAAGAGCGAGGATTATGAGAGAAGTCGCTAGCGTCATGTCATAAACATTTCTTCCCAGGAAACCAAAACAACCTACTTGATTATGAATTGAGCAGACAGCACGGTTTATTTTTACAGGTTAATGTTCTCTCCTAAGATAGCCTTCCTTTTTTCCTTGACAGTTCATCTCTCTCCGTTTGACTTGATCGCACACATTTAACTTACCAGGCAGACGGAACTGTAGAATAACTTTATCGCTTTGTCAAAGTAAAGCGTTAAAAGGCTATTTCGTGGCCGTTAAGCGGGCGTAATGAGATTTTACGTGATGACAATTTTCAAACTGGGCGCTCACTTAGTTTTGTTAATTGGTTATTTTACATGACTACGGACCATCGATTTACACACTGCCATAAAATTGAAACTAGACAGTTGAATGGTTGACAGAGCAAGCCAGCCTTGTACAACTGAAAAACTATTAAATATACGCTTTAGCCCTTTGAAATCGGAAACTGGACTGATTTTAATCGCAGCGACGTAAAAAGACTTCGATTTCAGGGCGAAAATTTTGTGATTGGGGTGGTAAAATTTGAAAGCGAAAGTCAAAATGACTCGACTCCGAATTTAAGGTTTGACAAATTTGTATTAGAATTGTAAATCACTTGCGTGTGGAACTCCCAGCAGTTTATTTCTTTATGGAAATTTCGGAACAGGTGCGCGAATGAAAACATCTTATCACTTTGCTAGGGTTTTGCAAGTCGAAGTTTCAATTTTAAAATTTCCTAAAGCTCTTCAGTCGTCGATTTATTTGCTGCACGGCCAGAATAAAGAGATAAATGCATACTCTTTGTAAACAGGAATTTAGCTCGCCAAATTTACTATAAAATTTGTAAATTGCAGTGGTTGTTATGCAAGTGTTTTATTTGGACAGAGCGCCTATTAACGTGAAGTAAAAAAGTGGGTTAGTTTTCCAATAGGCTCTGTTTGTATAATACAAACAAAGGCCGTGTACCTTTGATTAATTTTGCTTTATTAACCATGATAATACAATCATTTCAGTTGAACAAAAACACCTACAGCAGCTGCAAAATTTAAATTTCTCTTAAAAGAGTTTAGTTGAAGTTAAATGACGGCCGAGTGAGCTAAATAGTGGTCTTACGACTCGCTTGTTTTCAGAGTTCGCCAACCATCAACGAGCAATTAATCCTCATTTTTCCCGCTTTGAATTAAAAGTTGCCGGTGAAAACAAAAATTAAAATTTAGTGGAGAATACTTTAAAGTGAAAAGATGCCAAAATGAACCCGTATAGCTCGCAGCACGCCGCTTGCCTATTGTTAAGCAGTTTCCTTCCGATTTTTTTTTTAAACAAGTTAATTTCGTCTTTAGTTCAGACCTTGTTGCACCCAGCTGAGTGTTTATAATGTGTCCTAGAACAACGCGGAGTAAAAAAGCTACTTCTAAACTTCGCGTGGGTTGATACTGTCCACTTTTTCGGAAGTTTCTTTTTTTTTAATTTACGCTGAAACAACCGGCACAATTCAATATTAACTAGTTTGCGACAAGTTTGTGTTTTGATACGGCGAAAAAGTTATCGATTTTACCTCCAAGTGGCTGACGCATGCCATACAAACGTGTCAAAATCATTTCACCGCTATCACAATTTCGCCATCTTTGGTGACTTATGCGGGCGGAAGATTTAAGCAAGTGAATCTTCGTAATTCGTCGTTTAATCCTAAGCTTAAGTAAAACCACTTTGGAGTCCTTTTTAAGTCATTGCTATTTTTATTTTTCAACGAAATTCAAAATCGTCGAACAATTGAATAGCATTCATAAATTTCCACTCGGCGAGGGGTCTGACAAACACACACAGACCCTCAGAAGATTTTTCAATATGAAAAAATCTCTTGTTAAGTATATTCCTAGTTTAAATAACTTTAATTAGCATAGAAATTGGTCCAACCGAGCGACTGCTCCTTCCTGATTATAATTTTAACCTTTAAACGGACAGTTAATGGATTGAGAATGTTTGATTTTCGCTTTCTTCCACAGTGAATTAGGCGCACGGCTTAAATAAAGTACAATCTATTTTGGCGAGTAGTCCGATATTTACTGACTAAGTTTTTAGACACAGCTTTTTTAAAAAATAAAAAAAATGCTAATTTGTCTTTCGATGAAGAATAACCGTCTTTATTAAAAGCGCAACTGGCACTTATTTTGAAAGAAAAAAATGTGAGTGATGATTTCATTTTGTAGTTTCGCTTTCAATACCATCTCCTTTTTTCATAATAGCCACTTCGAAATTATATATTGCGAATTGGATAGGCAGTCTTGCGACATATTAAAGACGGGTAGTTGACATGTTTGACTGTTAAATTAGAGGATCGGTCGGCTCACTTTTCAACGAGCCAAAACTCCGGGAAACAGTGGCTTAAGAAATAAAAACAATGTATCATTTTTGAATAGTTCTTTACTGTGCCAAATTTCGCCGACTTAAATGAAGTTGAAGATTCTAAGCCCCCAGGAACAATATGCCCGCGAGAGGCCTTTTGAGCGCTTAACTATTTCATATCCTGTGCTCTGACAAACTAAAGTCTTCATTTAATAAATATTTAGAGACGGAAACTTCTCCCAAACACCAGGGAACTAATTGATAAAGCGAGATTCAGTTCAACTGCCGGAAAAATCTAGGAGATTTGGCTAATTGCGTTCGGCTGGCTAAGAGCAAATTTCCATGTGTGCGAATTGGTGAAAATTAGATAGCGAGAACACTGCAAATAAATTTTTCTTTCATCAGTTTTGTTCATTAAAAATAACTTTGTTATCACTCGCTCAATACCATTTGCTTAACATTTGTTTTTGGTGCTCGGTCTCGACCAGGCTATTAAATGAATGGGAACAACATTGTCTTTAGTTCAAGATCTGTATTTAAAAAAACCCAATTTTCAATCCCTTTTCGCCAAGTGGTTATTGTCTACGCATTGGAAAATTTGGAAATTAATTTTTCTGTAAGCAAATACCTGTTTGCAGTTTTAAATAATTTTTTACCTCTGCATTGCAAATGAGGCTAAATAGGTCATTTCCCTCAAGGTGTTTTAGTGAGATTTTTTTATTAAAGTTCGACTTTCAGCCCGGATGTTTGTGCGAAATTGGAAAGTATCACCGCGAACTGTTAGTTTAAGAAGCCAGCAGCAGGTTCTTTTGAAAATATCAAAATTGATGCTATTTTGTTTATGTTAGCGGGAGAATTTGTGGCGACGAAAAGTCTTTATCGCGAATTGAGAAGGAAGAATTATTTTTGACTGAGTACCAGACAGGCTGACATGGAAACGAGATACAGGCCGCTTTTGCGCATGCTCTATAGGTTCAAAATAAAAGCGGCCTTGCTCCAGCTGTAATACCCAGTTCGCTGTTCTTTCTATTTGCGAGGTATCTGTCTCTATCTTTGGTCAATCTACCGCATCTTCCGGTTAACTAGTCCGAGCTGGCACTTACACCACGGCAATAACTTCTCCTTCGCATTGGAACAAGCATTTTTATCTCCATCTCATTGGTTTTTGCCACTCGTAGACGTCCGGTCCGGCCAACTAAGTGGTTTACAAAGCTCTTTGCTTTATTGGTAATTTCGAGTTTGGTAAACGCGAGCGATCCGGGTGTAGGAATCGGGCTTTGATTATCGGAAGCCTTGCGACTGCTCTTTCCAAATACAGCACAGAAATCGTGGAAAGTGGAATTCACTAACTGCAAAAACCCAGGTTGCTGAACACAAATCGTCTGGTGTTTTGAATGCCGAGAAAACACGCAGAATTTTCGGTTCCTGCGGAAAATGTCTGCATGACGGACTGGATAAAATTTAAGTACGAAGTACATTTCTGTTTTAATTGAGGTTTTGGTATTTGTTATCGCTAATATATTCTCTTTTAAGTAGTTGCTCTTTCAAATATTGTGGCCGAGTTTGTTATGACATGAAATTAATTATTTGAAACCCATTTCCCATTTTTTTTTCAATATATTATGTGTCGTTATTAAGGAACTCACTAGATTAGGGCTAATTTCAAGGTGAAAACAGCGGAGCGCTGAATTCACTGGCATGATGTGAAAATATTCTTTCCCTTTTGGATCTAAAATGTATCACTTTCATTTGTTACTATGTGAAGCTTGAGGAAAGAATTGAGTTTTAATTTTTGACTCATTTGAATTTTTTTACTCTTCCATTAATTGCTTACTGTGCAGTCAATCAGATGGAAAAGCTTGGTGGACCAGCTTATATACCTAATCCTCTGACTTCTCCTGCACTTATGGTACTTGCGTCAACTGCCGAGGCTGCACGTTCTACAGCATCATCTCCAGGACCTATGAATGATTATCACGCGGTGTACTCCTCACCATCTAACCGCTACATTGATGGTGAAGCTGTTCACAGGATGGTGTTGAACTCAACACATTATCAACACAGGTCGTCGCATCTTGCCCTTTATCCTGGTACAGAACACTATGCAGAAAGAATGCCGCATGAATTTGGCCCTCATTTTCTTCAGCTGCATCACCATTTAGGAGGAGGGCTTCTGCATAAAACAAGTGGACCAACCGCAGTGTTTAATGGAACTGGTGCGTTCCGCAGGGTCGTTCCCCCCGAACATGCCTTTCCTTTCCATCATTTACAACATCAGCGAAACTTGTTGGAACGTGATCACCACGTTGATACCTTGTACAAAAGCTCTGAACTCGAGAAAGAGGCAAGCTTAGATAGGGCATCAAAAGAGAGGATTTCCCCGCGAAAACCTGAGAAGGACAGTGACATGCGTATGAAAGGAGATCAACCTTTGAGCCCTAGCCCAAGAAGACCAAGCTCTCATGAAGAGTCTGATAACAATAATATTGAACCTGTGAGCGTCAAAAGAGAACACACAGAGCAATCAGAATGCTGTAAAAGCAGCGAAACTGATGATACAGAAGCTAGTGTGGACTCTCAATCAAAAGGTGAGAGAAAAATATTTTTTGTAGTTAGTTTCTAATCTGTTATGGTACATTAAATTAGATTTTAGTTACTACTCTCCCTAGAATAATCCTGCTATAATAAATATTTATTACAGCTTGCTAAGTTGAATCTTGATGGCAAGTTTTATTCTCTTGTCTGGTAATAAGCTATTCCTGTGATCTGTTAACTCATCATAACCCATTACCAAAAAAAAAACTGCATTTTACTTTTGGCCATTTCTTAGCAGAGGTAAAATTCACAGGTTTCAATTTGCTATTTTTATCTTGTGAAGGGCTCTGAGGCTTAAAATTAAAAGCACAGTAAATGCAGATTATTTATTGATTAGTGGAAGTAATTCTGCCAGAGACTAGTGTGCCAGAAAAGCAGATCTGATTAAAATAACTTTTAATTAGTATTCTAAAATTCATACAAGAGGATATCATAACTTCATCCTGGCTGATACAGTCCTAAAAGCTTACACGAAAGCTCTAAATCCTGGTGTTTGATCTTCATTTCTCTTTAAAAAAGACTCAAACTAGTAAATTAAATTGAAAATTAAGAGTTGCCTGGGACCTGCAAGGTGAAATATTCTTGTTTGTGTGCCAAGTACAGAGAATAACACAGCAACTCTGTCATTTAACAATGGAGTCTCTCTAAAAGTAATCTATTTGCAACTAGATAGCATCGAAAAAATTATTCTGCCATTCTCTTTGTAAGTAGGTTTTTTTTCTTTAAATGGTATCCCAGATGTGAGGCAATTTGAATCTATTTCAGAAATTTCAATAGACTTTTATTAAGTGCTGGTGTGAAGGGAAGCGTGTAGAAGAAGGTGATTGAGTTTTCAGCGATGCTGGTGATTATATTCACTCTTTTCATGTGTATTGTCAATATTGAGATATGTTTGAAATAGATGATTTGTAATATACTCCAACAAGATTCTGAAGGCAGATGTATATTAACATAACAATGCTAAATGCTTGTTAGTTATTTTCGTCTCCATAGCATGGAAAAGAGACCCTCTCCAAGGCACTGTTAATATTGTAAATATGTTTTGATTTTACTTGCTATTTTGCTGAGAGCTTTTTCAAGAACTTGACTTATTTCTTTGAAGAAAATAAGTTATGAGACGTAAGCTTGGCATCGCTGAGTTAAGTGGGTTTGCTTTGATGAGATAACAGGCAGCCAACCAGCAGTTTGTTTCACGCCATTAGTGATTTACACCTGCATGCTAAATAGCTATTGCTGTCGTCTGTTCTATTGTCTTTTTCTTTTCTTCTGTTTTCTTTCAAAAGGAGGGCTAATTTTCCAGGAGACCTGTTGTCCCTTTCTTATGTGAGATTAGCTGATTAAAATGATCACAAAAAGTGTATTGCATGGTAGTTGCTCATTTGAAGTGACTTAAATGTGATGTGATTCTCAGTTCATTTTTCTTTTGGTGTAAAAAAAAGAATTTTACATTTGAATAGATGCCAATTTCCAGTTTCCTATTGCACAACTCAGTCACACATTTTCTAGGCTTATATTTTTTATTATTCTGCCATCATGCCACTAAAATTTTTAAACAAGGTCCTTAGTAGTGTGAAATAAGTGCAATTTCTGTTCATGTTTTCATGTTTCAATTTTCAATTATTAAGTAATACTTGCATATGTAAAATGTATGATATTTCATAACATGGCCAAGGGCAAATTACATGTAGTATATTGCAGGTGGATACCTGTAGTTTTATTCAAACTGGAAACAGTTTTATTCAGTGCCAAAAAGTATTGTGAATCATTCAGTAATGCTTTTCAAACTTACTTACTGTCTGTATTTCCTCAGAATATGCAATTATTGTTTTGTATAGACTGAATACTACTGAGAGTTGCTTGACACTTTTACACTTGTGAATATTAAGAACAATTTGTGATAATTATTAAGACAAGCAGAAGAAAAACTAGTTCCTGAGTCTTCTCGTATTTCAGTTTTCTGTTTCCACGCAGTAGACTTTGCTAAGACATATTTTATAGTCAACATGGATCTTGCGGGTGGTATACTTTAAACAAGGAGAGGAAAATTTTTGGTGAAAAGACGACTTGTTTCTATGGTGTTTTGTTTGATGCTGTAGTGTCTTTTTGTAATTAGTTTGTCGCAATGCCCCAAGAAATAGGATCTCCCAGGATGTGCCATTTTTATTATTAGCTTTTTGACATGAAATATACTCAAATATCAAAGTACACATTGACACTTCTTGTGTATTATAAAGGGGAATATTGACTAAGTTTGATAAAATAACTGATGGCTGACAAAACAGTGGCAACAGAATGTGCATTTTTTTTTTGTTAAATAAATTCTGTCGCTTACACCTTTTATTTTCAGTAAATAGTAACAATGAAAAGTGGCTTGGTTATTTTCATGCAAAAAATATCACACCTTTGGTACGACTTTTAATTTTGTAGTCATCCAACCGTGTTGTTAATCATTGATTGTTTCCAAAGATGTGTAGCATTAACAACCAGACAAAGTGCCATCTAGTGGATTATCCAGCATACACGTGTACAGACTGCATTATCCACCCTTGAAGAAATACGCCCAGACCTTACATGCTTCTCAACAGACAGAGCAGACAACAGATAGATTTCTATCTTCTATCAAGAAAAAATAACCACCCGTGCTAGGTTGAATATACGATGTCTTTGTAGCAGTACAATGCTTGCATTGTCTTATACACAATGTAATTGCCTGTTACACATTTTAACGAAATGATGAAATTAAAAAAGCTACTGAAAACTTGGGCTGAAATTTTCATGAATAAAAGTGATGTTGTATGTGTCTTACAGACATTTTTTTTAGGTAGATGTAAAGTTATACTTGTTTCTTCTTCAAAATTTCCTTGAGTATACTTTGGGTCGTATTAATTGCCAGCTTCACTGACATTGCTAAGAAACCATTCCATCCCCTCCAGAATGTTGTTCAAGTTGAGCTCCTTCTATTTTGTTTAGTGTTAAATTTTTGGGTTAATTATGGCCTTTCATAATGTTTTCACCTCTCTTAATCCAGTTGTGATGAAGAAGAACTTTCTCTTTGGTTGATTTTTCAGTATCATGAATCCAAATTACATTGTTTGGGAAATATGCTGATCAGCCAGTTACTCTTAAAAAAGGTTTCTGAGGCAGAGTTGTCAAACTGCAATTTTCTGAGCACTAATACACTTCCACTTAGTTAGGGAGACTTGTAAGAGCTGGCCAAAACATAGATTTGAATGTAAGAATATTAATTTTTTACCCTTGTAATGTGGATGAATGGGTTTAAGCAGCAATCCAAAAAGTAATGGCCACGTTGTTTTTGTGGTTACAATATTATTATATTTTAAGACAGAAGTTTGGTTTCAACTGAAGCTCTGACACGCTTTAGTTAAAATGATACTTCCTACAATTTTCTTTGTGCTTGTCATTTTTGTATTCCACATGTAGACGTTCAATGTACCTTAATTAGCCTAAATAAATAGCTGCTAGATGAGTCCATAGTAAGCGTGTCTTTTGATGGACATTCAGTCAAAGTTCTGTCAAGTTACAGATGTTATGAAGGATGACTAGTTCCCTCAGAGTTCTTGAAAGATGATTGATTTTTCTCAAAGACTTAAGCCCCGGCCAAACAATTGCAACATTTCAACGCAACATATCGCAGCATTGTTGGGAGCAACATGTTGCACACGTTTGGCCACCCTGTTGCAACGTGTTGCGACATGTTGTAACATGTTGGGTGTTGTTGGCTCAAATTTGAAAATGATCAAATTTTCCATGCAACATTTGTGGATGTTGCATGATGTTGTAATTGTTTGGCTTAGAAAAACCTTCCATGACAACAGTGGGTATAGATTGTTTTCACACAACGCCACTGCAGACATATTGTCCGAAAACAATGAAACGGTGGCCATGTTTATGTACCAAACCAATCCTGTGGGAGTTGAAATCTTTTCTTATTTAATTCCTTTTCTTGTTCCTATAAATTTTCATGGTGCTGGCCATGCCAGTGAAAATGCTCTATAGATACCCTCTAGAACAACACATTGTCGAATGGTGAGCATAACTTTATTTTTGGTAATTTGTCTGTAATTTTGGAACTTGATTGTTTTTGCCTCAAATTAAGTTATATGCAGACCCTCTAAAAATATTTACTGTTTCATTATGAATTCCAGGTCTATGTTATAAATTTATAGAGTAGTGCTAGAGACATTGTATGATACTTTTTGTGTTTACTGATGCAATTTTTCTTCTTGTCTTGCAACACCTCCAGGAAGGCGGAGATCATCGTCAACGCAAGCGCCATGTTGTCCTGTTTGTGGCACTAGCATCAGGCCTGGTGAAATGGAAAGCCACTTTGCTTGGGAAATGGAAAGATTCTGTGATGAAAACAGGTTAGTTTGTACACATAGATAATACACAATTATTTTATCTAAGATGAGGGTGTACCCAGCCAGGCGGCAGGCCTGAAACTTGACAGGGGTTTCATTAACATTTTTGGCATGAGGGCAATTGGTTTTCACAGGCGGCCAAAACTATTTGAACTTAACTTCTTTATAAGAAAAACTTTCCATTTGATAGTCAAACTAGCCTGGCAAAATCATCCCCACAGCTTTCCAATTTGCCCTGTGTCCAACCCTTAGTGATACCCTTGAAACTGGGACTGCCTGATTTGAAGTCCAGTACACTACCAGTAGAACTGAATCCAAAATTTTTTTCGCAGAATTATTTCAAATAACAAGTAAATTCATTTTAGCGAAAAAAAAATTTGGGGGTTAGGTACACTTTAAAGAAATGTATGAAGTTTACTTGGAATTTCGTGAGGGTGGGGGGAGGTCTTCTCTTCTGTGGGGGGAGGTATGGATACTTCCTGGAACACTACACATTCCTTCTTCAATATAAAATTGCTTACTTAACACATTATATATCGATTTCTATCAGTTTGCTTCATTTGGCTTAAAAGTTATGCCATAGAGCTTACTGTAGAATTTACCTGTTTCAACAGAAAACTCAGAAGAAGTCAAAGAGAGTCTGCTATGCAAGCACGGAAGGTACAGTTTACAATGATGATATAACAAGTTCCTAAATGTTATTCCTCAAAACTCTGATGTCAAGAAATAAATTTTTCCTTCTGGTGACTGTGCAATTCTTTTATTACTGATTGGGATAAGTTGAAACTATTTCAGTTACATGTTCTTAATATTCTATGGTTTATCTGTAGTAAATATGAATCCTGTTAGTAAGAGTAACAGATGTTTTATCAAAGTGAAATTTCTGTGGGATATCAAACTGATGTTGTGGATCAAAAAAGTGTGAAAGCCAACAAGAGTGCAAACCCTTGTTCCTACTCTTATGGTAGGCTTTCACTGATTTTCTCTCTTTGAATCTGAACATGCCTGCATTTTCCTGGGAATCCATACAAAGTGTGTATTTGTTGACAGGGAGATGATTTCTAGCGCTCTTGCTTGCTCTTAGCTTGTCTCACTCTGCAATAAAGCTCATGATGGTCTACAAGAGTAGCAGGGCTGTGCTCTAGAAGTGCCTGGGTGCCACAGGCAACTAACTTTTGCCTTTGAGCAACTGGAAAAACACTCTTTTCATATAAGTTTAAGTGCTGGGCACCCAGGATTGCATGGTTAGCAATCTTTGGGCTCCTTGTGATTTTTCTTAGACCACATCCTTGTGCAGACAGTAATCTCATCCAACTCCCATCCTTCCATATTCTTGTTTGATCCTCACACTTCTGGGAGTTTACGAAGGTTGTACTCAGCCTCAATTTTTTTTCTTCAGAATGGTGAAGCCTACCAGAAGAAGGTAAAGCAGGAATTCAAAGGAAACCCTTCAAATCACCCTGATGACACACCAGCCAGTACCAGACAGCAGGTGAGTTATACTGAAAGGGTGGCTGTAGTAATATACCCAAGATATAACACATGCTGTGATTGGTCAATCGTTGTGTTTTTGGTAAACTTAAAATGCTTTCAATCATTGTACTGAAACAGCAGAATCTGAGATTTTTGGTCTTAACCCCACTGTTGTTTTGTTTTTTTTTGAAATTCCAAAGGGCAGAGGGGTTGGAATCTTTAAAGTCAAATATGAACCAAAATTCGAACAAGAGGATTTTTTTTGGGGAGGGGAGGGGGTGGTTCAAACCAAAGCAGCCCTTCCTAAGACAGGTACAGATATTTTCTGGAAAAATACATTTTATATTGAACATTGCTTTACCTATGGCTAAAATATCTTCTCTCTCATAACAACAGACTTATTTAAGAGTGTGTGCCAACAGAATGGCAAGAAGTGGCCGTTCAACACCGCTCAAGCCAACAAGGTCCAGAAGCTCTCAAAGTAGGCTACTCCTCTAATGTTGTAAAATCCTATCAGTTCTGAAGCATCTTACTTACTTAAGGTCATTCCACTGAAATAAAACCTGCACTGAGATTTTTGTCAAACTTTGCGTATTGATTGTTTACATTATAAGAACTTAAATTTTGAAATAAAAATGAGGGATCCCCATGTTCGTTTAGGAGCAACAACACCTTGTTTGTACCCATATAAATCCTTATAATAGCACCATGATTGTAGTCACGATTGCTTGCTAAATTCATGTTTCCGATGATTGCTTTTTGTTCTACACTGAGAATTGGTCCATATTTATTTTACACAGAGAAATTTATTACTCAATTCAAAACAACAGAAAAAAATGATAGGTCACCATACTCGTTTGGGAGGAAATGACGATTTACCTCTATGGCAAGGTCCAGCTGTAAAGAAAAAGCCGCCATTTTTTAATGTGCATGCGCTAATCATGCGTGAAATTATGCGCAGTAGGGATGCGCAATGCAATACTGGGGAATGACCTTTAGCCAGGTCCTCACTTACAGTGTATGCGCTAGTGAGGACCACCGTAGCATAAGCATAAGTGTTCTTCTTATGCTTATGTTTATGTTTAGTGAGGACATGTTGACACAAGCATAAAGTTCTCGCTGATTGGCTGATAGTCTTATGCTTATGCTTATGCTTATACCAACATGTCCTCACTGAACACTATAGAGACATAAGCATAAGCATAAGAAGAACTCAAGGTTTTGATATTCTTATGCTTATGCTTATGTCGTGGCCACCCTCACTAGTGAATAAGCTTCTTTTATGCGTATCCTTGTGCTTGCATCGCTAGTGAGGACCGGGCTTTACTTAGTTGCCCTGTGCCTGCTGGCATGTAGGGCAGCTTGAATCATCTACGTGTGCCTTATTTTGTACACCTGTATTGTCCAGCCATAGTCATTGCTCCATTCAGGATTTTGGGAAACTGAAGGGTTATTTTGCTTTACAACAGAATCTACATGTAGTTACCTTCCAGAAATATAAATTTAATATTGAATTCCTGTACCAAAAATATGTTTTTTCTCACTAAACCAAGGAAAGTGGGCTTATGCATGTTACCTGAATTTTATAACTTAAATTCAAGGGTTTTTACAGCTTTTGACTTAACATCAACTTTGATTGTGATGTCAAAGGCAGGTCATCGTCTATCTCATAAAAATAATTTTATATCCCTGTGAGGTAGTTGAATTTAAGAAGTTGAAGAGACAGTGTTTTTGGAGAAAAGACACTTGCTCAGGATGGGAGCTTGCTTAATTTTTGAAGAATTTTTATATTACAGTGGAGCCTCCGGTTGCCACCACCTCTCCTCAGGGACCAGTTTTCCAAAATACGAAAGGTTTTTAAGTCAAATCCCTATATTTGGAACCTCTTGTACGCGACCACTTCTCGTAAGCTTTTTTAGAGCTTAAAAGTTTGAAATTTTCTGTCGTTTTCAACCTCCTGTAAGCAACCACTTGACAGATAATGGAGCAGAAATTGAATAATATGGTGTTGTAACATTATCACATTTCTGGGTAGCATAAGAGACAAAAATTCCTCAATAGGACGTTTCCTGATTTTTTTCTCAAAATTGACTTTTCACATGAATAAAACATGGTAAGTCTCAGTAGTTACTGTATGTTAATGAGGCGAAATTTTGACCCAATATCGTCAAAGTTCTCGTAAGCGACCACCTCCTGTAAGTGACCACCTAGGCTTGACATTTTGGGTGGTCGCTTATGGGAGGTTTGACTGTAACTTGGAAGCAGGGAACATAATGTAAAGGTTGCTTGTGTTGTTGGAATATGGAGCAATGGAAGGCATGTGTGTTTGAGCAGGGGAGGGGTGCTTTTAGGACAGAAAGTAATAAATAGAATCATGATACTAATTTCTTACTATGTTCTCTGTTGTATTTTAGGCTCACCAGTGAATTCACCTCTAGGTGGAGAGGAAGGACCGTCCGGAATTAAAACAACATTGTGTCCTGTGTGTGAAGAAGTGATTCACGGAAATGGAGATGAGTTAAATTCTCATGTGGAAACTTGCTTAAGAAAGGTACTTGCTGTGTGTTTGTGTTATTAAATTACTTCACTGTGATTGGTTGAGAGCAGGTTAATTTATCATTAATTTTTAATTTGCACAGCAGTGCAAATGAAAGTGTACAGTTGTGTGAATTCCCAGTCATGTAGTAAATGAGTAATCGTATGAAGCCTCAAGAACTTAGGGATTTTACTTGTCTTGTGATATATTTAGAAATTCTTTCAAATGACACTTGCGTGAAGGTTTGTGCAATTTTGAGAGAATTTTCAAATATCACTTGCAGTGTAAATCCTTCATTGCACTCGCATTCATCTGTATACAAACCTTGTTTGATACATCTGAAATGACAAATATTTGACTCTTTAAAAGTGTCACACACAGACTGTAGCAAGTGCAAATTGCTTGTCATCGCACATCAGTGTGGTAAATTCGACGTTTTGAGCAGCAAAATGTTGGTCTGGTCCAGCACACTGACTGACTGGGTGATTAAATTTAGACCAGAAATCTTAAACGTGTTTCTTAGTATGAAATGCTGCAAACTTTCCCTGGTATAAAATTTGCATTCAGATCTTGGGAGTGAAAGGGTTACAGTTCTCGTGCTGGAGGTCTTCTCACGAAAGAAATGCTTGTCTTTGATTTGTAGAAAGAGAGTGGTGGTGTTGACGACATTGATGACACTAATGGCCAGGATGTGTTTGAAGAATACGAGTGGGCTGGACAAACCAGAATACGAGCCACAACTCTACTGGAAGGAGGCTTTAGAGGTAACGTGTTTTTCTTGTTAAGTGATGCTTGAGACAATTTGTCAGCCAAAGAGCTTAGGCAGGATCTTTTTTTTTTTTAGTAGAGTTAATTATAATTAATTATTATTATTATTTTCAGAGTTTAGGGTCATGTCTTTTAAATTTCACAATTCTCTTTCAAGCAATGGTATGACTCAGAGCAATGACATCAGACACAATAATTATTATAGGAAAATGTGTTGGCATCAACCATTTAATCTGATGGGCAAGGTTTGAATCCACTTGAAGCTGATTTTCCCATTGCACATACTTGGCAAGCCACTACTTAAAGAATTCAGACAGAAACTGAACTGGAACAGTTACACAGCACTCAAAACCCTTGTACTCCTAAATATGCCCCACCACTACCTAACTGAACACAAGGTCTGTCCTGTTGTGTATTGTGCTTTGCTTCTTGGTTTGAGACCCAGCCCCTCTGAATTTCACTTTGGCTTCATACTTCCCTTGAGACCCCTCCCCCATGGCATTTTCAGTGACCTTCTATGGGATGGGTGTGGATGATTTTTGGAACTGCACACTTCTAGTCCTATTCTACTTTTCTGTTACAGTAATATGAACTTGAAGAATGACATTTGCATTTTTTTTTCTTTCTTTCTGCAGCATCAGGTTTTCAAACGGGTATTAAACGGAAGAGAGAGGAAGAAGATGATGGAGATCTCAATATTGATGGCGACGATTCTGAAGAGTATGGGAAACCTCAGTATCCTATAAAACTGATTTACCTCTCTGTAATACTGGTTTGCCTCGGTCAAACTAGTTTACCTCTGTCAAACTGGTTTACGTCTCTGTCAAACTGGTTTACGTCTGTCAAACTGGTTTACCTCTTTGTCAAACTGGTTTAACTCTCTGTCTAACTGGTTTACCTCTCTGTCAAACTGGCTTTCTATATTGTGACATCACTGTTTCTTGTAGGAGTTCAAAAAATAAAAACAGAAATGTTGTCAATTCCTTGAAAATCCAAAAATATATCCTGGGCTTGTTTTGTTCATAAGGTGGAGGGGTGTATAGGAAGTTTGCAGTATCAGAACTCAGTGTTCATAGAAAACTTAAAATCTCAAACTATAGATATTCAAAGATGTAGGTTGTTGTTGTCTTGTCCTTAATTCGTGATGTCATAAAACAAGGTACACAGAAGCTGATGTGATTCCTTGCAGTGCTGACGAGCCTGATGAAGATCACGTCAGACAGGCTCTCAGGGGAGCAGTGATAAGGTGAGTTGTGGAGTTTTTTTTTTTGATGGCAATGTTTTAATCAAGGATAGAGAAGGCGGTGTGGCCAAGTGGGTTTGATTTGGATTGAAAATCTGGAGGTACAAATGTAGCTAATATAGAGGCCCTGTTTGGGGAGTGGGAGGTGGAGGGTGGGGGGAGGGTTCTTTTTGTACCCCGTCTGAATTTCAAACCTTTTCACGTCCAGAAGGCTCGAGAAGGTTCGCACGTGTCTGTCGAAATTTCGTCCAAAGCCACTGATTTCTTTATCGGAAATGTTTAAGTGTAGAATGTTTAACGTAAATGCGTATTTCTGTCCCTGAAACATTCTATTTTCGGATAAACCTGCGTTTCAGGGCGATTATATTTTTGGTCATTCTTTTATGTAACTCACAAAAGTGCTCAATTCATTTGCGTTTGAATTTTTGCAGTGGTGAAAACTCTCCAGTAGGAAAAAATGGTCCTGCGAGAGAACAGAGCCCAGAAGATGAAACTGGTAAGTGAAAGCTCATAAAAGCAGTCTCAGTCTACTTTCTAAACCAACCCATGTTTAAAAATCTTACTCTGTCAAACTTCTTTCTCTGCATCCTTAGTTCTTTCTCTCTTCGAAAGACGTTTGCGTTTCGACCCGAAAAATTCCATAGTGATGACGTAGCCGTACAGAGAGCCGTATGAGTCTATGATTGGTTGTCACATGCGGGCGAAAATTCAAAATTGAGCAACAACCAATCGGAGACGCTACACGGATTTCTGTATAGCTACGTCATCACATTGGAATTTTTGACCACGTCTTGGACATCTCTTGAGTGAAAAAACTAAAGTTGAATTGATAAACAACATAAGAGACATCCTGGCAGTTCATGTATTTGTTATTAATGATTTGTTTACTTCTCTTGCAGAAGACGATCCTGCGGAAACAAAAGTTAACAAACATAACGAAGATAGAGATCACCAGTAAGTGTATAATACCAGTTTGGTCAGTTTTTTATTTGATTAGAAGTGGCTGAAAAATGGAGAACAACTGATGACAATGATAGTACAAGCGCGATTCAGTTATGAAAGTAAGAGATGCGGTTAACTAATGGTTAAAAAAAAAAATAGAAAAATTAGAGACCTTTAGACGTAGATACAGGAACTTCTTTAAGTGCCCTATTTGACCGCAAGTTGTAAATGAAATACTCACAAGATTAGGCCGTTTATGTCTAGTTCGTCACAACATTCCTCGCTTCCACACACAGACAAGTATGGAATTAGATCGATGTGCAGAAAGCCAGGATTTCATGGCCAATACCGGACATTGTGAACGCTGGTGCCATCATGTTTTGTCAGTGAATAGACATGGATGAAAGAATTAATCACATTCGTCGATTTCCACCAAAACACGTCAAGTGTCTACTGATAAACTTCTCAAACTCATTAATAATTCATCAAGCTTATAACAAAGGAAATCATGACCGTGACACGAGTTGGGATGGATGATCCCACTTAGTATAGATTTTTACGATATTAATTCTCCGTTTTTTCTTCAGTGTTAGTTTCGATTGAGAAGATATATCAAACACACAAGACTGTTGGACTACATAAATTTCCAAACACGTCGAAGTTCATCAAAAATACTCCGCTACGCGTCGCATTTTCAACTCTCTTCTTGGTGTTTGGAAACGTGGTCAAACACGGTCTTTCGTTTTTGATATATTACATAACATATGGAGCAGTTGTGAAGACTGCTTACAGTTCACATTTGGTAATGTGTTTAGTTTCAGGGAGGGTAACTCAGACCTTGTCATCGGTTCTCTCAAGGTTCGGATCAAGGAACTGGTAAGCCACTAAACCATGAATCTTGTTAATTGGTAGACTGTAAGTGTCATAAACTGCGTCCATTAATGGCTTATTCCTAATTAAACTGGTTGATGTTATGGAAGATTTAAGGGCTTTTATTATGTAAGGACCTTAAACACAGTCCGTGATTAACAATGGGCCCTTTTTCAGCGGGATAATTTAACGGACAATATAAGGGGCCTTTAGTACCGCCCAGAGATCTAAAGCACAATTCAGAACGACGGAAGAATAATTTATTCCATTGCCCAAAATTACCTTTCAATCGAAGAAAGCCTGGAACTAAAGGTTGACAAAGGTAGAAAGCCATTTTAAAGGTATTAATAAACCATAAAGGAACAAGGATGGATAAAATTGGGTGAGATTGAGAAGGATTACAAACGACCAACTTGAAACATTGAGGGGTGAAGTTTTTGGGACGCGCAAGCCGTCTCTAACATCAGCTACCTACTGTGCTCAAAGCGGGACACTTTGCGCGGTCTAACATAATGTTTCATACGGTATTTCATTATCGTTATTTTTCCTGTTTTCTTGTATTCTAACAGGAAAAGAAGAAGTCGGAGAAAATCAAATGTTTAATCTGCATGGTGGGTACCCCGTTTTGTTGTTCCTTCATGCGTAGAGCACGGTATAATTTCTGCTAAGTGCTTTGTAATAGTAGAGCGCCACAACCTACCTGTTTGATGTTATTGTTTTTTTTTTCCGTTTTACTGGGCCACTTTTCGTTCATGTACCTTCTTGTTTAATGATCCTTGAATGAAAACACAGTCTAGTGTTTCTACCGCGCTTTACAGTGAATTTGTGGCTAGCTTAATTTCGCAGAAGTGTAGCAGCTCCCGTAAGCTTGTAATTCTCTTCATTGTTAGCAGCTGTTATTGTTTTGGGGCTAAGGGCATCGTTTCTGTTATTTGTTTTATTGTCCTCTCGAAGTTATCAATCCATGCATGTGAGACCTTAAGAGAGCTGGTACCCTACCTACCCGACCCTAATTTCGCTGTTTTGTCGCTACAGGAACCATACACTAATCCTTTGGCTTCGATTTCCTGCTGGCATGTTCACTGCGAGGAGTGCTGGCTCAGAACGCTGGTAAGTTACCATAGAAACGTTTACACCCCCCCCCCCCCTCCACTCATCTTTCGCGCGCCTACCCTTTGAATATGGTTCCTCCAGGCAGTAGTCTCTCCTCCATGCGATTCTGTCACGAATTCAAGAGATTAATTCTCCTTACTAATTATCATAAATTTCTTTTAAAGAGAGTTTCGAGAATTTGGCAGTGCATCAGTATCACATTCCCAAACTGATTGTTTCCTCTTCTCTCTTCACTTGCGAGCCTAACTATGTTTTGATTTTGAAAACGAGAAATAATCAACTGATCAGACTGATTTTCTCCTTTTCCTTTCAAGGGAGCGAAAAAGCTGTGTCCGCAGTGCAATATGATTACCTCGCCGTCTGACCTTAGGAGAATTTACTTGTGATAATGGTGATGATAATACAGTGCCTCGTAATCCGCGGAATGTAGGCAAGAGACAAAGCATGCCACACCGACCTGGTCTTAGGTTTGGCTCAGTCCTCAGGTAGTAATTGTAGGGGTTGTCTTGGAAGTGTTTAACTTTGCGACGAGAAGAGACATTGGAAATCTTGCTCCTCGCGATTGGAGTGGTGTATTTTGAAAGCGTGCTAGAAAGAAGCACTGAAAAAGTAGCTTCGAAAACCAACGAAGAACCAACGAATTGATGTGTTGGACGTTTTAGTCAGCTTAGTTTTATATGACTATCACTTTACCAGACGCGATTGCGTGATTGTGTGACTCGGTTGCGTGACTGTATGACTCGCACGAAACGTGTTTATCGCTTGTCATTCTTGGACTTACTATAGTTTCACGCTACTCAAAGCGCACACTTCTATTTTTGGCGAAAGATTCCGTGGAGCTGCCTATCAAACATTAAAAAATAATTTTAATTTACTGGTAATTTTTCAGATACCGTAGACTACCTTGAAAACCCTCGTGTTGTTCTTCATTAAATTCCAGCTGCTAAGTACAAAGTAAATTAAATCTGCATCAAAGTCTATAAAATAAGACTTGCTTAAGCTAACAACGTGTTAGCTTCCTAAAGAGAAACGCTTAACTTGTTAGTTGTCCGACGTGGATTAATTGCAAACGTGGCAAAAATTGCACGCACCCAAGGTGTTGGAAACTTATACGCGAGTTCGAAATGTGCCTTGTTCCAGTCCTCTACAGGAAAAAAGACCCTAGATGAATAATACTTACCTTTCCCCGCTAACTTGTCTACGCAGAAGTCTCTTTTTGTGTATTCAAAAAATTCCTCCCCACTAGGGACGAGTTTTGGTCAGAATTATTCCATACTGATGACGTAGCTGTGCAGTGATCCGTGTAGCCTCTCTTATTGGTTGTTGCTTGTTTTTGGAATTCTCGCGCGCAAAATCGACCAATCAAAGACGCTATAAGGAGCTCCTTATCAGCCTTCGTAGAGTTGGCTAAGGGAGACTTCCTTTTTGATTACGCCACCCTCCCCTCCCCCCTTGGCTTACAAACTGTGATAAGGCGAAAGAGTGTGAATAAGAACATACCTATGACAAATTATTGTCTCGCTTCACCAGATTTCTTCCCGGCTGTAAAGTTATCTTTAATATTGAATTAATTTAATTAAACTTATTTAAAAGAGTTCATTGTATACCATTAATAATATTTAAACAACTTAAAAAAAAGAGAACTTATATGTAAAAATTGCAGAATTGTGTATAATTTTTTTTTGACCCAATAACATTTTTATAATTTGCGTACAGTAACTCTGGTGAGGCAATGATTTGGCGATTTTAGCGCTTTCTTCCAGAGTGTAGGAGACGTTTGCAATACTGAGTTGTGTTAGATAATAATAATTAAAAATGTATCATACCGTACTGTAGTTCTGGTTTTCTTTTTCACTAATTAAAATGTAGTATCGTTGGTGTCCATGTATACCGTGAAACTCGTATGTGTAATCAAATGGTGGCGAGTGAAATTAGGAAATAATTCCACGCGCGTGTTGTCAAAATTCTCATAATTTCCCAAGCCTTTCAATCATGGATCATTATAACCACTCTATATCGGTTAATGCCAAAATCACGGAATCAAAAACTGCCCAATCATTAGTGAACATGTTGCTGTCAATTTTGTGGTACAATAGGTTACCATAGCAACAATATGACCTGCTAAAAACACCGTTAATTTTAGCTTTAGGCGCTTTCACCTCAAAAACCAGCTCGGAAATGGCTGCGAGCTGCTGGGATCAGTGGTTGACAGCCAGATTACTTGGCGCATCCGGGTTGGCGCAGAACGTTTTCTTTTAATGAAAGAGAGAATCCTCCTAGCGGAAAATTTACGAAGTGCTCGCTACTCGCCATCTGTATTTTCTAAAGTGCTCGCTGCTCGCAAGACAAATTTGATCACTGTCCTTGCTCGCAAAAATAAACGCACTACCCGCATGTTCGCAAATGCTCGCAAATACCATTCGGTACCCCTTCTTGGAAACGCTTAGCTTCTGTTGGATGAGCCCCAAGCAAAACGTTAGAAATTGGGAACGAGTCAATGTTCACAGATCCCGCGGGTCGCGGGCAGTTCACATTCCATCATTCATTCCATCGCTTCCCAGTAACGCTGGCATATCATGAAGTCACGACGTTTAGCTTCGTTGTCCCTTTTCGTGACGTTTTGCGGGAGACATACCCGCTAGGACGCTTTATCTTTCATCATCATGAAAGTTGTTCTGTCAAACTCTGCAAAGCCGGTAAATATCATTCATATTGTGTGATGTAAACATCAGCTTTGGAGTCACTGATGAAAGCATAGCAGGTGAGATTTTTTGTTATTCGTTCGCATAATAGAAGCTATATAGGCCGGCTTAATTCGATTGGTCTCGACGATGAACGTTTGTAAAGCACTGGTCTTTATTTTACTCTGCGTGTAGAATCTAGGAACATTTTTTTGAGAATACTTTGTCAAGCTTACTCGCTGCGACCTCATACATGATCGATGCATGCCGAATTCTTCGTTTGATCCGTCAAAGGAAAACATACGTGCTATACGTGCTTCCATATGTTGACGTTTTCCGTTGTTTTCCTTTTGAAAACGAAGAAGATGGGTTAATCACTTCGTTTCGTGTACATGTAGTTCCCTTTTACGTGAATAGAGCTCTTAAAACATGTGTAATTGGATTATTTGAATGCGTCGAACGTTAAGCTTATAGTCTTAGTACGAAAAGAAAGTGAAAACAGAAGTTTTCGTTTGAATCGGTACGGTAGCTGCCGACTTTTACATTTTATATACCTCGCTTTCTGTCAACACAAAGGGCATACATACTAAACTTCATATATTTTTCTATTGCAAGATGGGGTTTTTGTAATATCTGTGATAATCGAAATCAAGTTAGGGGCCTTCACCTAGATCTTAAATTAGGAATATTTCATTCTTTTTGTCCTCTCCTATACATGGGTTGCAAGGGAATATCATATAATGGGGATAGACCTATAAATTATTAAGGAGAGGTCAAACAAGACTGGAATGGAGGTCAGGGGGGATGGTTCATTCTTCAGAAGCAGTGGTATGGGGAAAAGTTCTACTTTATATTTCCCTTTCCTAAGTCTCCTCAAACAGGCCCTTTGTAACTGCAAATGCAATGATATACCATACCATTTACTCGAAACTCCGAATAGCCTGCATAGCAGACGTTTCCTTTCCATTTTCCAGGGGGGTGGGGAGATCAAGTGAGCAAGCAAGCAAGTAAGCAAGCAAGGGAATGAGCGTGCCTGGGGTGAGCAACCCTTCACATGCTTTTCGAAATGCCTGCTATACAGGCTAAACTCTAAAGTAATGTGGAGTACTGGACCAAATCAACCCATGTACTTCCTTCTAGGCATTAGCCCTAGAAAGGAAATGGTAGACCATAAGGCCATGAACAATTGTTTGACCATGGCAGGATTTGAACCCATGACCTGTGGATTAGATCCCCAACTGACCTACAAGGCCAGGTAGATGTAGGTGACTGAATCTGAAGGCAAAATTCATCTGATCCAGAGGTCATGGGCTTAAATCCAAGCAAGATCAAAGCAGTTAAGTAAGGCACAATGGAGGTTTGCCAATGAAGTTTTGGCCGTAAAATTACAGTGTTGTAACAGGCAACTTACCTCGTAACAATATCAGCAGCCGTGCCTCGCCCACAATTTTGGGCTCTTTGTGCCAATGACGTCAAAGGCCGACAAGTACTTTATTTATCATCAAGCCCTTTCAATAGACAGAAACTCAATGAGAAACTGAAATGCTTAATATATGCTAATGACATAATATAAAGTTAGTCTCTTTACTAATTACTTTGAACTTATTTTTTTTCCTACAGTTTTAAACAGGTTAGATTAACAGCAACTTGATTTAACCACAATGTGTGTGGGAAAGTATTGAAGCCTTAAATTAAATGGAGTTGTGAATGAATGGATCTTTAAGGCCTGTCTTTGTGGATACTGTATAAGAAAAATGGTGGACTACCACATACCTAGAAATTACACACCATTCATATCAAAGGCGGCACATTTAAGGGATTCAGCTTCATATGTCAGTGGTGATGAATCAGTCCTTCCAGCAAGCACATTATCAGTGTGTAGTGATTTTGATTCTGCATCTGACATGACGTCTTTACTAATGACAGCAAGATCAACAAGCCCAACAAGTTTGTTAGGAGAAAGTGGTTTTCATCTGTCAGTTGGCAGTAAAGATCCTGTGGAAACTGTCAACTTTGAGACATGGATGAAACATGCTGATACAGATCTGGTGAGATATGACACAATCCCCTTAAAGTTGGGCAAAAGAGACACTCCAACAACCTTTGCCTTGGAGCAAGATGGTGGTAGTTTTATACCAATAAATTCCAAGGCTGTCATTTCTCCACGATCCAGAACTCCCAGTCCAGGTATGAGTAAGATGCTACTTAGCTTATCAGACCATCCTGTGGAGAGACCATGCTCTCCAAATGCTTCATCGCTGTACAAGAACACCAAAACACATTGCAACCCTTCAGAGCTGGGACAGCAGACTTACGATGAATGTATGGTGAGTCAAGAATCTCTAGGAATATTTGTATTAACATTTTGTCTATGCTCTTAACAAGGAAGACTACCTTTGATTTATATCAAAGGCAGTAAATTAAAGATTAATAATAGTCTAAACTTTTATGTAGAGCTTAAATACATCACTGTCCTAAGTGCTTAAAGATTGGCTAGTTACTCTTGACAGCGTTTTGGTACTGTAAGCATCAAAGGTGTTCTGGGGTGGATACACAATTTTGGAGAAGGGGGTTCAAGAAGGGGGTTTTAGGGATATAGGAGGTCTGGGGGCATCCTCCCCCAGAAAATTTTTAAAATTGAGGTCCTTTAAAATGGGATATCCAGAATTCTGAGGCAAAGTCAGCGTGTTATAATGTCTCATTTTCCTAATTTTGGGGTTTGACTGAACCCTGAACTCCCTCTAGATCCACTCCGGGGTGTTTGAAGTTGTATAACTGTTCAAAAAGTGAAGCAGATAATTGGGGCAAAATGTTGTGGTTGGGCATGTTCACATGTATTCAAAGGTAGGTGTGGTGTGGTGAAACCATTAATGGATCAATGGCCATTAACGTGGGAGCCAATACATGCTGAGTCAGAGCACACCCCTGAGTTTAATAATTCAAATGTTGTAAAGTGCATTATGGGATACATATATGCATAATTTTATCCTGGAGAGCTATTATGTGAAAGGGATGGGTATGCCTGTCTGGACGATTGAATTAAACTCGTAAAGAGACTCATCTTCACTTCAAGTCCCCCACCTCCCCACCCCACCCCCCATGTATCTGTCACAGCTGTTGGTATGTTTTTGTGCTGTATAAGGGGTAGCAATTAATACCTAGAAGTACAAATTATTGGTCTTGTCGTCATGTTTCATTTGTCTCCAAGTATACAGTTGTTCCAGTCTTAGTCACATATTTTCAAACAGGAGTTTTAGAATCTCTGTCAGTCTTGGATTTTACCATTTTGATTGATTGCCCCTTGTGTAGTTTTAAATTATTACATAAATTTTTCCTTTTCATTGACAGATGTTCACCACATGGGCTAACACATACCTTCAACACAGCTTAGACCAGTTTTTAATCACAGACTTGGCGAGAGACTTAGGAGATGGCATTACCCTGTTGAGTCTGGTAGAGATGTTAGGTGGGTTTATACCGCAGTGTTGCTAGAATGTCTCAAAGTAGCTGGTGTAATTGCTAGTACCCTGTGAGCAGTTTGCTTCTTCTTTGCTGAAACTAACTGCTAGTAGGGTAAATTTCTAGAGTAGGCAGCTTCCATCAAATTGTTTTAAAGAATCAGAAAAATATCCCTGACCAGCAGAGTAGCCAGCCAAATATGTTGCTCTTTGTCTTTCTTCTACTACTGCAACCCCAGCCAGGACTTAAGTTGCACATATTTTAATTCAGAATCCATTGCACTAGCTATTGGCTAAGTGTGCTGAGCCTCCTGCATTATGCAATTACTTGGCACTTTTGTACATGTTCCTTCACATAACTATTTATTAAATGAATAAGTTAACAGATAGTTTCTTTGACCATGCATATTTGCCACTCTCCTAATGAGGCTGTTCAAAACCAATGTTAAGAATGTAGCCCGTAATGGAACAAATTATTGTAAGTGAACATAAAATGGATGCATACGAGCTAAGTGCTGCGCTTATCTCCAGTTTCATACAGTAGCATGAAGCGACCAGGAGTATTTGTAATCCACCTGCTTGGGATGGTAGTCCATCCCAGGGTTTTCCCATTAGCATTAAATTTGCCGGTGCCCTTTGTATACACCTGGGTAGAGAGATGCACTCTGAGAGTAAAGTTTCTTGCCCAAGAACAAAACACAATGTCCCTGGCCAGAGCTCAAACCCAGACTGTTTGATCTAGAGGCCAGTGCATTAACCATAAGCTACCTCACCTCCACTGTAAGTGAACTTACCATCGTATTAATTCCCAATTGGCAACAGGAGTTAGACCAGTTCCCAGTCCATCTTGTTCTAGCAATCAACAAAATAATAAGGATTGTTTTACATTCAATTTTATTCATTTTTGTAATCATGTTTTTCTTGATAATCTGCTCCACAGCTGGGGAGTACCCACCTCAAATCCACATAAAGCCGGCACTAGATGTCCAGAAGATGGAAAATATCCAGACCTGTCTGGAGTTTTTGGAGCATTATGGTGTGTCAATCAATGGTGTTACTGCTGATGGTAAGAAACAGAGGAACCATTCTTTTATACCCTCAATGATCTTTGTTTTCCTAATTTTCTGTTACTGTGTGGGTTACTGGGGTAAAGACATGGAGCCCTGTGAAATTAATTGTGAATTAACTTTAATTTCACTTGCATTTCCAGAAACTTCAAATTCTGAGAACTCAATAACAATTTAAGATGATTTCCAACATTCAGGGAATAATGGCCCAAAAATTGAGTTACCTTGAAAAAACCTCATGGCATGGTAATATTTTGAATATAGTTTAGAAGAACTTATCAAGACTTTTAAGCTCTCAAGCTGACTCCATGAGGGAAAATTGAACTTAAAGTTATCCATATTTCAATTAAAACAGGCGTTTCATGTCAGTAAGAAACACAATAACAAACGCTTTAAGCATTTTTACGAGCTTTGACATTAACTTTCTTGAGAATGCTTGAGAATTTAATCACAGGGTCCCTGAGAGAAATGAACTAAAAAGAGTTGTTTTAATATTCCCAAAGTTACCATGCTATGAGTAGATTTTTGGTAAATAATTTTTGCACTTATTGCTCAAACTTTGAGCGGAATCCATCTTAATAGGCCAAAATGCATGTTGTTATAGATAAAAATAATAGCCTTGTTACAGTTAATAAGTATACTAATAATAATCAATGCTATTTTTGCACTATTGTTGTTCTTTAGCCACATTAATGCTTTGTAAAATGTCATTGTTTAATTCTCAGATGTAGTGAAAGGAAATCTCAAGGTGGTGCTTGCCTTATGCCATAGCCTCCAGAGACACTTTGGTTCAAGTGCAGGTACCAATAATTCTGTTATGAAGATAACTCAAAGACAATACAGTAGTAAAGAACCTTGTATGGTGTAATAATTATTGTATCAGCAAGCCCTGTCACAATGTGCTAGCAGTTGGCAATTCTGTTGTCTGCAGTGAATTACTTGCTGCCTGCTTCACAGTGCATTTAACTAATCCTGGCCAATAAAAGATCCTTCTCTGGGCTTCATTGCCCAATACATCTGTTATCCTGCCTGCTACTACAAAGCATTTTGACAGGGCTTACCAGCTTGCTGTTTCTTCTTGAAGTTCTCTGCTGCACAGAGGCTCCATTACCAGCCACTTTCTAGGGGAAGTGACAACCTTGTTTCTAGGCCGAGACCCTGAAAGTGAGGTTGGGGAAATGAGTGTTGCTTTCATCCATTGAAGAAACAAAGACTAAGCTTGAGTGAGCGGCCAAAATGGTACCTCTGCTGCAACTCCCAGACTACCTTTATTTTTAATCATTTGGTTATGTTTTGGGAAAAATCTGAGACCATGGCAGTGTGATCTTTGTCTTATGACCAAGAAAGACAACAATGTCATTATCTTATTTTAGTGCATAATCGTCAAGTTGAACAACTGGAGCACAAAGATGACTTGTTGACTTTTAACTGGGTATCAAAGCTTACTGGAAAACAAATTGTTGATTTTCAGAGGTAAGTATTTTTGCTTTATTCCATGTGTAGTTGGGGATAAAAGTAGGGGTGAGGGGTGTGGCTAGGTTTTCTTGCTTCCTATAGTCTTCTCGCCTGCTTCCAGGTTTAATAATTTAGTCATTATTATTTTATTAAATGGAAATTTTACATTTTTTGCACACTTAACCAGCCTTCTCAGTAATCCCTGTCCTAAATTATGCCCTTTTCCATTCAAAAAGCTTTCCCAATCTTCATTCCTTATCTCTAGAGGGACAACAATACCAGCCTGTGAACAGGCTCTCCAGTCAAGGATGTGGGGAAGAGAAAGTGGGAAGAAAGAGGACAGAAGAGAGAGGAGGAAGAGAGAGAGGAGGGGGGGATGCCCCAACTCCAACACCCCCCCCCCCCAGTCCCCTCTTGGCCACTTCACTCTTAGCCATTTCGTTATTGGCCCTTCCAACAGATCCTTCTAGCCAGTGCCTGCTCACAGGCTAAAACAACACTTTTACATGTTTTCTATAAAAGTGATCACATCTAACTTCTTAATACCATGTCACTGTTTGCCAAGTAGGCAGGTATCAAGAATCAAGAAAATTATCAGCTATGGGATCATATATCTTTCTGATGCATGTGTACAACCAAATTCTAAGAACTATAATAAAAGAGTTGTGTTAGTTACACTCAGTAAGGAGAATTCATATTTTGAGCCTAGAGGGAATTAAAAGAGATCAAAGTATCAGTGTGTGGACCTTTGGATAACGATATCCGTACTACTGAAACTGGTTGCAGTTTTTTTATCATCAGAGAGATAAAGAATGGCGTTTACTGCAAATGGCAACTATGACAGTTGACAGACAGGCAGCTGGCAGTTGACAAACAGTCGACCAACAGGTGGCCAACAATTTTTTTGGGGGAGCTGTTCATCGCAACTACCCCTTATTTAGCTGAATGTACACTGAAGGGAGAATATTCATATTTGCAATGAATAGGAGACTTTTCTGTATCAATCAATCAATCAATCAATCAATCAATCAATCAATCGATCAATCAATCAATCAACCTTGATTTGCGCTCACTCTTGCTTAAAAAGTTGCAATGTTCAATGAAAATATTAAAAGTAAAAGTTAGAGTACTAGCTGCCTGGAGTAACCATAGGGGCTAGTGGAGCCAGGCAGCCAGCCACTATTTATTTGTGTTGGATCGATTTAAGGATTAGTGGAAAATAAAACAACATCAGAGGCAATTTTTGCTGTTTGCCATTTGTCGTAAACGTCATTCTTAAACTCTCTAATATTGTCTTTAGGCAACTAAGTGGTCAGCTATGACAGTGGAAATTTAGTGGTTGTTTGATTATTTCTCTGGCTGAAGTATCATTAGTTGTTCATATGATATTTTCTTAAGTTAGACGAAGTGTTCTTTCCTCTTATTTCTGTTTTATGTTGCAGCTTTCAAGATGGTACAGTGTTATGTCTGCTCTTGAACAAGATCATTGAGGGTGTTATTCCTGACTTGGTAATCAAAAGTTATGTGTGAGCTACGATGACAAATAATATTTTGTGGGTGGGTTCCTCAAAACTTGAATTATTGCGTCAGCGATCGTGCAATAAGAACCCATACAGTGTGCACCCCTGTCCCAAATTCATCTAATCTGGAGTTGATGATTTTCTAACCCCCTCCCCTTTATTTAATGTTGGGCAGTTGCGACGATTTCTCGTAAAGTTATGTAAATCCCAACATTGGTTGGGACAGAGAGAGGTATATATTAATGTTCAGATTTATGGTTTTCTGCTAGAATTCTCAAGATGTTAATCTGCCTTAATAAGAACTACAATCGTCTCGGTTTCGCATCGTTTAAAATTTAGCGTAAACCTCTCAAATTTGTCGACGGTTTGTAATCCGTTTCAATCTTCTCCATCCTTAACCAACGTTGTCCCGTGATGGGTTATTATAATCTCTTGGATGTTTTTCTATCGTAGCAAACTATTATTTTTAGGTTTCCTTTAATTTAAAGGTAATTTTGTCCATGGCCCAAATAATTAAAAATGCCGTGACTGAACCCCTTTAACACGTCTGTTTCTGATTGTAGCGTCAAAGCTTGCATATAAGGTGGCTACATCTTGAAAAAAATAACCATTTTTCAAGTTCATACTCATTGCAATCGGTCTCATTCTTTTCCAGTCAAAACCATCCTTGTGTCTTTTTGTCTTATCAAGATAACATCTTTGGCGTTCTCTTTTACCCCACTTGAAGATTATTCCACTTTTATCTCGACTGAAAGGTAATTTGGTTTATACATCAATTGTTTTGCAGGTCTTAGAATTTGGCTCAGCAGCTGAAAAGATCAGCCTTGCCTTGAAAGTGTCATCTGAGCAGTTAAATATTGGAACAGGTTTACGGGTAGACGCCATCATGAACCAAAAGTGTGAAGAAAAATTCATGGAATACCTGGAAGCATTGCACCAAGTTTATTCCAGCAAATCTAAGAAAGTGTACGATTCATTCGAGCAGAGAAAAGTGAGAAGGGAACTTAAGAGACAGCAGCTTAAAGAACGTAGGCTTAAATCCGAGCGAATGGGCTCCGAGTTGACTTATCTTGGGGAACTGAGCCAAAATAAATCCCGTATTGCCCGGGAGAAGTTGCAGGTTTCTCTTGCAAATGCCTCCAGGCGCGTACCAAGCAAAGGAATTTTAGAGAACACAGGTCGGCAAATTGGTGAATCGGAACACATCGCTCTGACAAATGACTCAACGAAAATGCCGAGCGATGGAACTATAATTGGCACTAAAAGACAACTGGATGAGTTAAAAAAAGAACTAGAACTGCTGAAGCTTGAATGTAGCGAGTCTCGCGATGAAAATGACTGTAAGAGTTTTGCAACGCCAGATAGTTATAAGCACGATTCAAAGCTGCTAAGTGCACTGGACAAGCCAAAAAATCCCAGGCATGAGCTCAGAGAGTTGTGTCGTGGCAGCACAAATGGAAATATGAACGAGAAAAGCAAGACGACCATTCACAATGGTGATGTGTCCGTAGC
The DNA here is from genome assembly GCF_964199315.1 of Orbicella franksi. Lineage (NCBI taxonomy): Eukaryota > Metazoa > Cnidaria > Anthozoa > Scleractinia > Merulinidae > Orbicella > Orbicella franksi. The sequence goes on from NC_138158.1 coordinate 20,004,489, forward strand.
TTTAAGAGAAAAGCCGTTTGAAACTGCTTCTGACGATAATCAGCCTCGTTTTGGTGGATGTTACCTTGGCAACATCTCCAGCAGCTTTGACGGTTCAAGGAGGCGCGGGCTGGATCGATCACGTGACGAGCTGAGTTTTACGTTCAAAGATACGGATGTGCTACCTCGAACCTCTGTTCATGAGGGAACCAGGACGTTTCTACCACACGACTCCTCTGAAGCATCCGTGTTTAATTCAAAAGCAGATATAGCCAGTGGTAGTAACTTACACCTTAAACCTGGCACAACTGAGACTAAAGGTATTAGTAACTTGTTCGAAGTCGACTTCGATGATGTAGATGCAGATGTTAAAAAGAATCATGATCGCGAAAATTCAACATTGAGAAGAATGCTCAGAGCTGGAGAACTGTCAAGACTGGAAAGTGGCAAGTTAAGACGTGATTTATATAGTACGCATTCAACAAGCCATGGGAAAACAAGAGTATGTGGTGAAGCGAAGACGACGCTAGCTACTTCCTCCGCTACTGAAAACAAAAGAGAACGGTTGTATGGGTCGTTAGGTGCGTTACCTTCGAGAAAGCCGATGTACAAGGAAGAAAAAGTATCTATACGCGATAAAACTTCCACAGAAGCACCCACTAAAGACTCGTCTAAAGAACCAAGGCAGCTGCAAAGGAGCCCTTCGAAAGAAAAGCGTTACAGGGAACAAGTATTGGCCAAGAAATCAACTAGAAGTGTTGAACCGTCTCACTCATCAAAAACTCATTTACATGCCCTAACGGCCTTAATAAGGATGAGCGCTAAAAATGCTGGTGGCATGTTTGGCGAGGAAGCGCAATGAGTAAGCTACAGATATTGTAAAATTCTCCCAGCAGATCGCCTTACATAGTTCTGATAATTTGGTGTTGCATCGTGACAAATAACGGTAAACTTTAACTAATAATTTTCTTCTTTATCTTCACTTGTCCACTTGTAAGTAGAATCCCTTCCAACAGTGAAATTGGTCTGTGCTTTGGCTCTATGCTTGCTAAGCTCTATAATTGATTAAAAAGTCTCGTACCACTCGTTTTAACCAATCAGGGCAAACGCCGTTTTTTTCAACCAATCAGGATTAAAACCAAAACCATGTTGTATAATTCCTTCAACTGATTAAAATGGTAGCACTAGACAAGTATCAATGTGACTTTTTTGAATAGTATCTCATTGATTAAAGGAGCTCAGTCACGGCATTTTCGTCCCCCAACAAAATTACCTTTAAATCGAAGGAAATCTGAAAATGATAGTGTACTGAGATAGAAAAACACCAAAGAGACAATATAAAACCATAAAGGAACAAGGATGGTTAAGGATGGAGAAGACTGACATGGATGGCAAACGACGAACTTGCAAAAATTTAGGCCAATCTTTTAAGACGCGCAAACCGTGACGTAGCTCCTTTAATATTTTACGCCAGTTGTCATTTACGATGATCTTAAGTTCTATCCATTCCTCTTTCGGGCGTTTTCACTCGTTATTACAACTTACAACGGCTATATTGCCCGAGGAGGGGGGGGGCATATAAAAAGGACGGGGGTGCTCGTGGACGATTTTTTTTGCCATTTGTTGACTATATTGTTCCAGTAGAGTCGACCACAGCGACGCATACATTTTACAATATATTATAGTTAATCAACACAACAAAACAGTTTGTGGTGTTGGAAGAACACTCGAAAAGCTTCAGCTTTTAATAGGCCATTTCCGAGTCACCTTGTGCCTCTGTTTGAAAACGAGTCCTAGAGCAAAACCTTTCATTTGAAATGAGTGATTTGCATTTTAATAAATCTGTCAGGGGGAAACATTTTCATGTAACCAATGGTTTCGCACGAAGTGTCGTTTTGACACAGAGGCTAAAGGCAAATCGGAAATGGCCTATTAAAAACTGAAGCTTTTCGAGTGTTCTTCCAACACCACAAACTGTTTGTTGTGTTGGTTAACTATAATATATTGTAAAATGTATGCGTCGCTGAAATGGCTTATCGCCTGCCTTTGGCTCGCGATTCACGAACTATTCTTGTGTTTGCCCAACTTCGCGGGAAGTTTATATTATGAAGTCATTTGTTGTATCGCTTTTATAGCTTGATAATTCTCTTGTAATGAAGATTTCTAAAAAATCAAATTTTTTATAGTGAATATGTTCAATAAAATATATCAAAAACTGGATCATTGGATAATGCAATTCAAGAGTTTTAATTGGCTTAGCCATCATGGTATACAGGGGCGTACCGAGGTTTTTGAATAGTTGCAGGCCTGTTTTTAACGTGAAAGTCGTTATCACGCCGAAGGCGTGTATCGAGCGCCTTCTAGTGGGGTACGGGGGCATGTTGCCCCGGGAAATGTTTTTAACTGAAACTTCTAAAACGCCGTTTCATTCATGCATTCCTACGACTCGAAAAATGTTTGTGAAGGCAAGATATATACCCTGAATTTTACCGTAATCAGAGAGAACTAGATAACCAAAATTGTCATAATCCAGTATTCACTAAACGAGAAATGGCTATTTTGTTTGTCGTGAAGTGTAAATTGACCGTGTTATTTGCCACGAATGAGTGTGATTTGACTCCCTTTTACCACGCCCACAAGTTTGGGAAACAAAAAAAAAACTATTCCTAGAAGGGTTGCAAACCCCAATCCTACCCCTGGATCCACCTGTGGCCGCTTTTAGATATATTAATAGAACCACTGGTGCCTCTAATCATTATACATTTGCCGCTCGACTGTCGCCGTTTTGCTAAGGTCAGATCGGGAGTACGAAAGGTTAAAATGGCAAACTTTTTCTCTTGCCATTTGAGAGAGTAGAACTACTTGGTAGCCTAGAAGAGGATCTCCATCCTCCTGCTTCCACAGGCTGCGAAATCGTCAAGGATATCTCAGCATTCAAAGAAACATCATGCTTATGAATATGCATTAGTGCAAGTCCATTAAGACGATCCTCTTTCATTGTTTGTGAGGAATTTTCAGGAAATTGGTTATCCCTTACAACAGCACAATAATATGTAGAGCGGGTAGGCTGAAAATTTGTAGCCCCAGGCCTACGGACCTATAGGCTCGCTACGTCCCTGGTATAGGTATATGAACAACAACTCTATGCTCTAAATATGTATAAACAATAGCCTTCATTTGGGGCGAAAATATGCTAGGATATATGTCCGTGGACATTATCTGTTCCGAGATGCGAACAGGAATATTCTCGGATATTCCCCAGTTTTAGCTGGAGAATATTCGGTCACGTGACGTATTTAGACCAATCGTGCGCCAGCGAAAATTTTTGATGGATTATAAGTAAGAATACGCCTAATTTCTTTGGGACAATTATTCTTGGAAAAACTGCGATGGACTAACCTAGAGTAAGCTAACCCGAATTACCAGAATTATAAGCTTGGCTGTTTTGAAATAGGAAAAACTCCTAATCTGGAAGCGGGTAAAAGCCACGGGTGCCTTCGATTATGTCAAAGGACCCCAAAGATTCCGGAACTTTTGGTCGGAAGTCAAATGGAAAGGTCCATTTCACTTCCGCCCGACTGGAATATTCGGGATCACCTCTGGACGTGGTCCCGATATTCCTATCGAAATTATTTGCCGTTCCATTTCAACAAACCGGTTCATTGCCCTTGGGAAAGGAATAAAAAATCGTAAGAGCCATTCACCTTAGTTGGCCCGCTTTGATCGAAAAATGTCGTTCCATTTTCCTCAGGTATTCCCACTGGTCGCTGACTGGCCATAGTCGGTTTGGCATAATAGAAAGCACCCCACATCTTTGATATTCCAGCGGAAGTCTACCCTGGGAACGAGGTTGCCACTCGTCACGTGATCAGGCCGTGCAGACTGAAAGCGCGCGAAAATTTGCCGGTAGACGCGGCTGCCACTCATCACACATGCTCCCCAAAGACACAAGTGTGAAACATGTGCACAAGTTTTTAGAGGCTGGCAATTTTTTACACTAAACCGTACACGAAATTCTGTGCTGTTGCTCAGATATAAGGGTACTAATAGTTGTCAACATTGAGGTAATGGAGCTGCACCCCAGAATAGACGGAGGAGAAGTTATATTTCGCAAGAAGATCCACTTGTCAAGGTTTCCTTTCCAAAACGGTAAGCTTGTATGAAAACCTAAGCCTATTCGCCCACACTTTATGTAGAAATTTAAAATATCAATGGCTCCTTCTTCTATGAAAAGGGAGTTTACTTTAATTGAATCTATTATTCAGTGGCAATATCGAGTGGCTTAACCTTTACTTGCTTAATTCTTCTGAACAACATCTAATGGCGGACACGCAAGAAATAACATGCTTGAAAAATACCCGACAATTTTTGCCTTTAAACCTGTGGTTTAATACAAATTGTGAAAGAAAATATGCATATCTTGATGTAAGGCCAAACTCGTTTTCATACGCAAGGTTCAGTTTGCAAGCCTCAAGTCTGGTCGCAAGAGTCATCTGAAATTCAGGCTACATATATCTTATGGTTTTGGTAGCAGTTCGTAAAATAACTCTGACAGATTGAGACAGGTCAGAACTATGGTGTTGTTCATGAAAATGGCTAATGTAGGCCTTGTGATACTTTAGACTGGGCCCAGAAGTTTTCCAATTTTAGTATCAATTTCAGGCAAGATGTGCAATGTGAGTAACATGGCCTTGAGAAATGCAATCTTGCCATGCCTGAACACTACCAGTCAGGTGCCTCCCCATTTCTGGGTGCCTCTTAGGCTTAATGTCTGCTGCTGTCAAGTTCAGTCTTCATTCCACCCCAGGAAAAAGTATCTTGAGAGCAAGCATTGGCCTATATTCCTGAAAAACAGGTAATAATCAAGCCTATCATCAATATTTGCTGACCACCCCCCCCCCCTCTCATGCCCAGTGCCTCAAAGATTCCCTGGCTACTTGTGAGTGAGTGTTAACTAATCTGCTACCAATATTATTGTTTTCTTTAAAAAAAAAATGCCCTGCTTGCAAGGATTCTTCATGTGTATTCAACTGACCTCCGAGTCTCCTTAGAATAGGGAAACGTTGAAATAATTACCTATTTAAGGAGCCATTTATCTGGGGACTCAAAAATATCCCCACATCTCCTGGTGTAATTGCAATTTTATGGATTAGTGACTTTCTTACTTGTGCAACTTGATCATTCTGAGTGTAATAATATTCAAGTTCATCATAATCTGAATTTCAGTGACTCCATGTCGTGCATTGTGCATCACAACAGTTTTGGTTGCTGGTGACCTTAAAGGGAAGGATTTCATGGATTTGTGCATGTCTGTATTATTTATTAGCCTGTGCACACTTTTTGGCACAGGCCCAGTTTTGCATTGTTTATTAACCAATCAGAAGCAAGTCATCTAATTTTGCATGTAAATAGCTGTAAAATCATCAACTGTAGAATAAATCATACAGGTCAAAACTAAATTCATCGGTTGACAGTGTTGGTAAGATCTAATGAAATCTTCTGAGAATTTTGGTCATCCATCATTCTACCACAACAAACTATAGCGTGTGATTACTGAACTACATCTGAGTGGGGTTTTTGAAGTGATAACATTGATAAGAAGCGAACAAAAGTATTTTGATTTTGAGACATGCGCTGAACTGTGAAAACTGCCCTTTAAGTCCATTGCTTATTTCATTCGTGAAAAATAATGTCATCTAATATTTTGAGGCATACTTATAAATAAATTGTGGTTGGTGTAAAGGGATCAAAGATGTGTATGGCACAATACACTGTCTTGGAATTGCTCACTAATATAAGAAGACAGAACCTTCACCATTATTGTAGTAGGTGATATGGGTATAAGCAGACAACTGCAGACACAAATTTGTTTTCCTTTAATTTCACATCAGTAACAGCTTGTACATGTAAGATTACACAGTTGTAACAATTGTTTCCCAAGGAATTGCCCTTTTAAGAAAATAATTTACAATTGTGTCTGTACTGGAATCTTGATATGTACTCTACATCTCCAAAAACAATCTGTGCAAAACTGTAAAATAATTAAGCATTTAGGTGCACCAAAGCAACAGACTGAGCTCAAAGAAATGAAGTAGTTAAACTCTCGAATGGAAACTTGAATTTATTGTCAGTAGCATTAAATGTATTTGGCATTTCTGCATAGTTGGGTACTCAAAACACTATAACAGTTCTTAAATTAAGTCAGGCCACTTTCCTTTCTCTTAGCTCTATCCACCAAGTATTAAACGGTCTAAGTAGGCAGTAAAACAATAGTTAATTAATTTTGAATCTCCCACTGAAGCCAACATAAAACAGTACCAAAATCTCCAAGATCTGTAAAATATGGCCATTATCCTGGATAGAAACCAAAACATATGCAGTGCAAGGTAACCCCAACAAAAGAACAAAAGCTCAAAAAAAAAGAAAAAAATTCTACAAAGCCCTGTCAATGTATTATTCCCAATTTTTCTTTTTTTGTAGAGGTCTCTGGGTCAATTGTCCATTGAACACTAGAATTCCAGGCAAAGAGAGGGAATGAAGCAATCAAGACATAAATGGATAGATATTTCACTTCAGTTCAGAGTTGTAGAATGAATGCTTGTGCAGACTGTTGCAGTTTCCTTGCAGCTAGTGTTTCAACACCTACTCTTGCTTTATCCTTGAATACAAAAAACAATAAATAAAAACAAACAGCCATGGACAGAATTATCATGCCACAATCCAATGCAAAATATAAAAAAAGCTTGTAAACTGTTTAGTGCAAATCAGGTACAAAACTATTAGCATTCTGAAATTTTTAAGTGTGCCTGCCACTTGCTAATAATATTCTACAAAAAATGAAAACCATGAAGAGATGTCTTGTAAAGCATTTTTGTAATATATTACTGGAATTATCTTATGAAGACTACAAAATATCTGAACCATACAAATGTCCTGTAGGAAAACTATTATCAGTAAAAAAAGCATCCCTTTTACAAAAGATAGCCCTATTTATAAAATCTCTACAACTACATGTAAGCCCAAAGTCAGCTGCTCTCAGCAGTTAGAAGTACGGTATTATGACATTTCATCATTACAATCTCCACACATCTTCGTCAAACTACAAAATTTATCAAGACTAGTATTAAAACAAGAACTCTCTCTGGACTATTTACAGACCTGTTATACTACAAAACAATTCTATTTCTATTTGTCTATAATTTACCTACTGTATATTATTTTTCTCCTCTACAAATTATTATATAATATTACTATCAAAATTAGCGATGAAATATATCTTGCATTGCCATGTTTAATTCATTTTCAAGTTTCAAAATTTAGGGAATTATAATCTAGAAGGTGAACTGATATAAAAGGTAATACATGTGGAAAAAATAAAGTGATACAAAGACTGACTAGACCATTTTGTTTCTGCACATGAGCGGTATTATTGTAGTTATACCAGCACTAGTAAGGCCATTTGCAACAATAGGTTGTTCATAATGACCACTCCTTAAAAACAGATGTACAAGTTGCAACAAGTCAAACTGGATATCTATCTCAGCAAAGTTCTTTCACATTTGCCACAGTAACAGGCAAAGTTGCTGCCAATTTATCATATCCATAAGTTTGCCTGAAATAATGAGAGTTTTTGAGTAATTTATGCCCATGAGGAGAAAAAAAAAATCATAAACATAGGATTGATCTATTCCTATGTAATAATTCTTATTCTCCTCTATACCCAAGCAGTAAACTGTTCCCCCTGCCCCGTGACAAAGGAGGAGCGATAATGGTAGAGGTCCACTTTGTGACCTATTGCTGCAAAGGCCATTTTTGTCCACTAACATCTCCCATCCTGTATAAAATGATGAACCAGTACTGGTATACATTATTCCTAAAGATTTTGAGAAGGATGCATGAACCTTTCTTCATCAAGCTTTGAATTGACCAGAAAACCCTCAAAGCTAGGAAAACATTAACTGTACATAAGGAGCTAGGAAATCATTACATGTACCTTTAAACAAAACTAATAGCCTTGGAAAGTGCATTTCCACATTATGACAAGCTTTACTGAAATACAGACCATGTTCATTATAAATTACTGCTCTTCACTCTTCACAAGCTAGGGAACCAAAATAGTAACGATTATGTGAAAATAAAATGTATGTAATAGAAGGCTATATCACAAAGAAATTTAAATTTTGAACAATTGGCAAGCCCAGATATTACTTAAATTTGGTTTGTAAATACAATCTGCTTAACTGTAAATTTATGGAAAGGGTTGGTTTGGGGTGTGTATGAAAAAAAAAATGTTCTCCAAGTAAATCATACAATGCCATGGAATGTTGGTAAAACTGAATTAGTGTGTCCATAAATTACAATCAAAGAAGTTTTCCTTGAGTGCTGATCTTGTTCAACACTTAAAAGGATGTTAACACTCCCCATGTGAATAAGGACCTAGTTCGCAAGTTTCCAAGTCACTGGGTCACCTCATTTATGGCTAACACTTTTTGTTGACAACATTTCTTCTAAGAGGTGTATAAAGAGGGCTATTCATACTTTGTCACATAATCGTGGCAATAAAATCATTTTCCTTTTCATTTACACTGTAACTAAAACTGAAATTTACCTGCACACTATACCACCATTAGCAAGAATACAATGGAGTTTGTCTTTTCCAGACCAAACCAACTTATTTTTGACAAACGATGTCCTGTTCGCTAACATGACATTTCTCTGGTGAACACTTGATCAACCAATAACAGTAAAACCAGCCATTATATGAGTATCATTATGGTCCATAGAAAGCCATGAATGCAGTTTAAGAGTACAATAAATTACACCAAAAAACATACTTAAAATGTATATGCTGACCTTCACTGAATTTCAAAAAAAAAAAAAAGGAAAATTCACTCATCCAGTCATCCACAAAATGGTTCACAATTTTTACAAACAGCATTTATACAGATAATTTGTACTCTCTCTGCCGACAAACACCAAGCTTTTACACCTATGACAAGATTTGAATAATACTGTGACTGTGTTAGCATTTAGAAACTTAACTTGAACTATTCTATTAATTATGTGTTTACGCATGGAAATATTCTAAATATTGCGAATGTACTTAATTTCACTTTCCAAAATACTCTACTAATGCATTTTATAAATATGGTATTGTGTACAATTATTGTTCTAAAAAGCCTCTAAATTCTTTGGTTTGTACATGAATGCTTCTAATATTTTATGCAGAAATCTTTACAGAAGAACAATAACTTAAAATATGACAACCAAACTTTTTTGGATCCAACTGAGCCATTCTTTTTCAGCGCTCAGTGTTTTTTGCTAGTGGTCTTAGTCAGTATTCAGTATGGTAAACTTTGACATACCAAGTAACAGGTATGCTTTTTCCTACACCATAATGTACAACTTTTTATGTTCATTTATGACTTGCGAGGTGTGGATTTGCCAGCTTGTGGTTGGCTATTTTAATTTGCTTGTCACCAAGCTGTGTGGTGTATAGGTGGCAAGTTGTTCAGGATGATATCCGAGCAGACATAACATCCATTGACTCTGCTGTGCTGTTTACTGGGTAGAAATTCCTCTCTAGAGTTGGAGAAACATAAAAAATCATGGGATTTGATCCTTGAAACAAAATTTGGAACACTGTTTACAATACATGCAGTCAGGAGAACTGAAAGGACTACAAGTACACGGTAACTTGTTTTCTAATTTTGTTCTTGTCACACAAGTTATTGGTTGATCACTTTGGAAAGTGAAGCTTTAGGACTGAACTTGGCATTCCAAGTAACACATAAATTAAGAAGGCAGATGGTAATGTACCTGACACCAACCTTCCAGCATGCCCTCATCAGGATTCATGCTCCCAAACCCTGACACCATCTGGTAGTCTGTAGACTCTTCTTCGGACACAGCATTTCCACTGCTGGAGACAGGAGCAACAGGAATGGGTGTAGGCCAGCGAGGAGGTATGTTACCCCTAGGAGTGTTGCCTGGTGAGGTGAACAAGCCCATTGGAAGTGAAGGGCTGACACCAGATAGACAACCAGGTGGCAAGTTTGGGTAGCTGAACACCTGTGGATTTTGGTTACCATATGTTGATGCTGCACTGTTAGGATTGTTTGTTGGAGACTGGAGAATAAAACCACAAAAGGAATAAACAGTCATAAAATGAACATAATTGTAATTTACTTTTTCCAGGAGGGCAGGGTAACAAATCCTGTAATGTAATTGGTTCCTAATGTAGTTTGGGTTTTCCTATCTCTGCCCATGGTCACAGTAACACATGCACAATGTGTGTGTGGGAAAGGTTAACAATTAAAAAATTGGTTTGAGAGAGGGAGAGAGTAAAAAATAAGTTATTTACTGCTTAGGGTCTGTCGATATAGAGAAAAACTGTGACCTTGGACTTGAAAATGAAAATTTTCAAGACCTCTCCCACAGTTTCTCCCTATACAGACCTTCCAGCAGGCAAATAACATATATTTTCTTTCCCCAGACGTATCAAAAAGAAGAAGAAGAAAAAAAAAACAACTAAATCAGGGCTCAAAAAAAAACCCATCTGGTCGTCCGGGACAAGTAGATTTTTCCTTCGGACAAGAAACTTTTTCTCCTTGCCTGCCCCATGGGTAAGGACCCAGGCAAGCCATTCGCCAACTAAATTTTTGATAATGATTTTGAGAGGAAAAGGTAAATTTTAGTTTCAAGGGTAATCAATACAAGTGTTTAGATCAAGCTTGATGAAAATTACAATTTATAGCGTTGTTTTGTTGATTGCGTGACACGTGCTTATGGCTCAGAAGTGGTTGCCTAGCACATGATCAAAATCTGCCCCCAGTCAAATTTCTTTCCAGGATTAAAAATAGCCGCATTGGGCACGAAAACGTGGTAGTTATTCCTTAAAATTTTAGCAATTTTCTGTGTACATTTTCCAGTTTCTTTGTACAGAACTTAACTCAACAACAATATATTAAAGCTGTAGAAATTGTACGCAAAAAAGCCGCATATTTCTACCACGAAAACGAAGCCAGTATAGGTAAACATCTGTTTTTGGTGAAACATGCAAGTTTGCTAGTGATAAAATACTTGGGCACCGCTGCGCAAAATGAAAACTATTGTATTATTAAAAAGAAATCAATAAGTAAGTCATCAAAATACTTTCAGAGTTCCTGGAACTATTTTTCATTCACCCAAATGAAAAAATTTGCTCTCACCGGCTTTTCAAATTCAACACTGTGCCTGTATCAAAACTGAAGTGAGAGGGCGACTTGTTGTTAATTCTGTGTGTTATAAATTTCTCGCGCTTCTCTTCACAGTGATTTCGTGGAGCTAGAAAAGACGCAGGTGAACATTCAAGGAGTCGGATGCAATCTTCGACGAACTGAACAAATTTATTCAAGGCTGTATAATAACAAAGTTAATTACTGCAAACCGTACAACTTCATAAAAGCGGAATGAAGAAGTTAAAAGTTGTGGAAGTATTACAATATAATGGCGTAAACATGAAGGTGATCAGCACTAAGAGGACTACAGTCAAGATGGGTTTGTTACATAAAAACACGCCCGTAGTCTGACTTCCTTTTTTGGGTTCATGAATTATTAATGAATTTGAAAACTTGGGCAAGTGGGGAAGTGCCCGGGGCAAGAAAAATTTGAGAGTTACTTGTCCAATGGGCAAGGTGGAGTTCAAATATTTTTCGAGCCCTGTAAATGTGTGATAAAATCAGATTCAAAAATTTAGCAGCTCACAGAAAATGCTAACAATAAGGTTGGTGATCCATAGACTTATCTTTGACTCAAAATATATTAATTTACTCTTTAGTTTGTCTATCCTCTCATGTGGTTTACTAGGCCATATGAAAGTGAAACATGTCACTTAATGCAAATATATTCCAAGACCCTATGGTTCTTGCATTTCTACAGTACAATCCACTTACTGAAGAAAACAGGAAGCGTGGGGATACTTCCATAGTTGAAAGTAAGATGTTCAATAAAATAAACATACAAGACTGCAAAAATAGTATGAGAACAATACATATACCATGTTTGGCCATGGTCTCAGTTACCTGAATAATCTGAACAGTGGTGTTCAATGTTATTCCTGAAGGTGGACTTGTTTTACTCGGGGTGGTTGACACTGGAGATTGTTGCTGTTGATGTACTGGAGAATTCCGTGGATCTGCTGCATTCATGGTGTTTCCACCAGTAGTTTGTATAATGCTGTTACCACTTTGTGACCTTGTTAAAGGGGGAGGTATGACTGCAGATGTCCCTGGAACATACTGCCTGCTATTTGGTGTTGAACTGGACCGGGGTCTCTCAATAAGCTGGATGAAATCACTAGGTGGGCCAGTACGGCAAGGAGCAGAACCTTTGACATTGAAGGACACCATTACAAACTACCCCTTTCTTATTTTGCCTAGAAGTGACAAAACTCAGGTGACTTTTGGAAACTTTTCTTTTCCCTCTAAAATTGTCATGTAGCAACTGAATAAGTGTATGTCATGTCTATCCTGTACTTTGACAACAAAATGGGTTGAACTGCAGAGAGAAAAGTTAAAATTCATGTCTGTCGAGCTAGGGATAGGAGAAGCCAGATGGCACATTGAAGCCTGTGCTTAGCTATAATATCTGTAGCAATAAAATGTCTAGGAGTAATACTTCTTCTTTTGATGGAACCAAAGTCCTTCACAGGTTAATTGCCAAGTATGTTTTCTAGGTTCCCCAACAATTTGTTGGTACCTTCAATTCTATGACTTTACTCTTCTCTCCTTGATAGTCCTGGTTAGAGAGAGGTACTGTGACAGTTGAGAGCATGCAGTACCAGTACATTGTGGCTTGACATTTCATCACACCAAGTTGTTTAAAATACCTTGTTACTGTTTCACAATGTGATTGTTGAGTTATTTTTTTGTAAAAAAAATACCTCTTAGTCGGCGTGTCAGGTATGTTATGGACAGGTCAATGGATGCGTGAGTGAGTGAGTGAGAGATGTATATATGTCACACCAATCAGATTGGATCTACTATAAACAGCCAATCAAATTTCTTGTTGTAAAGGTAAATGGTATGTGAAGATTTGATTCCGATAGAGTTCAGAACGGCCATATTTATTCCTCTATAAAAGAGGAGGAAGTATTCATATACTGGATTTACTTCAACATTTTCTGTGGGTTAGGTTGAGGATTTTAGTTAAATGAACGAGATGAGCCTTGAGGTTTGAAACAGTTAGTGAATTAGTAGTATGCAAATGCAATGAGATATTTTTATTTTTAGTTACAAAGGTAACTTGATACTTTTGTTTTGCACAACGAGTAAATTCAATAAGAGGTAACGAATTGTCGCGGCTAGTTCTTAGGACATGTTTCAGAGGGGACAAGACATTAGATTTGAAACAGTTCTAACGTTTACAATAGTACATGTAAGTGCGAGTAACGATTGTTTTGTTCTTGTTGCATGCAAATATAACGAGATTTTTATTTTTAGTTACAAAGGTAACTTGATACTTTTGTTTTTCAAAAGGAGTAAATTCAATTAGAGGTCACGAATCGTCACGTCCAGTTCTTAGTACACGTTTTAGAGGTGAAGAAACAGTTCTAACGTTTACAATAGTAAGTGCGGGTAACGATTGTTTTGTTCTTGTTGCAAGCAAATATAACGAGATATTTTTGTTTTTTAGTTACAAAGTGTAATTTGACACTCTTGTTTTTCACAAGGTAGTAAATTCAATTAGAGCTGACGAATTGTCACCACTCTTTCCCAGGAGATGTTTGCTATCTTTAGTAACAAATGGTAACTTAACACTTTTGTTTTTTATATGGGAGTAAATTCAATTAGAGCTGACAAGTTATCGGCAATTGTTTCCAGGATATTAAACAAAAAAGAAGCTTTCGTTTCTGGACGGTTTTTATGTCTCTGCAGTAGCAGTTTAATAGTTTTATATGATGACATTCATTTCAGTGCGATATTTTTAAAGGTAAAAAGTATGGAAACTGTTAAAATGTTCTTTGAAGACTGCGTGGCAGCAAGTTAAAGTGCAATTTAATTAAATCAGACTTTCAATGTGTCAGAGGTTTTTTCCCTTTATTTTTATTTTCAGTGAAGTAGTGTTGCGTTTTGTATAAAGGTAAACTTACAACTTGTATAAAATGCGAAGGAGTCTCTAAATTAACTTGAGTATTTTTGAGCAAAAATTCCTCCGGGGGTTGGAAGGGTTATGTGATCGGAGAATGAGGGAGTTATGCATGTGCGCGTGTCATGCCAATCACAGTGCGAGTTGTATCAAAAAGCGAATCAAACTGCCTGTTAGAAAATAAGATGGTATCTACATTAATCTGGAGATGTGTCAGATGACTGCAGTTTTTTCAGTCAAACATTTTATGGCTTACTACTTAGCTATCTTACCATGACCGATGTAACAACGCAACCAAAAAAAACTTGTTAAATTAACCAAATCATTACTGTACCATGAATGCTTCTATCTCCGACACTTCACACAAAAAGTTAACTCTTGCACGCCTTGCGTGCCTATGTTTACTAGATAGCCAACAATGCAACAATAATGACCTACCAACTGAAGGTATGTGAGCATTTGGCATTGGGAGGCGGAAGGTAAATCCCTGCTGTGGAAGATTCATACCAAACCCACAACTTGCTGGTCCATGGCCTTTAGGTGTTGACGCTAATTGCATAATGAATGTGTCATTCATATTGCAATCTCTCATTGGTCTGTTGTGCATCTGTGATGCTTGGCCACCATACGATGTTACAGCAGGTGACTGGGGTTCATTCACATTACAACAGCTGATTGCAGAGTTTTGGTTTTCAATTGGACTGTATCCTGAGCAGTTCTGTTCCGGTTTGATCTTGGGGGGATATGGGACCATAGGAGAGTGAATAACACTGGACCCTGACATCAAATTAATTCGAACAGAAATCAAGCCAAGAATCACTTCAAATGTGCAGGATGTTTACCCTTTCCACTAATGCATGGAAATGATGGACAACATGACTTAATTCTCACTCTTTTAAGATTCTTTTTATGACTTAAAAATTTTACATATGCTCATTGGTCAAATGAACCTTTTTGGCGATACGGCGGCCATTTTTAATTCCATGGTTTCAAATAAATATTATGGGATGATTAGGGGGTAAATGCATACTAATTTGCCCCCTGAGCAACCCCTAATAGCTATATGAAATGATAGAATTCAAAATGGCCGCTATATCGCTGAATAGGTCCATTGTAGACACATAGGTTATCTGGTCAGAGCACACATCACAGATCAGATAAATAAAATTTGTACATTAGCTTCAATAACAGTAAATTCAGTTATTTTTCAAGTCCTAGGATTTCAAATTTCATTGGTAACACTTTCTCGATTCCGTGCCCAGTGATTGTGGGAAACGAACGGTAATGGAAATTTTTTTGACAAAATTTCACACTTGATTTGGACCCAAATAAAAGAAAACGATATAGTATTAGAGAATAGAGAAAGAAATGAAATGAACTTAACCTAGGGTTTGTTTTTGCAAGAATTTTGCCTTTTAGATCTACTGATCAAAAGCTTTCTTTTTCCTTGTCTATATTTTGTGGATAGTTTGTTCATTTGATTTAGTAATATGTTTCCTGTTTCCAACTATGTCACTAAATGGCTAATAAACAAGGAGAATGGATTTGGAAGTGCACCATTCATATTAGGGTGCCAAGGCCCCATAGGCTAGAAACAAGGACTTACCAGAGTCCACATCATTCTGCCAATTAGACCCTTGGGAAGAGAAACTTGCTGGTGACTGGACATAGAGCCCTGTGCTATCTCTGTCATCATCATCACAATCTTCGTCAACTGATGAAACAGAGCTAATTGTTCGACTTCGTTTCCTGTACCTTAGGTCATATGGATCTGGTCGTGGGTGAATGTTTACTGCATTTGGAAAACGCTGTTCAAGACCTGCATCACTGTATGATGGGCTTTCCAGGTCCGATAACATAAGAGCATGGGATGAACTAACACACTTGATAGGTGCTGATGAAAAAAAAAAAAGAGTGTGTAAGTACATTTTTAAAGAAAATTTAAATTTTATTCACAATAATGCTAGTGCAGTAGGAAGCTTTTTCATAGAAAATAAGATTGTACTTATTAGTTAACAGAATGATGAGTCAATAACTTGAAATTAGCAAAGGAATAAGTTTCATCTTAAAGTAATCTTTCTGATGTTCTTTCCAACCCAGCAGTCCATGTAAGATTAAATTCTGACACACCTAAATTCAAACAACATTGTTTTTCAAAGTTGTTTCTATGAAGACCATAACTTAACCCTTTACCCCCTAAGGCAAACGGCAGATTTTCCCAAATCGGCAAATAAAGACACTCTGCCTGTGTACAATATCCCATTTGAAAGCCACTAATCAACTTATTTAAGAATTGACATCAGCAGCTCTGAAGGAGGTAGACATTTTGAGAGAAATTGCTTTAAAATGGGAAAATGAATGACTTCAAAAATGTATCAGCCTTCTACTATATTAGGTATACCCCTAAACTATAGCTTATTTAGCAGCTCTTAGTGCATAGCTTGATATGAAACAAGTCTTGCTTTCCATTTGCATCCCGAAAAAGGAACTAAAAACTTCTGGGAGTGGTCAACCATGTCTTGGATGGGAGGAGGTCAAAATTTTATGACTTCAATGAGCAGATCTTCACAAGATAATTTTCATGGCAAAAATTCATAGAAACTATCAAATATTCACAAATTTATGACCTTGTGTGCCAATATGCACTCTTAGGGGGTAAAGGGTTAACCCAATAAATGCTGCTTAGGTAGTATGCGAAAAATATGGGAAACTTGTGAGAACCTGGGTTTTAACAACCATATTTGAAGCATCAACATACACTAGTTGCTATACAGGGTAGGAGCTTGCTACCTTTTCTTATTGGTTGGCCATTGTGTCTTAGAGTGTGGTTTAAAAATCAGGTAAGAGCCTGCCCTTCTAATTGAAGGTACATACAGTGTCACAAGTCAGATAAGGGCAGATCATTAAGTTTTGAATCACCTGTAACCTTGACTCTCACACCTGTAACAAACTTGTTACTTTGTGGGTGAATTACATCAACAAAGGGAAATCTGAATGTCACATGTCTAATAACATATACAGTGAAGCCATCAACGAGGAAAGCTTCCAATATTAAACCTCCAGTTGCACTTGGCATTTATTTTACAGTCAACCATCAAGCATTCTTACAGTAATATGTTTATAAAAAAGCTGTCCCCATATTAGTTTTCTGGTGAAACTGCTTTCTTCTTTTTTTCATGTCAACTTTTCTGGTTGCAGAGTTTTTCACCTCAGTAATAGGTATGTGTTTAGAAGGGTAATGGAAGAACACTGTCCCTATGGGAAATTAAGTAAATTTCACTCACTGTCAAAAATATTCACAAATCAAACCACAAAAAGTACATGTATAAACATTTTGACATTGACATGAGAACCAGCTTCTTTTTACAAAATTAAAGTACATATGACATGAAAAATAATTTCTGTTTATTTAAAAGGTGTTGTTGCCGTGACAACTTTTTTGCTGCTGCTGCTGTCTTCATAAAAACTGCAATTCCCAGTTTTTGTCTTAAACCAAGAAACATCTACCCCACCCAATCTAATGATGGGAGTTAAGACTATATGGGAACTATGTCTGTTCCAAGTAGGACCCTTTGGCTCCCTTTAGAGATTGCAAATGGGGATATTTGGTTTTTTGACAGAAAGAGACTGGAGCTGAAGGAGTTGCTATGGTAACAGCACTAAGGGTGTCATTTTGTTTCTTTGGTGATGCACATTTGTGGTGCCAAGTTTCAAGAACACGGCTTCAATATTTCCAGATATATCGTTTATTCAGTATTTTACCACCTTTTAGTTGCAAACAATATGACGTCATCACTGATATAATTTGCATGATAAAAACGTCAATATCTCTGAAACGAAAAGGTACTTCAAAAAGAAAAACACCATTCTTCTGTATTTTGAAAGACCTTTCAAATAAGGAGAAAGTATTTTTCATGTCATGTGCACTTCCAAGTATAGCTTACGTTTTTCACAAAGCTATTAATTATAATGTAAAAATTACCACCAAAGAAAAACCCAGAAAAGTAGATGCCTTAATCAACTGCCTTGAAATTGATTCAGTTCAGAGATTGGTTTTAAAAAAGGAAACGTTTGCATTAAACTTAATTTGTGTTCTGTTCTACACATGTTAATGTATGCACAAAGTAACACTGTAAGACATCAGAACACTTACTTCTGGCATAGGTATAGAGTTCAGCTACTGTAAACACACCAGAGGAAACCAAATTCTGCTCTGTGCCAACTAAAAGGAGGTAATACATACTATTCAACCCAGAGGATAAAGAAATATGACATATTCAACACTACTGTCAGTTTTTGTACTAAACATTCCAAAGGTCACTCCAACAGTCAAAGCAACCTATTCATCCATTATCTGGGAAATCAGGCTAACAGAATTTATTGACCATAAAGCTGATAAAAAAAATCCTGCCCCTTCCATAACTCTATCAATCTAGTGCAATTGGTGAATATTAGTTGCAATACTAAGGTATGATAATGTACACAAGTCACCAATATAATACCGTAAAATCCCCTGATAAAGTGTCCCCCCAGTTATAAGCCCCCCTGGATATAAACCCTTCTATTTGCTAACAAATATATTATTCCAGACATACCTCCCCCCCCCCCCCTGGATATAAGCCCATCTAATGTATAAGTGCATTCCTTTTAAGTTTCTTTACAAACATCAAAATCTTTAATTGAAAGTTGTAGGCATAAACAAGTGGTTGTGGAGTTTATAACAATAATATTATAACAATACCACAGAAAGAAACAAATGTTGATGCATATATAACAACGTTATGAGTGCAATAAATGTATTCTAAATGTAATAGCTCTAAATATAATGGTATGTCAGCTTTAATTCGTTTCTCAGCTATGTTTTATCTCGTTGTTCCAGAACATTTTTTTATTCCGCTTATATGCCCCCTGGATATAAGCCCCCTCATTTATAAGCCCACCCAAATGTCCTTATGAAGTTACATAAGCCCAGAGCTTTAATGTGGGATTTTACCGTAGGAGTTATATAACATCAAACTTCTGTTAAACTTCTACATCTTTTAAAACGTCATATTGAATTCAGGGTATTGCATTTACGAAATTGCCACTTTAGTTGAGAAAACATTTAAGGCAAAAAAAGGAAATAAATGTAAAATTTGCTTTCCATAGATCAGTTTACTTTTATATTTGGTATTTTTCTGGAATCCTCTACATCAAACATAATTTGATGAAAAATTAATGGTTCATTTTGATAACAAGAGAGTCAAAGTGACAGTTAATGTCAAAAGAACTGGTCTCTGGTTTGAACTGTCAAATTTTAAACTATGTAAATATAGTGTTTACTTCTCTCTATACCCTTGCTTCCTTCCTTCACATTGTCAAATAACTCATCAAATTGAAATTCAACTTATAATTGGTAAGCCTGGCAAATTGTACTGAGGAGAGATTTTTTCACAAAACTTCTTAGATGAGGGTGACTGAGAAACATTTTACGTAATTAAAGTTTCACATGCTGGAAAACAAGCAAAAAGAGGCATTTGTTTTTCTGATAGTTGATTAATATTGTTTTCCACAATAAATACTACCAGAGAGTACTAAAGGGCACTTAAATAGATGTAACACAGAGATATTATTGGAATTCCTCAAGATAAGCTAGTGTGGCCTTACAAATAAATGATCATCAGTAAATATCAAAATCCTTAGAAAGTACAAAAGAACTTGAAGAGCAAAGGAGTGGTTATACTGCTTTCCAGTGAGTTTTCTACCTGTGCACTTATTTAATGTTTACAGTGACAGTGACAAGCTTCACATTTTCACTTAAAACATGTAAAAACAGATGTTTGCACTTTCAGCTATGTGCAACAGTTCAAAATAGATGTTGAAATATTAATCTGCATTCCACTCCCTTCTTTAAAATAACTGTTGCCAAGAATGGTGTTAAGGTTAAGGTGTTTGTTGGCTGAAAAGATTTCCGGATTCTCGGTCAATATTTTTTAGAAAAAGTTTTTTGAACATCAACTGTAAGCTGATATGGTGAGTGAACTCGTTTACTTAAAATGGTAACAGCTTAAAGTTCTCAGCAGCCTACAGTATCAACATATGTCAGGACAATGTAAAGCTGACAGGTTCTTACAGGGTCCTTTTGATGATATACAGAGAGTTCCTTGAAACAGTTTAGTTTAATTTATTCTATTAAAAGGTTCATGACTTTGGAATGCTTTGTTAGTAACTCTTTAACTATTACAAGAACAACACAAGTTTAAATTGAACCCAAATTGTCAATTGTTGGTTCCCTCAGGTATTTCAACCACAAGCTCATTATGATGCAACTAGTTTGGTATGCAACACTGAAACCTCCTAAAGTTATATAAACAACTCATCACTTCTGTTATCTTATTTTTACAAACTAATTCTATTGTGCAAGAACAAGTTCCTTTGTCTTATAATACCTATGGTTCCTTGCTTTGTTCCCTATTGACCAAACATGTTAATGATATGCATAATAAACTCCCTAAAGTAAAACTTGTGTGCTTTCTCCAAGATTTGCATTAACAATAGATACACCTGCATCTTCTGAAATAACACGAAGTACAATATTTAATCAATACAAAGCTTTAATATTTCTCTTCCTCTATCTTAAGTGTAAACTTCTTTAACTGCAGAATAGTTCTGCTAGAGAAATTAATAATGCTAATTGTTATAACATTCAGTGAAGTTCACAAGCAAAACACATTAACATATCCAAAATGAAAGTTGGCTACATTCATAAAAGAAATTTGCGAAATTCATCAAAAAGGTTTCACAATGTACAAGACATTCACCAGTAGGAATTTCTCAATACTACATTCAAAGATAAATATATAGATTCAATTGAGGCCCTGAGCTACTGTACTGCATTTTAATTCCAACCTTCCAGAGCTGAGGACTGTAGTTGAACAAGCCTGTTAAATTATAGTTGTCAACCCAGGGAGAATTCTGAGTTACATTTAATAAAGGGAGCAGCCTTTTGTAATGAGATTTGCTATCTTTTGGTTATTTATGAATGACACTGGTTACACAAGGATAAAGTCATTGCTATAAATTTGGTCTAGGCATGTATTATGTTGAAAAGAAATACTACTATGAAAGACAAACAAGGGAGAAAATGTGATCAGCATATTTCTAATGTGAGGAAATTAATTCTATTTCACACATCAGATTCAGGGTTTTTTCAAAGAAACAACTCTCTGGTTTAGCAAGGAACCCCATTTTTTTTACAAAAACCTCCAAAAATAGCCAAGTTTTATAAAAGTGCTGTCAACATGAGATGTGAGTACATGTGTAATGTCTTGTTGTTGTTGTTTTATCAACATTGATGTAATTATTCTGAGACCATTACTTTTAGAACTGCTTTGTCTTTGAAATATACCTAAATTATATACTACTTGATAACTGGACAAAATCATGTTGAAAACCCAAACAACAGATTATGACCAAACTTATAAACCTTCTGTTGACAGTAAAAGAAGGAAAACTTTTCTCCCTCTATCTAGCATGGTTTGGCCTTGGCATGTCCAAAGTCAAACAAAGATGTCCACTTATTAAATTTATATTAAGACAAAACAAGTAGTAGACAGATTATCACTTAAATTCTTAGTACTGATCAAGTCATATCTTCTCATTACTACTTTACCAAAAACATTTTATCAAACAGCCTGTTACACACACAAAAAAACAATCATCTTTCGTTTTAGAATTGTTTCAATCTAACAATAGATGCCCTCGGCAGAATTATGAAGGCACATTAGATAGAGAAAAAATTCCGGTGCCTGACCTTGGACTAAACAGGTTTAGTTGTCGTCTATTGTTTGAAGGTATCATCCAATTGTACATCACAACCTTATGACATTTTACAAGACAATAAGTTGTCAAGTGAGTACAAGAACAATAGTTTTCAACAATTACATTCATTATAAGCCTTTCTGTCAATCATAGAAGATTTTACAAGTAATGTTATTTCTTGATCCGAGGTTTAATCTCTTAGGTTCAGTAAAATGTTGATGAAAACCTAAAAAAAAAAAACAAGAAACCTCAAAAGCAGATAACAGGCAGCAACACCCAAGAAATTCAGAGAAAGATGTTGTGTACAGAGATAAAAATAGTGTCACGACCTCGTAAAGCAAACGCTAGAGTTAGATTTCACATCAAGGAATATCAAGTAACTGAGTCACGTTAAACAAAACCACAAAAGCATGCCCCTTAGATTGATTTTTTTCCCCTTGGCTTCATGACCGCAAAACACGAGACACTCGTTGCCCTAGTCCAACCCAAAGTATCGAGAAAGCGGTAGCCTGATAAATAAGTGAAAGTAACTTCTTTTTTATTATTGATTCATATAATAGTTAAGTTACATAACTCAGTGTTTCCCGCGTGCACGCACGATTAGAAACGGCTCGTATCCTCTTCAACCACACAACCGCCCCCAAGGTCATGAAAATCATGTCTTGAAAACACAACCTAACTTATAAATCCCCTTAACCCTGCATCCCTGTAGCTTCATCAGTTTTCAGATTACACCAAACAAAACACGAACAACGCATGAGCAACGAAACAAGGAATGATCTAGATCTCCACAAGTGCCTCAAATAATTAATTAACACTGCAGGCTTTTCACTTCTCATGACAAATTAAGGTAAATTGCGAAAACTAAACCCACAATCTTCTAGTGCAGAAGCTTGCAGTGGATACTAACAACATAAGATGAAATGTCACAATCTATTTGCTGTGTTTATGGCATATATGTTCTGTTCACCTGAAGCGAAAGAATATATAAATATGCATAAACACGTTAGCTGTCAAGTGGATATCCCTAAAGTCATCTAACAAATCGCGAAGGGACGCATCTCTTTTCGTTTCATTTCTCTTGCAAACAGCCTGCGCTGTAATTTGCAAACGCCAGCCGCAGGAAAGGAACGTTTACCGTGAAACTAATTGTTCGCTTAACACATTACACTACAAACAAAAAAGTCAAATACATAACGTCATAGCACGTCGATGAAACTCAAGTTGCAGATTATACGACCCGCGAAAAAACTGAAGGGGAAATATGAAACTTATCTTCTTTTTAATCGACTGGCACGAACTTTCAAGTCATGTACGTAAAGGAAAGGCTTAAGTCGAAAAACAAAGCGTCTTAAATGTTTACTAAACCGAACTCTTCTGTAATCGAGTATTACCTTACTTACTTTGAATACGCGATGGAATTTATTCACTCACTCAGAGGAAGTCTTTCATGATTTATGGGGAGAAAAAGAATTTTGCGTGTAAAATAGCGGCGATTTCCTGAAACAGCACGTGGAGCCCGGAGGGGCTACTTTTGCGATTAACTTGGGATGCAAATAGGGCCCTTAGTTTTCCCATTAACAACAATGAAACGTGGTTTCCAGAGGCGGATAACACAACGAGAACAAAAACAAAAGCCTTATGAGCGAATTAATTTGGATTGTTCAAATGCGCGCACGTGTCGGGTCACAACAAAACAACAACACGGCGTTTGTCCTTGAAAGTAGTAGACTATTTTTTCATTACCTCCACGCAAATTCATAACGTACATGTAATTCTGTATTTTTCACTTTGACTACATATACGAACAGGTCCTACAAAGAAGATATTAAAAATTTATACTTACTTTGGTGAGAATCTGGATCGCCAGAACTTCGAACGGGACTGTTGGAATCCTGTTTGTGCTCTGCGAATAAAATGGGAAACTAATTGCGGTCGATGGAACGCAAGAAAACAAACTACACAAACATAACAATTTCATTTCTGTAGAGTAATAAAATGATTAAATTACACACCCAAAGAACTTAAACAGTTTTCTGTTTTAATTATTAAAGAGAAACATAGCACCTCCAACTTGTTGATAGGAGACCGAGTTGCGCAAAATTTAACTCTGTAATTTTGGTGTGCTGGCATCTAGACACCTGATCAGATCTGCTGTAGACCTGGCAAACATGGAGATTTGTATGTGAACACTTCTTACCTCGATTACACATGAAGTTTGCTAGAAATAGATCCAGTTCTCGAACTGTCACCGTGATATGGTTAGGCAAAACACACAGAGTCTGACTCTGGCAATGCTGCGACTTGCCCAAACGCTCGCCGTCCGTGCTTTCCAAAGGAATGCCTCGGAACAAAATCACCATCACCAGATCTAATCTCCATACTTTGTCAGCTTGGCGAAGGCAGTCTATGCGCCTCATTTTCCCCTTCTGATCAGGGTTGGAAATGACGCAACGGCACGACGAGCCGGGTTTGTTTCCAACGACTGACATCACAAAGTCCTCCCTGCATTCTTGGCGAATGTCCTTTCGCAGCTTTGCCAAAAGCCTTGAAGCCCACTTTTGCTTCACTTCAGGGGCTTCAGCATCTAGCTCTTCTTTGCACCTTCTCTCCTCGTCAGGAGTCATTCGCACTTCATGCTTCTTGTAGTGCTTTCGCTTTCTTGCTTGCAAATTAAACCACGTATAGGCAAAAGCCTTTACATGAGGAAGCAAGGCTTCGATGAACGAGTGTATCTCGTCCTGGAAATCAAATAAACCGGGGTTAGTCATTTTAACGAAGTCGACTAGAGACGTACTCTCGCCGCTAACCATTGTGCCCTCCGCTTTACCCCGCTCACTGAGGCCCATCTGAAGACATGATAGAATTTTTTTCTCCAATCTACGCACACTGTTTACTTCGTGTCATGCGTGTCAAATACACAAACGGTTTGTCTATCACATACGGGCTAGCCAATCAGCACAGAGGCAGATGACAAAAGACAACAAAAGCTGTCAAGTGTTAACCATTGAAGAACTGAGGTTTCACGGCGCCACTTTGCGGAGAATTCAAACTTCAATCGGGTTAAATCGGACGCCATAGGATTTTCATGTAAACCGAGACGTGAAACCTTAAAAAAGCTTTCCGAAACTCGGGTCCTTCCCACGCCGACTTCCGTATTACGCTCCAAGACTACTCCACAACTAATTACAGGGTAATCGCAAATGATCGATAATATTTTCCACAGTGGCGCGAAACTGAAAGAATGCTTTGTGTTGTGGTCCAGCTGATTCACAACACTGCTTCCCGAATCAGCTAACCAAACCATCTACCTTACTTTCACTTGGTGATAAACTAGAAATATCGACAATTAAAGAGAAAGCGATCGGACGTTCGAAAACAATTGTTAGGGAAGATCGCTTGGAATTTGGTTCGACCACAACTTCCCAAAACAAGAGCTGAGCAAATTTTCCTCAAGTCTTTTGATGGACAGTTTTACACAGCTTGGCGCCGTGCGGTCGACACCGAGTCATATTGTGGTTGCATTTAGGACGTTTAAATTCGCTATCACTTATCAATGTGATCCGAGGGTTAAAAAGTTGGATTACTTTTTCTTTATCCAAGGGCGGATAGCTCACGAACTATCCGTGAAAAATCGAGAAAATTTGTGTGACAGTGTGTGACTGACAAAATAAGCATGTTTGAACAACTACACAGAATCTGAGAGAAGTTTTCATAACGTAACTTTTCGATCCTGAAAAATTAAAAAAGTGAAGTTAATGTTAATCGGAAATGACGTATCAATACACATCATGTACAATTCCCACAAACACAAAAAGATTCGAGATTGGTGTTGTCTCTTAACGAATTATCCCACGCCTGTTTTGAAAACACTTGTTGTCATTTTTAAGCCTAATCTATCCCATGTCAACAGGAACATTTCCTGATTGTTTAAATCACCGTCTTTTAAAATTTGATCGTGATTAGATCCGTAGCCCCCGATCGTGGGTATCCTATTGTCGTTTCTGTTTGACATGACACTGGAGTTCAGTGAGTGACACAAGCATCAATCAATATTTAATTAACATAATCGGCTCTTTGAATTCACTTCGATACTAAACTCTAAACTAAAGAAAATTACGTTGTGTATAGACTCGCTCCCAGCGATGGTAAACTCAATTCTCCTATAAAATCCATAAACGCAGCTCATGCAACCCTAATTGATTTTGCATACTTGGTGAACTCCAGCTTGCAAAACAATGAGAGACCTTTGAGGCGGCTTAAAGTTAATTGTTCTAATACCCTTATGCGTAAGAACAGCGCGTCACGTATCAGGTTCCCGCTCTCTCACTCAGGAAGTCATAGCCACACGTCTTGAGCTCGTGATTATGGGCGTATATAGATCAACAGCATAACCAAATTTGGCGCAAGGTGAAGCGGAACCCCTTATAAGGGCTGGTAAACATGTGCTGTACTAATGGGGTCACTTGATTACAAGTGAGAGCTGAGAGTAGTACGAATTATAGGGAGGAACGGATCACGGAAGTCGGGTTTAGAAAACAAACAGATTGTGTGGTTTTCAGAAAAAACATGTTCACAATCGTGACCAAATAAGGTGCAAGAGAGCCTAAGCCTTACTGTACCAAGTTATTTAACTTTTCTGTTGGCCACAATTAGCTAGGAAAATTTACCTACTTCTACCGCAAATGTTACTAAATTTGCTCATGCTTTTTCAAAGATCTAACTGATTTTAATGCAAAACATTGTTTATAAGATCGAGTAAAACTGATTTCTAACGCCTTTAACCACAAGTTAACCACACAAAGGAACAATAACCTTAGTTTTTGAAGGAAACACAACACAGTTAAACAGCTTGAATAGGTTTTAGGTCACTCAACAGGATGTGCATACGTGGGTGTGTCTTTGATTGAACAAAAGTAAAAGAATCCTTTTCATTTATATATGTCATTTCATTGTGTTTTTAAGGACATTTCAAACTTGACCGTAAACAGCATGAAAGCACCAGCACCAATGCACAGAACTTTTTGACTGTGTTTGCTCTTACTGAAACAATAACTCCACAAGAATCACTTAACACAATATGAATAGTGGTCGAGTATGACAAGAACCTTAACTATATTTTATTGTTTTGGTATGGCAAGGCCACAAAACCCAACAGTCTATTCTGAATTGAAATTTCATATAAAGTCATATAAACATACATAATTTTGACATGTTCCAAAGTGTTAAATTTGTTTTTCGGGCTGCTAGCTGTAGATTATTCATCGCAATGTATATGACTTTAGCAATCTTTGAGAGTTGAAATTTGTTTACAGTAGGAAAATTGCTAAAAGAAAAAGAGGTCTTATGTCAGTGCCATAATTGGAAGGAGTTTCTTTGGGTTATTGGAAATTTCTAATTATTATGGAGGAAGGATCTCAATAGCCAAAATTTTAAAGGACAGTATGGACCAAACCCTGTATTTCCAGAGAGAATAGGGTGTTTAAACTGAAAACCCTCAGTGGGAGGGATGTGGATATTTTCTGGAAATGATGCAATATACATGGAGGTGTCTGTAAGGAAAACTTCACAGTAAATAAAATTCGTTTGGACAAAATTTAACACTGATTGTATTATTACTAACTTACTTCTTACTATAGATTTTTTAATATTTGAATTTTGATATTTAATCTGTAGTTTCAACCTTGTTATATCTGGTAGGTAAAAGGTTCCAGAAAAGAAAAAAGCATGATAACAGTAAGGTTGCCATGATACCATCTTCAACATGTTGCCTTTAACTCATGCTACTAAGGTTTGTTGCAATCAAACTCAGTTTAATGCCATCAGTGAACACTATAAGAGATATTGTGAAATCTTCAGTAGTTGCCATGGCAATGCTAAAAGTAATAAAACATCCTATTTTATTCCTTGGTGGCTTAGAACTGGAAACATATACTTTTTAAAAAGTCTTTAAATTTTTTATGTATTTTGTCCATTTATTTCTTTTGTAAGACCAAAACTCCAAAACATTTGGAAATACAAGAGAGCCACCTAGAGGAAAAAAAGTTGGCTTTTGTGCATATGGGCAGATCCTTTTAAAACTTAATTTCACATAACATATTCGTTTTTACCTGTTCTTTACAAAAACTACTTGAAATAGATAGGTACACAGGTATTATTTCAATGCCTGATTGTCCAGAACTTGAGAAATTTTTAGGAGTTTATTTTTATTCTTTAAGTTATGTTGCAAGACTTGGCCCATCTTGTAACAAAAAGTTACCATGTACTAATAAAGTGAAAGAAAAATGTCCCCTTTTTGTTAACAAAAAGTACTGAAAGATGCCCTTGAAATGAAAAATCTTTGAAATTTGTTTAAAATATACTAAATTGATTTATAAGTAATTCTAATATTCTGTGAGAAAATATAACATGGCAACTTCATAGTAAATTAATATTACTGATCTCTCTACAAAGTGTACTGGAAAAATGGATTTAGTTCTATGAAAAGCTACAAACTTAGTTTCCTCATAGAAGATCATCCTTCTGCCTCCGTGGGCATTTGAAACAGAGGTCTAGTTGTCCTGAACAGGAACATTAACTCCAATTGTGATAAATACAGTCATCTCAAAAACTTTCTGTAAGAAATGCCCTTGAAATGAAAAATCTTTGAAATTTGTTGTTTTCATTATTATTTCTTACTAATCAATTCTATCTCTAAAATATATTATAACATAACTAAAGCAAAGCGTGCGCTCTGATTGGTTAATTTAGCATCTACTATTTGCCCATGGGTGTACACTGCTGACGTGTGTACTAATGTTCACAAAGCAAATCTTTTGACAGACATTGTTTCCAAAGTAATGGCTGACGTCCTTCTCCCAGAAATGCAAAACTGTCTTCACAGTTGTGTGAAGATGAAACTTTATCGAGTTATTGGTGTGCAGTCGGTTGTCATGAATGAATTTTTGCGCACTTGTTTTCTCTTGTCATGTAAGACTACATTTTTTTGTGATGTAGCTCAATAAAAGGACTTCTGTTGTTCCAATGTCTCAATGTTATGTTATAAAACAAATGGTAAATGCCATAGCGTGTACTATTGAGTTATGGATGCACTTGGGAGGTTTGCTAAGCACTCAAGAAGCTAGAGTCGCACGAGGCTATCGCCTCGTGCGACTCTTACGTTTCTTTCGTGCTCAGCAACCTCCCACGTGCATCCATAACTCAATAGTACACGCTATGGCATTTACCATTTGTTAACTAAATTGACTTAAAAGTAATTCTAATATTCTGTGAGAAAATATAACATGACGACTTCATAGTAAATTAATAGTACTGATCTCTCACAAAGTGTACTGGAAAATTGGATTTAGTTCTACGAAAAGCTACAAACTTAGTTTCCTCATAGAAGATCATCCTTCTGCCTCTGTGAGCATTTGAAACAGAGGTCTAGTTGTCCTGAACAGGAACATTAACTCCGATTGTGATAAATAAAGTCATCTCAAAAACTTTCTGTAAGAAATTCGAAAAAGAATCTTCACTCACCAACTGCTCAAGAGAAATGAAATATAGTCAGTTTGCAAAAATGATGAATTTGTCTGGGAAGAGAATAAGGGATATATTCTTGGTATGCAAGTGACATCGTTGTTTTCTTAAATCCAAAACTAAAGAGCCATCAAAGTTATTATCCTCATCAGGCATAAGAGGTGGTAAATTTATATCTGTTAACAACTTTTCAGATCAATGGCTTGCTTTGTCTGAACACAGGCACATTTTGAATTTCAGAGTTATGGAGGAGTGTGACATAAAGCTTTGAATGTGTTGTCAAAAAATATTTACTTATCTCATGATTTTAGCCTTTTAGAAGTTAAAATATTAGGAAAAGTGCTTATTTAAATGTTTGCTTGATAATCAGTCGCCTAGATGGCCAAAGTAAGTTCCAGATGCTTTTATACACTATTTTCCGGCCGCCATGTTGTGGAACCACGGAGGTACACTAATAAGGCGGCTCCATACTGTGCTCTAAATTTGTGCAAAATATTTTGGCAGATATTTGAAGTTTGGGAAAATGTACTGACGTAAGCCTTGGAGAAGTGTCTTCTTTATTTATCTCCTATAACATCATACTTTCTTGACTTCATACACTGAATGGTTTTTGAATTATTATTTAATTGTGTGACAGTGCAACCCAAGAATAGCTGATCACATTGTGCCACCTCAGAAAACAAAGATACATATGGATGGTAAATGGTAAATGTAAGATTTTGAAAGGTAGTGAGCCCGAGACATTTCAAGACCAAGACAGCAAAGTATTTTAAGTATGAACATAAGACTTTCATATGTGGGTTTCACCATGACTTATTAAATAAATTGTGGCTTTGTTAGTTTCTTGATTCCCCCTTTAGCCTTTTGGTCAACTTATGTGAACTAGCTGGAACTGGAAATTCCATAATAACACTATGTTATGATATCCTAGAACATGCTAGTTTTTTAGCTACCACCAAAATGACATGGCAGTAAGTTTTGTGGAGATATTTGGAGAATTGCTCTGACATTTGAAAGGTGCATTATTAAAATTCAATATCAAGTGACAACACACAACCAAATGACACAGGTACAGGCCTGGTGACACAGACAGTCTATAAGGAGTCCAGCACACTAACCATTTAACTGCTACACAACAGAGTTAAGTGGCAATTTGTTAAAGCACTAAAATCTCACAATTTGGTAAACAAATGGTTTTTTCAAAGTGAAAAGAAACTGAAAAAATTATCATAAATTTATGACACTGCTGCTGATTTCCTCTCAAGCCTATTAGCCTACAAAATGCTACTATGATGAAATTTGCATCTGTCCTATCCAAATCATCTTTTAACATCAGTGAGTAGCATGTAGGAGAAGAAAAATGCTGTTTACTATTTTAATGTTTTGGAAAATTTTCGGAAACGTTTGTGTGGCCCTTGGACAATTTTTAGAGAATCTTCAGAAATCTTAGGATGGTGGTTTGAAAATTATCAAAAACGTTGCTATCAGTATGTTTATATAATAAACAAAATAACATGGTTCTTTGTAGATTTTAAGTGGTAGTGGCATTTTCTAGAATAAAAATATTATTCACCATTGAAATGGGAGCATATCAAAATGAAGTCTTTTATCCTAGCAGCCTACATAGGGCATGGTGCTTAACTCAAATTTCAGAAGATTGAAGAAGTTAGGAGTATTGCTACTGCCCTTGGATGGGTTAAATGGCTGCTAAGGAGAGATACTTGGTTTCCCCGAAAGTCAATCATCCAGGAAAGAGAAAACCCCAAAAGCAAACCAACAAGTCCTCCAGGCATGGGTGTTGAGCTGAGAGCTAATTCCTCACTTACATTAAAAGGTTAATAAGAAACTGAAAGCATTCTGGATACACAAAACTTGAAAGATTGTGATGTTACTATTAGGTGAAAGGCAATGGCAAGGTTAGTGGCAGATAGGGTCACTGGTAACACCAAACATCACCACTATGATTGGGAACTGAAATGACTGCATAATTTACACAAAGAGTGCTGCAGTGCATTTAACAATGGAGGTGAGAGGTTACAAGATCAACAGTCTTCTAATTTAAGTGTATGCAGATAGCCAGGAGCAGTGAGAATGCATGCAACAAGGATCACATTACAAATAGGAGAGGGAGATAGAGGATGCTGATGAGTTCCTCATTTCTTTCATTCAGTCAGTTATCAAGGTAATTCCCCTGAAATAAAACTGTACATAGATTTTTGTTCAAACTTTGTCCAATGAATATTTATCATATGAGAACTTTAATTAAAAAATTGAAAACAGGGGTGCCCACGCTCGCTAAGGAGCAGTGAGGCATTGAAAATGTCCCATTTTAGCGTTATT
This sequence comes from Orbicella franksi, assembly GCF_964199315.1. Classification (NCBI taxonomy): domain Eukaryota; kingdom Metazoa; phylum Cnidaria; class Anthozoa; order Scleractinia; family Merulinidae; genus Orbicella; species Orbicella franksi. Next base: position 20,036,256 of record NC_138158.1, read on the forward strand.
TAATGCTCATTACAAGAATGCATTCCAAGTTATTGTAAACTCTTTGTGAGACCAGACTCATGAAAACACGCCTCAAACTTAAGTCAATACTTGCGTTGGACACAAATAAACTTTTTAAGTTTGATTTTGACAGACAGCTGAATCCTTGTTAAAATATTGGAACCAAATTGCTTGCCACGGCTATCGAACTGCATAATAGAAAAGACTACAGTGCAACTGCTATTTTCCTTATTTGTTCAATTTTCAACAATAGAAATCAGATCAGTCTTTTCTCACGCAAAGCTAATGATTAGTTGATTAAAATGACTGGAAAGAAATTTGGGGTGACCCGAGCTTGTTAGTGAGCTATAGCCATTTTTCAACTGACAGAACTCAATATCAAGGCAAATCCGCCATGTCTTCAATGTGTGCGTGCATGAACGCACGCTAATGATGTCATAAATTATGTGCAGTAAGGATGCCCAATGCAATACTAGGGAATGACCTTAAGTACACTGTACGTAAGTAAGTGATAGGGGAAGGGAAAAGGAAAACATCTTAATCAACTAAAACATGGAGTTCCTTGTAATGTCTGACAAAGCTACATTGTATGGAGCACAAAAGGCATTGGAATGAAAACCAACATCAAGATTCCCCCTCTCAAACAAGACAACGGTTACCAGTAGGTCGCTTGTATTGGTAACTGAAATGTGGAAGATGACTAAGAGCAAATAAAAGAAATAATAGATGATTGGATGTATTCCAGTTTAAAAACTGAATATCAAATTTTGATAAGGATGCCATGATGAGATGGCCTATACAAGGGAGCAAAAGAATCATTAATTAATAAAAGGGCAATGCAGGACAACAGAGTTATAATTGAGGACAGCATTGACACCAGATTGGACATGAAATTCAGAGAGAGGTCTGGTGAATGCATCAGGGGGCATGTGTTTGAATGAGAATTGAGGGCAAAGAACACTAGGGAGACTACAGACTATGTGGAGGAAGACAGTGGAAGGAGGGAGAGACATGGAGCCAGAATGTTGCAGCAACCTAACATGTGCCTTTTGGTACAAAAAGAGATGATGCTGATGATGATGATGATGAGCACTTGAGTTATTAGAAGCAATGTTTCACACAAATTTTTACTTTCAGTATGGAGGCACCCTTAATTGGTGCCCTATGGAGGGTCAGCTTAGCATTGTCAGGTAGCCAGAAACTAACAGGAACATGTGGAATTGTGTACATTGATATGAAAGCAGGAAGCCATCTTTCACAGGCAAGAGCTAGTATACATGGACCTTCACAGTTTCTCCTTTTAAAACTGGACTTTTCAGATACAGCTCAAATGAATAGTCATCTCTATAATTAAGAGATTTCTCATGAGGCAGAACAGCTCAGATTAAGATTACTTGAAAGGCAGAACAGAAAGCTTAACTTTAATGCCGATGATGTTTCCAATTGCAACGAAATAAAGAAGAAATGGGTGGTGATCGCATCCTTTGTTGATTTTAAAGGACGCGAAGTCCAGTTACTTAGGAAAGGATTAAATTACACTCTCACCCCTGACACAATACCTTGAAAACAAATCAGCATCGCTCAAGCAAAGCAGTGCAAGACTACCAGCTGCAGCTAAGGAGGAAATCAGTTGTAGTGAGCCATATCCTTACAAACACTCAGCCTACCAGAACGAGTGACATAACCAAAGAAGAGTGGTGAGTGCTGAAAGACCAGAAGAATAAGAACACGCTCATTGTTCCTGCCGTCAAGGGTAATCCTGTCGTGGTGATGAACAAGTCCAATTACCAGGAGAAAATCAAGTCAATGCTCCAAGACTGGAGGACTTGCCAGCCAATTACAGACAAATGACAGAACTTCACTACAAAAACTGCATTGGACCTACTGTGGAAACTGAAAAACCTTAAGGACTCTGGCAACCTTTCTGAGGAGGAGTACAAAAAACTTCGAGTTTCTGATCCAAACCCTGCATCTTTTTATGGCCTTCCAAAAGTTCATAGGATGGAGCCTTGTATCCTTTGTTGTTGTGTCTCTTTTCACTTCCATTCCTGTAAGGTTGGCGAATGATGTTCTAAAGACAAAACTCCAACAGTCTGATGGATGGAAAGAAACAGCTACCCTCACTGAGGTGCACGTTAGAGACTTGCTAGAGTTTGTACTGGGAAATAGCTATTTCTCACTTATCAGGGGATGCACTACCAGCAAGTATTTGGTTGTTCAATGGGGTCACCAGTCAGTGCAGTGATCGTGGATCTTGTCATGGCCAACATAGAGGCACGGGGCTTGTCTACCTCTCCAGTTGCTCCTCGCTGGTGGTGGAGGTATGTGGACAACTCCAACTATATTTGAAGAAAACAGAAGCAGAACGTTTCCACCAGCATCTAAACTCTTTTGACAGTAACATCCAGTTCACAATATAGCATGCATGCCAGACTGACAAGGGTCACAGTTTTTCTTTTTTGACTCCCAAATAACCATGTTGGGGGATGGTTCTGTAGAGATTGATGCTTACTAAAAAGCAACCCACACCAACAAGTATCTGGATTTTGCGTCTCACAATCCAGCACAACATAAGGAAGCTGTGGTGAGAACACTCCTCAACAGAGCTAACCTCCTCTCTTCACGCCTGAACTAAGAACGAATGAGCAGGAACACATTTTAAGCAATTTAAAAGCAAATGGCTACCCTGGTAGTCTGTTGAGGAAGTGCCTAAGCAAAAAGACAAAACAGAGAGAGTCACAGGAGATGCCGCTGGGGTTTGTGGTCCTTTGCTATGTAAAGGGTGCGTCAGATCACGTGCGCTGTGTCCTCCAGATATTTTGCGTTCTGCCAGCCTTAAGGCCAGTGAGAACATAGGCACAGATATTTAAGAAGCCTTAAGACAAACCAACAATCAACCAAGTTTAAGGGATTGCAACAAAGTGAGCTGGCACGACTGTGCATTCACATACGTTGGGTCTTGGAGCTTACACGGGGCCAAGCATGAACCAGGTCGTGCAAGCAATAGCAAATCAGCAATTAAACAGCATGCTGAGTCCATGGATCACATCCACCCACAAAGATGCCCAGATCCTCAACTACCACAAGAGGCTTTACTTGGAGTCATCGCAATCAATTTGGACAGTGCCATCTTCAACAAGTGGATTTTTTTTATTTGCCACATAAACGAAAATAAAATTAGAGTACAATGATTAAGAGGATAGAGGATACTGCTCCCTCAAGTCCACTTACCATCAATAAAACAACAGGAGGCGGGGTTGTATCGCAAGCAAGAACAAACCTTGATATTGTAATTCTGATGAGGTGTCAGAGGCCACCAAAAATTCAGAAAAAAACAGCAACAAATTGTTTAACAAAAAAGAAATGTCTTAGAGAATGGCTTGGACATTATCATTATCAAGAATAAAAATTGATGAATGTCAAAGTTGTTAAAAGAGTTGAGTTATGAATATCATTAGGTGGCATTCCTGTGTGCATGATAATTATGCTAATGGATAGCTTTGCCCAGCTATCGCAGACAGTTTTTTTATCCTCAAAAAGTGCCGGAATAAACTAGACTGCCTTGTTTACGAAATGTTGTTTATACAAGATCTCAATTAAACCATCATTGAATGTGCAATCGGACTTGATTCGTGCAAAGCCATTCTATTAGCATAATTATCACGCACACAGGAATGCCACCTAATGATATTCATAACTCAAATCTTTTAACAACTTTGACATTCATTGATTTTTTTCTTGATAATGATGTTGGATACATGGAAACATCCAATAACGTTACTCCTTATATTTCTTGTTAAATGCTTTAACAAGTAACTGACCATTTGAACAATTAACTGTTTTAAGGAATTTGAGCCCAATGCAGTGAATACTTTTTGTGTGACACGGGCTTAAAAACTCAAAATTTTACAAAGATTGTATGACCAGACTTTGAAATCCAATTTTTAATGAATATCTATACACCAAAATTAGAAGATTAGTTTCACAAGCTCTTTAAATTTTTGTAGTCAATTTGTGTCTAGTGTGATGCCTTCTCTATGCATATTAATGAGGAAAAATGTAAACAATGATGTCGGCAAAGATTCGCCTATACATCAGACATGAAAGACCATGTCTGACCACATTCCAAACATCGAGAAGAGAGTTGAAAATGTGATGAAGAATAACTTTGACAGGCTTCAAGGTGTTTGGAAATGTGGTCAAATACTGTCTCGAGTGTTAAATAAATCTTCTCAATTAAATCTAAAACTAACAAGAAACAAGGAGAAATAAAATTAAAATCGGATCATGTGCACTGAAGGGATCCCCAGTCGAGAGTCGATTGATATTCTCGATCAACATCTTGATCGGTACTTGATCAACATCCCGATTGATAGTCAGTGGAAACTCAATTGACACCTGATCAACAGCTGATCAATAGTCGGCTGAGTGTCGACCGACTCATATGCATGGAGTGAAAATTAGCTGACTGTCAATCGAGGTGTCGATGGAGAGTCAACCAAGGTGTCAATGGAGTGTCAACCACAGTGTCAATGGAGTGTCAACTGAGTATCAATCGATTATTGATCATGTTGATTAAGGGTCAATCGAGGGTATTGATCAACACTCAACCTCAGATGCCTGTAGTACACATGATCCAAAAAATCTATGCTACCTAATTAAGGTGGCCGAACACAGTTTCGTGCAGGCTTTTGCTGATGCAATTCAGCGCGCGCACAAGGATTGCAAAACACAAACGTGCCGTCAATAGAGTGATCATTTTATTTACTCAACACCCGCAGTATCTGCTATTTTTCTCTATAATTGAACTCAGCTTATTGATGGCTTTAGTCTTGCATTACAAAGATATGTTAGAAAAGGTAACAATGCAAAGAACCCAGCAATTCTCAGCTTTTTCTTTCTTACCGAAAGAACCCAGTTAAATGCAGCGCGTGCGTAGTAAGTCAAAAACTTGCGATTGAATGACAATTGCACTCTCGGAAATATGCCTGTTTCTCGAGAACCACTCATTAGAATTTCACGAAATTTGGCACGAAAATACTTTAGGAAATAAGTAACTGAAGTATCGAAAATAATTGAACTTTGACAAAGGAAATTCTAGATATTCCAGTGAACCTTCAACAAGGGATAATTAAAGATCTCTCTGTTAAAGTTTTAGCAAAATAGTGTTAACTTGTGAGAATCGTTACAAGCTTGTTGCATGCAAATTATAAAGAAAATCTAATCACTAGATTTTCTGCAAATAAACAAAACTGATTTTAAAGGCCTGTTTATGTTTATTCATGTTGCCATGGCAATGGCACATACATCAGCTCAACCATCAAAAAACCAAAGTTTGTGTTGTTAACTAGTTTGCTGCCATTTTTGATGACTGAGGGATCAAGGGTTTTAGAGAAAAAGGTGAATGAAACACAGGTATCAAAAACTGTGTTCAGCCACCTTAAGATCAGATATCCAACCACCATCATGGTCATTTCTTTTGTTTAAACTTGATGAATTATTAATGAGTTTGAGAAGTTACATTCAGATGAGAAGGCAGATTTCAGATAGAGAATGTCACTTTTGTAATGGGAAGGGGTGCTTATTAGAGTGGGTGCACTTATCAACAAGGAGCATTGACCAGAAAGAGGGCATGTATTGGAAGTAGGGTACTAAATCAAATCAGTACCATGGTAACTTGAGCCGTTCCTACATAATACAACCTTCCAAAATCTCTTGACAGCAGCAACTGAAGAAATCCTGGGTCTTGGTTACAAGAATGGTTTGGATCTTTTAAATTTGATATACAGTATTAAAAGAAATAAAACCTTTTGCCTTTAAATTATTCTCCTGAGGCAGTGAGGAAATCTTTTCATGCTTTAATTGCTTGCAATCAATAGTTTAGTAAAAGTAAAATAAAAGCAGCTGACGATTGTATGATGCTAGGTGAAGAATTTGTTTGCTTAAAAAAACCTTGGGGGTTTCTATTTATTAGCTACTTAATCCTTCTAGCCTGTAAAGGATCAAATCTTTTTTAATAACTGAAAGGAACAACAAACTTGTTGGTCATGTACTGCTGAGTGCATACTGGTATTGGCAGTTGTCAAGACTTGAGAAGTGCAGGTACACCTGTAAGGCAATGTAGCCTAAGCTAGAAATTTTCCTGTCTTCTTTGTGATGCACTTGTAGGTGTTTACTTTTCAGTTTGCTTTAGTGTCTTAACTGATGGTGTTTAAAAATATTTTCAACTTGGGAAAAGTTAGCTTTGAATTTCAATCCCATGACAATTTCAAAACAGAAGTAAAACAATCATTACCATTACAATCTGATCAAAATCACAGTACATCATTTACACTCAGCGAATCACTGCATGGTCAAGGGTGATCCTCTTGCAATGCATTACGCATTCTTGCTACGACTGCGCATCACCTTCATGCACAATTAGCACACCTTTTTGATTCAGAACAATGGACTTCAACCTTAATGGCCAAACTCACTTGGGGGAAAATAATAATTTGTCTTCACTTGGTAGCTGTCACTAGCACCTTCCATGAAATCTTCAGTAAACAGACATTTTTGATTGATAAAGTAATCCATAATTTTATCATCATTAATTTTTTTTTCTTTTATCCACATTCTGCCCCACCCACAATTCAAATCTTTTAGCAGGAATAATAATTATAAGTAATGCCCTTGATCTATCATCACTTATAAGCAAAAATAATATTGTGATGTAATTTTATTTCATATTTTGGAATAGTTACATTTTGTGATGAAGGAAATTCAACTTTAAATTTGGACAAGAAGAAAGAACTGTTGCTCACTTAGGCTCTCTGGAGTACTGAAAAGAACCCTGTTGGCCATTAAAATCAAGCAAATTCTTGCACAAAATTCTTTCAGCCCAGGGTCCATACATTATAGATAACCTCTGTTTAGATGGAAAAATTGTTTGCATTCTTAACTGACTAGACAGATTGAATTTCCTGTTTCCTCTGAATTGGTTGCCTTTTTTCTGGGTGGCAATGTGGAAAAATCTGGAACTAACCGAACAATAAACCTTTTCATTTTAGTTAAATTTCAAAAGTTAATTTTCAATAAGCAAGGATTACTTGTAATACTTCTTGATTACATATTTTTGTGCTATCATTTTACAGCATAGCAGAAAATTCTCAGTGTGGTATGTTTAACACCTTGAGAAAGTCCTTGTCGATCTTTGCCTACTGCTGCTTTTTATCAAATTATTTTTATAGGTACATTTTGCTAAATAAATTCATTAATGTGCATGACTCAAACTTCTGCTCCCTTTTTTTAGAGTAAAGGATCTTATTACCCTTAAGCCAGGCAGGAAATCAGTATTTATTTTGAAGCGTGGCCCAAAATGGTAGGATTTTTCCCAAAAAACCAAATAATTTTACTAACCAGGGAACTCTCACATTAAAAATCCTTTGCCAAACAACAACTTTTTCTTTCTGTATGTGCAAACGATCAGCTTATAAAAAAATCTACTCCAACTCTTAAAATTATACGACCTTTACTTCATGTTTTTGTAATAATTAGCCAAATTTCTAAAATATTCAAAATTTGCAAATGCCCAACCGAGGTATGTATTCTTTCACATGTGTATTTTTCATCTGTAAAAGCACTTTTACCATATCTGAAGAGTTGAACTATTTTTGCAATTTGTCGAAGCGACTTACAAAATTTTCATAGTCACGAAACGAGCAGGTTTTGTTGTTGTGAGCTTATATCCCTTTTCAAAAGAGATCTATGTCGGGATGTTTGATGTGATGAAAATGAAGTTGATATATTTGCTCAAAGCAGGCGAACGACGCATAAACTGAAACAATTTTCCCTGTTGTCCCATAGGAATGCAGTAACTACTATTTAAGAAGACTGAATAAAAATCATTACGTTCAACAAGGCAAGCTACATGTACACAATAAACAAAATCTCTCTCACCTAAGCACTCCCTTGATGGATCTGGTCTCAGGTCTGACCCGCCAACAGAAAAGACCTGTCGAAATGTCCTCAGGAGTGCCGTGGAGTAGTTTGCCTCTGCGAATACCAGGTAAGGCAACCATAATGCGCCTTGTCATGACTGCCCTTCGAGGCTTCCAGTTGGGTAGCTTCTACGTGTTGCTCTATAAACAGTTTCCTCGCCCTTTGGAAGAAAATCAAAATTTCATCTAACAGTCTTCAAGTCTATGGCCATTTGCCAAGAGACTCGAGAAACAGTCTAACTATACAAAATTGTCCCTTACCGGGGTGGGCATGGGGTATCACTTGTCGTTGACAGTTATTACCCAATGTGGAAATTACAGTTTTCTGAAATTTTCTGCAGCTTTTGCCGCAACATAACTCCGTTTTGAAATGCAAGACCTGAAACGATTTCAAAAGGAAAATTGTGAGATGTTTTCAAGACAAGAAATTATGAACCCAGGAGGGGAGGTGAGGGGAAACTGATATTGCATATCTTGGAAGCTCTCCAAACGGCCCCAAGAAAGGGTGCTAATACATTTCAGGCTGGCTCGTGCATCTATTCACATGATATCCCCAAGCATCAAACAATTTTTTCGATGTATAAACAACAGCCCGTTGGCTGAATATATATTTTTAGGAGGATAGATGGCTTTGTTGTCAGATATACAGTAAGGAATGAGGTTTCGTTTCCGGTTTGAGAACAATGCATGATCTCTTCCATTTCAAACAAAAACTTTTTGAATGTTTACGTTGCGCCATTAACGTTTTAAAATAAATTTTACAGGAAGATGAAGAGGTCAGTTTTAGGTCGTGATAATTGTCTGGAGTGGCCATTGGACTCGACCAGGAGGTTGGATTTCCGCGCGCGCTTCTCGGTTGTTACAAATCGAGCCCGAGTGCCCATCGGACACAGCAAAACGTTGTCAATTTCTAACCGGAAGTGAGAGTAGCATGGTCCATCAGCTATAACTCTGAGTGTGGACCATATACGCAGTAATCTGAAGGAAAATCGCAATCAAATTATTTGTCACTGATGTATTAGTTTGACAACAAAATAAGTCCAGAAACAGATGAAAAATCCTATGTTACGTGAGTGAGGTGCGCGCTGTCGTCTTACCCCTCCCGTGTGCGAATTGTCGAGACAGGCGTCCGTTCATTTTTTGCCTCTCTCTTTGCGCCGCATAGAAGAATCTCGACCTGTAGTTCTGGTTATAAGACGACAGCATCGCACTTACACGTTATTGAAAGGTACGAGTCACATTCGTTTAGCAGTTTCTGAATCGTGATTTGCCGGCTGTTCTGTGTGTTACTGTGACCGTTGCAGAGACACCAACAACGTTATTTCTGAGTGCGAAATCCCCACCAATTTTTGGCATTCTTCAAGTGAGCGGGGAAGATACCAACACAATGCATCGATTGTAATAGAAAGACAGCGAACTGTCGGGTTTAAAGGGACTGGAGCTCTCCATCAACATGAATTCGAAGAAGGCAAAACGCAACAAAGAAGAATCGTTGTTGATTTCATACAACTCCGCAGAAGATCGTAGAGCTGTTAACCGAAGTAGTGAATCCGACGATAATGTCCCTCCGCTGGATTTGCCACCAACGCGCCTTAGACGTCCAAGAACAAGGTACTAAAGCTTGAATCTGCTTACTCTTATAGTAATCGATTCAAAAAATATCTTGCTCAGCTTGCTGTGTTGTTAATCATGTGTTAATCACAGATCGAACCAGTTCCGTGTAAGACAATCTAACATTTGGAACCTAACCTTTGTTTTTGAACGCCAGATTTCTCCTACGAATATTCAAATAAACTTACCTAAACTTAAATAGATATTTCTTTCGATAGGTATAAGTACACGAGACGGGTCAAATTAATTGATAAAGGCGAACACGTTCTTTCTATAAGCTTATATTCTTTTCCAGTTCATGAGTATGTAAGCTTATTAATCTCATGTATGTCACAACTGGTTGCAAGTTACATTCAAGTCAATAATTTACAATGTAAACACACGCTCGGGTGAGTTCTGAGATCGAGAGATATTTATATGTATTACTGAAATATAATTTCGTTTTATCATGTTTGAGTTAATGTAACTTGATTTAGCTGACCGGTGTTCAGGAAAAATCCACTTTGAGATGTGAGGGGTTTTTCACTATAGCAACTAATACTGAACTTAAAACGTTCCGGCTTTTGCTCAGATTTTGGTGCTATAATTAAATGAATTTATTCACGGTGCTTTTATTCCTCATATTATTCAATGCCGTGTTTCGTCTAATTTTTTGAAAACACTGGATTATAATAGTTATGTTGTATTTTACTTAGCAACATGAAGATTTTGTTTGGATAGGTTTACAGAAAATGTTGGAAGACAAAAAAAATAAGTCAATTGAAAAAAGTATAAAATTAAACAGTGTTACCCATAATCACAGCAAACAGCAAAATATCAGCATCATGTTGAGGAAATTTCTCTGGTGTAGATATTCTCTAGACCCTGAATTATATAGACTGTGAAGATGTTGCCAATCTAAAATTCCACATCAATGTAACATTGCCAATACGTTGCTATTCTTGACGTTTAGTCAAATCCATTCTCACTACAGTGGAACCCCGTTATTCTGGTCACAAACAAGCCATGAAACTTTGGTCTTATTAATGGGGTGGCTGTGTTAATGGTCTAAATTGAGTGACGTCTTAACAGATACATTGCAATTGCACTTCTAACAAGTGTTCCTTAATAACCATCTGGAATGCAGATATAAGTTTCAAAAAACTGAGACTTCAATCAGCACATACAGTATTAACAATGGAAAGATGAATATAACTGGTTTGAGTGGCCACATAAACAGGGCATCTGGAATGCAGATATAACCAGGTTGGGATTTCAGAATGTGACGGTTGGCCATATTAATGGGGTGGCCACATTAGCAGGGTTTTCTTAAGGACGTTCGCGCAATAATTTTCCAGTTAATAGATATCTTTTTATTTTTTACTGCAGTCAGATAATGAGTTACCTGTGCCAGAAATGCAAAAAAAAAAAAAAGAGTTGGGGGTCACCAACCTCGTTTCAGATGTAAAGCATGAGGAAAACTGCCCTGATTTTGAAAAATTGGCGCACGTAATTCAGCATGGTCTACAGGGGTTTATAGTTAAAAATATCAGAGGTGAGTCAACAGAGGCAAACGATCTTAGTCATATTTTGTAGAAGTGGGTCTGTTGCGTAAATAATTGCAAATGTTGCCAACATTTTCACAAAACCTAACCCTTCAGGAGGCATTTGAAACTGCCACACAGATAAAGAGCTAGACAGAACGGAATTTGATGGTACATTTTCAAAAAATTCAAACTTCTAATCAATAGATTTTCTTCATTTTTTTAACTAAACCTAGAAAATTGGTAGAGAAAATGGTCTATCAAAAGAAAAATAGGGGTCACCAAATGTCCAAGATCGTTAAATCCAAGCAAAGCTATAGCAATGGCCATCTGCCCTACATGTATATCATTGTTCATTTTATTACTTAGCGAGTGCTTGATGCATGATGTGGCGTGTGAATTTTTGTGCGCAGTAAGGATACTCAGAAACAATTAGTGCGAACGTCCTTAAAGGAAAATGTATGGCCGCTTTGCCAGGACATAGAAAAGTGACCATATTAATGAGGTGACCATAAGACTGCGTTCCGCTGTACATACGCTATTAGATAAATTAACAAAGAATTTGACAAAGGAAAAAAAAACAGACAAATAATTTGTCTGTTTTTGTCTAGTATAAAGAATCTGATGGAGACAATCTAGCTATTTCAAAACAGTTCCTTGCTACAGTGTACAATAAGTCCACAATTTTCCACATTTCCGATTGAATGCCTTGAATATCTCCTAAATTCTTGCTTAGATTGATTTTCCTCCTTGGGTACTCAGATCCTTTCAAGAAAGGTACAATCAAACAGACTAAAAACTTTGTTGGTTCAATTCAATTTTTAAATTTAGTGCTAAGTGAAAATTTATAAGTTATAAATAGTATACTGATACAGTGGCCACAGCAACCCTTTGCTAATTCACCAGTTCTCCAAACTTGAGGCTCTATATTCCTGTGATACTACATTCTATTTTTTTAAATTGTTATTTTAATTACAAATTTATTGGTACATGTAATGATCAATTATCATCTAAAATATGGACATTCCTATCTATTCCACAAGAATTCTCCACAAGAACCGATGTCTTCAAATTCCAATTCAACCAGTGTGGAGGACCCTCTGATGTGGCTTCCTCCCTATTTATGTAAATGTTATAATTTATTTATTTTTCTATTTTTTTTTACCAGGAAACTTCATGTTGCCCCACAGTCAACAACATGCTGTTCACTGTGGAATGCTCTTCAAGTGATCTTTGTTCTGTTCACTGTTGGAACAATGATCTCCATGATGTGGTTCACAATTATCCTGAAAACATCACTGGAGTCAATGAAAAAACGAGTAACTTCATGTAAGTCATTGATACCTTCTTCTAGCCCACATGAGTATAAAATAATCTACTCACGATCTATCATCATGATGAATTATGATGGCCGCTTCTTTGCATTTTCAAAGTGTCTATGAAGAGGATGTAGATAAGTTTTGAACAACTAGTAGATTTATCCTAAAACAATTAGATTATTTGCTCTTGATTTCTATGTGTGATAGTTTATTTGGTCTGTGCCCTTGTCAGCTATCATAAGATAGAAAACTCAAACTCATAATGAAATAATATTGTTAATGTTTAGTTAGTTACACTCAAACCTAAGTAACAAACATTTCTGGTTGGAGAGTATATTTGTGTTCTGTATTTGTTTAAGCTGGGCACTCTTTATGTTAGGAGTTCAATATTCCAACATAGACAACTCAGAATTTTGATTAAATTTCATGTAAATTGATGTCTGGCTTGACCTGCTAGACACTGGAGAATTTCTTTAACATAAATCTTGAGCTGTTTGTAAACAAATGTTGAAAAAAATTGTGTTCTTGGTTCTCAACACTCATTGTTTTTAACCTCCATCAGGATTTATGCCAAAGAGCATTGCCTGCATTCAGGTTTTGGGAAAATGTTAACTAAGGAAGGGATACCGGTATCCTACACATGACCTTCTAACTATTAGAGGTTTGGTTGGAGTCCCACTTTGCATAGTTTTGTACTCTTCACTTCAAGTGTGGAAGTTTGAAACTAAACTTTATCAATATGTCAGTTGCTTTAGGCAAGGGAGAACCCTTCACTAATAGAGGACACCCACCCAAAAAGAATTGCAAACCTAAGAATAATTAAACTAATTTTCCTTACGCATGTTTAACAAATTATATATTTACCAAACCTGAGTTGAGAATATTCCACCTTTTGTTTAGTGTATGTATATTTACTTTCTCATAAACATTGTAGAATTAGATGAAGTCTTAAGGCCAAAAAGACCATCAAGGTTCAGGAGAAGACTCATAGATTTTTTTTTTCACTTCTCAAATAACACTTGGAATATTTATGAAGGAAAATCCATGAATAGATATCTATCTTCTGTATTTTCGCTGTGATGAAAAGAAAAGAAAGAGGCTTAGTCCAGTTAAACTAGTTGTTATTTTGTTCCAGCTTGATTGTACTCAACTGTAATTGCAAATTTGGGTGACAAAACCTCAACTTTTAATGGTCCTGGTGTGTTTTGAATAATTTAGCAGTTTTAGTCCTGGGCTGGTGCTTAATTCTTGTGTTTTTTTTGTATATATACTGCCATTTCCTTTAGATAAGTTTCTGGTCCATAGCATTGAAATTCCTGGGTAGGCAGAGGCACTTGTTCATTTTCATCCATGCTGTTACATTTTAGAATTCATTTCTGTTTATTTGCTGTCATACCAAGGTGGCCACTGAAGATCAACTTTTAGTTTGTCAATACTGGAAACAAAATATATCAACTTGGAATATAACACAGCGGCCCTGTAATTTTCTTTTTATTGTACAGATAAACTGACAGTTACCACAAACAACCGAGAAAAAACGAGAAATGACCTCATCAACACCCTCACTAGTGAGAAATATATGAAAAATATGCCACTCTGGTCTTGGATGGAGTTTCATATGAATTTTATGAGCGGTGTATGTTTAAGTAAAATGCTTGTGTCAATAAGAATTATAAATTGATATAATTTATCGTTATGCGTCAGTCAATTCCAGCAGTGCCCATCCCCCCCCCCCCCCGGCTAACCCCCGGGCATTAGCATTTTTTTTTAAAAAATGGGCATGTGTCCCCAGGGTGGGGACACATAAGCTGTCTAAATGCCCCGGGGTGGGGACAAAAAAAAGAGGGCAAATGCCCTGCCCCCGGGATTGTCGCCTTCCAACACCTCTAGTTTTTTATTAATCAGTGAATAAATCGTTCAACTGTTCAGTCTTTTACTGCAACGGTAAGACTTCAAGGACAACAGTATGTGTTAGTTGATTTTGATTATATTTATTTCTTTATATTTTGTTTTTAACAGTTTTCAAGATCTGTCTTGAAGATTGCATCATTTGAATTTGCAAACCCTAAGTTTTTTAACTCCACTTTCATGAATTTAAAAAATGCTAGGCTAGTTTTGAATGCAAAATGCAAAATAGTCGTGTTCACGTCAGTGATTGTTTTGTAATAAACAAAACATAGTTCACCTTTTCCCTTATATTTATATGCTCACAAGTAATTAAGAAATATCTAAAATTGAGAAAACATACCTTTAAAAACGTCTACAAGTTTCTCTAGTCCCTGACGGACAAGCCATTGTTCAACAAACACCTCATCTTTCCCAATGAACTCATCCATTGCACCTTCAAAAACACGTGTGTCAAATGCCCAAGGGTCGCCCCAGGGTACGCAAATACCCAGTCCCCAGGCTGCGATAAAATTGCGAATGCCCCACCCCCAGAACTGACAACATAAGCAAATGCCCCAGGGTTGCTGGGGGGGGGGGGGGGGGAGGGAATGGGCACTGCTGGAATTAGTCACGAGGTATAAAGTAAATTCAATACTTGATAGGGCAAAAAATGGATCAAGTTCTTAGACCAACTCCAGTGAATGTTTTTGGAGTGCAGCTTAAACTTTTGTTAGAAAACAAAGAAAGTGCATGTACCTGGAATCACAAAACCAAAAAATCACGTTTTGGAAGCATGGAAATGATTTTGAGAATATCACATAATACTGTGTATAAATTAATTTTTCAAAAAGAGATCCGATTAAGGTCATTCCTCACATTTGCATTACGCATCCTTACTGCACATAATTTATGACGTCATTAGCACGCGCTTGTGCACGCGCACAGTGAAAACATCACGGATTTGCCTTGATATTGAGCTCTGTCAGTTGAAAAATGGCTCTAGCTCACAAACGAGCACGGGCACCCCAATTTTTTTTCCAGTCATTGTAATCAACTTATCAAAAGCTTTGTGTGAGAAAAGACTGATCTAATTTCTATTGCTGAAAATTGAATAAATAAGAAAAATAGCAGACACAATGTGGTCTTTTCTATTTTGCAGTCAGTAACCACATCAAGAAATTTGGTTCAAATTTTTAACCAAGGATTTAGCTTTCTGCCTGAATCAAACTTAAAATGTTTATTTGTGTTCGACACAATGCATTGACTGTAGTTTAGTGCGTGTTTATATGAGTCTGGGTTCACAAAGATTTTACAATTACTGGGAATGCGTTCTTATAATAAGCATCAAATAATGCCAAAATGGGGCATTTTCAATGCATCACTGCTCCTTAATGAGCATGGGCACCCCCCTTTTTTATTTCAAAATTGAGGTTATAATATGACAAATATTCAGTGGACAAAGTTTGAACAAAACTCTACTGTCACTTTTATTTCAGAGGAATTACCTTAAATATTCTGCAAGTTGTCAGACAACCAACATCAACACCAAAATATCACAGACAAATTCAGCACTAAAATATACCAGATATGAGCTAAAAATAATACCGACAAATATAAACCTAAGCTTATATTACTCGCTATACGCCGACCAAGTGAAGAAAAAGCATTTATGAATATGCTCTTAGCAGAAGTTACGTTTAAAAAGAAAACATCCGGACAGCTTTACTGGGCAGTAAGCGTTGTTCCTACCCAGTCCCCTCTCTACTGTCCTCATATTACTGTATGTGTCATTCAGAAATCAATACCGAAAGCTGACGAATGCATGAACTAATTATTTTCCACGCTCCTTTGCCACTTACTCTTTGTAAAAAACATGGAACTTGACGAATGTTGGGATGACAAAGCGTAAATTTAAAATGAAGCTTTCATCGAGGCGAAATGGCACACTTGTGCCCGATGATGATTCGGACTCTGACCTCCAGGAATTCTCACTTCCTAAGAAGAGAATTATCAAGCCAGGGAAGTCCACGTATGTTGCAAGGTTAGGTTCTTCTACGGCGTGTTTGTCTGAGAGAAAGAGGCGCCTTGCTCTCGGAGAATATATGTTGTATTTTCATCTCGTTCATTCTATATTCATTTTCCGAACGTTTCAGACGGAGATGCGGTTGCTGTCGAGTTTGTGCTTCGGTTTTCCTTTCCGTTCTCCTCATAGCTTCCGTCTTGTGTGTAGTCGTGTTGGGGTGGTTCAGCTTGAGACTCAAGCGTGATTTAGATTTCATGAGGAGAAGGTTAAGCAAAGGTAAGTCGTGGTTCTTTTGAGGCTGAGCGTCCGGTTGATAATAATTATTATCTTTTCGGGTCTTTTCACAGTTTGAGTTTTACTTCTCTATTACATTTTAATACTTTATTGTACGGGAAATTCGTTTATAATTGTGTTGTTCCGGAGTTTTTTACTACAGAGTTTCTATACTTACTGTGAATTTTTTTTAACTTTGGTCTAATGTTGTTGAATTTTTCCGCAATCCGAGAAATCCAGCACGCAGTCAAGGATGAAAACGCTGTCAAACACGACATATTCGATCCAAGGTTCGAATTGTGACATCAAGACGTTACACGTTTTCTTGCAGCGTTTTATCACAAATTAACCCAGAAAAAGAATTAAATACGGGCCTTTCCCGGCACTCCTTAATTATAATTTATGTTTCCCTTGGTTTGTAGATTGTATCGAAAGTAAACTCTTTGTGCGAAGCGATTCGTTCAGGACATTTCATGAATCTGCGGTTGTAGATCAATTACTTTGATCGAATGTTCTTCCTCACAGGTCGCTCATCAATTATTCAATATTGGGGAAAATGAAGAAGTAATGAAATAAAACTCCTGTCGACCTTTACTCTGGAGTTCTGATATCGATAAATCTAATGCAGCTCTGCTGTAGTTCAGTAGATATGTTTCAAGTATCAATGTTTAGTCGCGAGCACGCGACTACGATATTTTTGTGAGAGGTTATTTAACCTAAATTTGCATTGTGCCGAAGCTTTGAACTCTCTTGAAGGTGTTTGATTGTTAAGTAACAATTGTTGAAGCACTCACTTGAAAAAAATATTGTGTCCAGCGCTGAATGGAGCGGTGGATTTATGAATAATTCGATTTTGAGTCTCGAGTTCGCATTGTCGCATATTAAGTACTACGTAGTTTGTTGACATGATCTCCAGCTGATAGTTTCGTGGTTGGTATAGAAATCGTCAAACTTGTCAAAGAATGTCGATAACCTCGTCGATTCTTTAGGCTTTGACAATGTGGATAATTAGTTGCGAAGCTCACTCAATATTTATTCCGTCCCACGGCTCAGAACCCCAAGTTTAATATTGTTTCTTCTGTTCAACGCCCAGATTAGAGGCTTTTTCTTATGAAAACAACGCTCGTTAGTAAAATATTCCAGAAAGAAGACAAGAATTCTTGAGTGAATTTTGTCGGGACGTTGGCCTATCGTGATATTTTAGTTTATCTTTTGGCGTGTGTTGGTTAGGAGAGATACGAATATTGATATTTCCTGTCGTGATATTGTCTACCAGACAGCTTCTGAACGCTCTTCCAACGTCTTACAAGACTTATCCGATATGCCCGACTAGCAGCCCTTGGGTCTCCGAGGATGATATGCGATACAAGTTTTGTCATATTATTCATGAATACGCTCATTCTAAGATTTATTGTCAACGCCAAACTGGATTTTTACAAGATATCGTTTCAGATCGAATGATATCCTGGCAAGAAGAAGGTCACTGGGAAGAAATATTTATGATTCATTTGTTTGTTTCCGGAAATAACATTTGATATTTTACAAGTATTCAACCTCTTTGCGAGATTCTGATTAAAATTTAATACAGCAATGCTTTCAAACTATCATCTATATTTAATGATAGAATTGCATGAACAAAGGAAATACTTCAGGAGGTGGGAATTTTCACGGGTTTGACTTTTCAAACTGCAGATGCTTAGCTGTGTTTCAGAGAAGTTAATTTGTTTCTGGAAAATAATTAAATTGGAAAGATGCAGGGAAATGTTTGATGTCATTAGACTTCCCATAGCAGTACAAGTAATTTGATAGTTGCCACTACAAAGAAAATTTGAAATAAATCAGTAAATGCATTTCTCAAATTCATTCACCTGTGTTGGAACAGGCAGCCAATCATAATATGGCAAATAGTACATATCTGATGTACAGGCAAGCTTTTCATTAAAATGTAATTCTAGTTCAGTTATTAAATAATATGTCTGGTATAACCTGAAGTAGATGAATATGCTACTTTTGTTATCTTTGATTTCTTTCATATTGTGAAATAACTTTTCCTATTTCTTTTTGTTTTGTTTTGTTTTTAATTTTTTCTTCATTCAAATCCAAGGATCAAATCACTTTAACAATCTAGTAATTAACATTAATAATCATCCAAGTGCTGCTACCTCTCCCAGGCCCTTTGTACTTACTAAAAACTGGTTAATTATTAATTTCACTAAAACCAACATGGGAAAGGCTTAGTGTGCTAATGGTAAGGGTTTTAGACTTCGAATCAAAGGGTATGGCTTTTGGCACAGGATGAGATCATGTTGTGTTTGTGGAAAAGACACTTTACTCAGAGAACCACTTCCAGCCAGTACTGAACATAACTAAAAATGGCCACAGCTAATTGTTTATGATAACCTGGCAAAATCATGGTGGGTGACCTGGGAACATGTGAAAAAAGGGATTGTTAGTCATGGTAGTAAACATTGAACAGAGGGAAAAGAAGGGCACGGTTTGGGCAAAAATATTTTCATTATCATTAATTTCTCTTTTGGAAAGGCACAGTTTATCTCCTCATTTTCATTTACTTCTTAATTACAATAACTAAAATTTCTTGTTCATTCATTGGCTAGTTTTATTTGAAATGTTTCCTTGAGAAATGTTTTGTTCATGAATACACTTGTTTATTTAAAAACAATTTAATTGTTAAATTACAATCCATTCTTGCCCTAACAGTGGAGTCATATGATAGAAGCACTGCAAAAGAATATGAAAGCCTAAACAATGACTTGACTCAGAAGTATGACACCCTAAAAGCCAGTAAAGAAAAGGCTATGAAACATGATGATGAACAATTTAAATCAATTCTTAAGCAGGTGAGCCTTGTCATTTCTCTTGAAATACCTTTGCTGTGAATACTTATGTCCACTGTGTTTAGGTTTTAGTGTGAACTATACCACTGCCTGGGGCCATGGTTGCTTGTTAACCCTTTGACTGCCAGATTTTCACAAAAAATGCCATTTTTAACCATTAAATCAGTTTTTTGGATGCCATGATGCTAAATGGGCCTTAGTTTTGCTGAGAAAGCAATTTCTTTACCAAAAAGATCGATTTCCCCAAGATTAGGTACAAAATGTACAATGTTTTAATTTGGCGCACATGCATAAGCCAAAATTTGGACTTGGTTTTTTCTTTTTTTGCGATTGCCCGTTCCAAGTTTTTTCTTTGCCCTTTCCTTTTCTTTTTTCTTGGTCCTTTTACTCTTACTACCTTTTGCATTTCATATTCTTTCTGACTTCCGAAAAAAGTTGGGTGTTAATTATGGGCCAAGCCTGGAAATGGGACATGGATCAATTACCAGTATAGTAGGCCATTTTCCCACCATTTTTGCACCTAAGCTGATTTGCAACATCAGAATGCAGTCAACATACAAAACCACCTGTTGTGCAGATAGATCTATCCTAGCTCTACCATCTGCTTATCAAGAATATCTGATGACATTAAAATTGATGACGTCACAATTGGTACAAAGAGCACCACCACTCAGGACCTGTATATGTGCCATTTGCAGTCAAAGGGCTTAAGTTTTGAACAACATCTATGGATATAATGTTCATTAAATAAAGGAAAGTCACATTCTAAATTAAAATAGTTGACTTTTTCATTGACTAACTTTCAATTCAGAGCCCAGTACCTTTGTTTCATAACAGTTCTGAAATGTGTTCAGTCTACTGTTGCACATACTCCCTACATGTTAGTGTACTACATATAGAAGAATCTGCCTATTGAATAAACATTCTTTTTTTGCCTCTCCAGATTGCTCATTTAAATTCAACCGTAAATGACTTACAGAAGAAAGTCAAATTACCAGGAAGTGCTAGCACAATAACTCAGGACATAGAATCATTAAAGAAAGGAATGGCTGATACAGGAGGTGACATAACTGAAATTAAGGACAAGATTAAACAGCTAACAAAACTAGCCAGTCAAGAGAATGGAAAAGTGGATGAGTTGTCAAAAAATGTCTTTAATCTTTCAGTAAGTACTTTCTATTTAATATATTTTAAGATTTTGCATGCTATTTGGATCTCATATAAAGTGTAAAAACAAATATTACCATTATGGTACACTTTGTTTTAATAATGCTTTAGTTGTTTTGCAATCCCTTTATAATACCGCTTAGTGGTTTTGCAAGGTAATCCCTTTACAACAATTAATTATTTTTGCACGCTTATACAAGTGTTAATTGATGTACAATGCAGAGGAATACCAGTCATAACTGCTAATAATGAAGTATATGAAAATAGTAATCAAGATCTGACCTGAATTGGAGCCACAACCTAAAATTTGGATTCTGCACATTTAGTTGTTTGTTCCCTCAAAACATTTTTGCCTTCCTTGTGCATCCATTTCACTGTTACATGTAAGTGGCAGTCCCCTCCCCTTGATTTTTACTTTTACTATGCTGAGTTCAAATATGTGCCTTATAAAGTTTCTTTCGTTCTTTCTTTGATTGAGTAGTTGCCATATTGTCATTCCCAATGCCCTACAAGACCCAGCATATTGTTTCGGACTGTTTCTGATAAATATCATTTGGCATGGTTCTGTTTAATTTGTTATGGAATGTCTTTGCCACAGGTTCAAGTGGCTCATGTTATGGGAAAGCCAACTCCTAAAGCTCCGAAAAATACTGGAACACCACCATTAATTTTACGAATGCCTGTTAGCAACGATGAAGAACAAAAAGCGAAAGACAAATCAATCATGAAGAATATTACTGCTAAAATTTCAGCTGTAAGTAGCCAGTTCATGAATTTGTCATTGACTGTCATCTGAAAAGTAATCACAAATCCTTTTAATATTTTATGCGCTAAAACTATTTTCATTGAAAGTCCAGGACACATTTCATGTTCTTTTCATCATCATTTCGTAATTTTGATTTTAGGAAGTTGCCAGGGTTATGGGAATTGTTACATCGGTGAACCACTCCCTGTCCCATGACATGACAAGGTTACGAGTGCTAATGAAAAGTCTGCTGACAGAAGTGAAGAAACATGTGGTAAGTAAAATTGTCTTGTGAATGTTGGATGCATGTTTGTACAATGCAATAGTGACTGATGGAACCCATCTGTTTTCTGTGCTCTGAAGATCTTGCTTGTGATTGGGTATAACACAATCAACATTCCAGACATATTTTAGGTGTTCATGGTTTTGTAAGTTTGACAATAACATGCAATGTATGAGGTTATGTTTAGCTTATCTTTTTAATTAAAAATTTTCATGTGAAATCGTAGCTATATAAGACTTCCTAAGTTCTCAAATAAAAGAGGCAAATGTTTTTGGTTTTCACAATGTAAATCACATAACAATGTTCCAAGTCCATCTCAGTTGCCTAGTTTTGATCATCCATATTTCTCCTCCACCTTTCATAGCCTGTAGTCAGTGGTGTCATTGCCTTGTGTACTAACATTGATGCAATTCATTGCTAAAACTTTATTAAACAAGACCTACCCTGAGAAAAATTCATTGTAGTTATTGTTTTGTATACCAGGTTCTAATCGACGAGTTACAGACTAAAGTGTCTGAGAGTTTAAGTCTAAATCATAGTAGTGTAGTATCAAGAGGGCACCTTGAAGCAGACACGGAGGCAGTTTCAGAGAAAGTCTTCAATTTATCTGTCATTGTGACAAAGCTTTCAGATGATGTAGAGCAGCACTCAAATCATCTGGCTGAATTGGTATGTTTGATTTTGCTGCATATGAATTCATAGCTAAAATGAAGTTTCATGCTTCAGGTGTATCACAAAATACACTATTGATTCTTAAGATACATGCTGTTAACCACAATGTTTTATCCCTGTCAGTGAAACATAATGAACACTTAATACCTGGTCCCAAGGGAAAGAATGAGTTTTGTTTTCAAGACCGATCAGGAAAACAGATTTGATTTGGGAGGTATAACAATCAGTATTCTATAAATGTTGTTCCTCACATAGGGGGAACCAAGGGACAGCCAGAAATACATCTGCATTCGCAGGCTATTCCACAGAGAGTATGTGGTACTCTGTTTGAAAAGCGTTCATACATACTTTGAAATTGTTTGAGTTTGCAATCAACCTTAAGAATGAATTAAGTGACCGAAGACTTTGAAATTTGTTTCACTATTAATTCCTACAAGTGGTAAATGTTTTGAGAAGAATATATCCTGCATTTTATATTAAATTATAATCCTCAATTTGTCCAGGCACTTGAACATTATTTATATACAACTACAAGTTTTTATCCGATATGCTATGTCAATTTTTTGTCTCAATTTGTTGCAGTTGTTGGAAGTTGTACAGATCAACACAACTGTGTACAATTATCAACATCAGGAGGCTATTCATGAAAAACCAGCATCATGCAATTGCTCAGGAGAAGTGAGGAGACTATGGCAACAGTTATCGAATAAAAAATCAACCACAGAATCAGTGCAACAAGTTCAAACAACCCAAAAGCCAGTTACAACTTTGCCAAGTAAGAATTCTGTTTGTTTTCTTGTTTTCACGTATTTCTAATCTAAACCTGCTGAAAGAAACAGGTTTAAGAAAAGAATGGAAATGGATTTTAATTTATAGAAATACATGTGTAAACCCAGCGTAGAGAAAAGTATTCAGCAGCTGATGTATGGTGGTACTTACATTGGACACTCATTAACACTTCATGATTATCACAACTTAATATTGTCTGTCCTTACCCTTAAGCTCAATCAATCCTCTTCTTCAGTGCAGGCTATCACCAGTGTACATCATTGTTACTTGCCTTCTTCAATTTCAAGCACTACCCAAGGAATCTACCTTGACATGTTCATTAATTTCCTGCACAACCAGTCATCTACCTGGACGTTTCTTGTTCAGGACTCCAGTACATGTTACTCTTGGAATAAATGTCAGTGATCAATTGTATGGAATTGAGTCTTTACAGTATAGTGGAACCTGTTATGGTCAAATGCTTTGAAACAATGACGTGACTTCTTCTTTTTCTTTTAGAAAAGAATACCCCAGTAGTTAACAGTACAGAAGCAAGCATTTCTAATGACAAGGAAACTGCTGAACACCAGAGTCTTACTGAAGCTGACAGCTTAGCAGCAGAAACTGATAAAGACATCGAACAAGATGAACTTGATGCCGAAAATGTGAAACCCTCTCCTTCACCAGGAAGTAATTCCAGCGACTCTTTGTTACATGAAACTGTTGATAAGGTTACAGAACCTTCTGTAACAGCATCACCATCATCTGGACATGTCAACTCCACACAACATTCCACACAAGCATCAAATACAACTGCATCTCCTCAGGTCACCCTCATCAACTCCACAGAAAACAATCAAAGTTAGTTATCTAGCATTTTGTTTTCACAATTTTACTTTTGTTTACCTTTCGTTTTGTTTCATTTGTCACAATTTGCTTTCAGCATAATTTCATGTAAATTATTCAGTAACTGTTGATTAGGGGTGTAACGATTCATATTCCTTGCAATTCGATTCAATTTCGATTATTGCCTTTCGATTTCGATTATTTCAATTCGATTGTGCAAAATATTTAAGTTTTTTTTAAATTCTTACACAATGTAAACAACATACAACCCTAAACTCTCAATTTTAGGATACAATGCGTGTCGCACATGGTTTGCCTTATTTGGAAATTCTCAAGGGGTGGTAGAAGAGCAACATTTTTACCACGCAAGACAAAATGGTGCACAAACTGTAAACATCTCTACCCGTCAATCAAAAACGCACATTTTAAAGAGTTCTGGATTCTGATTTCACAATGTAATAACTCACTGAGGGCACTCTGGAAAGGTATGCAAAAAATCGAACCAAAATCGGGAATAAAAGAATTGGGAATCGAACCAAACAATCATAATCGCAATTAATCGAGAATTCAATTAATTGTTACACCACTACTGTTGATATGAAGCAATTAATCCACCTACATTAACTCTGCATATAACAAAATTGGTAAAAGTCAATGTTGACATAAATTTGGCATATATTAAAAAAAAAAACATTAAACTATGTTTTTGTCGCCCTCCTCCTCTTGGGTGTTTTTCATAAGCTGCAGGTTCACATTGACCTCTTTGGACTCTTGTTAAGGGTGCAAT
Organism: Orbicella franksi; assembly: GCF_964199315.1. Lineage (NCBI taxonomy): Eukaryota > Metazoa > Cnidaria > Anthozoa > Scleractinia > Merulinidae > Orbicella > Orbicella franksi. The sequence continues at coordinate 20,060,994 of NC_138158.1, forward strand.
ATTTACAGGCCACTGTTTTAGGTTCCCTACACTGTTTTTAGTTTTTCTTGCAATCCACTAATGGCTACCTAAACTGAGAATCATTGCTGGGAAGTGTTTTATCACTACCCCAAGTGACTTTTATAGATGAAGTTCTTAATATTGGTTTGACATTAAAGAGCTGTCCCTTTCTACCTTGCATACAGCTTTATCCACATTGAAAGTTCAAGTTGTCAAGCTATTGACACCCAGTGCAGAAGAAGAGTTTGAACACAACCTAGAAGCTCCAGGCACTGAATCATAGATTTTGGTTAAGGTAATGTTTCGAACCTTTGTTTTAAGTAAAAAGTTATGTGCTAAAAAAAAATGGCCATTGCTATTTTATGAAATATTTTTAGGGGACATATTGTCCTCATAAAATTTTTTCAAGCTCAAGAGTAAGATTGTAAACGCATTTAATATATGGCTATTAACTCTGTGAGCGTGTAAGATGGTGCTATCTTGCCCACTCATGATTACTCACTGTGTCCCACAAGAAAATAGTGTTCTTTTTTCTATATGACAAATCCTTTATTGACTAAGCTTGTTCAGTCAAGATGACTGGATATTGACCTTGTTCTTTTTTGTGTGTTTTTATGGACCTTGACTCTGTTTGGTCCCTAAACAGACAAAAAACAAACTTGGCCAATATCCAGCTATCTTGACCTCACACTTCGTCAATAACCCAGATATGTTATGGTAGCTTGTTGAGCTGTGTCCTTGTACAGAACACAGTCTCTCTTTCAAACATGGTTCATGCTGTGGTGGGTTAATTCCTTTGCAGATTATTACTGTAGATGCATACGACTAAACTGGTATATTGCTGCATAGCACCAGTCTCGAGGGCTTAGTGCATGTGTTTCTTGCAGAGTTCGTGCAATATAACATTTCAAAAACAGTTTTCTGATCAGAAACTTTATTTAAACAGTTTACAAAATTAGTTGACAAACTTTTTAACATTTATTTTTCAGAGTGCTTATGGATTCCATCTTGAAAGCAGAAGTTAAAACTTATAGTAATATAAAAAAGTATCATCATGTTTCAATATTGTAAAATAGACAAAATAATGTTATTATTATGATGACATAATAAATTTTGAAAGGGTTTTATATGAATATCAAGAATTTATTGTCATATTTGTGTAAATACCAAATATGATATATTGATAGGATACATTTTTGGGACACATTTCTAGGAGAAATTTCCAGGTGCCCCAAATTGATGCACTTAATATATTATTTTGACTTAAAATTTATATTGTCGTGTTCATGTAACCCCAGTAGAAACTTAGCTCCACACTAAATTTTCTCAGAACCTAGATTGATATATGAGAAAAATATGTTCATAGGCGGTAATTTATCAGTGTGTGTTAACCCAAAATCTGGTTGAAAAGGTGTAAAATGAAAACAGTAAAAATCCCCAAGCTATTAATACTGGTATTTTATGTTATGCCACTTGAGGCCAATAAAAATATACTACTAGTAGTAATTACTTTATGTATATTCTCCAAAGTAACGTTAAAAGAAAAGGTAAGGCACAGCACTAAGGGGAATTGATATTTCATGGTTGATATAGAGTGTTCTCTCATTTGCTAGGTGTAATCGTTTCCTGCAATAAAACAAAGTTTTTTATCTATTAATTTTGATTTCTGTGTTATTTTTGTTTCAAATTGTTACTATAGTGCAGATATACATTGCAGTTATATCAACTCTATCCGTAAAGTTGTGAAAATCTACAGTACTTACCCATTTCGGAGAACTTCAGTTAATCAGCCATTTATAGAACGTGTTTTCATCGACAATTGACCAAACCCATTTGCTCAGTGCATTCTTGACGTACCACTAAAATTATCTGACAACCTCGAAAGGACTGTATTCAAGCCTCAAATATACAATCGTGACAACATAAAATCCTGGAATATTTAAGGCTTCGTTATACAACATCTGCACTTGCAGTATCCGCGATTCTCCTATGTATTCCAGCAAGGGCAAAAAAAAAAAAAACTTACACCTTCAGTATTCCAGTGTATTCAAGGATGCATGTATATCTGGCGTATGCAATTGAATTCGAAAGACCAGGCCGGATTTTAATAGGATATTCCAGGTTTATTTCGAGTCGGGCGTGGTTGTTTCGGTACGCGCAGGGTTTGCCGAATTACCGGTTTGCCAATCCGTGTTCGGGGCAGAATATTGGCTTTTTGGGCAGTGAAAAAATTTATAATCCAGAAACGACAACAGAAGTCGTTTAAAGTTCATGAGGTATTTGAGTTCCAGTGTACAGCTTGTTTATTGATAATTCTCAACAAAATTTATTAACAATTCTCCAGTAACAAGGTAAACGAGAGAATCACTTAAATACAATACAATGATAAATACGTTTCAAAAGATAAATATTTTGTAATCAAATGAGGGAAAAAGTCAGCCTACTTTTAATAGTAAATAGTCAAATCGGCGGCTGTCACATGTCCTTAGAATGCTGCTTCGAACCCAGGCCAACAATTGGCCCCGAGAAGGGAGGCGGGCAGGAAACTTGGTGCTGACACGAGACAGGTACAGGTCAGGTAAGGAAAATATGACTGATTGGCTGGGGATTGAAATTTGAAAACGCTTGCGCAGTAGTCAGCTGTTACTGAATCCAAAAGAAACCGATATCAGGCTTTGAATGCACTTATCGTTCCGCTCGCCATGCAATTTTGAGGAAGAAAAATTGCGTGACGAGCCATTGCGATTGCGTGATGAGTGGTTACTTGTGAATTTCTAGGTCATACGAAAACCGCCTTTTTTGATGATAAATTACAAATAATGAATAAATCAATAAATAATATGCGAGTAATGATAATTGAATAATGCTTCACTGTACGACAAATGTATAACAGCCAAGACTCAAGAGAACACAATGTTGCAGACTTAAAGAGGACTTACAAGAACAACTGTAAGTTTTATGATTTGACTTTTTGACTCATGCATATAAATAATTCTGAACAAGAGCTTGCGCGACTTAATTAATTCAAGTGGCAAAATGCAGCAGTTACGTATGAAGTCGTGGTGTCAAATTCAAGTGAATCCCAGTCTTGGTGCGTAACATAATCTCAGGAAAAAGATCATTCGATGTCACATGGTTTTCTTTGTTTATGGACAAGTTGAACCTACAAACAAAAATTTCAGAAGTGTAGCAGATCTCGTAATTCTCTTTGTCGTCATAGTGTAGCAGCTGTTATTGTTTTTGGGCTCGGGGCATTGCTTCTGCTGTTTGTTTTATGGTTCTCTCAAAGGGTATCAAGCCATTTATGAGAGATCTGCTACCTGACCCACAAATTGGCATTTAACGGCACGGCAACACTAAAACACTGAGTGTGGTACAAATTAAACAAAATCAACAACTCAGAAGCACCGGATCAGAACCAGTCAGAATTGTTATTATTAAAACAATGTGCAACCGTTATCAAGCGCGGGGAAAATTCAATGAACCAAACTACCAAAATCTCTAGCCAAGCACAAGTACAGTACAGTGAACCAATCAAAACTCGAAGTAATTACTCCCCCACTTTGCCACCCCCATGAGATAATGAAGAGGACACGACGTAATTACTTGTTGCTGACCCAAAGCACGGGAAAACGTGTACGAACTAGTAACAATTGGTTTTTGGTTTACTTCTGGGTGACAAGTAGGGGTTGACACATTATGCTCCTAAAATCGAGCATTATGCTTTTTGGCACTGCCCCCAAAACGGACTACTATGCTCCAAATTATGCTCGACTGTAACTATTGTAATCGTAATTATGCCGCAAAATTTTTTTCCCGGACCCCGGTGAGTTATAATTATGCCGTAAAAAATTTTTTCCCGGACCCCGGTGAGTCATAATTCTGCCGTAAAAATTTTTTCCGGGACCTCCGTGAAGTGCGATAATAGTAATGGAAACCATGTAGAACATTAAAATAGCTTGAAATTTTGTAGTTTTAACTTAATAAATGGACAATAGTAGCTCCAAAAAAGGAAATAACTGTTATGTTGCAAAATGGCACTACTATGCCGCCAAAAAAGCACTATTATGCCGGCATTATGCTCGATGCTCCACATATAGTACTATGCTCGAAATTATGCCGGCATAATGTGTCAACCCCTAGTGACAAGGTGGCGCGAATTTTACAAGCCAATCGTGTAGCCCAGTGACTCTCTGATATAAACCACTCTAAACGTGAACGACTGGAACTGGTGTCTTGTTGCGAATAGAGTGAAATGAAGGTAGAAATGAAATTTAAGAATAATGAGCCACCAAAAGCCATCAATCTTTGCTGACAAATAAGCACAAAGTTGACCTCATGACCCGTGGGACTCACGTATAAAAAGGACAGGGTGCGCGTCGTACCTCGTATGTGTTCAAAACGTGGTTTTGGTACCTCTTGGGATGTCCAGCCTCAAAAGGCCAACAAAGGGAGCTTTCGAGGTACCTTTTGGGGTATTTAGCCGAAATAATATGACTGGAGATAATGTGCTGTTTTAGAATTGGTACCTGTTAGGGGTGAAAATATTTCAAGCCACGCCCACAAAACAGGATCTTGGTACCTCTTAGGGGTTCTTTTCACTGAAAATTTCTGACGAGCACCCTCGTCCATTTTATATGGGAATCCCCCCCGGAACTCATGACGGACAGACACAAAGTCAACAGAACATACCTCTTAAGAATCATTGCCACTGCTACCTTCATTTCAGCCATTGCAAAGTTCATTCCAATACAGTTTCTATTTAGATGAAATAAACATCACGAAAAAAGTCATGATTCTGAACGCATTTTGTACTATTACGGTTATGTGACGACAGTGTTTTAGTTACTCAGAGTTGTAAACGACACTATCAGTATGTGGTTACAGTCTGTAACACAAACTGATAATTTTCTAAACCTTACGACAACGCTTCAAATAGTCAAAGTCTTTTTATAGCCCAAGTTTAATGATTCAGTCCCACAATCTATTTAACGATTCATACAATTTATTTAACTGGTTATAAACGCTATCTACAACAGAATAGTAAGTAGCGTAGCCCATAACAGAACAGCATTCGTGATAGGACGCTGGTAGATTTCTCCTAACAGAGCTTAGTCGGATTCCTTAAGGTAGTCAAAGACGTAAGAGCGCTCTCATCTCCGCTACTAGAATTCAGATAAATCACAATGTGGCCGTCCTTTCTGCTATAGGTATAAATAATGACCAAAATACAACAAGCTGTTTGACTAAATGGCGAGTGATCTGACATAGTTCCTTCCCCCATTCTTAATCAGTGATCCCTTTGGGCAATTCTACTTTTCAATAAAACCTAGAACTAGAAACTGCAAAACTCCACAACCTTTGTCACTTTTTCATCTTCACAGCTACAGAAGGCGGAATGCGACGATTTGATTCTAATCTGAGTTTCATGCCATTTTTTGATAGCTGTCAATCAAGGAGAACCAGCGAAACTGGAAAAAGTCAACATTTTTCAACAGCGAAAAATTGAAAAGAACTCGAGAAATTTCTCGTTCTGACTTTTTCGCGGTGAGTGAAATAAAACCATAACGCAATATCCGAGAGAAATCCTGAGGATACTCCTATCTGATAAAAAAAAATTGGCTCTTATTTTCAGGTCTTATAAACGTGAGTGAAATCGACAACAAAAAAGTAATCGTATTTTACATTTTGCGAGTAAATCACAAATCAAGGTGATTTTTATGGAGTTTGGCAGATTCCAGATCCCGGTCATATTAAAAAGTAGAATTGCTGGAGGCGGTCAAAGATAATACTTTTCGACATAGCTCACCTTGGTCCAGCAGAAAATGGTATGTAAGCATAAGGTGAACGCTCTTCCTTGCCTTCAACAGTGAATCTCACTGGGTCAAATGCCTGGGTAAACAACCGACTCAGCATCATTGACGTTATAGAGGCTAGTTTTACTGTGTGTTCCATTCCTTACTAAGAATGCCGGCTGTCGTTTCATATATAAACTGGTTGCAAATTTTGAAGGACATAGGGTGTAAATATTGGTTAAAACTGACCTCGAAAAAAGAAACATTCCAAAACAGAAAACAGCAGAAACGATCAAATTATACGACATTACTACGGATTACAATGGGTAAAATTGATTTATTGCGCTGAAAAATGATCGTTCGCGTTATACTTAAAAAGTGCCCTCTATACAGTTATCGTTGTCATAATTGCTAAGTACCTCTGGATCTTTCCACACATGTGGATTGTGATGTAATGCATATGCATTGATCATGATCCACGTCCCTAAACAGATATGGAAATAAAAACGGGATCATCAGTTATGAGTACAACAGCTTTCTGTAGGAACTCTATAGGAAACGCTGTGAGAGGTTGAAACTAGATTTTCCAGCCAACAACCTGAAAACAATTGTTTGTCATATACTGCATCATCCAAGCCACGATTATAAATTAGGTCAAAAGTCACAACAATCACTCGGGACAAAATGGCCAGAATGTCAACCACAAATCCTTTTGTTAGGTGCTAGCTAAAGATGACAAGAAAACATTGTTTATCAACTAGAATTGTAATGCAAGCCACAACGACGACGCTTCAAGTTATAACTACTAAGCAGGCTGCAAAAGAATGCCAGAGAATCCACCAAACAAATCCTTATCACGGGATATCAACTAAATTCAAGCTAACTATGAAATATCAGTCAACCACCAAGAGGTGCATTCAAGCCCAGATGTGTAGGAGCTCTCGTAAGCTGGTAATTCTTTTGCAATTGTTTTGGGGCTAGGAGCATTGTTTCTGCTGTTTGTTCTAATGTCCTCTCAAAGGGTATCAAGCCATTCATGCGACACCTTACGAGAGCTACAACAATCACGTTACAATACAAGCCACGAAGATGACGTAAGGTCAGACGTCTCAGTGCCAATTCCTTACCTTGGGGTACTAATTTCCCTGCAATCTCATACGACTTGTCCAAGCTACGACTGAACATTGGAAAGGGTGGGTACAGCCTCATGCTCTCCTTGATGACAAGCGTCACATACTTTAGTTGGAACAAGTCATCCCTGGTTGAAGCAAGATATCGCAAAAACTATTACCATCACCATCACTATCAACTGCACATATACAGGTCTTAACACTGGCTAAACAAAAGCAATCGAGTAAACAATGCGCAAGGACAATGACTTTTTTTGAGTTTCTCACCACTCCAGTTCTTCTTTGCCACGAAAAACGGCATCGACTTCCTCTTGACATTTCCTCTGATGTTTAGGGTACAACGCTAGGTTGTACAACGTCCACGAAATTCCTATCCCACAGAAGAGAGCTTGGAGGTAAGACTTCGTGTCTGCTTTTAAAACGTCTAGAGAGTTACACATGTATTTTCTGAACAAGCTCTAAACTATCTAAACCTATCTGTCCTCCAAACTGAGCCATACCAGTACAGGTTTTAACGTGATATAACAAAGTTTTCCAATTAATTGGATACAAAAATGCTTTCTGAGCTAGTTGGGTGGATTTCCGAGCAGGAAATGAGTTGTGAAAAGTTTTCCCGCTCTTGGCATGGGGTTCCATGTTTTCACCCACAAGGCACACCATGTTTTTACACCAAGCTCTGATTGGTTCATTGCGTTATTTGCGTCTGTTCTGATAGGCTAGATTGGCTTGCTTGCTTTTCAACATTCATAAAAGAAACCAGTAACTGCCAAAGTAACGAAAAAGGTAGTTACCAGCAGCTACTGTGTCTTGCCCTGCAGCGAAAAAGGTAACCACTTCTGCTCGTATCTCTTCGTCACTTAGACCATTTCCATCTTCATCCTGCAACACCAACACCAAAACTCTCCTGACTTGACATGCAATAGAAATATCAGCCAATTGTTATAACGTCAACAAGTCGCAACATATTGCAATATTTTTTTGAGGATGACTAAGGACTTATGTTAAACAACGTGCAATGGTGTACTGAATGACAGACACAACTTGTTAATCTGAAAATCACCTTGGCTGCCAGAACAATGTCAACCATGTCCAGATGCTTCTTCCTCTTGGCATTGCCTTTCTCTCCCTGCGTTTATTAACGTGAAAACCAAGTAACATAAATACCGGTCAAAAGTACTGAATTTGTCGGTCAAGCAGGTTGTGTGTTTTAACAAAACACAACAGCTTGCTGTGGAAACCACGTTATAGGTTACAATGAGAATGAACAAGTAATTTATTTAATTTGTTTAAATTTAATTTACTACAATTGATGGCTCGAAGAAATACAAAAACTAGATAAAATACTGTACTAAATATGGAAAAAGGTGCCACAAGATGGTCAGCAAAAGAGACATTGTTCTCTTGGTCAGTTTTACAATATTGGCTAAAGATGAAGTTGAATACCAGATAAACTACAAACATACTAAAACTACTACATATCACTTCGTCAGATTCCGTACGTTTTCCTGAAGAGCTTTTCGCCTCTTTCTTATTATTTCCTCAGCCTTGCGATGAGCTGCAGCGCAGTTGTAATAAAACTTTCTCCCGTCATTTGTCCATCGGAAAATCCAGTCTGGGTGTAGAATGGGTGTACTAAAAAAAGGGTAATTATCGGCAGTCGTATAGGGAATTTTCGCACATTATTTATGAAATAGCCCTTTTCACGGCAAGCTTTTCTCATGTCCATTACAATAATTATAATTTAGCATGTCTGTAAAACAATTTGGGGCAATTTTGTAGTTTCTACCCAAAATTGCCTTGTATCCACGTTGGATTACATTGTAATGTAAATGAGAAAAGTTAACCACAAAAAAAACTGTTGAGCGATGTCAGAAAACATTGATACCCATTCATGAGAGGCCACTGGCAATTCTAAGGAGCTGGGGTGTCAAAACAAAACATTTTAAAGACAAGTATATATTTGTTGTGCAAAGTTAAAAGTATGAAGCTAAACTGAAATTTTTAAAGGGGTGGGGTTCAAACCAAAAGTCCTTCAGTGGGAGAGGAGGGGTATGGATCTTTTCTGGAACTATACGTTGTGAGACACTAGGCGGATGTACTTCCTTATTCTTTAAACCAGAAAAAAAAACATTGCTAAACCCAACTTCACTATTTTGCTGTAATAAAATTGGAAGATTGACAGGTAATTTAGACATAATTCTTCATTTCAAAGGAGCCAAGTGGGAAAAAGAAATCAAAAAGAAATGATGTATGTTGAGTATTACACCAATATCTACTGCAAGCAACAAACTAGCAAGGGTCATTAGAGACTTCTGGTTCTGCGTCCTTCAGTATTGTTATTTCTTGGTGGGAGTGGCTACTACATTTGGGTAGAAACCATTTCTGGCATGTGAAATATGTCAAAATCCATATTACAGGTTATTCACCTTCAACATGTAAAGCAATTTTTCCTTAAGATTGAGTATTTTAACAGATACTCTTTTCCTAAAATGTAGTTTACAGATAACTCTCTTTCTATTCCACACTAACATCATACATTAGGTAGTTTGATAAATTGATTCAACAATTAACACTCACATAAGTCTTTTAATCAGAGCTTTGGAGATTTCAGTGACGCTTCTTGTAAATGTATCCTGAATCCTACAAAGTATATTTATAAAGAAAAATTTAACATTAAAAATTCACTGAATTGTTAATTTTGCATTTTGTACCATCTTGCTCAGTACCACAAATTCAGTGCTTTTTCTTCATATCCCATCACTGAATATGTCATATTACCAAAGACAGGCTATGGGGGCAAAATTTGTCACACCATTTTCTGCTCCCCCCCCCCCCACCCCACCCCCTACAGAAAAACTGAAATAGAACAGTTAAACTCTGAAAGATAATGAATACTATTTGTTGTAAAAATATTGAAATGCTGCATTTTAATATTGGAGCTGGCTGTGTAGCAGAGTATAACGGGGGAAATTTATCAAACTGTTACAATCCTACCCAAAGTTCCAAAAAGTTTATTCCCCATACATGCTGGCGTAATGAAAAATACACAATTTAAAGTCCTAACTCACTTATTTGTTTGGCAGTTACTGTTGAAGCTAAAGGCACACTTCAGTGTGGAGTCAAGTGCCATCAAACCAATGTCATGAAAGCACTCCATGCCATCTGGATGTTGAGACCACTTGTCCTGCAAGTAGAAATAAATAAGGTCATGCTTTACGTATGATTCCCTCAATAGCTGTCACACTCTTGCTCAATAAGACCTTCTTACGACTGGTTCATGGCCAGGCCAAGGAGAAAAATTTGCACCCCCTTCCCACCCCTCCTTCCCCATCCTTCTAGCAAATTTAGGTCAATATTTTTTTTTTTGCTTTATTGAACCATGCACAAGACATAAGTAAAAAAATTGAATGGGCGAGTCATTCCCCATCAACTATTATGGTAAAGAGAGAGGGGTGGTGGCATAATCGTTAATGTGCTGGACTCCTAATCAAGTGGACTGGGTTCAAGCATTGGCTGGGGTTATAACTTTGAGTTCTTGGACCAGACACTTTAGTCTCACAGTGCCTCCCTCCATCCAGGTGTATGAATGGGTTCTGGAAAACTGTAAGGGCAACCTGATAGAATGCTAGAAAAAAACCTGTGATAGACTAGCATCCGATGGCATCTAAGTGGGTGTGGGGGGGGGGGGGATAACAATACTCCTAGTCACCTCATGCTACAGAAGCAGGAGTTGCCAGTAAGTGTCAAGAGCTATGAGCATGTTGGGCTTGAGAGGCTTTACTACAAAACCCTGGAATGGGCTCATATTTTTGTGCAGCAACCACTCCCATTTTCTTCTACTGAACCCCCATATTCCTTTGTGTTGTTGTAAGTTGACTGTGAGCAAAATTCAAGCTAAAGATGGGGAAATCAAAGGTAGGTAAGTAAGGTAAAGCCTGATCTTATATTCATTTTCAATTAATAAATGGTGTCCACCCAACTAGTTTAGCTCTTTAGTTATTTTGGGTGACCAGCAACTGTATGTATTTTTCATTTATTTATTAATTAGTAACTATAAGTTAATTTTACAGTTCAAATAAACCTTGTTGTGTTGTGCATACAAGCCAAGTGGCCCATCAGGCTGGAGCTTATCCTGCAGTTTCTGTAGCATGAAGTGAATAGGAGTACTTCTACCCTACCGTGCATGGGATGTTAGTCCATAGCAGGGTTACCCCCAGCATTAAATTTGCTGGTACCCATTTAATATACACCTGGGTGGAGAGAGGCACTGTGAGAGTACAGTGTCTTGCCTAGGAACACAACACAATGGCCCTAGCTAGGACTTGAACTTTTACCACTCCATCTGGAATCAAGAGCACTTAACCATGAGGCCACCACATTTCCACAGAGAAAGCAATTAAAGAAGAGGATAAATTTATTTAAAATATCTTAACAAGTTTATCTGCTGCAAATCAGTCGCAGTCAACTCACAACAACAAGTAGGAATGTGGGCAGGTCAGCAAAAAAAGTGGAATCGAGTGGTCCCTGTACAAAAATCCAAGTCCATTCCATGGTTTGGTGATTTTCATAGTACTCATGTATAGTAAGATATGATTGTATTTGTGTACAAGACATTCTGTGAGTCCTCAGTGTAGTACCTCTTCTTCTATAATGACCTACCAGTAAGGTTCTGGTGGATTCTTGGAACAATTTTGTGTATGGCTTCAAGATCTCTGCATGAAAAGCTGGTGTTAGAAGCTTCCTCATTTTCAGCCATCGCTTTCCATTAACAATGGTCAGGCTATTTCCTAGTATCAATTCAGATACATGTCCCTAATTAAAATTTGCATGCCCCAATTAACTTGATGGCTGAGTAAAATTAAGGATGTATAAACACACAAACATTCAACAATGATCAGGTCACTTCCTACAATCTCAGACAAAAGTAGCTGGAATTCTTACCAAAATGATCAGGTCACTTCCTACAATCTTAGACAACAGTAGCTGGATTTCTTACCAAAAAAATATGGCAAAAGTCCAGATACTTAACACACGAACCTTATATTTGCACAAAAATACACTGCTAATTCAGTATTTATCACTTTAAATTTTCTTTACAAGCAATTCTTATTGTAAACACCATCAAAACAAGATTTAACACTTCTTGGCCACACCCATATTTTCCAGACAATCTTTGACAAAGTAGTTGGAGCACTTATGAAGAAATAGCATGAAACAGATACTCCACACTTAAACTTTATCCAGGTTGAGTGCAAACATTTCTATAAATCCCCCACCCTCACCCCTCACCACCCCCTTCCCCTATTCAATGTTGAACGCTTCTAGAATAGAGACCCAACTTCTGCAAAGCTCAACATTGTGACAGGGGAGAAGAAAAGAAGAACTTTGGTTACCATGCTAGCACTTTTGACAAGGATTGTACTTGTAAATTGAAACGTGTCAGCCTTATCTATCTTATCTGATCCTCTCACAGTCTTTGGTGCTCTGAGGGCAAAGCTTAAGAAAAATAAAAATTAAGGTTAGTCTTACCAGTGAAGGGCACAACAAGGTTATAGACAAATTCCTCCTTTGGCACATGACCAGACAGCACAGTTTTGATAGTGTCTGGGTGGCAGAGGACAAGAGCTGATCGAAGAGGGCCAAACCACAAGGGGTAAGCTGTCTTGTATTGTGTGGCACATTCCACATGAAATTTCAAGCCGTTGCCATTAAAGGTTGCCTATAAAGTGACCAAAGCAACAGAAAGTAAAGATAATATTTTGAACCACTTACAAATTGACTAGAGTGGTGGGGGGGCCACACTAGGGTCTGTACTTCCTGCCTTCCAACTCTTCAGCCCTGGGGGGGGGGGAGTACTCCCCTATATGGGCTATATAGGTATGTGCTGCAGGATAGGGCATGGTTTTTTGAGGTTCTCAATCCTTAAATAGGGTATCATTTTCGTCCATGTTGGTATATAGTGTCCCAGTGTGACCCTTGGATAGGGTGCCTAAATTGTATCAGCTAAAATAGCAGTGCATAAACACCCAGTTAAGCAGAAAACAAATGATCTGTTAAAGTTAATTTTTATAAAGATTGTGTTTTTCTGTGGCAGTTAGTCATTGTTTGGATCGTCACGCAACGTTTCTCTCCCCTCCCCCATTAGCCTGCGAACACACGACCCGTTCAAGCTATTTTGAGTTTTTGTTCTTCCCTTGCATAGGGTGTCATTTTTCGGGTTTGGGCCTTAAATAGGGTAACAATTTTCGTTTCATTCATCCTTAAATAGGGTCAGGGTTTATGACCCTTCACGGCACACACCTATCCAAAATTTATGGGAGTACCCCCCCGGGTCTTCAGCTCTCTTTGTTGCAAAGAATAGTTTACGATAAATATTATTCCTGGTTTACACTATCCACTTCTCAGCCAAGGGGTCTTTTCCTTCTTCCCTGAGACTATAATGCTGGATTCTGGTATTGTCTCTGCCAACTTCAGATTCACTTCACCTGTCCAAATCACTTTCATACTGTAGGGAGCCATAAGGAGACAAAAAGTGGCCATTGTAGAGAGGTGGCTGTTCCTGGAGCGGGGGGGGGGGGGGGGGCGAAACTGCCATATAAAAAGTATGAGGGTGCTCATCAGAAATTTTGCAAAAAAAAACCCTAAGAGGAACCAAGATCCTGTGTTTTGGGCGTGGCCTGAATTTTTTTCACCTCTAAGAGGTACCACCACTGAAACAACAACATATCTCCTGTCGTATTTTTTCCAACTCAGTTATACCCTAAAGGTACCACCAAAGCTCCAGCTGTGGACTTTTTGGGGTTGAACACCATGAGATGTACCGAAACTGCTTTTTTTAACCCCTAAAAGGTATGTCAAACACTCCATCCTTTTTATACAAGAGTCTCCCCCTGGTGGCTGTTAGTCGAGTTCCAAGTGCTGTATTTGCTTCCATAATTTGTAAGGCCCTTAATTTCCACCTGAGAGCTCAATACTCTGACACTTATATAAAGTCATTTACTAATATTTTTCTTTTGAGGATGTTCTGTTAACTTCTTTAGGAAAGATAATTCAAGTTTTCAAGGAAATACTTCGCATACAGATGACGCCAAACTGTGACAATCAGTTATTTATATTCTTATCTTTCAAAATTGCCTTCAATTCAACTGATCGATGAATGCAATGTTTTCTTAACTGACCGGAAGTAAAGTCTGGTTAACCGTTTTTCATCTCATTAACAAGTCTGTATTTGTCGGCATCTTCACATGGTAGATAATTCAAGTTTTGCTGTTTCTGACAAAATATGGCCGGGCTTAACACAGGACACAAGCTTATTTTTTGAATAATTTAAAAGGCCTTTTAACGAACGGTTGAAGCTTCTTCTATTACATCATATGGCAGCATTAAAACCATACATTTCCAAAACTGCAAGATAATTCACTGTTGTTTTTATCTAAATCCATATTCCAGACTCGACAAATTTAACAGGTTTAAGGTTAGTTCACCCTGGTCCCAGAGCTTTTTCTTGATGAGACCAGGGTAAGTTAAGTTTTAAATTGCACAGGAATCTTTCGAACTACATAAGAATTTTCTTCTTTTTCCCTAAAAAATCGCAATTTGTACTGACCCACAGTTTATTGTCCTTTTCGGTAACTGCATTAGCCTTTAACACAATTTTTTCCCTGCGGAATCTCAGTTCGCTCTTGTGAGAAAAGATCTCTGTAGCAAGCTTACGCTTATATTCACTTACCCGGTCAGTGTGTCCCTTTAGCCAGTGAGCCGGAGGGCCTTGGAATTCCTTTATTCCATTGTATGACTTGCACATCAAAACAATACTCGTTATTACAAAATGTGCAAAACGAGCGATAATTAAGGAAGCGAAAATTAATAGCCAAGTGGAGCCTGAAAGGCTAAAAAGCTGCGAAAAGCCCGAAAAGGTACTAAAAGACAAAGTGGCTGACATATTCCCGACAAAAGCACAACATGACAAACAACGCTCAACTGCTTTTTGTTGTAGGATCCTGTTTGTGTAAATACGTAGTAATTAGACTTTCAAATTAACACTAATCCTGCCGCCTTTGTGGCGAATCTGACATGTGTACATAGTCATGAAAAACATCTCTCTCGTCTCTGCTGTGTCTGCTCCGTCGATTTGAACTCTTTCTTCAGTTACCGACACGAATGCCAGAAGAACGAAATCGACACTTCAAAAAAAAATACAGCTTGGTCATTTTGCCAACAGTCGGTCGTGTAAAACAAAACAAAAAACATTCATACGATAAGCTTACCGACTGGACTCAAAATAAACTTTGATACTGATCAGAGTTTTTACATAAACGTATTTGATGTACTATGCAAGCCATGTGGCTGCTGTCGCATTGTTACTCATCAGGTTGCTTGATCTTTTGTCGCCACTTTCATTCTGACTTGTCACTGACCGTGGTATAACATGGGGCGGGGGGGGGGGGGGGTGGGGAGTGGAGGCTCCGGCACAGACAAAATGCTTACACAATTTGGTTGATTTTCTTGGGTGAACGAAATTTATAACCACATAGCTTTTAAATAAAAGCGAATGCAGAGCCTGTTAAAAAGAACTATTGCTTATAATTAATCTTGCAAACAATGACTTCTTTTTTGTGGGCAAGAGAAGTGCCGCTTTGCACAGTTACCTCTCCTCTAGTTTCGTCAGCCTGCAAGATAAGTGTTTTCTTTTCTTTTCTTTATTTTTTTTAATTTTTTTTCTTTTCAATTTTTTTACCGGCTCCCGGCCTGGAACAGGCAGACATACAGGACTTAGTACAATTCTCTCTTTTCGATCGAGAAGACGCCCGAGGGGAGAGGGTTGGTAAAAAAGCGCGGAAGATGCGAAGAATTATTTTGACATTCTTCTCCTCGTTTGATTTTTCATTAGTTTTTCTAAAGGAGGCTTTTACCGTGGAGACTCAAGGGGAAGGAAATCTTCCTCAAAAAGATCCGGCAACAATTTGATTAAACTACATTGGATGGATCAGAGAACGGCTTGCTGGGATCAACGATACATTCGACTTGTTCTCTGTGGTCGCTAAAAATACGGTGAAAGCAGACGACCCCTGAGTCTGGTCCAAAAATCAGCATCCCTCTCTTTATTACGAACCCTTGTTTTATAGCAGACACTTCTATCAAGTGGACGAAGACACTAAAATGAATTTCAATTTGATTATTTCTATGTAGTATTGAATTACGTCCTTGAGAGAGTTGATGATCAACTCTCTCAAGGACGTTTGAAAAAGGAGACCAGTCCAAACACTTGAAAGGAGAGATCACAAACAACAGTAAACTTGGTCACGAACCTGAACTCAGGATAGCTAGGTTAACAACCTAGAAGTTCATTAAAGAGAAACCATATAGACACCACATAATTTGCAAACTTAAGGCTGCCATAAGGGTGTCTTCCGTCTAACAGATGTGGTGCCCCGCGATTAGATCACAGATACCCTAAACCTTATGTCAAATCCAATCTTATAGATCTGGCTATAGACCCTTTTAGCTTGAATGAATTGTTGCCCCATGTGATGATGCATTTTAGATGCATCAAAAAAAAAAAAATTCTCTTGAGGATATCACGGGATCTGTAATGGGAAAAGAAACCGCCCATGCTCAAAGGGTCTATTCCAAAATTTTATTTTGTTCTCCTGAAAATGAAATATTGAATTTTCCACGCGGCCTGCACTAGAAGGTATAAATCATCTTTTTTAAAAGTCCCAGTTCAACAAGATTTTAATACTTAAGGTATTTTTTTCTCGAGGTCAGGAACCCAAACGCTCAGAAAATACGTGTTGGGGGGGGGGGGTGCTTTGTTCGACTGCATTCAAGAGTCAAAATTGCTGTTACAAGTTACTGTGTTACAGAAATGACTCAACGAAGTAATTTTTAGAATTGTCAATTTCCTCAACGCATTTTTGTTGGAGATCGGCAATTCTAAAACCTAAATTGAATCCTAAATTGATAAATCTTCCAAACTGACCAAATTTGACTCACAATCGGACAAATCGGCTTTGAGTTTTAACTCCTCTTGGTTATAATTACTCTTCTTGAATTTTCTTTTTTTGTCTGAAAGCTCATCGTTCAAAGCTTTTTTTATGAAGCTTACATAAACGAAAATTGAACGTTTTCACTCTAGAGGTACACGGTAACCTTATAAGCGGACACTATCTTGGGAAGTTACCGAGGGTGTCCGTATAACAGAGGTTTATTCACGTCTTCTTATGGTTCTCGCTCCCCGTAGCACCAATTATTTATCTGTCAACATGTCATCGAGAGATAGCGTTACGAGAGGATGTTACTAAAACTGGTAACGGGAACGGGAGTCTGGGAACGAGTGTACAGCGGTTATCCGCCTGAGAATTCTACATTGCGGACAAAGGAAAAGAAAAGGGAACAATTTGGGCAAATGTGAGGAAGTGTTACAGTTGGAAACGTGAGTTTCTACCGGTTGTGCCCCCTGATCATGTGCCCAGCACGTTCTTGTTATAGCAGAGTCCGATTGGCACTGTGATAAACAAAGCATGAAATGGGGCCTGGGGAGAAAATCGAATCGGTATTTTCACAAGGTATGTCCCCAATCGTTCAAACCACAGTCATTCTTAAATAGAATTTCAAGCCTTCATAGTCTACTCATATCTTCTCAGTTTGTGCGCGAGCTGTCATATCAATACGATTTCGAGGACAAGTGACATGACACATAACTGTCTTTGAACGCGGGTTGTCCGCTGTCTTCACATTCGGCAGCGTGGCGGCCTTTCGGAGATCGGCAAGTCAGCTGGCAAATCAGGTGAGCAGCAGATAAATAACCTGTGGCCTGGCCGCTTTGTCAAAGACAAAATATATGAAGAAACAATCAAGGAATATTCCACAATAATGCTAATGTTGGTGAAAGATGACCGCGGAAAAGCGACTGCGTGACACTCGGTATGTTTTCAGATGACATGTTGTCACGTATCAGACGAAAAACAGTCTTTATTCTCTGTCTGCGTTTTGTGCCCAGTCTTGCAGTCTGCATTTTGTACTGACCTATTGGGAAAGCGTGTGATGATACCGATTCGATTTTCTGCCCAGGCGCTATTTTATACTTTGTTTAAGCCAGTACCATATGGGACTCTGGGGCACAGCCGGTAGAAACCCACGTTTACAACCGTAACACTTCCTCACATTTCTGTTCCCTTTTCTTTTCCTTTGTCCGCCATGTTGAATTCTTTGGCGGGTTACCTCTGTACACTCGTTCCCAGACTCCCGTTCCCCGTTCCCCGTTCCCCGTTCCCCGTTCCCGGTTCCCCGTTCCCCGTTCCCCGTTCCCCGTTCCCCGTTCCCGGTTCCCCGTTCCCCGTTCCCCGTTCCCCGTTCCCCGTTCCCCGTTCCCCGTTCCCCGTTCCCCGTTCCCCGTTCCCCGTTCCCCGTTCCCCGTTCCCCGTTCCCCGTTCCCCGGTTCCTGGTTGCCCGTTGCCCGTTGCCCGTTGCCTGTTGCCCGTTGCCCGTTCCCCCCTACCAGTTTTAGTAACTTCCGTTACGAGACAACAAGTTCTACAGTCAGCTGACCTTAGCTTGGAGCAGACAAAATATGGCGACCACACACGGATCGGGGAAATTTACCGTTTAAAGTTGTAGACAGAGAAGGAAACTTATTTCGACCTGACTTTCAATTTCCTCGCCTCTTCTTAGGCCTGGTTCTCATATGCCGCCTTCGTAGTCGCCAGTTGCAAGTGACATGTGTGATGGATCGCCGACGTGCTCAAATTGATGCGAAATTTCAACCATTCCATCTGTAAAGTAAGGAATTGTGGGAAAAAATCGAGTTGTTACGTCATACATGGCGTCCGCAGATGTTTCATCGGGGACAATCGCCGACAACCGCAGGCTTGCTTGCGAAGTTGAACTCAGCTCAACTTCGCAGCCAAGGCCGGCGGTCAATGCCTGGGACAGGTAATGATTCGGCGATAAAAGTTCACATAACGGTGTCCCAGGTATGTCTCCGGCATGTGAGAACCAGGCTTTACAGATCGATATCTTTATTTCAAGGCAAGAAAGTGTTTGCTTTGAAAGCTCTTCGAGACTCTGGGATGATCCTTAATGTTATGACTTCAAGGAACGACAAGAACAGTAGAAACTCGACATAAGACTTTATGTCGGCCATGTGGACCGCATCAACCGCAGGAAAACTACATTGCTCGTGAGCCCGCGCTCTAACCCAGCAGTATTGCAACATAATGTCACGCATATTGTCACAGACTCTTCGAGTTTCACCGTTTATTAACACATGTCTAGTTCCGCTTTCACTCTTTGCGTGGTTGTCATTGGGCGGAAATTTTGCTACACATGGAGAAGATTGGCGCGTTCTTTCAATGAATCACGTTCTCCAAATCTGGCAGAGATAGGTTTTACTTGCTTATTCAAAACTTCATTAACCTTCCAGACTTCGTCTTTGATTAGCCTAACCTCTTAAAGTACAATTTGCCATTTTATGGAAGTATTGGAAGCTTTGATATTCATAAAATACAACATAACACCTAGGATAGAACCTATGAACTCACTACCCTAATAACAACGAATGTTGATCACAGATCAACCTCAGTTCGCAGACGAACAAGTCGCAAACAGTCTTGCTCAGAAACACGTTCTTTCTGTGAATTAAAGTTAGACAAGTGCTTTTGGGCAGGAATGTGAAAACTGTTTCAATTCAGAAAACCGTCAAGTACCACAAATAGAAAACACCTATAGAGAGCATGAAATTTGTTGCTAAACGCGGTATCATTGGCTAATCTTGGTAATGATGCAGATAAAGGCCTTAATAAAGAATGCAAATGAAATACATCCCATTTGACAGCTCGACATTCACGTGACCTCAGCTTAAGTTTTGCAGACATGTTATTACCTCACTTGTTGGCCGACTTTTTTCTTTTTCAATACCGCTCGAATAGTTCAGAGAGAACTATTCAAATATTTACAGCATTTCTGAATAGTGGACTTAATGGACTCCCTAATTTTCAGAAATAAGAGTACCAACCAAAAGCTACCCTGGGACAAAACGAAATAAAGAGATAAAACAAACGCAATTGTTTTTGGCTTGGCTGACCGACAGCCACGCGACCTCACTGCTTGGGATTCAAAATATGAGATTTGTACCATTCAAAGTAGCTATTCAATGTAACTATACTGATCAGATCAGCTGTGTAGTCGGTAGTTGGTCGACTAATTTAGCCCGTCAAATTGTGATAAAATTGGCGTAAAGAAACGTGCACAAGAGAAAAACAGACTGGAAGGTTACTGCCGTCGTACATAATTTGTCCTCTCGTCACAGTCTAAGATCACCCTTAGGGTCCTCAGTGAAACAAAATTCATATTCCACTGGAGTTACGTTTTCCCGATATCCATAGAAACTGAACATAAATAGTCAGCGGATGAATGAAAAAGTCGACAGTCACCTGACCTGACGGCACGGTTTATTCGCGTCTTGTTATTTTTCACGTTCGGCGTAGTCACTAATAACTGAATCTGTCATCATGTCATCGAGAGATAGCGTAAAGAGACAAGTCCCACAGTCAGCTGACCTTAGCTTGCAGCAAACAAAACATGGAGGCCACACCCAATTAGGGAAATTTACCGTTTGTTCGTAGGAAGAGAAGGAACCTTATTTAGTCTGGGCTTTCAATTTCCTCTCCTCTTCTTACAGATCAACCCGATCATTTCAAAGTAAGAGAAGTGTTGGCTTTGAAAACTCTTCGAGTCTCAGTGTTGATTAACAGATGTCTAGTTCCGCTGTCACTCTTTGCGTGGTCGCCATTAGGCGGAAATTTTGCTGGAAACAGAGAAAATTGGCGTGTTCTGTCAATGAATCGAGTAGTTTTCCAGAGCTGGCAGAGATGGTTTTCCTTGCTTTTTCCAAACTTCATTAACCTTCCAGACTTCGTGTTTGATTAGTCTGGCCTCTTAAAATACAATTTTACAATATATTAAAGTATTTGAAGTCCTGATAAGCTGCATAATACCAAGGATCGAAACTAGGAGCTCACGACCCTGATAAGTCGGAAACACTCTTGCTTGGAAACTCGTTCTATCTTTCTTTGAATTAAGTAATGTTAGACTAATGCTTGTAGACAGGAATGTCACAGAATACCTCCACCGACCGCGAATAGAAACACGTATAGTGAGCATAACATTTCAAGTGCTAGACGCGGTCTCACTGGTAGACCTTGGTAATGATGCCATACGCAGTGAACCATAAGTAAAATAAGGTAACTGAATAAATAATGCAAATATTACTCCCATTTGACAGCCTAACATTCACGTGACCACAGCTTAGGTTTTGCAAAAACATGTTACTATGAGATTTTTCTATTACCTTCCTCGTTGGCCGCCTTTTTTTTGATACTGCCTTTCGATCGAATAGTTCAGAGAAAACTAAGTAACAAATATTTACGGCATTTCTGAATAATGGAAGTCAGTAATGGACGCCACAATTTTCAGAATTAAGAGAACAAACCGAATACTACCCTGATACAAAACGGGATAAACAAAGTGTAAGATAGCTGAATAGATAGTGCAAGCGTAAACTGTAATTGCTTTTGCGCTTGGCTGGCGATAGCCACGTGACGTCACTGATTGGGATTCAAAACAGTCCTCACATGAGATTTTTACCTTTCAAAGTAGCCGTAAAGCAAGCTTTACTGATCACATCAGCTGTGTAGTTAGTCGATCGACTGATTCAGCCTGACATATTGTGATAGAATTGGCAAAAAGAAACGTGCAAAACAGAAAAACAGAACGAAAGATGAATGCCGTCGCAATTGATTTGTCCTCTCGTCACAGTCTGCGATCACCCTCAGGGTCCTCGGTGAAATAAATTCTTACTACCCTAGCTTTATTTTTACCCAGTATCCATAGAAATTAAGCATTAATGATCAAGCAATTATGTCAATGTCACAGCTGATGAATGACAAGTCTACAGTCACCTGACCTGACGGCATACAAAATAGTATGCGTGAAGAGAAAATTTAGCTTTCACTGCGGTTGTGGTAGAGAACGGAGGTCGCTTGTATTGAGCACCGGCTTATAAAAAAGCTTTCTGTGTACAGACTACAGAGCAACCTTTATTCTTTTTCAATATTTTTAAGGTAAGAGTCTGAATCTATAGTGTTCAAATATCCTCGACTCTCTGTGTTCAGCCCGACTAATTCTTCTTCCGGTTTGACTTTGTAGAGTTGGTTGGCTGGTTGCAAGTGGGCGCAAATTTTCCACACACGAGGAAGATTGCCGTGCTGTTTCTCTGAGCCTTGTTTATCAAACGTAAGAGAGATTTGGAACCTGCTCGTCGACGTCTGGAACTCTGATTACCCGTCTTATAATGTACGTATTAGTACGTATTCAAAACATATCCAGTTAAGTATAGATTGCGCAACTGGCGGGATTGTTAGCACAATGGCGAAATTTAGCGGCGGAGCCAATGGCCCGGGACCAATGGTCGGCTATTTTGTTACTTTTATTTGAAAAATTGATTTAAATCTACGACGGACCGAGGATCAAAGTGACTCTTAGTTGAAATTTATACTTAAATCAAACATTCACTATGGCAGTGTTTCGCCAATTTGTATGTTTCGCCGATATCAAGTACATTTAAACTTGACTAACTGTCAAGCTGACTTAGAAGTCGGCAGGTCAGGTGGATTTAAATGTACATGCACCAGAAACTGAAGTTAGTTGTCAGAAAATCTTCCCTCGAAACTAGTGTGGAAAAGCTATGCACTGCGAAGAGATAAGGCAGATTACGGCTTGAAGTATTCAGAAGCACAACACTAGACATGCGTGGATGAACCCCGCGCTGTGAAAAATTTCATGGAACATTCTTTTTCGGAGAGGTCAACAACACCATTCTTGGTGCATATGTATTTGTATTCCAAATAGATCAGTTGCTGCGTGGCACAGTAAACAGCTCAAAAGTTGTAAATGTTAATAATTCAGTGCCAAATTAAACTCAACTAAATCATGTCTACTTCCGCTGTCACTCCTTGTGCGGTTGCCATTAGGCGGAAATTTTGCTAGAAACAAAGTAGATTGGCGTGTTCTGTCAATGATTCAAATAGTCCGAGCGTTCAATTATTTTTCTCCTGTCGATTTCACTGAAAACCAAGATCATCACGAGTTAGTTTAGAGTCCCTGGGACTAGGAAATATCGTCCAATTTCTTGGAAATCGGAAATCAAGCCCAAGTTGATCAAAATCAAGGTGCGCTTTTTCAAAACTTCATTAACCTTCCAGACTTTGTCTTTGATTGATCTGGCCTCTTAAAATACAATTTTACAATATATTAAAGTAATTGAAACCCTAGTAAGCTGCATAACACCAAGGTTCGAAACTAGGAGCTCACGACCCTGATAAGTCGGAAACACTCTTGCTTAGAAACTCTTTCTATTTTTCTTTGAATTGGGTAAAATTAGACTAATGTTTGTAGACAGGAATGTCACAGAATACCTCCAGCGACCGCGAATAGAAAACACATACAGTGAGCATAACATTTGTTGCTAGACGCGGTATCATTGGTAGACCTTGATAATGATGCCATACGCAGTGAACCATAAGTAAAATAAGGTAACTGAATAAATAATGCAAATATTACTCCCATTTGACAGCCTGACGTTCACGTGACCACAGCTTAAGTTTTGCAAAAACATGTTATTATGGGATTTTTATATTACCTTATTGCCTTCCTCGTTGGCCGCCTTTTTTTGATACTGCTTTTCGATCGAATAGTTCAGAGAAAACTAAGTAACAAGTATTTACGGCATTTCTGAATAATGGAAATCAGTAATGGACGCCACAATTTTCAGAATTAAGAGAACAAACCGAATACTACCCTGATACAAAACGGGATAAACAAAGTATAAGATAGCTGAATAGATAGTGCAAGCGTAAACTGTAATTGCTTTTGCGCTTGGCTGGCGATAGCCACGTGACGTCACTGATTGGGATTCAAAACAGTCCTCACATGAGATTTTTACCTTTCAAAGTAGCCGTAAAGCAAGCTTTACTGATCACATCAGCTGTGTAGTTAGTTGATCGACTGATTCAGCCTGACATATTGTGATAGAATTGGCAAAAAGAAACGTGCAAAACAGAAAAACAGAACGAAAGATGAATGCCGTCGCAATTGATTTGTCCTCTCGTCACAGTCTTAGATCACCCTCAGGGTCCTCGGTGAAATAAATTCTTACTACCCTAGCTTTATTTTTACCCAGTATCCATAGAAATTAAGCATTAATGATCAAGCAATTATGTCAATGTCACAGCTGATGAATGACAAGTCTACAGTCACCTGACCTGACGGCATATAAAATAGTATGCGTGAAGAGAAAATTTAGCTTTCACTGCGGCTGTGGTAGAGAACGGAGGTCGCTTGTATTGAGCACCGGCTTATAAAAAAGCTTTCTGTGTACAGACTACAGAGCAACCTTTATTCTTTTTCAATACTTTTAGGGTAAGAGTCTGAATCTATAGTGACGAAACATCCTGGACTTTCTGTGTTTAGCCCGACTAATTCTTCTTCCGGTTTGACTTTGTAGAGTTGGTTGGCTGGTTGCAAGTGGGCGCAAATCTTCCACACACGAGAAAGATTACCATGCTGTTTCTCTGAGCCTTGTTTATCACACGTAAGAGAGATTTGGAACCTGCTCGTCCACGTCTGGAACTCTGATTACCCGTCTTATAATGTACGTATTAGTACGTATTCAAGTCATATCCAGTTAAGAAGGCCCTGTTAGGGAGGGTACCCATGTCCCTTGTCTGAAATTCGCCACCAGCCATGTCGGCATTTCGCAAGATTCCTATGTCGCCTGTCGGAATTTCGTCTCAGAGGAATTGTGTCGGGAAATTTGACCTTGTTCGATTAAAACGAAGCCATGACACATTACACATCGTAACACCTTTGTTTATTTAAAAAACAAAAAAAACCCGACACAGTGCTCTCAAGTCTCACGCATTGAGCATGAGGCTCACGCAAACGAATTCAATCTTGCGCTCTCACGCTGAAACTATTATTTCTCACGCATTGAAGGTTCCTTGCTGTTTTAGTCAAGTACATATAAAATTATAATTAAGTATCTCTTTGGATATAATTTACTCCTCTTATGCTTTGCACTTGCTTCGAACACTTTTCAGCAGTAGGAATTCTTGTGCAGAGCCAGCATTTCTCCGGTCAGTGAGTTAAATGATTATTTATGGTTATTTTCAAAGCATCACATTTCGACTCAGAATGAAGGAAAAGACTTCTTAGCTACTTCAATTTTTCAAAATTTTCCTAGGGGATGGGGGCATGCTTGGGGGCATATTGGGGGCATCCTTTCTAAGGGCTTGGGCATGCTTTCGAGCGCTGAAGCTGCTAACCTCCTAAGGGATGTGGGGGCATGCTTCCCCGGGAAATTTTGAAATTTAGACGCTTGGAATTGCTATTTTCAGCCTTTTTCCAGTCAGTATTTAGACCTAAAGTACAATCGAACCTATGACTATTTTTCCCATGTTATTTTTAACAACCGTTCTTTAACTCAAAATCTCAACGGCCTCAATCAGATAATCTCTCCTATCTATAATCCTCGTTTGAATTTGGCGTAACCCTTACCTTCTATTATTAAGACGAGAAGACCTTGGCAGTTTTCCCCTGTCTCTCTTTTCCTAGTTGATAATACAGCTTCATATTCTTTTACTGGTGGCCCCACTAATAAAAATATGAAGCCGACTTCCGAAGATCTCTTTCCTTAAGCGAGTTTTTAGGCGTTTTAGGGCACAACTCACTCAGCTGAGAGTGAGAAAAAATACTCAGCAATGACGGACTCGATTTATTCGACGTGGACGTTTTAGCATATATAAGAAAGCCTGGGTTTCACAACCCGTCGACATCGCGCGTGAGAGAGGAAAACACATTTAAAACTCTGGAAATGCATGTTCACTTCGACTCACACTTTTAAAACAATCACTGCATTCTCAGTTCCGAAATTCGTTGTCGGTCTATCTTCCCATTGGTGTCGCTTTTCCTATTTCGCTGGAGTAGTCTGTCGTTCATCGCCAATTCATACTCTCATGTCGCCGTTTCAAGGCCATGTCGCTTGTCGGAATTTACCCCTAACAGGGTCTCGTTAAGTATAGACTGCGCAACTGGTGGGGATTGTTTGCACAATGGCGAAATTTAGCGGCGGAGCCAATGGCCCGGGACCAATGGTCGGCTATTTTGTTACTTTTATTTGAAAAATTGATTTAAATCTACGACGGACCGAGGATCAAAGTGACTCTTAGTTGAAATTTATACTTAAATCAAACATTCACTATGGCAGTGTTTCGCCAATTTATATGTTTCGCCGATATCAAATACGTTTAAATTTGACTAACTGTCAAGTTGACGTAGAAGTCGGCAGGTCAGGTGGATTTAAATGTAAATGCACCAGAAACTGAAGTTAGTTGTCAGAAAATCTTCCCTTGAAACCAGTGTGACAAAGCTATGTACTGCGAAGATAAGTCAGATTACGGCTTGAAGTATTCAGAAGCACAACACTAGACATGCGTGGATGAACCCCGCGCTGTGAAAAATTTCATGGAACATTCTTGTTCGGAGAGGTCAACAGCACCATTCTAGGTGCATATATATTTGCAATCTAAATGGATCAGTTGCCGCGTGGCACAGTAAACAGTTCAAAAGTTGTAAATATTAATAATTCGGTGCCAAATTAAATTCAATTTAACACCTCTCTACTTCCGCTGTCACTCCTTGCGCGGTTGCCATTAGGCGGAAATTTTACTAGAAACAAAGTAGATTGGCGTGTTCTGTCAATGAATCAAGTAGTTTTCCAGAGCTGGCAGAGATAGGTCTTCCTTGCTTTTTCAAAACCTCATTAACCTTCCAGACTTCGTCTTTGATTAATCTGGCCTCTTAAAATACAATTTTACAATTTATTAAAGTATTTGAAGCCCTGATAAGCTGCATAACACCAAGGGTCGAAACTAGGAGCTTACGACCCTGGTAAGTCGGAAATAGTCTTCTGAGTCTTGCTTAGAAACTCGTTCCATCTCTCTTTGAATTGGGTAAAGTTAGATTATTGCTTGTAGACAGGAATGTGACAGAATCCCTACACCGACCGCGAATAGAAAACACGTATAATGCAGTGGCGGATCTAGGGGAGGAGCCCGGAGGTCCCCCCTTGTTTTGGATTAAAAAAGAAGAAATAACAGAAGGCAGAAAAGCCGGCAGGGCAAGCAAAACAAAACCGCCTCCCCCTCCCCCCCCCAACCCCCCCTTAGCTCAAGGTCTGGATCCGCCACTGTAGTGAGTATAACATTTGTTGCTAGACGCGATATCATTGGTAGACCTTGATAATGATGCCATACGCAGTGAACCGTAAGTAAAATAAGGTAACTGAATAAATAATGCAAATGTTACTCCCATTTGACAGCCTGACATTCATGTGGCCACAGCTTAAGTTTTGCAAAAATATGTTATTATGAGATTTTTATATTACCTTCCTTGTTGGCCGACTTTTTTTTCTTTTTTGATATTGCTTCCGATCGAATAGTTCAGAGAAAACTAAGTAACAGGTATTCACGGTATTTCTGAATAGTGGAAGTAATGTACTCCAGAATTTACAGAAATAAGAGAACAAACCGAATACTACCCTGATACAAAACTGGGTAAAAAAAAAGTGTAAGATAGCTGAAAAGATAGTACAAGCGTAAAGTGTAATTGCTTTTGCGCTTGGCTGGCCGATAGCCAAGTGACCTCACTGAATGAGATTCGAAACAGTCCTCACATGAGATTTTTACTTTTCAAAGTAGCCGTAAAGTAACCTATACTGATCACTTCAGCTGTGTAGTTGGTCGACTGATTCAGCCTGTCATACTATGGTAGAACTAGCGAAAAAGAAACGTACAAAACAGGAAAACAGAATGAAAGATTATTGCCGTCGCACTTGATTTGTCCTGTAGTCGTAGTCTGAGGTCAACAAAATTCATATTCCCCTAAATTTATTTTCACCCAGTATCCATAGAAACTAAGCATAAATGATCAAGCAATTATATCAATGTCACAGCGGATGAATGACAAAGTCTACAGTCACCTGACCTGACGACATAAAAAATAGTATACGGGAAGAGAGAATTTACCTTTCACTTCGGCTGTGATATAGAACAGAGGTCGCTTGTATTGAGCACCGGCTTATAAAAAAAGCTTTCTGCTTACAGACTACAGAGCAACCATTTCTCCTTTTGCAATACTTGTAAGGTAAGAGTCTGAATGTATGGTGTTCAAATATCCTCGTCTTTCTGTGTTTAGCCCGACTAATTCTTCTTCCGGTTTCACTTTCTAGAGTTGGTTGGCTGGTTGCAAGTGGGCGCAAATTTTCCACACACGAAGAAGATTGGCATGCTGTTTCTCTAAACCTTTTTTAATCAAACGTAGGAGAGATTTGGAACCTGCTCGTCGACGTCTTGAGCTCCGATTACCCGTCTTACAATGTAAGTATTAGTATTCAAGTCATATCCAGTTAAGTGTAGACTGCACAACTGTTTACACGATGGCGAAATTTAGCGGTGGAGCCAATGGTCCGGGACCAATTGTCGGCTATTTTGTTAGTTTCATTTGAAAAACTGTTGTAAATCTATGACGGACCGAGGATCAAAGTGACTCTTAGTTGAAAGTTATACTTAAACCAAGCATTCACTGTGGCAGTGTTTCGCCAATTTATGTTTCGTCGATATCAAGTACATCTTAAAAACAGTGACTAAGCTGACGTAGAAGTCGGCAGATCAGGTGGATTTAAATGTAAACTGAATGCACCGGAAACTGAAGTTAGTTGTCAGAAAATCTTCCCTTGAAACTAGGGTGAAAGAGCTATGTACTGCGAAGATAAGTCAGATTACGGCTTGAAGTATTCAGAAGCACAAAACTAGACACGCGTGGATGAGCCCCGCGCTTCGAAAAATTTGTTTTAACCCTTTGAGCCCCAATTACGCATGTATGCGTAACTAATGGTCGTGCTCTTTGTACCACTTGTGACGTCATCAATTTAAATGTCATCAGATATTCTTGATAAGCAGATAGTAGTACTAGGCTAGGCCTTTCCGTACAATGGTCAGGTTTAGATATCGACGACATTCCGACGTCGCAAATCGAAAACAACGTTATCAGTTTTGGTTCAAAAACGGTGGTAAAATGGTCCACTACGCCTATGATTGATCACGGTCCATTTCTAGGCTTCGCCCGTAATTAACATCCAACTCTTCACGGCAGCCAGAAAGAACATGCAATGCAAAAGATAGCCAGTCTAAAAGGGCCGAGAAAAACAGAAAGGAAAGGGGCAACAAACAAAATTGAGATCGGTTAATGGCAAAATGACGTCCAAATTTTGGCTTATGCGCATGCCCGGAATTGAAATATTGTTTAATTTTGTACCTAATCCTCGAAAAATCTCTCCTTTTAGTAAAAAAGAGCTTTCTTAGCAAAACTTAGGCTTATTTAGCGTCATGGTAGCTAAAAAACCTGACTAAACGGTTAAAAACGGTATTTTTTGGCGAAAGTTTGGTATTCAAAGGGTTAAACCACAATTGCTACTAATCTCGCAATCTGTTGGCTAATTTGCCGTTGTCGATGAGAGTTCCGACAACGCTGCTTGCGTCAATGTGTCACGCTCTTAGTCACGCTCTGAAAAAAAAAAAACATTTTCTTTGGCGTTGATATTGTGGTAAAAAACAAATCGAATGTGGTTTAGCGTTGTCTGTACTCTTATCGACAACGATATGCCTCATCACAGTGGTCAAAATTTGTTGTGGACTCACCCGGCTGCGCCTCGTGAATTTGTTAAATGGAACATCTCTTGTTCGGAGAGGTCAACAACACCATCCTTGGTGCATATACATTTGTAATCCAAATAGATCAGTTGCTGCGTGGCACAGTAAACAGTTCAAAAGTTGTAAATATTAATAATTTAGTGCCAAATTAAACTCAATTTTTATAGCAGCTGTTTCGGGCCTAGCCCTCTCTCAGTGCTCAGTTTAGGTTTGAATTGGACACGTCATTGAATAAATAAACAGTTCTACGCGCTACTCTAACGAATAGGTAAAAGTGCACGCGCATTTGGTGTTCTCGTTATTGTATACAGACATCACTTTATACAGTTTTTCGTTGTTTAGGGCTGATTATGCAAGGAATAATTATTTTCATCTAAATCATTCGCCATTTTGTGCTCGACAACGCTTGACTGAAATTCAGACAGCCCTCTCTTCTGAATCGAGAGCTCATCGTGTTACACCTGATCATCAATGATATGCTATTTATAGCAGAGCTCCGGCGGCCCGAACCAAAGTGCCGCCAAGCGGAGCACACATGCATGTATGGAAATAGAAAACCATGCAACCCTTTTTTCATGGTCAAAATAGCTGGCGGCGTGGATCGAGGGGGCGTGCGCCCTACGACGACGAAAAACGACGACAACGTTCCACAACATGGCGGCCCTACTCCAAGTCATACAGCGCAGCCTTGGTTTATAGCGTACATCTTTGATATTGGACATCCATGTTAAGGTCAATAGACTGTTTTTGATATATTAAAATTCAGCATGGCAGCGAGGCCTAGAGGACACAAACAAAGGAAATTGAATGACACGTTTATTCATTTCTTTTGTTTGTGTGCTCTAGGCCTCGTTATCAAGCTGAATTTTATTATATCGAAAGTAGCCTTTTGGCAGAAAATTGGCACGTGTCGAAACAAGGTATTCAGGTATCCGCTGAACATTATCACGTGACCATATCGCGGATTCAGGCTTAGAGCTAATTGAGGTCACGTTTTTTTAAGTTGACCGCTGAGCAAGTGCTGTTTTTTTTTGATTGGATTGCAGACTCAAGTCGTGTTAACTTGTTGTAATTTATCAGGGCCGGGTTGTTCGGAATTCGGTTAACGCTAACCCAGGGTCAAAAGTTAACCAAGTATAAATTTTTCTTGTATAAAAATTTTGTTCACTGCCTATGTTTTGTGTAGTTTGAGATTATTCTAACTCAAAGCAGAAGGCCAAACAGTATAAACAGTAAACCTCACCGTAAAGTTACAAAACTCAAATCAAAATTCTCGCTTATCCTGGGTTAGCCTAATCGGGCTTTGAACAATTGGCCTAGAAACTCCGCTTTTAGGCTTTGCGAAATCTACATATTATCTTTAGCTTTTAGAAAATGCAAAAAGGACGTAATATACGTACCGTAAATCCCGAATTAGCCCCCCCCCCCCTCGAATAAGTGCCCCCTTCGAATAAGCGCCCCTCCTATCGGCCAAAATTTAAAATAAGCGCCCCCCCCCTCGAATAAGCGCTCCCCTTTCCTCCCCCCATTTTGTGGACGAGTAATGAGACAACAAAGGATGTGTAGTTTTCGTCGTGTAGTATTAGATTTGGGCATTGTTTCAGTTTGTGAACACGTTAAGTTTGGAAAAAAAAAATGCAATTACTAACGGTGCCGCGATTCAAAGTTTAGGATCAGTTTTTTGTGTCGCTAAACAGCTTATATTGTTGTTTACGCGCGGATGATGTATTAAAAAATGATCACGTCAGGCTACGATTTGGGAAAAATTAAATAAGCGCCCCCATCGATTAACTGCCCCCCTCAAATAAGCGCCCAGGTTGTTGTTAACTAAAAACTGAAATTGTTGGGTTTCCCTTTCGGATTACGTCTTAAATTTATAGTTTTCAAAATTAGTCTCTTGACTTTTTCAGGGAGCAACCACTAGGTTTGCCGTCAACAAGCGCTGCACGATCAGATCAATTCCTGAGGAACGTCCTTTTACTCAAGAATGGTGATTTTCAAATAATCAGTGGCCAAGTACACATGCCAACTAATAGTGAAATAGCTACAATAAGGGCCAGGACACAACAGTATAAAAGGGGCGTAGAATTTAATGCGAGCATGACTTCCGACAAGGTAAAGAAGAAACTGGAAGAAAAGTTTCCCTACTTAAAAAACAAGAGGTAAGGCAAACTTTTAGATATTGTTCTTTGCCTTTCCGAGTTCCTTTACTTACTTGGATATTCATCTTAAGGGCAAGTACACCCAGCAACACCTGTTATAGAAAATGCCTCACATTTGATCGAGGAATGAAAAAGAAAAACCTCTGGAACCAATCCAACTCAATGAAAAAATGCAAACAAAAGGATTGGAAGGGCATTTTTCTGTTTTCCTGCAAATTTTACTTAGGGCAACCTTATTTAACGAGACAAAACTTTGATGAACAAAAATTATCGTATTAATCCAGTACCCAAATTTACGAGTTGCTCAGCTGTATTTCTGAAACGTCAACTCGAAACTTTTATACCTCTGAAACAGATATTTATTTATTTATTTATTTTTTTAGAATGGTAACAACATACAAAGATACACTAAACAGAAGAAGAAGAAGAACAAAAAAAACACTAACACTACTTACAATGATTGAATTACGATAGTCTACACTTACACTAATTACAATACAGTTGCCCTACTAAACAATACAAATAAACGGTGTTTACAAAAGGCAATTATATAATATGATACTTACCTAATTTCTTGCACTTTACAAAGGTACTTATAATCAATTTAAATCGCATTTTGAATACATGATTTCTCTAGCTGTATTGTATTATTTCACTTATTCCTTAATATTTATAATATGGGCAACACAAAACAGAAACAAAACAACGAAAAAGAAAGAAGGATGCTCTCAACTATGTTCTTGAAATAAAAGAAAATGAAGTTGCCATTTCACTAAAAATAATTTCAGTTTTTCTTTACATTTTTATGTACCATGAGAGCAGTTGGTTTCTCTCTTGTTTGGGGTAGGAGAATCCAACTGCTCGCAGATGAACGATGAAGTGAGCGATGGTCCATTTGGTGTCCCTTTTAAATTAGTTTCTGAATTTAGGATCTCCACGCGTTTCACTTTATTTCTAAAACACAAAATAGGTTAAGAAAGTGTCTGTTCGCGATAGTTTGAAGAAATGATGATTCACAGGAACGAAGTCTACATTATTTACCTTTACAAGCTAAGCAAACTGATTTAAACTGATGAAACAACACTAGTATCGTCAATTGTTAGCTTAAATGTGTGGATATAGCTGGAGCTAATAAGCGGCCCGTGTGTTTCTTTTCTGTAGATTTGTTTGTGCAGCAAAAAGAAAAATGGGCAATGATACAGCACGGTTTGACTTCGACGATTCACCCCGTCTGTGGAATGGAAGAACCATTAAGAGGATAATTGACGGCAATTCTACTCTCTATCTTCTAGAGAATGATCAGGTATGAATGAATTAGGTTCATATATTACGGGTCGCAGATGGTAGGCGCACAATGATTGGGTTCATTTACGGGCCGTGTTTTACCGAAAGGCCCGCTTCCGCACATTTGATTGAAATGTTTGCCTTTCTTCATGATTAGACTGAGAGATAACAACATTTTATTAACATCGCGTTCATATCCCCTTATTGTTAAATACGGGTTCGATTTAAGGAGTGCGCTGTTCGCACAAGTGTCACTAGAAGAACAGAAAGTCTCGCGAACCATGTCTAGAAGCACGGACCTGGAACTCAGTTATAAAGAACTATTTAGCTAAATTTGGACTGTTAGTGTTCTTTTGAAGTTTAGTGAATTCGTGAATGAGTCGTGAGTTTGCCTGCAATTGTTTTACTTGGTTAGGGCCCTGGATTTCGAATCCTGAGGTCCCGAGCTCAAATCCTCCTTCATGTCACTAGATATCCCGGATTCAACTCCCGAGAACACAGCAGTACTTGATACCATGACAAGCAATTTATTTATTTCATTTGAACACATAGATGGACACGTCAAGTGGAATATCTGCAAGTGATTCTGAGTCCTCACAAGGTTTGCACCATTCCCTTGATTGTGATGTACAACGAATTTAGACGTGCATTTGTTTTTTAATCGAGTCCTTAGCTTGTTGGTTTTAAACAAGGTATGATAAAATAAAACTCCTGACTCTAATCGATCAAAATCCCTTTGAGTACTCCAGCATCTTTTTTTTTCATTTAACGAATGCTAATTGACATGAAGAATACATATAATAAAGCATAGAACCATGTAGAACGTCGAGAACCTGGCGGATGGCTCAATCCTACAGTTAAGGTCTGTGATGGCGATAAAATGGACTAAAAATAGAAGGGCATTTGGAAGAGAGCGTCAATGAACTCAGGATCAAAGTGACGGTGAGCTACTACCACCCAATACACCCATCTGCATTGTCGCATGTGCTTTCTCTAGGGTAACCATTTATATAATAGCTAGATGTACAGCCTTGAAATGTTGAGATGCAGAATTCCATCAATATAATCCTTTCAGGTTACAAAATTTAACCCGAGCCGATAATCTACAGGTCTCAGTTGTTTCTAAATAACTCTAAGAGAAATTTTAATGACAGATTGAAATCTGTTTGGCTGTCAGTTAATGTTGCTGTTGTCGCTGATGTTAATTCACACTTGTAATTGTTGTTGGTGTTGATGATGATGATAACAATGACGATGTTGATGACGATGGTGGCGATGAAATTGAAATGACTCCTTTGTTGTAAACGAGGAGCTTCTTAACATTGAGCATGTAGACTTGAACAGACTTAATGTCTCCATCTTATTTTGACTACGTTACAGATGTCACAGAGATATCTTCACTGTTAACGTGGTTACGCGATAACCTTCATTTTGACGTTGAATGCAATCCAAATTACAGTCCTTTGCAGGTAAATTTTTCTTGCCTAAACAATTTCCAAACCAAGAATGTCATCGATGATAGACTGATACTCCCAAATGCCTCAAATGCAATGCCAGTTGTCTTGTAGAACACGTCTTGTATCTTGATTAACAATATAAAACAAACAGCGGTTATGAACATTTTAAAAACATGCATTTTATGAACTTGACGTTTCGTATGCTAGTCACCATACATTTTCTACTGCAGATGTTTTCTGTCTAGGTTCCAGACTCTCATTGATACAGTATAAATAGCTTTCCAAACATTTTAACGGTTATACTTTAAAAATGTATGTTGACTAGCATACGAAACGTCAAGTTCATAAAATGTATGTTTTTAAAATGTTTATCACCGCTGTTTGTTTTATATTGTTAATCAAGCTACGATGGCCGAAGACCAAGAGTTTATATGATACGTCTTGTGTCGCTTGATACCGATCTGGCATTCTGTTAAAATGATAGTTTAAGAACTCGCCATTCCTAAAAGAGGACTAAGCCCGACCTTGGTGATCAGAAACAAACCCTGAGTCGTCAGAATAATTTGGACCCTTGCTCTGTGGTTTCCATATCAATTTTGACTTTCTGATAATAATGACACTTTAGTAAAATTACTCTTAAATCAAGGTGCTTGAAAGTTTAATGGGTAACGTTTCCGGGTTAATTATTTTCTCTTTGCCCACAGGGAGGAGGTCCTTGCGTTTTTACATTTACTCCTGGGCTTCACTCCGAAGTTACATCAGTTTATGCTACATTTGAAGGGCTAGACACTCAGGAACTTGATTTTTCAAGGAGAGGTTGGCTTGGTTTCTTTCCAGGTTTGTAAAAGTTTAAAAAATATTTTCATTATTCTTTTGAGCTATAGGAACACGATACAAACAGCAGTCGAGATAGTGATGCCATTTAATTTGCACCCTTCTCGTCTGTTAGGTTTTGTGCGCTTTTAACATATGTATTCGGAAACGTCCTCAAATCAGTTCGTCTTTTCCTTTTGTTTCTTGACCAAATTACATGCGAAAAGACTATCATAATTTAGGAAATTAAAAATTTATAGAGAAGTCCAAGGGCTATATAAATTTAAAAATTTCAAGCTTTCGGTAGTCAGACTAAAGCCTTCGATGGATAAGGATAGAAAAAATGACAACTACAGATGTGTAATAAGTGAATAAAGATGGGAGGTCAGGGGTTCGATTCCTGTCGGGGACTCAGGTTTTTTCTTTGTCCCACGCTCGTGTTATTTTGATGAACTCACCTTTTACAAATATGTCATAGTAATTGGACCGAGTGGAGAACAATTCAGGGAGTAATCGCGCTCGTAATTTCAAAATCGGACGAGCGCAAAAAATTATCGTATCTATAACAAATTTCGGAATTAAAAATGTCTTTTGAGAACTGTACGGCCCCGCAAATGATCCCCATACCGCAAATGATCCCCAAATTGTACCGCAAATGATCCTGGGACCGGAACTGATTCCACGCGAAAAGTTAGGAATGACGTGGACTGCATGAAAAGTCTATGGATGGATACATATTTTCTTAATTATCCTAGGTGAAGAAAAGAGAAGTACCTCAGGCATAAAAGCAGCAATAAAAAACGTTTCTCATACTGCGCAAAATACTAAATTGACATGTGTCGACTGCAGAAATTTATTCGTTTAGGAAACGCACTGCAAAAAGAAACATGAATCTTCGAAGATGCCTCTGCCATCTAATTAACCACTTAGAGCTTTTCCCTGTTCTCTTCTTACACCTGCGTCCTAGATAGCCACGGGCTCCCTCGAAAGTCTCTAAGATTCCTTCGTGCTAGTTACCGTAGTAAAAATGTAGTCAATCCACTTGGGAATTCTCAGTTGTCTCCAAATTTGAGGATATAGTGAACATCCTGCATGTGTTACCATACATTTCAGGCCCGGACACAATAGTCATTCAGGAAACGATCCAGCTAAACTACAAACTTCAAACACAGGATTTCGTAACGTTGGATATCATTTGTAAAGTTGTGAAATTTGTATTCAAATCGTTCATACTGCACATTTTCTTGCGTTTCATATAGTAACTGTTGTATCAAAATATTGTATTATTACTGTGAAACTCAGAAAACCGTGAATACCAGACATAGTTAAGGATTATTATTGTGCAGTAAGGAAAAAGCCAATTAAGCGTGAGAAAACCGTGACTAAACCGCAAACACCAGCGGTAATAGGCCACGTTCGATATATCAATATTTTAACATGGGTCTGAGGCTTTCAGGATAAACTTCTACGTTTGGTGTTGTTTTCTTTGTATCCAAGTCTCTTTTGGGAATTGAAAGACAAAGGAAACTTAAAAAAATTGCAATTTTGACCCGAAAGCCTCGGAACGATGTTAGAATATTGATATATCGAACTTGGCCTGTTGGTTGTGGTTTTGAGGTTTTCTCGCGTGTCCTGAACTTTATGGTTCAATACCAAATTAACCTTTTGGAATCAAATCCAAACGTTCACGATTTTCTGAGTTTCACAGTCATAAAAAAGCGATTGCATAAATTTAAAATCCACTGTCCAGATTCCTGAGTCCTCACATTTTCAAATTTTATGGCGAAGCGACCATTACCGGTCCGGGATCATTTATGGTACAATCTGGAGATCATTTCCGGTCCTGGGATCATTTGCGGTACAATTTGGGGATCATCTGCGGTACGGGAATCATTTGCGGGGCCGTACAGAACTTCGTTTGAGCGAAAACGTATGTAGCGCTTTTCATAAGTTTTAAAAACTGTAGGAAACATTGCGAAGGATTGACCTGCGAATTATGCGGGTATCCAATTACAAAATGTTCAAATTGGATATTTATAATTGGACACCCACGTGATCGCGCCCCGATTACGTGGCAAAAAGGCGTGCGGAGAACCAATCACGACAGTGAATTTTGTTATAGATATGATTAATAGAAAGATAGGTGGGACTATAAAAAGAATATTTTAAAAATGGAGAAAAGCAAGTGATAAGTTTCTAAAAAAAAATTGTGCTCGCCTTATTTTAAGCGTTAGTTCTTTGTCGGAGCTGAAATTTGTATCTTTCTCACGTTCACAATTTTTTTCAACTGTTGTGCAGCTTCACCAGTTCCTCGGGTGGTTTGGGTCACACTCACGTCGCAAGATGGTATTATTTTAGGACGGACTCAAGTAACATATGGAACGCACCTGCAGCAAGTAGTATCCTTTCCAAGCCCCCTGAAGAGGTTTTTCGAAGACTGTATGAGTGCTAATCCATCCGGTAGTCCAACTGGAAACAGTGGAGGTGAAACAGAAAGTTCTAAAACTCTTGGTAAGTTGATTCTTAATTAGAAGTAAGTCAAAGTTTTTTTTTAATAGACCTTCATAATCACAAACAAAATGCAGTACCATGCTACTGACTAAGATGATTTAACGCTACACCTTTTCCATCAATCTCACTGCTAAGGGTTAACTGGCTACGTCTTTCAACAAGAAGAAAACATAATGGGAGGAGGTGAATGAAAATGCAATAGGAACTGCACGAGTATGATGTGATTTTAGGAGTGCGGTGGGGAGAGCGCTTGCCTCGTAACAGTGTGGCCCAAGTTTAAATCCTGGATCCAGTGTCTTATGTGGGTTGAGTTTGTTGTTGGTTCTCGCCTTTATGCTCCCGGAAAGGAATCCCTCGGTGAGGGTTTTTTTCTTCATGTATACTCTGCTTTTCCTCCCTCCGCAAAAACCAGCACTCTAAATTCCAATTCGATGTGTCCTCGATTAGTGAGCACGACACAATAAAAATAATTAAAACGGTTCCCACTAATTTCCAAGGAGTTATTCTAACTCTAAAAGTGGAGTAAAAATTTTGGGTCCAAAATAGTTCCCTTTCTGGGATTATTTTTACTCCAAACTTTAACTGTTAGGTTCACTTCTAGGAGGGTCATTTTAAACTCTTAAATGGAGTTGCTTTTACGGTCTCAATATTTATTTGGAGTATTTTGCTGCAGCAGAGTTCCCTCTACTCCACACTTGAGTCTGTCTGTTATGGCATAAATCGGGCACACCATCGGTATGGCTTTCCGATTTGTGATTTGACTTGTGATAGAAGTGTTCTCGAGGCGGCTAAAATTGAGCTTGCAAAACCTGTTTCCGTAAAAAGGGGGCCGCTGTTACTCCCGAGATGATTTTGAGGATATATAATAGGTTTGCGCACCCCAAGGCTAATCCCTCTAATCATCGCTTAGCTGCAATTTGCGTGACTGCCTAATCGGCTTTTCTCCGCGTCAACGAGTTAGCTAGCTTTCGTTGTTGTGACGTTAGTTTTTGCGATGCATTTGTCAGAATTTATACATGTGAGAGCAAAACAGATGTTTATTATATGTAATTTTTAGTTTTAATTTTATGAATTTATTTTCTTCAAAGATACAGCATATTTTGTTCTCAAAAAAATTCGTAGTAAAATAAAGTTTTAGACTTGGCATGCGTTTGCGGAACTAGGATATCTTATACACTTGTTTGATCTACATAGCTTAAGAACAGGGGCCGCTAAGGAGCAGGCATCAGTAATCTACACTCTTTATGTCACGGCAGATGGGAGACTGATCGAGCCGAGGACGGCTAGCTACGGCTTTATTACGATAAGTTAGAATCTTTACTCTCAGTTTCTTGAAGTTTGCACACTTAGATTCCTTTGTTCTCTTTCTTTATGAAATGACCTCTCAAAGGGTAATTTTAACTCCTCATTTGAACTCCCAACAGGAGCTATAACAACTCCACTTGGATATTACCCTTATTACCCTTTTTTTAGCTGAACAGGAATTCATATAAACAAAATCTGAGTCATTAGCTGAATAGAGTCAAACACTGTACTCATAACATAGTTTACCGTTGCATTGTATATAACGTAGAAAACAGCTCAAACATGCTCGACAGCTCAAACAGCCCATTTGGATGCATACGACATCTTCTGTTTGGCGATCCCTTAAAAACTTTGCATACCAAACAATCACCCCCTTTGAACATGCACAATAATCACAGCCAACGTCTCCATGGAACAATCGTGTACCTCAAGTGATGGCCCTGCTTTGGGAAAGCAGCAACACAAACCTCGACTTTTTCCATTTATCATTTATTGACATGTTTAGCCTTCAGAAGATAAGTTTATCATAAACTTTTACTTGTCTTCTTAGGATGCAACAAACCAGTCCAGATGTTGAGTCTGTTAGTATATGTAGCAGCAGAAATTGGCGCTCAGCAGTTCATTGAAATAATCTTCACCTCTTCAGCGGGAAGAGTGGTACACAATGCATACAAAGGCAATTTAACATTGCCAGAGGTTATTGCCAGAGATCATGGCAAAGAAGAGACTGCAAATTACCTTGAAGACGTGACCAAAAGGTAAGTGTCTAAAAGAACGTGAATTATTAAGTACTATAGTACAAGGCACTGGACTAATTAAGACTGGAGAGTGAGCACATGCTGCTGCTTTTTAATATATTTTTTGTTTATTTGCAGAAATTTTTTTCATTTAAATGCACGAGTTCTCCAGCCCAGTGACTAGGAGATAAATCTCTCCTCCCCCCCTCTCCCTCCGGACGAGATTTGATCAGATCTATGTTAACAAGGTGTATCACGCCCAAACTCATGGCCCCTATTTAGCAAGTATACAGAATATTTAAAAGAAAACTATTCTTGCATTCCATACAATGGTAAATATTGACCCCCAGAGGGGGCAAATCCATCAGCTTCCCTTGGAGAGTTTAAAAGAAGGGACCGCGGTTGCAGGGACTAGTCCCACTTAAAGTTCACACAAGGGGTCTTGAGAGGCAACTCACGGGAACTTGTCTCTTCATTTCAAACCAATTTGAATTCGTGGGACAAGTAGCAGGGACCAAATTTCTGTCCCTGTGATTAGATCTCCCGGGGGGGGGGTACTCCCTCACATGGGCTATATAGGTATGTGCGGCCCCAAAGGGTATGGTTTTTCAGCTGTTTTGGTCATATATAGGGTATCGATTTTAGCTGATTTTGGCCAGTTTGGTCATAAAGAGGATATGGTTTTTGCACTCTAGCCTTGATATGGGTATCTTTTTTTAAAAAAGCCACTTTTTCGTCATTATCGAAAAGAAAATCAACAAAAGCTCTTCACAAATTCTGTTTACGGTAATTTAACATTGGTCTGAACTAGGGAACGTATTATAACGCAGGTCTGAAACAGGGTTTTGATTTAAGGGTTAGGTCATAAATAGGGTTTCGAGGTTTTGGTCAGGTCATAAATAGGGAAGGGAATATCGCAGATTTTGGTCATAAATAGGGTAAGGGTTGTGGGAAGCGGGCCGCACACCCCCAACCGATT
Organism: Orbicella franksi; assembly: GCF_964199315.1. NCBI lineage: Eukaryota > Metazoa > Cnidaria > Anthozoa > Scleractinia > Merulinidae > Orbicella > Orbicella franksi. The sequence goes on from NC_138158.1 coordinate 20,101,993, forward strand.
TTTCTGGGAGTACCCTCCCCCCGGGATAGATCTATTGACACAAATGGCTAGTTCACACGAAGAGACTTCTCCAGCGACTTGTTACAAGAACCAGTCGCTCGGACGTGTTCCTTAGTGTGTCCCGACCTTAAGGACCAAACATTTCTGTCCAGTGAATTTTATTTGTGTTGTAAGTAATTTATCATAACTTCTATTTCAAATTTGTTCTGGTAGGATGGACTGAAGACTTCAAGCTATTAGTGACACCGACATAATTTACTGTCTATAAGAAGGTGAATCTGATCTTTTTCACAAGTTTTTTTCCGCTGCACAGATTTTCTGAAGAGACCACGACCGATAACGAATGCTCTCAGATAATTGATTGGTCCGAACTCGTGAAAGCTGCTGAGGAAGCAGAAAAACAGTTTGGTAAGTAAACAACATCGAAGATCATCTTTTCTCCTTAAAGATGATTTTTTACATAACAAGATCCGTATTTGACTTAATGATATTCACACAATTGTGTATCCCTGTAATAATTCAGGCTTCAGATCGACAATATCTGTAACAAATTCTAATGAATGAATGCATGAATGAATGAATGAATGAACGAATGAATGAATGAATGAATGAATGAATGAATGATAGAATAAATGAACTTTATTTAAGTGTCTGAGTATTTAGCTTAGTCGTGGACAATCAAATAACAATGAAAGTAAAATAAAAATATTATTATATGGCTTTGTCTCACAAGGACTGGGAACTACTAAATTCACGAATTTGATTGGCTGACATCGATATTGAAAGCGGTCTAGATTTTCCCATCTAGACCGGTAATGTTTTGCAGTGAAAAAGTTGCAAACTAAAATGCAAATCATTGACTATTTTAATCTAACAATATTTATGGAAGTGCCAAAAAGCCTGACGAGAAAGAAAAAGTAAAGGGGACGAGCAAACTTTGGCAGAATCAAATTCAGCTTATCGCCGCTCGCAAGCAAAATGTCAGTTAGTACAAACCAGTTACATTAAACGACTGAATTAAATTGTTCTTGTTTGCGCCATATGATAAACATCTTATTAACCGAGCTTATTAGGTCTATATGGGAGAATCTTGACCTCGGTCGTGTGTACAGACCTCTGTCAAGATTCTCTCATACAGACCTGCTCAGTTAATAAGAGCTAAATAATAATAGAAATAAATAACTAGTTAATTAATAAGAGATATAAATATGTATACATGTTAAAATTGTGTCTCAGGTAAGAACGTAAATCATAAACTTATTAATCTTTATAAAATAACTGAGATACTACGCACGCTCTGATTGGTCAATAGAGTTGCTAAACCTATGTTCCATTGTACCGGTAAACCACGGTTCCCGATCTATGGCAGCTGTAGGCGGGAACTAGAGAACTCGGAACTCTAGCGATAGCAAATAATGACACCCTTTCACTGGCTGAGAAACCAACAACACGAATTCTTTTCATTCAACATATACATGGAAATTTGCAAGGAAGAACAGGACCAGAAGTTGGTCGTCATATAAAGCTTTTTATTTTCTTCCACGGCAAAACTTTTACGCCGACTCCGGTTACGCTTGAGTTTAAGATTAAGTAAGTTTTAAACACTTATTTCGGTACTTTACACAGTCTGTGAAGGACGAAGTCAGCTGGGCTTGACTGATCTATTTGGGTTGTCAAAAAAGCAGGGAAAAGATTTCTTTCTATCAGAAATTTTGAGTTTAAACTCAATGCATGCATGCATGCATTACACGATAAATGAATTTGATTTCCTTAAACTTAGCTTTCAAGCAATAGTTTTCATTTAGGAAAATACAGAGAGAAACACGGACTTCATAGCCTTCAGCACAAGTAAATAAATTCTGAATAAATTTCGGGAGCAGCGTTTTTGTTACTAACCTTTATTCTATTCGCAAAACTTTGGAAAGTTATCGTTAAACACTGCGTTGAATCGCTTCGTCAAGCACATGAAGTTTGGACTACTTGCACACTTTTCGTACAGCCTTTTACTTTCGTGATGACCGATTCCACTTACGAATCCCTGCATTTCCCCGTCAGAATACTTTTGAGTTAATTAATATACCTTTTGTCTTTCACCAATAACCTTTTCCTTCCTTTCTTAAAAAAACTTTCTTAGTGTGAAATGTCTTCGTCGCTTTGCCTGCGGATTTCGTGTCCGGCGCGGAGTCTGTGTTTTCATTCTTTCAGTCACTGTGATTGGTTGGTCGCGTCATCTCATGAATTTGATGAGAATAAGCAACTTGATCACGAAAGTACAATAAACTTTCCTCCCGTAGCCTGATTTCATAAAAGCGATAGACCACTCTTTCTATGGGTTTACCGGCGCAATGAGCCACTTGGGAAGTTGGGAGAACACTCGAAACGCGTGTAAATCACTCAGTAAACCCATAGAAAGAGTGGTCTATTGCTTAAATTTACAATCATAATAAAAGTATTTGTCACTATTTAAGAAATAGAAAATATGTACCGTGTTTCTATCGAGTTTTAGTAGAAATCTACTAGCGTACTATCACGAATGCCGTTCTCTGATTGACTACGCTACCCACTATGTCTATCTATTACACACTTACATTATGAGCTCGAGATTTCTATTGCGTGATAGTTGACGAGGGCTCAGCGCTCGTCAACTATTCATTTTGTTAACAAGGGCACACTGCTACGTTACTCACAGGGGCACCCAACGACCGTTTTCTCTCAAATGCTTTTAAACGCTGTTTTAGGCTATCTGGAGTAGTTTTAAAGCTCTGTAGGTTAATTTTAGGTTGCGCTAAAAAATTTTATCTGTTCGGTTATTCTAGGGGAACTTGAGTATTCTCGAATTTATTAGGGCTTTTTCGTCCATTCCCCGAAAACCTTAGGTCTTATCGCCTTTCCGAAAATGATAGCTGACCTTTAAATGATAGCTGACCTGACGTTAAATTTCTCATATCACGAAAGTTCGAGGTGACAATTCTCTTCAGAAAATCAGAGGGGATTAAAGGCCTTCCGAACAAATAATTTACCGAAACGATCCGTTGGGTGCCCCTGTACTCACTATCTATCACAATGAGTAGCGTAGCCAGTCAGAGAGCGGCATTTGTGATAGAACACTAGTAGATTTATACTAAATAGATATATAAATTCATCAAGCAGTGCATATAACACACTTTGTCCAGGTGCCCTGAATTAAAACAGTAAGGTCTCTTTGTCTAATGTTATTTTTAAAATTGTTCAGTATCGTTCGCTGCTTATCACGTCGTTTCAGTTTGGACCAGAGACACGGACCAAAGAATCTTGTCTTATATTATGCCTCACAAGAAATAATTGTTAACACAGCATTTGTTCTTTGTATCAACGTCAAAGGGCGTGTTGACTTATTTGTCTACAACTAAACAGATCTTACCAGTGAAAAAGAAGATGATCAAATTGAAAAGGATATCCTCAAAGAAACTGGCTATTTAGGAGATATTGACACATCGTCCAGTGAATCATCAGAGGCTCAAAGCTCGGATTCTGATGATGATATTTCAAGAACGTCAAGGAAAGGTGATATACTAAAGTTAGACCTTTATAGCAGTCTGTCTTGTATATGCATTTGGCTATAATTTTTTTCCTATCAAGCTGTTTGAGTCTTCTTTGGTCACTGTACTTGTCCACTGTGCCGAATTGGGTTGAAGCGGGTTCACGCGGAGATCAAGTAGTGTTCAAGTACATTGTCATAGTTTGCAACACTCAACAATAATAATTTTATTGACTTTCTCAATCTCGCCATCACTGTATTATCTCCGCTTCAAAAAACTATGGAGTTTAGGGAGGTATTCTCCCTATATTACCTGGGCTAGTTTCTCTAGATGTTTATGTATTAAGCACCGAAAGATTATTTTGAATGAGTATGTCCTTTTTCCGCTATTTTAGAAATTCATATGAAGACAGCGGAGTGCAAACAACCAGTTTGGCAGCAAGAAGATCACGCTCTTGAGGCCAAGAAGGCAAGCCTAACTCAAAGCCTCATTTTGTCTCCCAAAGTTGGAGAGTTTCTAAGTGGCAAAGCAAATGTTATAACTTTTTATGCAACTAAGCCACTCAAATGGAAAGAAAATGGTCTCCACCTGATTCAAGCCAGCCATTTTCAAGAAGCGCACAGTCTACGACAAGTAAAATATCTCCAGAGTCCAGGGATATCCTTCCTTCTGGGTTCAGGCAACGAACTAGTCCAGCATCAACCCATCACAGCGTATCAAAGGTTGGGCTACTTACTGACGTTAAGTACAGAAAGAAATGCATCTTACAAGAGGCATGTTAACACAGCTGAAGCTCGCCAGTCTTCAGAACATTCACGCACCATTGTGGGAAACAAGGGCGATCCCGAGTCGAATACTACGGACTCCTTACAACAGCTTAACTGCAAAACAGTTAATGAAGGTAAGAAAATCACTGGAAAATTGAATACAACGAGTATTTACAATGTAAAGTTATTATAATAAATAAAGTACTTTTCTAAGACCGTACATCTGTAGCTTTGAAGTTGGGTATAATAGCTGTTTTGCAACTACCTGAAAAGGTAGCGGAACCTTATGTAAGATGTAATAATTGTCTTTACTTTCATTCACAGGACCTGAGTTTGATTGCCTTCCAGAATTTACAGCTGCGGCAGACAGTGAGGGTCTGACCGTTAGACAGAAATCAGCTGAGTATTTCCTGGAACGTTGTCAATCCGCCGCTTCTGAGTTTTGGTTGCTGACTTATGTATTTCGCCTAACCAAGGAGATCTTGTTTGTTTATGTAAGAATTACAAACGCATGTTAAGTAGTTTTCGCAATTTTTCCATACTATACTCGAAGATTACATTAGAGGTGTCATTTAATGATTTGCAGCCAGGGTACATTTAACGTAAAAACGGCAGAAGTGACCAGGAACTGTTGTCACTCTTCGTTTAACAATGTTGATATGGAGGTTATTTCTAATCAACAGGGAGCCAACGACACGTGTGGTTTTCAATGGCGCCCTGTATATCAAATAAAGCCATAAGCTGAAAGTCTATACACGTCAACTATTCTACATTTACAAACTTAAAGTTTCTTGTAGGGTTGCTACAGGTCAGGAATGGTCAGGGAAAAAAATTTCAAAGTCGGGGAAAATTGACACTTTGAAGAAAAGTCAGGAAAAATGAAGGCTGATTCAATACCAATGAAGGCTGGAAGAAACTTCTGGGGTCACTGTGATCTCAGTGATATTTTTATTTTTTGAAGAAGTGGAAAGGGCGCCTGTTAGGGGAGGCTAGAAGACTCGATCGTGATATCTGACATTTTGTATTTATATGATCAGGGAAATTGTATTTTTATCAGGGGAAAGTCAGGAAATTTTGAAAAGTAATGTCAGTGGCAACCATGTCTTGCATTTTAGTCCTACTAATCCTGGAAACGAGGCAACTGGTTTTGTTAGAACTTTCTTCATAGTGTTTTAATGTCTCCTACATTTTATCTCAAAGGAAAAAAAAAAACAGTCAAATTTAATGTGAACTAATGAGTATAACTGACTAAAGAAAGGGATAAAAGAAAATTAGGAGAATGTTAGTCAGGATTCTAGCTGTAGTTAGGGTATGAACAATCTGAATAATATGATCATGAGAACGTTATACCTGAGCAAAGCCTTAATGGGAGTGTTAAATTTTTTTGCTTCTCAGGTTGCAGATAGCAAAGATGTCTTTCCTCTTGCCTCATGTTTTGACGGTAAAGAATATGAGTTGTCGTGGCAACGTCGGCAATGGCAGTGGTGTAGAAACAATGTACCTAAGGTCCAAGAACTTCCAGGTACCTTAGCATTTTTTTCCCTTCATTATTGCGTTCGGAGAACGCAAGCCTGATTTTCACTTTTGGCTTTCTGGAGTTGGTTTTCCTGTGGAGGGTTATATGCAGAAAAAAATCCACGTTCCTGTAAGGACACCAAAATGGCCACCCCGCTTGACTTTTGCAGGGGCATGTCACGGCCAGTAAACTGGTACCGTTACTAAGACATGTAACGAACATGTGAGCATGTGAGCAGGCCATATGAGCTCGTCTTTGCGCTGGATCTTCCTTTCCATTCAGTCGCCGTGGGCTTCGCTATTTTGTGCTCTTATCGTTGGATTTTGGTGAAATTAAACGCTTCGACGGTAGCATTTATCAAAATCTGAGGGAATTGTCCTTGTTTATAAGTTTTATATGTTCACGAACACGTCTTTGAATCGCCTTGGCTTTGGGATGTTAACCTTGGCTGTATTTTGATTGCATTTTTTATTCAGTCGAATATTTTTTGGAATAGGTAGAAAAGTACTCTGAAGGTAAGATCTATAAGAGTGAGCCTGAACCAAGGAACGGCAATGTAAATACTGATGTCTACTTTTATTGATCAGGGGAAATACTTGCATCAGTCGCACGGAGTTTGTTTTCGATAAACGAGTAGGCGATTGCAAATGTTTGCAATGTACATAATGTACGTAAAAATATACTTTTACAAATTAGCTTTTGCGCTTAAACATTACCAGTTAATGTGAGAATATTTAGCACGAAATTTGAAGGCTAATGTAGATATTTTAGTTCCGTTAAACTCGTGAGTCTACAGAAACTGGCGTCGTCACGCATATACAGGGGACTTCTTAACTGGTAATCACTTTGACACTGATATATCTGTCTTACACTTTTACAAAGTCCTTCGTCTTGTTTATTCTTTACCCGCCACACAACCTAAAACCTCGCTGCTCGCTTCACTCGCTCAGCTGCTATCCTACTCTGAAATTCATGAGGTCAACTTGTGGCAAGTCTAACGTTTACCGTACTTTATATCTCTTCGTGTTATTTCAATTAAACGCAACTCCCTAAAAATGACAAAAATTTATACCTAGTAAGAAAAAAACAGTCTTTAACAATCGCAAAAATTAGCTCCCACAAAATACAAAAAATTGCCGATCCGCAGAATTAACCTTCCGCAAAAATTTCGTGCCACTCGGTTGTCTTGCCAATGTAGAATCCTGTAAACCACACTATCCTGTTTAGCCAGGTCAAAAGCGTATTTCATGCCGATCAGTCGTACGAAATGTGATCTTTATGGAGTCTCCGATATGAAAACGGCACGTACGCCTTTTTGTTGTAGGCTTCGCCCATGCCGGGCTGCTTGTTGTTGTTTGATACCTTATGCTTGCTTATTACTCAGCATTTCCCCACATTAATTTGTGTTAACTTTTCCTATAACATTGATCTTAAACCCTCTTTTATTGCGTTCCACAGAACGCAGTTCTAATCGCGTAATGCAGAAAAATTCGAGATCTATGAATTTGGGGACACCAATTTGGCTCCCCCAAAAAATTCTTCAGCGGCGAATGACGTCATGTCCATGTTTGTCCATGTGCTTTCTTTCGAGTGTTGCGCAATATTGCGGACTTTCGAGTGTCGAGGAAGCTTATTGTGGACTGTAGCGGATACTGAAGTTATTTATTTAAAGTTCGAAGTCAGTGTTAATGGCATTTAAAAATCTTGTGGACATGTCTTCACGAAATGTGTACGACTTTTCGTACAGACAGAAAGCTGTAGTTTGCCTGTGTGTTGTGTACCCTCTTCTCTTCTACCGAAACCAACGCTGCTTTCTGCTGAATAAATCAAAGGAGGAAATAAGTTTCACTTTGCTGGCCTAGATTTCTGTGCACAGACTAGGTAACATAAACCTAGCGAAAGTGTTTACGTAGGAAAAGAGTTCAACTCCCACAGGGTTGTTTTGGTACACGAACATGTCCTCCCTTTCATTGTTTCAGAAGTGAAAATGCCCTGTAGCTGTTACCCCAAAGCCAAGGCGATTCAAAGTCGTGTTTGTTAACAAAATAATTGTCCTAGTTTTGGTCCTAAAAGCACGTCGTCTCGCATACCAACGGAACAAACATGGTTGGTGTCGATTTACACGGTCAGTATAAAATATGCGCTGGGGACTGGGGACTGCGAACTGTGGACTGCGGACTGCGGACTGCGGATTGCAGACTGTGGACTGCTGACTGCGGAAGGCAGACTTCGGACTACGCACTGGGTATAAAACACAGACTTATGTATAAAACGCGGACTGAGCATTACGGACTGGGCATAAAACTCGCGCGGACTCAGGTATAAAATGGGGACTGCGGACTAAATGTCGCCTCCCGACTGCAGTCCATGTTTTTTACTAACCGGTCGTAACTAATATTACACTATACATGTAGAAACGAGAACAAACCCTCTCGTATGCACGTGCTTTGCGATCAATTAATTTGTTTTCGCTCCTGCTAAAGGGAGACCAATTTCACGCCTACCTAACAGCTCAGGCATAAAATGCTGTCCCTAGAATTTTTGTTTTTTTAACATACCAAGTCTACCAAAACTAGAGCGCACTCTTTAATCTACAATTACTACTAGTTATACTTTTATATGCTAATTCTGGCACTTACTTCTCTCTTTAGGATCAAGTTTTGGTTACTCAAGTTCCGACGTTTCCTCACAGATTTCGGGTGAGTAAGTTTGTATATGAGTTCATGTAATAGCGAAAAGTTCTGAAAGCAATGGCCCTTGTTACTTTGGGAATGAGCAGCCTTTTCCAATCAGTAGAGCCAGCTATTTTGTTTTTTAATTTCATGTTTCAGATGACCATCCAGGAAGCCGTGGAAGATGTAAACCTGTCATTAAGAAGACGTACGGCACTGACATCGTTGTAAAATGCAGTGGTCCGGTTGTTGTTGTTGTTAAGAAAGGAGCATTCATCAAGGGTGCTCCTCTTAATCATCCAATAGGTATAAGTGTGATGTAGTAAACGCTGAGATAGCATGCCGTTGTACATGCAAGGTTAAATAGTTTAATTCTCGCTAACTCCATACATGGCCATAATCGCTAAATATTTTAGTTGATTGTACACACAAGGCCACTTCATACATTTGGTATTTAACAACACATGTTTAGTAACGAAGTAAGACCTCAAGTAACGATAAATAAAAATCAACAGTATACAAATATTGCCTTTATGCTTCTCGTTATTCAGGTGAGGAAAATCTTGACCAGCCCAGTACAAGCGCAATACAGTCTCCTAACAACTCCCCATCGAAAGAGGTCAACCCCGAAAATGGCCGCGGAGCATCGGAGGAAACTATAATTGAAGTCGGTGAGAATTGTCTAGGCTCCTATTACCTGATTAACCGTGAACAGCGAGATGGAAAGAAAGTACAAAAGTGGAATGCAAAGCCGAGTAAAGTCATTCTTTACGGGAAAGGTATGTCATAAACTAATCTTAAGTCCATTAAAATACTGTCACATGAAAGTTGTAAAACCGTCTCGGTGTCATCCGAATCATAGGCGTACTAGCTGCGGGGGGGGGGGGCGGGGGGGGGGGCGAGGGTGAGGGGGGCTGCAGCCTCCCCCCCCCCCCCCAGCTACGGAAATTATGTGATTTTTCGGGCAAAACACTCATGATTCGGGCAACGAAACTAGAGAGAAAACATTACAAAATAATGCTGTTGGTGTGATTTCCAAAACTCATAAGTAATTTTTCTTTTAAGAAGTTTTACTGAGATTTTACTCGGATTGAGACTGTTGATAGAGTATGATTGATTGAGTGAGCATGCAAGCTTTAAATATAACTATTTTTGCAATTATAGCAGTTTCATTAGATGTGGGAGAACGTTTCTTTACGCATTCGGACATTGCATAAATTTTTCAGGCAAGAAGGTCACCACCCCCCTAAGTCCGAAAGTGCCCATACGCCTATGATCCGAATGGTTACACCAACTAGGGGTTTCATCAACTGACCAAAATGTTGCAGCCACGTTTTACAGCGCAATAAGCAGAACCAAACGAAAGTACTGCTCCGTAGTTTACCCACCGGGATTTAATCCGCTAACTTAAACGTTTTCAACGTTTTTATCGCAAAGCGCGGAGGAATTTTTGATCGACTTCGTACGAAGGCAGCTGATGAAAATAATACTGTCCAGCCTCTTTAAGAGGGTCTCGGGGGTGGGAGAGTACATTTTTCATTTGTCAGTTAATTTTTGAGCCACTTGTCGACCTTGTTGTTCTTCAATTAAATGACTGTTAAAAGATAAACCCTGAAGTTAGATGTATTCATGATTCTCACGGTGCCCCTCTTTTAGCTAAAATAGATATACAATTAAATACCAAATACTTGTTTCTGATTTATAGATCTAATTTTGTCATCACATTCCATCATGGAAATAATATCATAAGTCCGTTTGCGCATCCAGACTCTCCCTTACGAGTCACGTAGCATTTATGTATCTCATATACACTCCAGTTACAGTTTCAATCCATGATTTTTTCTTTTTTGACAACGATTTCAGGAGACGTCACGTTTAAATGGTCGATTGAAGAATTTCTCGAAAACCCAGTGAAATTCATTTGTGACATGGACAACAACGCACGTTCACTTCAAGAGGAAAAAGAAGATTTCATACTCCATGAAATTCTCCCGCATCTAGAAGAATCGTGGGGTAAATTCTTCTCTTGCAATGAGAAAATCTACGAGATCTTAGCCAGAATATCTTGCAGCAGAAAGAGCGCCAAAGTCGTAAGGCAAGCTCTTCAGCTGCTTCTTCTTTTGATCTGCAAGGACAACTTTGATAGCTGCTACGAGAACGTGCTGGTTGCGGAAGTCGTTATAAGGTCATCTTTTCTCTCGCCCGAGGGACTGTTCAAAACCGACCGACATTCAGAACGAGAACTCAAACTTTACGTATACAGCCGTATTTTGTCCTTGCTAATGATACAGCGAGTTCGAAAGGGGGATTTGCGTATCGACACCCTGGAGCTAGATCTTAAAAAGCTACAGAAAGAGCTGAAACAATTTGGCGATCAGCTGAACAACAAAAAGAAGGATGATTTCCGATATTCGATAGAGTTCATCCAGGAGGCAATTCCGTGTCTGTTGAAACCTCAAGATAAGTTGAAAGTGCTGCTAGACGAGTGCCAAGAGTTTTGCTCAAACCGGAAAATCACCAGTGGCGATTTAAAGGTTCTTCAAGGGCTCAAGAAGAATAGCAAGTGGATTGATCTGCACTGTATCTTGATTTATGTTCATGGGAAGGTAAGTCTTTGATTTTTGACTTTTTTATTTTTTTGACTAGTCTAGAGAGCCTTAAACAATTCAAACCAATGCGAGTGTTTTTGAATAAAAATCTGATCAACACCCGCATTGGTTTGCCTAAAACCATCTAACGTTGGCGCAAACTCCGTTGTAGTACAAATGCTGTGTTGATGAGTGGACATTGTCGTCATTTTCCCAATTGGCTCCAAACTCCTGATATCCAGTTTTCTCAGAATCTGAAATGACACCCTGAAAATTCCATTTAAAAGTTATTAGAATTAAACGAAGAGGCTGCTGTTTCGGGTACTTTCAGAAATTACAGGCCCAAGAACATTCATATCCCTACTATTAAAACTTTCAATCAACGCAAAGCCCTTTATTTTTTTCCTTGGCATCAATTTAAAACTCAGCTGCATCAAGCTGCCCTTTCAGCTACCATTCACTGCTTGTTTCTGACGGAAACGAAAGCAAAGAGGAGCACCAATTAAGTAATGAGCTCATTTACTGATCGATATTTGATTGAATGCATGCTCCTCTCAGGTATACTGTGAGCGTCCTGTTCCACAAATGGAGACTGAGAGACGGGCCATGAAACTATTCAGACTTCTCGTGGAAAAGTATTTAAAGAGAGGTGGTGGAGATGACTGGAGGTTTTGTTTGTTAGCAGGGTCGATTTTATCAGATATTGCGATGAACAACGCAACGAAAGGTGGGCCGAGCCTTAAAAATAGAACTTTCCTAAATTAATAAAATCAAAGGCTGTTAAATTGAATTAGAGACAGAAGCTTCAAGTTGAACTCAAGTAGTTCTTACAACAAGAATAGAAAGCATGATCTCAGACATGTCACCCCATGTGTTTTAAAAAAAACAAAATGGGTACGTGGTGTATATTTGGAATAGAAATTAGAACACATTGGTTTTTTTCAGTGTAATTCATTTCACGAGCTTATACAATTTTCTGCTAAAATCATAAGTCAAAAATCATCTTAGCGGTGTCATGAGCCTTTGTGACTTTTCATGTGTATTTCGCTTTTCCTGTTACGATACAGAAGTGAGGACGGAAGCAGGTGGATGCTTAGTGAATCTCCTTAAAGATACAAAAGTGCAGAGAAGGCCGGAATGTCGTGCATTTCTTCAGCGGCGATCTTCAGAAGTGCTTCTCTGTCCTGATAAAGAAATAAGGACGTTTTTGGTTCATTGTCTATTCAAAAACCAAAATTTGCAGCATGACCTTCCCGAAGACCTTCACATCAAACACCTGTCCTCCATCTACAGGACACCGACACTGGAAATCAACCAAACAATAGTAAGCCAAAGCTCGGGTTGCTTTGTCAAGCATGGGATGTTCCAAAGAAAGAAAGTGGCTGTGAAAGTCCTGTTTGTCAAGAAACAGCACCTTCTGGAGGACAGTCCCTCCACCAACGCTAGAGAGAGGCTAATCAGAGAAGCCGATTGTCTGAGAATATTAAACGAGTCTCGACACCCAAACATTACTGTTCTCCTAGGCTACGACACGAAACATTTGCCGTACCATATTATCACAGCATTTGAAAAATGGGGAAATCTTTTGCAGTTTGTCTGGCGATCCCGCGAAAACAGCCCTCGTCTCCAGCCAGTCCAGCTTCTTAGGATGCTCGTAAACATAGCCGACGCTCTGTTGTACTTAGAGAAGTTGGACTTCGTACACCGCGCTGTCATGGCAACAAACGTGCTTGTGGGTGACAACTATGTCTGCAAATTGAGTGGGATGCAATCCTTACAGCAGCTTACGAACCAAAGTAAGAGCCCAGAATGTATAATAAAAATAATTACTCAGATAACGAACGTAAAGTCACCGTGGAAGCAAATACAAGGAATTTTGCAGCATTTCAATAAAATTCGGAGGCAGATGCTCTTTCTTTGAATACCGTACAAATGACCCAGTAAAAGAGCAGTGCAGCCAAACCCTGAGTGCCAGAGGTTCGTACTAGCGACGAAGTCCTAGCTTAAGCGGGTTCACCCCTCCTTTACTCAGTTAATCTCAACAGCAGTAACCCTTATCTCCCCCAAGTCACTGCGACATTGAAAAGTAATCTCCAAACGAGCAGTCAGTCATATTATTTTACTTCCAGCTGAAGATCCGGATTCACTGTATAGCTATTGTTCAGTGGATGATTGTCTACCAGAATTTATCAGCACAACAGCTGAGGAGCTGCCGATGAGATGGCAAGCACCAGAGTGTCTTTTGGAGCACCGTTATTCCACTGCCTCTGATGTGTGGGCCTTTGGGATGCTGATGTACGAGGCGCTCACTTATGGATGCCTCCCTTACAGACACGTCGGGAAGGATGAAGAGGTTTCTCTGTGTGTAAGTTGGGAAAGTGCATTCCAGTGGAGGAATTAATGCACTTCACTGGCACATTCTGAACATTAGATTAGGCAATTGCAAATTTATGAAATCCATTAGGCTGCGATTGGTTTTCAAGATGGTGTGTTTGTAAATGAATTTCAAGGCACGAGGATCACAGTTATAAGTTTGATGCTCTTAACATTTTGCCAAACATGTTTGCAAGTTAAGTTAACGATAGTAACTGGAGAAATAGGAATCAAAGAACGACGATTCTGAGTTTATAAAATGATAGCTGAGGAGGGGGAACTCTTGTAAGTGCAAGAAGGGAAAGCAAAAGTCTCCAACCCTCGAAGGTCACCGGACGTCGGAGGCATACCTTCCGAAATAATTTGAAAAGGTTACTTTATAAAATAAGATATTGTTTTTCCTATAGATACATTTTAATCTAGTTTTGAATTAAAACAACTATTCTATATATTCTAGTGCTTTTTCCCCAACCTTCCTGAATCCACCCTTGGAATTAATCGGAAGCTATAATTTTTGCAAAGGGATACAACTAACACTAATGTTTCAATACTTTATAGATTAAGAACCGTAAAGAGGTACTGCGTTTTGAGCAGTGTTTTGAAGAAAAGGAGTATGAGCTGATGATGCAGTGCTGTGAGCTCCAGCGACATAGACGACCCAAATTATTTGATGTCAAAGCAAGGCTTATCGAAATGCATGAAAATGCAGGTACTTGTGCATATTATTTTCCTCTTTTAATGTGTCATACTTTCACATAGGATAGGTCATATGAGTTCAATTACGATGTAGACCTGTAAAATATCACTCTACCAACTACTTGGAGATAAATGGATTGCGCCCTTGCTTATGAAGAGAATCTCAAAAGATAAGGGTAGGTTCAATGTTGTACTTTAAATTTTAAGCTTTAACTGGATTGCTGGAGAGTGCAAACTGTATTAAATCTCATACAATGCCCCAATCGAATTTATGCACGAAAAATCGTCAATCACCCGTGAAGCAAGACCGAAATTGCCACGATGCTTTCAAAGCTAGATTATTAAATTCTCTAACCGAGTTAAATTTGTCGTGCTTTGAGATACAAACATCCATATATGCAATATCCCCTGATTATGTTTTTTCCTCACTAGTCGGCTTGGCAAAGTATCATTATTTTAAATAGATTCATCTTCTCTTGATTTTTCCTGTTGATATTCTTTTCTGTTCATAAAAATGTTAAAAAAAAAGAAAAGAAAGCAGTGCCTCATCCACTATTTACTCATCTTTTGTTATAGATGAAGAGCCACCACGGCCCGACCCACCTTCCCTGGATAATCACGTCACTTACGAAAGCTCTGTAAGGCTTCTTTTATCTCATTTTTTCAAGATCCATTTTTTGTTCGGGAATATAAATATCGTCTAAAAGGAAAAGAAACAACATAACGTGAAAGCCACTTACTGTTATTTTTAAACTGACTGCTGAATGAAAAATACGTCAAATTGTTCGCCAAATTAATCTACACTTATTGGTCCGAAATCTAGAGTTTGCGAAAGTAAGGAAACCACTTCCATAAAATGCTTTTAGTCACACCAATGTCTTATAACTGCTTTGCTTTTGTCGCACAGAGCATTGGAAATGCGGAAGACATATACAGCTCTGTTTCAGGTAATAACTTTTGTCATACATTGAGGTTCATTTTTTTCAGGTTAACTGCTTTTGTGAGGCTAGGTTGTTCAGGCTTCAGTCCAACCGACGACTGAGTCAGCATAAAATATCTAACAGTTAGATTATGAGCTCCAGATTTCTATGAGGTGATAGTTGATGAGGCAGAAGGCCGAATCAACTATCACCTCATAGAAATCTCGAGCTCATAATCTAACTGTTTTAGTAGAATTCTTACTAAAATTCACTTCAAATAATGGTTTCTAATTGTTTCCTGACGTATTTATTAAACTTTGCGCCTGAAAAAGATCGTTCGGATTGAATTGTCATTTAAAATTGAAGTTGTGTGCGCGCGCTTCAGTTTTTTTGATTATTTCAATTTTTATTAAAAGTCAAGAAACCGTAAATGTCCTTCGTTTAGACTTCTCAGGAACTTAATTATCCATTTGCATCAAAATTTTCCTCCAAATCTTTGGGAAAACGAAAAAAACGTCGCCATTTCCTAGACGACCTCCAGACACTGCACACTAATGGCTGATAGTGTTCAATGGCTCAGTCAATCAGATTACAGCATTTACATTAGTATATTAGTAGAATTCTACTAATTCTTGTTAGTATATATCTACTAGCGTTCTATCACGAATGCCGTTCTCTGATTGGCTACGCTACGCTACTCACTATCTATTCTGTGATAGACAGTGAGTAGCGTAACAGTGTGCCCTTGTTAACAAAATGACGGTCGCGTCTTGGCGTTTTCGAAGTGTCTGTGAAGAGGATTTAGATCAACTTTTGAACGACTAGTAGATTTATACTAAAACTATTAGATTATTCGCTCTCGATTTCTATACGTGATAGTTAACTCGGACTGCGCCCTCGTCAACTATCACGCGATAGAAATCTCGATCTAATTGTTTAATAAACTTAATAACATCGTTTTGAATTTTCAGGATTGTATATGTGACTCATGTTTTTGTCATTTCAAATTTTACGATAACGGCAAGCTCGAGATCGAGGAAATCCTTGCCTGCTTTTGAAAGTTTCAGCTGTGTTGGCTAAAGACAGATTCCGACTTTTTGACCAGACACGAAATGTTTGGTTACCCAGTCAAAAGACCATTTGGCTTTTGCCTCAGCCTGTGTCAAAACGAGTGCTCTGCACGTCCTCTGCACGCAGATCAAAAACAGTTTCGAAAGAGGGCTCGTTTTGAAACAGAGGCAAAAGACAACTAAGAAATGGCCCATTAATTTGGGCAAATCTTAAGGCTACAATGAGATCTGGGGTAGTAGAAACTTTTTCACTGTCTACCAACATCATTTCTCAAGTGGAGAGTTAAGGGCGTGATTGAAACTTTTTACCTCACAATGAAACCAGGTTTACCAAACCTCACATTTTGATCTAACTTCCCTCTCTGTTTTATCAGACCTGACTTACGAAGAGTGCAACTACCGATCAATCGAAGAGGACCAAGAGGCGACATATGGTAAAACGATTTGATTTCTTCAGTGTCTTGGGACTCATAGAAACTTTATACCTACTGACAACAAAACCAAAGTCTCACATTTTAACTAATTTTAGCCTCACATCTAACTTTCTTTTCTGTCTTATCAGACCTGACTTACGAACAGCTCCCCTTCCAGTCAATAGAAGACCACCAAGAAACGCCATATGGTAAGACGATTTGATTTCTTCAGTGCCAAGTCGGAAAAGCTATTGTTTATAATAATGCTTAACACTACAAATAAAGTGACTGATTTATAATTAACTGACTGACTGACTGACTGACTGACTGACTGACTGACTGACTGACTAACTGACTGACTAACTGATTAATTGATTGATTTCATAATTTAACAACGAGGTATGATCAAAATGGAAAAACCCTTTCCTTCTTCTTTTCAGTCACTAGAGATAGAGTGACTGATTGACTGACTGACTGACTGACTGACTGACTAACTGACTGACTGACGGACTGACTGACTGACTGACTGACCGAATGACTGACTGACTGACTGACTGACTGATTGACTGACTGATCCACTAATTGATTGATTGATTGATTGATTTCACAATTCACATGCAATTCGACGAACTATGATCAGTAGTAACACAAACTGGCTATTGATTTTCAGAGATGTGCATCTAAATGCCCTGCAATTACTTGATGGTTGCGTGTAGCCTTAGTTGTGTATGTAGCTTACACTTCTCTATTATTTCAGAACTTAACGATGACCGCCCCTGGCACTTGAGCAAGGAAACGGAGGTAAAATGTCGCCCTATTTTCAAAGCTACTTGTAATTAATTTTTTGGGGGCACATTTGTTCTATACGTTTACTCCTCCACACCTGAATAGAAACTTAAGTAGAATTTAATGGGATATAATATATATACTTAAAAATTTCAGGCAAAAATAAAGAAACTGTAGAGTGAGAGAACGCAGACATCCGAAGGTGCACGAACTTTCTTCCCTCCGTATCCCCCTGTAAACCTCCAAGCATGCACTTCGGTTATGAGTCAATAAGAACTCCAAGCCTACACGTGTGGTATCAAGCTAATCGGCGCGGGATAAATTAGACAGTTATTGTAAAAATACCAATCGACTGAGGAGCTTTCCATTCGTACCAATTTGTACTAATGGCAAGGCTACTTCGACGAATGGTGATCATTTACTGATGGTACGATTGGTGAGGGTGTTTTGTCGATTGGTATCTGTTTGTGTATATTGGACATGTGTGGATATAGATAAAGTTTACTGACTGAACATATTTCTTTTTGTATTTTGGACATCGTAGAAAGATTTGGATGGTACATTGTCAAAACGTGATGATTTTCCCAAAAGACAAATGTTTCAGGTTGGTGTGTCTATTATCATGAATCTATCATGTAAAGCTACTTAAAGATCAGAAGGTGTCTGTACTGAGAAAGCTGAGAAGAGAAAAAAAAAAGCTGCGAAAGAACGCCGAGGGACCAAAAGGGAAATAAACTTCTTTTGTAGCTAGTACTATGAAAATGAATCCAAATCAGCAAAGGGAAAGAGTTTGCAGCTACTAGAGCTTATATAGTTGTAATCAGTTATAATAATAACGTGATCTTCAAAGATAATAATTATGCGGTCTCAAACTGTTTCTCTAAGCGCTCAATACGTTATTTCTCACAGAATCAATGTATTGTCAAAAGCAAACTGTCGAAATCAGGAAATAATTAATCAATTTTTAGTTATGAAGTAGACTTATGATATGGCTCGAGTTTGTAGCCAATAATTGGATCGGCTAATTCTGGTAATTCTAGGACATTATTCTCCCGTAATGCTCACGGGCCGATAACGGACTTCCACAGACAAAGCCTCTCAAACCTCGGCCTTACCGTAATAGGGCAACGTCGCTGTTTGAGATTTTCCCGTAAAGACCTCACTCTCGGTTAACAAGTAGTTAAAAATGCATGCTGAATTATTATAACTTGCAGTGTTTTCAATTTTAGGGCATGCCTGTGGTACGTGAGAATATTACAAAGGGAGATGTTCAACATCTGAAAAGACTTCTCGCTCTTAAAAATCCAAATCTTGTTCCGATCTGGAAGATACATAATTTGGATTCGCACAGTCCAACTGTGGAAATTGTAAGTACGATTATAGCTACCCTCAGGTATAATATAGGAACGTTCTGTAACTTCCTTTAACTTCAGGTTGAAATCGAGCTTAAATTATTTCATTGAGCAACTTCTCTAAGGAAAACAGTAACTTTACAGTCTTTGATAATCATTTTAATCGTCTCGACACGAGTGATGAGAGGTCTAAGAAATGAAAAGTAAGTTTTTCTTTTTATCAGATCTCAAAAGAGGCCCCTCTTGGTAACCTGAAGGAATATGTTCTTGACAAGAGATGCCGAATTGGTGACATAGCCACCTTTCTGTCTCAAGTAGCGTCTGCTCTACACTATCTTCATGTGAATCACATCGTACACGGAGACCTCAGCGCTGAACACGTGAGCGTGATAGCGCCAGACAAGGTCAGTACATGACATTGTAGTAACTATATGGTAGTGGTAATCATTTACTTCATATTTCATCAAAATAACAGTATATATCAAGTCAAATTCTGAGGTCATTAAAATAGTAATGACACAAAACACATCACGACAGGCTAGCGGAATTGGTTCGATACTGAAACAGTACACATTTGTTCCGAACTTTTGTCCGAAATGAGATAAAAAAATGTCCGAAAATTAAACGTCAGAAATTTTAACTTCCAAAGTGTTTTTGCAAGTAGTGTACTTTCAGACAAAAACATGCTTGTTAACAACAGTATTTTCTAAATTCCACAATGTTCAACTGCTTATACAATCAGCACGTGTCGGCCAGAACGGATGAGTTCATCCTTCACTTTTATTCTGTCCAGGTCCAGGTTGGCCGTCTGGGTCGCTCTAAGCCTCTTTATATGAGCGCTTATGAAGTAACCAATACTTCATGCGTGGTAGAATCTGTCATGCCACCTGATGCTACTCGCTGGTGAGTACCCTAGAGCCCCATGCTTTGTTTAGTATCAAGACTGTTTGATAAGTAGACTTAAATGAAGGATGTCGGTTAATCACAGTCATGAATAAGTTTGTTGCTGAAAATTACAATGTTCACAAGTATTCCGTTCCATTCAAGGCTAACCAGTTCGGCCTGTTACTGTTTGATTTTAGCACCAGGCTAGGCGAGACACTTTATTTTTGTATATACGGAGTTGAAGTGAATATATTATCGTTTGTTCAATTAACTTGCTAGTGGATTTTGAAAGCTTTATAAACTGCCCGAGAAATGATATGCCCCTGCACTAACAATATAATACACCTTTTTTACAGGAGCGTACCAGAGATAATCTTAGATGGGCATTACTTACATGCCAGTGATGTTGGGACACTTGGAAGTCTTGCTTGGGAATTGTACGCATCGTTCACAACTGGACAGCATGGGCGAGACCTCTCGGTGCCCTTCTTTGATCTTGAAAAACATGAGGTAAATTCTAGGGCTGTACTCAATGCATTCTAAACAATTTTTACAATAGGCAGAGTTTGATAATCATTGGTTACGTCCAAGCCCTCGAAGGCAACGTTTTGATGGCGACTGCTACTCTCAGGACGGAAACCATCAAGAGTGGGTTAGGGAAATGTACCGGACTAAAGAAGAAAACAGAACCAAGGCGGAAAAGCAATTGTTAAAGACCTAAAAAGATAAAAATAGCTTACAAATTTAAATATCTAACCGCTAAAAAGGAAAATATCCTCACTTGTCCAAGGGAACTGAACTAGATTGTCGGGTTTTTGCATTCGCTTAATGGTAAACTAGGTGGAGTCTGCATACGAGCCAAGTGGCCTACCAGGCCAGCGCTTATCTCCGGTTTTTGTAGCATGGAACGACCCGGCGTATTTCTATTCCTCCCTTGATAAGATGCTAGTTCATCCCAGGGTTACACCCAGCATTAAATTCGCCGGTAACCATTTATACACCTGGGCGGAGAGAGGCACTGTGAGAGTCAAGAACATAACACAATGTCTCCAGTCAGGGCTGGAACCCAGACCACTTGATCCGGAGACGAGCGCACTAACCGTGAGGCCGACGCAACTGCACATTCGCTTGTTGAATGAAGAATAATTAAACCCCAAGCAAATTCTGATCACTGTGTTGTAGAACATTCATTTATCTCTCTTGAATTACTTCAAACTAAATGTGTAAGATCCATATTTCAGATTCTGCCTCATATAAGACACCACGGACAGTTGAGCAAACCTGAGGGCTGTCCCGACTGGTTGTATAACCTAATGCATCGATGCTGGGCATATGAATCTGTGCAGAGACCACCCGCTCTCGCCATCTTTGGTTGCCTCACGAACAGGTACGTTTTAAAATCTCTTTTAAACGGAGTAAAATCGACGCAATCAGTATCATCAGTTAATATTAAGAACAAAAACGTATCCAGTGGAGATGGCGTTAAATAACCCTAAAATAAGTAAGTGTTATCTAAGATCATTTCATTACCATGCTGCTCGGCAAATGAAAGTCGGCAAGCGAAGTTTTTGAGAATCGAGTTTTAAATGCTTAGACAAATGGAGAATTTAAACTAGGAGACACTCACTCTAGGCACAAATTTAGTTTTAAATACCATTGTAACCAAGTACGATTCAGTAAATCAGGAATTAGCAGTCGCTGAGTTACAACAAGTCACGGAAGACAGATGACAAGTAATATATATTCATATTACTCTTTCGTTTGTTAAGGGTGCCAATGACGTCCTGGATTATGAGATTCTGGCTGGAAAGTCACGACGAAAGTGAATGGCCAGACTTAACTATCTGTCAGACAGAGGTTGCTTGTCATGTAACTGATATGAGGAGTCGCCCCTCCAAGGAAGTCATCGAGAAGATGTACTCCTACGAGTTCTTTGCCAACCACAAGTACAAACACGTCGACGTTCCTTCAGTAACCGTGAGGGACGACGAAGATGATGATTACTCCTTTTTTTCGAAAGCTGGAAACTCTGAAGCAAACGAGAGTTTGTACATAATCTCGGATTACGAAGCTGCCGACATTAGTCCTAATCCGGTGGAAAGAGATCACAAATTTATGGCAGTTAACCAAGAACCTAGGGAACCAGACAGTAATGAATCAGGCTATTTGAGTTCAATTGCAATGGAAGCTGAACCACGCAGTGATACTGAACACCGTTCCTCCAATCAAAGCACCACTGAGGGATTTGGGAGCAATAGAAGTCACACCGAGATATACCAAGCTGAAGTTTTTTCCAGGACAGCACATGAAGCCACTTTTTCTCAAGCGACAAAGATTAAAAAGCGCGTTGTAGAGTACAACAAAAGTGCCTTCAGTTCCGATCAAGACGAAGCCTCGTGGGATGAAGACACCGAATCTATCCGAAACTATGATACACCTATTGTAGCTAGCGAAAATGCGGTGTACATTCTGGATCAAAGCCATACTTCCCAGGGTGAAGGCACTAGATTTATCCCAAAACAGGAAGCATGCCTTGTTGAGAATGAAGCCATGGATAGCGATTCATCGGCGTGCTTTTATCAGAATGCCGCGTTTTGGACATGTACGCATCCCACGGTTCCAGACCAATTGGTGCCACGGGGCGATCACCTGTACGCAAACATGCAGGAGAAGTTAGACGGGGTTACTGGTACAAGGTCCCTGCAAGGTATGGAAACTGGGCAGCCCCACATGGAAGCCCGCTACCAAGAACACGAAACGTCCCCACAGCTGAATCATGCACTTCAGGATATCGCCAGCAACAACAGTGCTGGCCCATTACGGTCGTTGGCTTCAGCGGTTGGATTTTTAAAGCGAAATCCCAGAGCATCTTTGTTGGAAATCGATCCTAAATTGAAGGTAACATTTTACGTTTGAGGCTGCCGGGTGCGATACAATGATCAAATAAGAACAAGTTCATAATCAAATGATATAAACGTGGATTCCTGTGGTGTGTGTGCGTGTGTGTGTGTGCGTGTGTGTATATATGTAGAGCTATTTTGTTATTTACTAGGGGAGTCCCAAAATTTAGTGAGCCCCCAATCTGTGCACAATTTATTAAGCCAATACGGAGACAATCTGGAATGATATTCTATAGTGCAACTGATTGCCTGACTTCATAAAAAATATATTCGTGAATCCTCACAAGGAAATCTCTATATCACTACGAAGAAATGCTGACCTTATGCCGGCCATAGGGTTTATAGCCTGAGCTTTTTGCACTATATATTAAGCAGTCCGGGTTCAACAAGCGCTTGCCAGGATCACTTCTTTAACTTGATTCCAAAACAATGCGGCGACTAGCTTCCCATCCTTGGAGTAGCTTCATACTATGGAAAGCTGCTAGTGTTACGCAAGCTTCAGAACGTTTAGACAACTGTTCTCATGAGAACCTTTCACAATTTAATCTTGGATGAGTTTAAGGCTATCCCCGTTGTTCATAATGTGTTTGTGTTCCAGCCAGTACCCTACAAAATTTTAAAAATTTTGTAGTTGGGCCTTTTTTCGTTTAATGTTTCACACTTTTGTCTCTCGCCCTCTTCTCCTTAAGAATTACTCGAGAGGCAACAAAATCTTTGTAGAGGGAATTACAAGGGTCACTCTTGGAAGAGAGCTCATAAGAAGATGCGGTAACGAAGGACAGCATCGCTACCTAGACGCGGCTGGCTACACTACCCTACGGTTTTTACGCGCAGCCATCACCTTCGTCCCTGTTGCATTAAACGATGGGGCCGACATGTCGAACGCTGCCTTTATCTTTTCACAACCAGGAGGAGATTTCTATATTCAGGCGGGAAGTGCAGACTGGCAGTATTACTTCGCAGAAGACCAGAATGGTAAAATTTATACCCGCAATATCCGTCGTTCATTTGCTCGCTACTGGTGGGAAAGTGCCAAGTCTGTTGGTAAAGGCTTGGTCGTCCCTCCTAGCCTTGACTGGTCCCTCCTCGTCATGACTTGAAAAGTCTCCGTGAAAACATGGTATCATTAGCCGCGTAACAATTCAGTACTGGCACTACACATACTGGTACTTAATTGCAAACTGAGTAATATTCCCGGGTCCGGGGTAATATTTAAGGTTACACAATACCTTCGCAAGTGCCCTTTAGAAAAAAATTCGTACCTGCGTTGTTTTTAAAGAAACTACTAGAAAGTTGATGAACTGTAGAATTCGGAAAAAATATCCACTGTTTTGGCCGTGCCAAACCCAGGAGCATAGCTTTGCTGTACATTTAGTCTCAAGTCTCCAAATCGGGCAGTAGATGTCAATAAATGGACTGTACAATTAGAATCTTGTACAACTTTTTGTAAGTTCTGAGTATAGTCCAACCTTTATTATGCGGCCCCCTATTAAGCGGCCAACCTTTATTTGGCGGCAAGCGGCCAAAGTCCCGGAAAAAATGTCAGCTATACACTGTAATAAAAACCTCAATTCAGCGGCCACCAGCGACAGCCGCCAGTTTCTTGCCGTCCCAAGGGTGATTTGTTTTGTTTTATACCTCTCTTAAGGGCCAGGAAGATTTGAGGTTGGACGTTTTTAGCCAGATGAAGGTAGAAGAATGACAATTTGGAATACTGTAAAAACACATTTTCAGCGGTATTTAATTAAAACAATGACAAAACAAAGGCTCGAAGCGTTTTAATTTGTTTGTACAGCACAAGAGCCAGTGTTGGATTGACAGACACGTCGCGTCTGTACACGTAATTTTTTCTTTGGCTTTTGTTAACGTTATGGACTGCATAATAACTGTCAGTGTTCTACTTTTTTTCCTCTTGCATTTGTTTGTAGTTATATTTGATAAACTGAAAACTGGACCACGCCCAACGTTGTTTTCGGGTGAACCTCTATTAAACGACCACCTCTATTAAGCGGCAAGTTGTCTCGTCTCCGAGAGTGGCCGCTTAACAGAGGTTCGACTGTAGTTAGAAGAGGATATATATATCTTTGTACTCCTCCCAACACACTTTATTTACATTAGTAAAAGTAGTGTATATATTACAGTCGAGTGAGTCACTGAATCAGCCGTGTATCTCCGCATATACATTGGAAAATTCAGTGTTGAGGTCAGTCCCATGCGTATTTTAAATTTAAAAAACAGAATTTTTTCATTACAGTAAATTTTAAGCTAATTTTACGATAGAGTATTTTTTCTAGACTATGCATGGCTTCGTCGCACTACCTCGTCTCTTACTCTAATGTATCATTATACATTCGCCAAGCAAAATGTGATGAGGATTTTTTTACTTAGTTGTAAATATTATAGTTCAGTGTTGGATCATTTTGCTCTCGTTTTGATGGTGAAAGATATTTTGATACTGTATTTTTTCTTGAATTTTACAAATAGTCAGTTACAATTGGAAACCCAGTCGAAACTATCCATAAGGATTTTGTCCCAAGTATTTAAATTGAGATACTGGAGAGAACAATCGCGGCTAAAGTTACCTTTGTTCTCGGTGCATGCTTTTAAAATGGAAAAAAAAACTGACATGACTTAGATTTGGATGGTTCATCTATACAGTAAACTTAACATTACATGATCGTTTGGGGATACAAATATCTCTCACTCGTGATACCATCAACAGGAGAAGATAACATTAGGTGATCATGTAATATTCTTTATTGAAGACATAACTGTAAATTAAAAAGATCTGCTTAAGCCTCCAAATTGGGGCCGTTTGGATGGGTAAAATACAGAACCTACTTAGGATCCAACTTGGCTATAAGGGTCGAAATAGCCTAATTCGCCTAATTCAGTTTATGGACTGATGCCCGTGGGCTGTAATGCTTCACAGGGTGGGATGAAATAGTTTTCTGAGCCATGAATTACAATCAAACTTCTTGGTTGAGGACATAGAATGCGAGCAGTCTCTCTTTTGCTCGAAAATCGGTAGGGAAGAACGCAAAGAAGAACGCAACGCGCGCGATCGTGATATGCGAAGCCGCGAGCCGCCCGCGTTACTCGCAGTCACACTTATTTTGCTTTATCCGTTCTTCCCCACTGATATCCGAGCAATAGAGAGACTGCTTGCAGTGCACTGAGGACATCAAGATCAACAATGTTTAGCTGCTCTCATGGAGTCTAGGAGCCTCTAGAAGAACGATCTTGCCGATGGGACGTTCCAGAACTGCGGACTTGGTTTTCAGCGTGACTCTCCTCACAAGCCCGTCTCTCTTGTTTGGTTTTACTTCCAGGATGCGACCAAGGGGCCACAAGTTTTCTACCACGAGTTCAATGTCTCCAGTTTCAAAGTAACACCTTTATCGTTACAGTGATGGCCTTCTCACTTATAGCAACTAAACTCCCAGATACTGACCTTTAAAAACAAGCTATTAAAACTAAGCATAAGCTCACAAGGTACGCATTGTACCTATTTTTTGATTGGCTTTTTGAAAACACAGAAATCTTGAACGGAAGTCATAATGTTCGCTCGGATAAGGGATTGCTGGCGCGAAATTATATGAAACAGCTGTGCATGTGACCATAGTTAGTAGAGGTGACGTGACCAGCCGTGTTTAAAAATGGAGGATTTTGAAGAAAATTCTCCCAAAAAATAGTGTTTGACTCACGGCTCAGCACTTGTTGCTGTTGGGACAAAACGGTTTTTGCTGGAAACCCCGGTTGATATTTTCGGCGAGAAGAGCAGCAAAGAGCCGGAAATTTTAAAAGTGCGTAAGTTTTTAACTGGGTAAAAAATTAACTTTGGCGATGGTTTACCAATGAAACTGTGCGAATCATGCTACGGAAAGGTGAAGAATGTTATGGAATTCCGTTCTTTGTCGCTGGCATCACTTTCTTCACAGGAATTGACTATCGGAAGGTCTCGTGTGAAGAGTCCGTGGCTCGCAACAGATTAGAGAATCACCTTCTTCGAGTCAGCAGGCGAAAAAGACTAGCTTGAACCGCGAAATTGTGGGAAGTGGTCGGACGTGCGTTTTCGTTGAGGGCGGTCGAAATCACGACAAAAATCTTCCTCAGTTTAGACCTATTGCTCCCAAGAATAGCACCACTGCAACTCGGCGCCTTGCACAATTTTTACAAGTTGGAACCGTTTATAAATGCGGGCTTAGGGCTGGTGTTTCAGAAAGTATGTCTAGTATATTACTGTATTGCCCTTGAAGAATAACGGTGTGTAAATGATTTCGTTTCTTGGCGATTAATTGTTAGCATATTTTTTTGCTTTGGCATCAATGGAAGGGGCCAATAACAAATTTCCACTTTTCTATAGTGCGTAATGTTCGAGCTATGTAATGATGCAAAAAGTTAGGAAGTGTTCCTTTTGCAGGCAGGTATAATTAAATGATTTAGGCCATGTCACGAACATACATTTAAAACGCAAAATCCGTTTTCCTGTCGAAACTTAACTTTAAATCGACAAACTTTAAATCAATAACTAGTTAAGCATGTCCTGTCAATTTAGGGAACAAATTTGGCGAAAAGAAGCTCTTGAGACATTTGTTTCAAATAGTTTCCACAGCTTTTTCGAGTATTCCCAAATTTCCAACAGTCAGTTGCTATTAAACAGGCCAGGGAAGGACTTTTTGGAAAGTCTACTACCCACTGGGTGCTTATCATTTTGAAAAATAAATGATAATTACTGACCTCGAATGACTGAAGAAGATAATGGACTTGGCATGTTTCCCGAGTGTAATCGATCGGCTCTCATTGGTGACTTCTGGAATACCGCTTTTACAGCTTTTACAATATTCGATACGATACAATACGATACGACACTTTATTTAACGTGGGCTTTACGCTTAGCTAATCAGCTAGTTTACAGGTAATCCATGGCCCTAGTATATTCTAAAAATAATGAAACATTCAAAACAGCCGATTTATCCCTCACATACTCCTAGCCTTATTCTGATGTCAGATATATAAATCGATCTCTCCTGACTTAAAGTCGAGTTCGACCGTAAAGGAGTCCGTTATGCTTACATATTTGATGTAGGCCAGGTTACATAGCATGTCGAAAGATGTCGCCTATGCATGTAGCACTGAAAGCGGGTGTAATTGATCATCAAAACGTAAATTCTCTCTGCTTGCGCCATCATTACGTCAACAGTTCGTGTTAGTTCTGTGTTCCTATTTAAACAATCACGTTTCTGCCGACGAACTATCAGCCCTAGTTTTAATAACATCACATTTCCAAGGGGCAACTATCAGCCTGATAGGTTTGAGACGTAAACACCGTATTGTCGTTATTGTTCGCCACTAAATTTTCTTCCGCGCGCCAGTTCAAAAATCATATTGTATTATTTATAGCTGAAAGGCTTGAAAGCCAAATGTAACATTTGAAAACAGACACATGGCGCCTTTCAATTATTGTTCCTATAAGCCTCTTGTTTACAGAAACATTATCACCTACGAGCACTTTGGGCAGATAGTGTCTCCCCCCGATGATAACTATCTTGTCACGTGATCAATTGAAATCAATAAGAATTGGAGAAAATTTAGTGGTGCACTATAACGAGGTATAGAAAGACGCTTTTAAACCAATCAGCACGCGTATTTTCGTTAGGTTATTTTCTAAAGAGTCTTGTGGCATCACTCATATATCTTAAAAAATTAGATACATGAAGTGCTTGATAGGACGATCAGAAACTTGACAGTTGGAAATGAGGTTGCCTTTACCCCAGGTAATTTTGTTGGTCACGCTTAAAGCTCAAACGTCAGTGTTGTTTAATACTTCATATTTAATCATTCGGCCGGTATGCGCAGTTCTGCGGTACTTTAATGAAAATCTGACTTTTTGGGTGCGTTCCTTTGGGATGATCTGGATCAGGATCAGTGATCTAAGATCACTCAGATCATGACGCATCAAATGGAACCGATGAATCAACTCTGAGATAGGATTCATCGGCTCCCTTGATGCACCATCATTCGAGTAATCTTGGATCACTAACTTCCCAAAGGAACGCACCTTTAGCAATACTACTCAGGTGGCTTAATGACCTGATCGTGACAAAAGTGATAAAAGCATGAAATTTGGCACACAGCTTGCTTATACCCTACCAAAGGATATTAGAAGGGGTGCCCATGTCAATCTGCTCACGCTCCCGTTTTAATGAGATTTTAGTTTTTGACCAAAATCAAGATATGGGATACCTGTGGTACGATTTTCAACAGAGTTATTTTACCACTCTTTAAAACGAATTTTGCATTTTTATCTTAATTTTATCACTTGGTTATGTACTTTGCTATTTTATTAAAGACTGCATTTAAAATAGCGTTTATAAAGCCACATCATAGTATAAGTACCCAGTCTTCGCTCGGCCGATAACACAGGCAAAGAAATTGTAGTAGCAAAGCAGAAAAAAATGCGCGCAAATTGACCGCATCTTTTCTCACTTGAAATCTGATCATATTATGAATGCTTTTGCTCGTTGCGAAAGCCCTTACAAATTTCCCTCACTCTAAGATTGACTTTCTGGGCAGTCACATTTACACAACAGCATACACTTCAACATTTCTGGCACATTGGCAGCGTGAGAAGCAGCCTTTGCAGGTGCACTTGATGAGCTCTCTACACACAGTGGATACTTTGGGGATGGTCATCCAAACTGGTTGCCACTGGTTTTTCTCTCCTTTAACCCATGAGAATTCTGCGGGAGAAGGAACATCCTGCATCGCGTGCTCTGATGATGTCCAAACTCCTGCCTGTTATACGGCCCTTTGCGCGTGCTGCAGAAGTGCATCCTGAAATTAAAAGTGTTTGGAGAGAAAAAGGTATTGATAATGAGGTCTTAACTTCCTTCTTATGAATTTTGCAAGTATAATTTATTTATACCAAATTAAAACGTCGTCACCACATTATTTTTCCCGAATATCTACCTGTGTTGGAGGAATATTGTTCAAGTCTCTGTTTCGCTTTGAGAACAGCATCAGTCGTGTGTCGTTCACCGAGTCTAGGGGACTTGATTCGTCATACATTATGATCGTAAATCACTCTAGCTTCTGGAAATTCTCTGAGGAAACAGTCATCTTCTGGAAGGGATGAGTCGCAATGTCCTCCAAGGCAGGTGTTACTTCACTATTTAATTCCCATACTCGGCCAGCTGACTTTTTTCCGATACCACAGAACTGCGAAGTACAGTCACACCCAGTGAAAGCGTGGAAGACTGGTAGGGCTCGCAACTTAGGCTCTCCAAGGGAAGAGCAGATTCCGTTGATGTTAATAACCGAAAAGTGGCGCCCCATGCCAAACGCAACCTATACTTTAGAAAGTTGGTTGTAGACTAGAAGATCATGAATCTTTCCAACCAAGATCACGACAACGTCGGTGTCAACAGTTCTGACAAGGACAGATTCTGCACCTCCCTCCAAAGCGTGGCGTACGTGGACAACGATGCGAGTATCGGCCTCTTCGTGGTTGTACTGACCCATTGCATGTTCAGATCCATAGGAAACCACAGATGTTCCTACGACACAATTAAATCACAGAGGATTATAGATTAAACAGCATAGGAACAATTATTCAAAGAATCTATACATTTTACAGCTTTACTAGCCGGATGTAATGTATAATGTTCTGTCAAGGGGCCATTGGAATTGCGCTACCTTCGACGTCAGAAAGGAAAACAGCTCAGACTTGTTGTAAGGGTCTCGCAGAAACATCATCCAGTTCTTTGGAAGCTTCGTTTGGCCTGCTACTTTCCTTCTGACCCCTTGGCCTCTTTTCTCCCTTGTTGCGTCCTTTAGGCTATCAGGAACGTATGTGTCCCACACCACATCCACACATTTGCTTTGATGGAGCTGCTGTGGAAGCTTCGACAGTCGGCAGACAGTGGACTATTACTGCGCCATCCAAGACTTTGCAGTCAATCCCTCTGACAGACGACCTGACAATTCAAAATCTTCAAGTTCAAGGGCCATTTGACGGATACTCCGATCAGTTTCCAGCACCGAAAAATAGTGAAGCTTGTCGCCGTCGTCTCCTCCTAAACAGGATAAACATTGCGATCGCTCTTCAGAGACAGATTGGCGTTTCCTGCATTTCGGTGCGGGTCTTTCCTCCTCATCTGCTCTGCTGCCGTCGCTTCGTTTTCGGCCGGCACGCTCTTGAGCTTTCTTTAGCTTTGAAAGACTGAACTTCAGGTGACAGGACTTGTGCCAAGAACCGTGATTACGACAAAGGCAATCTACATCAACATCATCGCCAAATTTAAGCTCCATGGGTAAACCGTCTGCTTCCCGAAAGCTGTTGACATTTTGAAGGTAAGCTAAATGCGTTTGCCGGTTAGCTTCAGTTGGTCCATTACTGTTTAGAGGACACTTTAATGCTTCTCTCGTAGCCTCTTGACAAATGATGCACTTTTTCCAATCAAGTGACATTGAAATTAAAGCCCCTAGAAGAATAAAAATGCAATTTACAGTCAACTATGCAGTGAAGAAACCTTATTACTTTCATTAAAATTACCGTTTTTCTCCCTATAATTCTTACAATTAACTATTTGTTGTATCTGCAGACTGAGATAAATGATAAGAACCAGAATGATCTGCTCTCTAGATTGCAACAACCAATCACTGTTATAAAACAATAAAATGGATTAAATCATGTCCAAAGACATAAAAAAATAAAAGATTTCTTCTGTATAGTTCTAACAGAAACTACTTTCATGATGAACTGGTCCTGCCAATTCAAACAGGAGCCTTGTAAAACAAACGTTTTCACTTAAACTCGCTTAAAACTATTCTAATAGATAACCAAAATATATTATTTCTACCCTCCTTACATAATTTTAGCACATTTAAGTTCTTTTGCAAAGAATTTTTGACACTTTCTTCAGATACTTACAGATACAGCAGATGAAAGTGAGCATCGCACCGGTATCGCGGAGGTCACGGGTTCGAATCCCGTTGAAGCCCTGATTTTTTCAGGCTTCTTCTTTCCAGTTGCTTAAATTGGAAAATTAACTGCGATGATCACTCTTCACTTTCATCTACAACCGCAGTTCATATATGAATTATTTCATATAAACTTCACATCATTTCACTCCTCACGGGAAGATATGAACTCAATTAATTGACCTCGCTCCCAATGTGTGGCTTCATAGCTCAGTTGGTAGAGCATCGCACCGGTATCGCGGAGGTCACGGGTTCGAATCCCGTTGAAGCCTTGATTTTTTCAGGCTTCTTCTTTCCAGTTGCTTAAATTGGAAAATTAACTGCCATGATCATTCTTCACTTTCATCTACAACCGCAGTTCATATATGAATTATTTCATATAAACTTCACATCAGATACAGCAGGGCAACAAGGAGGCCGCCATCTTGGATGAACGAGCGAGGCATAGGCTCGAGTCTTATCTGTGCTACGAGATGTTTCTTTGCCACAAGTGCATCGGAAACGAATCAGAAAACAAAACGTACATATAAAAACTAAAAAATGCTTGTTTTGTAAGCATTTCTTTGCATTTGGTAATAAAATAGATTTACACCACAGGTATCACATATCTTGATTTTAGTCAAAAACTAAAATCTTCCTAAAACGGGAGCGTGAGCAGATTGACATAGGCACCCCTTCTAATATCATTTGGTAGGGTATAAGCAAGCTGTGTGCCAAATGTCATGCTTTTATCACTCTTGTCACGATCCAGCCTAACTTTTGCGTTAAGCCACCTGACTCTTTACAGGTAAGTGTAGCCACATGGCGGGATTGTCCATACAACACATGACATGCCCTTCCCATTTGAAATTTAAACTCTGGTACCCAGTGCGAACAATTTTTAAGTAGTCAGTCACACATTTATGGTCATTTATGGTTCGTATTTATGGCAATTTCAAATTTGTATTTGATTTCGTGGAACTTCTAATTCCGTAAGGAAACAAGGTATGTACAGTTTCATTTTACAGAAACGTTAACTCATTGAACTATAGTGACGAAGTGGCTAGAATGGTGGGGAAAGCCGTTTTTGTGCTAAGCCTCGAGCACTGATAAACTACTGAAACGTCGTGCTGTTTCCTCGCTTCTATGTAATTCATGATAAGATTGACCAAAATTTGCAATTACTTAAAAACCCAACGTAGCGATAGAAAGTTGCTCCAGATATTGCTGTTATATGTACTTTAAAACGCCATTTCAGCGCTATTCACTGGCAGAACTTCTCAATGGATTCTAAATTCCGTACAAACTCTTGCGTTTTCGAAGTATCATTAATATGTAAATATTATGCCTGTGTTATCTATATGTTTATGTAACCTGTGCAAGACGCTGGCAGGTCAGAAACGATAGATACAGAGATGCAAAGGACATACTGCTCGTGTGGTCTGTAAAATGCTGTGCACCGGAAAGATGCAGCAATTCAAAGGGGGGAGGGGGGAAGTATTAAAAGTTTGGACATCCCAATTGGCTGATTTTATCGTAATTTATCTCTGTGAACGGTTAAATGCAGATTGGGTGCTTAATTTTGTTTTCTTGTTCAATTTTTGGCCCATATAGCGCCAAATTTTGAACACCTCTTTTAAACGGTCAACCTCTATTAAGCGCGTAATAGAGGTTTGACTGCACGCCCAAGAAAATCAAAGCCAGACTCACGGGCGGGTTTTCGCAAGTAAATCAGGGGCTTGGGTAAACTGCTAAACAAACACTTACAAGAGTGCAATTTGTAAATAATTTCCGATGAATTTTTACTGTAAATCTTTCATTGCTTGAGCTTTGAGAAAGCTACTCATTTATTATATGACAAAGAAAATCGGGAACGCGCCTGTATTAATTTGCATTTGACATACAATTAACAATAAATTTGCCTGCTCTCGTCGAGTCACAAATTTCAATCAGAGAAGAATTAGTTAACATTCATTAGAATGTACAGCTTCAAACAATGCGTCTGATCAAGTTGTTTCACAACTACGAAGAATATTTCTCGTTAATTGTTTTAACTAAAGTTTCAACGATATTTAAATACTAGTTGTACCTATCTGTAAGTGCCAACGAGTGAATTGAGTTAGTAAACAGGAGTCGATTGAATTTTGTAATATTTAGTTGGGATACTTCTAGTATAAGAGGTGAGGCAGGTTTCTTTTTAAGGTCACAGGTCACAGGTCACAGGTCACAGGTCACAATAAAAAAAGCACTCAGTAAAACTCACGATGTAACAATTACCAGAGATTCCAAAGAGGTCTATCGATGTTTCCATGCAACAAACCTCAACAAAAAATGTTTTACTGTATAATTTTAATGAAAAAATGTCTAGGGGTGGTATATGTACGAAATGGGTTGAAATGTAGCTTACAGACATGTAGTGTTACATATATTTTATCGTAATAAGATAATTCATTTTGATAGCAAATTGAACTGTTTTATTTCTATCTTTTTTTGAAATCTTTACAACGAGTATATACTAAACAGAAACAAGAGGGTCCCCTATACCTCTTCTGAAAACAGTTTCACCCATAAGTAATTGGCCTTTTCACGCATCACGAAAAATTCGAAAAACAGCTTCACGTTCACAGAAAAAAGCAAGCAATCACGTTTCACGTAAAAATGCAAAGGCTAAATCATGTGTCACGTTTCGCAAAACATACAGAACCCGCCATTTTGATGCATCGAAATGCCGTGTGTGACATATCGTGACAGACTAGATTCTAGGTCCTCCTGGTTCACGGTCGCTGTGGTTAGTTCTCAGTCCTCCAGCCGCAAGTGCATCGAATGGGCAGGTTTTATATTTAGTTTGGTGTAGTTTACGAGCTTTAATGACGCTAAAATCTCGAAAAAAGGCAACAATTATACCTGCAAAAGTCGTTGGTTCACAAATCACGCGTAACTAAATGCATAATTACCGGATCAGTGTAAGCCTCTTTCGTTTTCATATTATATTGAAAGGCTACAAAGAACTAATGTTTTTAACAGAAATAAGTCTTGACAAACAACTTACCGAAATAATTCGTCGAACGGATGGCGAACAAATCCTGAGCGTTACTCTGAATCAAATAAACAACACTCGAATTCATTCCAGAAAACAACTCGGGTCTTGTTGAGCTTTAACAATTGTACGAATCAATCACAACAAATCCAAGATGTATACGCCCAGGAGCCATAATCGGGGACGGAGACCGTAAATCTTATGATCTGCGCGCACCTATCATATGGGACAATTTTTCTATTTTTAGAACAAATTGCGCCACCATGACGACATATATCCGCGCGGATCCACGCACATGTCGGGGGTTCTCGCGTGGATGTTGTCACGTTCCGTGATCAAATGGTGAGAGTTGCGAGATTCTCTTGCAGATTTTTCACAGCGATGGCAGGGAATAAGGCAATGAATAAGATCCAGGGCTCTTACATATAGGTTTATGCTCTGAGCTGATGGAAAAGGTGAGTTTTTCAGGGTCGAAAACAAGACGTCAATTTCCTGCTATGAATGAATAATATCTGCTCGAGCTAGTTGAACGCGTAAGCTTTTGCGTTTGTTCTGTAAAGAAAAATTATGAAAGAAAACTCTTTACTCTGGTATCAAGCCAATTTGAGAGTTTCTCAAACAATGCTTAATCTTAACCAGACCTTGTTTTTGATAGTTTCTTATTGTTTCTGTTTGTTTGGCGAGTTTGCAAAAGTTTTTGAGTAGCTCATTTGCATAGTGCAGCGCGTGCACTTTCAAGTCCGAGTCGGTGTTTTCAATTGTCAACAAATCTTAACAAAGATTTCTTTCTTTGTCTTTTGTGCTGAGATGCTGCAACAATTTTTACCAACGCCAAAAAGCTACCAACATCATGTGTGTTTCTTTAACACAGTGAAATTTTACACTGCGAAAATAAGATAGACAAGGAGTTTTCATAACTAAGCCAACAAAATTGAAATCGTTGTTCGAGTTGATTAAAGAAATCGTCATCGTAAGTTTGCCGATTATTTCTGCTGTATTCACATATTTTCAGCGAGGCTTTTAATATGTTCTCAAACATTTATCAACCTTAAACATATTTAAAAACTAGAGATATTATCTGAGTTCGATGTAAGTTTTCACACGAAAGTGCGGGAGTCCAATTTGTCATGTTTTACTGACTGTACAAGACACACATCTGCGGGCGCTCTTTATAT
Organism: Orbicella franksi; assembly: GCF_964199315.1. Taxonomy (NCBI): domain Eukaryota; kingdom Metazoa; phylum Cnidaria; class Anthozoa; order Scleractinia; family Merulinidae; genus Orbicella; species Orbicella franksi. The sequence continues at coordinate 20,137,625 of NC_138158.1, forward strand.
TCATCGACAACAGACAATTTGTTGAATTTTTACACAAACAAAACTGAGCAGCATCTACAGACATAAACTTATTGTCACTTATTGGGCCTTGATAAAACATCACGTGTTGCTTACAATTCAGGCGAAACTCAAACTTGCAATTATTTTTTTTACTTTTCGGTCGCGATCGACTGGCGAAATCCTTGCAAGCGTGTGGCAAGAGGAGGGAAACTTTGAAGTCCTGAAACGCTGCTATATCCAACTATATCCAACTAGTTTTTTGTTGTGTTATGGAAAAGCTGTTAATGTTCAACACGTGTGAAACTTCAGTAGAGTGGAGTAATGTGGAGCTCTTGTAAAAGAAGCAGCGGAACATAACTTGGTCAGTGATGTAAAGCGGGACAATACTAAATTCGACACTGTCTTACTTCACTCAAACTGGAGCAGCTTACGACGAAAATACTGAAGTGAAAATTCCAACAGACATGAACGTATCGAGTTGTGGGCCAAAAGTATCAAAACATTTCGGGAATTTTGGACGCCATTTCCCCGCGCTATATCCGCAAAAATCCTCGTAGCGTGTACGCGCGTGTACCGCACATGATGGCGCAATTTGTTCTAAAAAATAGAAAAATTGCCCCATATCACGGGGACAGCCCCAGTTCTAGAAATAGCGCGTGCTTACGGTCTCCGTCCCCGATTATGGCTCCTGATACGCCTCAAAAAGCAGAATGGTAGGCAAAATAGTTCCGCACGCAGGAGAGCAGAACAGATATCGAAGCCTCGTAACGTCACAAAGAAAACTAGTGTTCTGATTGGTTCGTGCGATACATCGACAACATCCGGCTACATCCTAATATGGCCAAAAAAATATCACTGACGGAACCGGATTACACGAAAATCGCGCTGAAAGATTTGAGATTTTTCTGCATAGCCATAAAACTACGCACGGCTCTATATCCTGCCGCCTCCACAGG